>NC_060270.1:18349048-18966644 GCF_021613505.1 Equus quagga | reverse complement strand
ATCATAAGGGGCTTGGTTTCAGATGAGATAAGAATTCCTGGAGTGACCACACTAAGCTTACAGTGAGCTGATTTCTTTCACTGTCATCTGCATATTGGCTGAGTTTTAAAAGTATTTGATAAAATTTCTGGCTAATGCTCAGTGCACCATTTTTAAGACTCATGAACATATGAAATTGTTTACATTTTAGATTTCTCAGAGACTACAGGTACACTTCAGAGATATTGTGTGTTCGGTTCCAGACCACAGCAATAAAGTGAATATCACAATAAAGCGAGTCACGTGAACTCTTTGGTTTCCCAGTGCATGTAAAAGTTATGTTTACACTATACTATAGTCTAAGTGTGTAATAGCATTATGTCTAAAAAAAAAACCTGTATAAACCTTAATTAAAAAATGCTTTACTGAGGGCCAGGCCCAGTAGCACAGAAGTTAAGTTCACACATTCTGCTTCAGCGGCCCAGGTTCACAGGCCTGGATTCCAGGCACGGACCTATGCACCATGCTGTGGCAGGCATCCCACATATAAAGCAGAGGATGATGGGCATGGATGTTAGCTCAGGGCAAGTCTTCCTCAGCAAAAAGAGGAGGATTGGTGGCAGATGTTAGCTCAGGGCTAATCTTCCTCAAAAAATAAATAAATAAATACTTTATTGCTAAAAAATGTTAACCATCATCTGAGCCTTCAGTGAATTGTAATCTTTTTACTGGTGGAGGGTCTTGCCTCCATGTTGATGGCTGCTGACTTGTCAGGGTGGTGATTGCTGAAGGCTGGGTTGGCTGTGACAATTTTTTTTTTGAGTGGGGGGGGGATGATTGGCCCTGAGTTAATATCTGTGTCAGTCTTTCTCTACTTTGTATGTGGGATGCCACCACAGCATGGCTTGACAAGCAGTCTGTAGGTCCACGCCCAGGATCTGAAACCACAAACCCTGGACCACTGAAGCTGAACACGTGAACTTAACCACTATGCAACTCAGCCATGCCTTGGCAATTTTTAAAAATAAGACAACAGTGAAGTTTGCTACGTGGCTTGACTTTTCCTTTCACAAACCATTTCTCTGTAGCATGTGATGCTGTTTGACAGCATTTTACCCACAGTAGAACTTCTCTCACAATTGGAGTCAATCCTCTCAAACCCAGCCACTGCTTTATGCCCTAAGATTATGTAATATACTAAATCCTTTGTTGTAATTTCAATAATCTTCACAGCACAGGAGTAGATTTCATCTCAAGAAACCACTTTCTTTGCTCATCCATGAGAAGCAACTCCTCATCTGTTGAAGTTTTATCATGAGATTGCAGCAATTCAGTCACATCTTCAGGCTCAACTTCTGATCCTAGTTCTCTTGCTATTTCCACCACATCTGCAGTTACTTCCTCCACTGAAGTCTTGAGCCCCTCAAAGTCATCCATGAGGGTTAGAATCAACTTCTTCCAAACTCCTGTTAGTGTTGATATTTTGACTTCTTCTCATGAATCACAAATGTTCTTATTGGCATCTAGAATGTTGAATCCTCTCTAGAAGGTTTTTGATTGAATTTGCCCAGATCCATCAGAGAAATCATTGTCTATGGCAGCTGTAGCCTTACAAAATGTATTTTTTACATAATCAGATTTCAAAGTCATAATTATTCCTTGACCTGTGGGCTACAGTATGGATGTTGTATTAGCAGACATGAAAACAACACTGATATCATCGTACATCTTCATCAGAGTTTTTGAGTGACCAGGACATTGTCAATAAGCAGTAAGATTTTGAAAGAAATCCTGTTTTCTGAGCTTTAGGTCTCAACGGTGGACTGACAATATTCAGTAAACCATATTATAAACAGATGTGTTGTCATCGAGGCTTTGTTGCTCCATTTATAGAGCACAGACAGAGCGAATTCAGCATAATTTTTAAGAGCCCTAGGATTTTTGGAATGGTAAATGAGCATTGGCTTCAACTTAAAGTCATCAACTATATTAGCCCCTGACAAGAGAGTCAGCCTTCCTTTGAAGCTTTGAAGCCAGGCATTGACTTCTCTTCTCTAGTTATGAAAGTCCTAGATGGCATCTTCTTCCAACATAAGGCTGTTTCATGTACATTGAAAATCTGTTGTTTAGTGTAGCCACCTGCATTAATGATCTTAGCTAGATCTTCTGGATAACTTGCTACAGCTTCTACATCAGTACTTGTTGCTTCACCTTGCACTGCCACTTTAAGGAGATGGCTTCTTTCCTTAAACCTAATGAGTGAACCTCTGTTAGCTTCAAACTTTCTTATGAAGCTTCCTCACCTCTCTCAGCCTTCAAAGAATTGAGGAGAGTTAGGGCCTTGCTCTGGATTAGGTTTTGGCTTAAGGGAATATTGTGGCTAGTTTGATCTTCTGTCCAGAGCACTAAAACTTTCTGTATATCAGCAATAGGGCTATTTCACTTTCTTATCATGCTTCTGTTCACTGGAGTAGCACCTTTAATCTCCTTTAAAGACTTGCCTTTCCATTCACAATGTGGCCGATTCTTTGGCACAAGAGGCCTAGTTTTCCGGCCTTTCTCAGCTTTTGACAAACCTTCCCCTCACTAAGCTTAATCATTTCTACCTTTTGATTTAAAGTGGGAGACATGCAACTCTTCCTTTCATGAACACTTAAAGGCCATTGTAGGGTTATTAATTGGCCTAATTTTAATACTGTTTTGTCTCAGGTAAAAGGGAGGCCTGAGGAGAGGGAAAGAGATGGAATGCCTGGTCAGTGGAGCAATCAGAACACATGCAACATTTATTGATTCAGTTAGCCATCTTATATGGGTGCAGTTTATGGCACCCCAAAACAATTACAATAGTAACATCAAAGATCACCAATCACAGATCACCATAACAAATGTAGTGATAATGAAAATGTTTGAAATATTGCAAGAATTACCAAAATATGACACAGAGACAAGAAATGAGCAGATGCCCTTTGAAAAATGGCACTGATAGACTTGCTCAATTCTGGGTTGCCTCACTCTTTTATAATTGTAAAAAATTCAATATCTGTGAAGTGCAATAAAGAGAAGCTCAATGAAATGAGGCATGCCTGTAAAAGGTAACATTAAAATAAATCTATTAACATTTCAAACTCCATGTCTTGCTAAACCTGTTTAGTGCCCTATATGAAAATCAACAAGGGGGCAAAAAAAATTTTGAATATCAACAAAATGGAAAAGATTTACAATTCTGAATCCTATAAGGCTTTCTGAGAGCCATAAACAGCCCAGTTCATTTGAACCTAGAAAATTCTTTAAGGATCTGTTCAGGATTCCACACCCGAGTTCATTAAAGATACGTAGTTTCTACACTTATCATTGTGAATTACGTCTTCCTCTTAGAAACAGTAGAAAGGCTCCATTTTCAATTTCATTGAGGACTGTGCTAAAATGGAGGACTCTGTTTCACATAGTATATAAAATAAACACCTCATTCCTGGACATTTTCCTCTTCCATTGGATAAAGGCAATAATAGCTAACAGAAATATATTTTTCCCTCTCTCCTTTACTGACTTACTCCTATATAGATGGTGTGGGCTCATTATTTATCATCTTAAAATGTATTTAAAAATGTCTTCACTATTACCCCTTCTTATTTATTGTTTTAATCTCTTCTTTTTCTCTTTCTTTCCTCCAGGTAAGTCCTGCTGCTTTCTAAATCTTACCAGAATGTCCTTTAGAAAAATGGTAAGTCTCTCCTGTAATATGGCTTCATGTTCCAGGGTGCAAAGAGATTATCTAGTTTTTTTTTTTTTAAGCTGTATTTTGGTATCAGCTCATTTCTTGGATTTTATCCATTAATACTAAAAAACTGCTTGGTCATGAGTGGGGTGGCAGTTTTCTCTTTGATACTTTGATGGATACTTGCTACTTTGGTTTTCAGAGTGTTGTTCTTAAGACTTCCTAGAAAATTGAGAGTCTGTTGGTGTGTTGCGTATTAGAGAGAGGCTGCTCAGCTTCTCGTAGGCATTGAACTTTGGGTGGTCAGAGATTACAGATGTTCCTAATTGGTTTGGAGAATTAAAATAGCTCGCGTTTTTGAGCATCAGATTTTAGAACCCAGCAGGTAAATTTTATTCCAGTGACATCAGATAATAAAATCTTTTTCTTAAAACATTTCACACCAAAGCTACCAAAGGAAAAGTGAAAAGTGACAGTCAAAAACAAGAAGCGAAAGTTCCCAAAACCTGGCTGTTTTGTTTAGTGCTTCAGAAGGAAGAATATCGGCACTGCAGTCTTCGTATGCTGGAATTAGCTTCACGGTCCATTAAAAGAAGCACAAATTTAGCTTTGTATATTGCAGTCCTTCATATTCAGAGATGACGCAAGTTGCAAAGAATTTTGATTCATCTTCCTTAAGATAAGAGTGTGTATAACAAGCTGAAATTATGACTTCTTAGTGTTGTCAGCTTTTTTATTTTGTGCCCTTGGTTTCACTGCTGTGTTGTACTTAATTATACTTATACTAGAATCATATTCTGTGCTGTTCCAGGAGACCATTTCAAAACCTTTTCTCATGAGATTGAGCATTCTTTGATGGCATCAAAACAAAATAACAAGCACATGAAAGGAGATTTAGTTGCAACCATGAGAAATAGAATAAAAGAGTTTCAATTCTCATGCTTTTAGTTATAATTCTCTTTAAAAAGAAAGAATGAAAAAAAGAAAACCTTAACATTTAGATACTAGGACATGGCATGTATATTACATAGTATTATGTTATTAAGTCACATATATTTTGTAATAACTGTTTCCAATAACCCAATTAAAGAAAACTCATCAGACGATGGGGAGACTCCTTTGCATATAGCTCTTAAAAAGTAACTTTGAATAGAAAACTCCAAAGTTAACTGGAACGTGTGCTCTATTATTTAGGTCTCTTGAATTATTTTTCAATTGTCTTACACCCACAAGACCATCTTTTCTCCATGTATTTTTATTCTGATATCATTTAGGCCTTTTTCTGTTGCAGGTAATAGAAAGTTCAGTGGAAACTGGTTCAAGCAAAAATGGAATTTGTGGGGTCATGTAACTAAAATGTCTGGGGATAAATCTGGCTTCAGGCATAGCTTTAAGCAAATACTCAAAGAATCTCATGAGGACCTAGTTAATTTGTCTCAGCCTCTCAAATGTGTTACTTCTGGATTGGCCTCTTGGTTTCTATAAACTCAATTTCAAATCCCATGGAGAAAACAAAAAGAAAATCACTCTGAGAGTAGTCCCAGCCAGAAACCCATTGCGTCTCATTGGCTCTGATTTTGTCATGAATTGCATTGTCATGCATTTATCTCTATGAAAAATGCAGAGAATTAATGGACTTAGGTCTGAGTTCTGTGCTTTATCCCTGGTACCAAAGGGTGGGTCGAATCCACTCAAACTCGGGGACAAAAGAAAACGGGGTGAATCCTCAAACTGTTCTTGCTTACACTAAGGTGAGTAGATGCTAAGAAGCCAAAAATAAATTTAAAAATATCTACTTTGCCTCCTTTATCTCTACATATTTTTTTCTTTGAAAAAGATTCTCTTTCCCCTCTTTGGAATGGTATAATGAACTTTACTGGTTCTATTCCATCAAAACTGACCACCGACGTGGCCAGGAAGCAGGGTACGTAAGGTAGTGAGATGCGGCTGTGGAAACTTCTAATATTTCTTTGATTTGTTCCAAAATACTTGAGCCAACAAACCTGGGATTAGACATGGTAGATAAAAGCATCATATTTTAATCATTTTTACTTCTTTCTTCTGCCCTTCTTTGTATCTTTTGTATGTTTTGTATGATCACTAAATAAAATAAGGAAATAGTGTTGAGACTTTGTTCTGCTTCTGATGTCATTCTTGTTTTAAAGATAAAGTCATTAAATACAAGAACATTGTGTGTGGGAATAGAGCATCTAAAGGTAGTTTGTTTCACATATGAAAGCTAACTTAAAAGAATGACTTTCTTCTGAACACATAGCAGTTGTTAACCCATAAATTGTCGACTTGAACATCTTTTAATTATCACTTTCCATTCTCTACTTGTATTAAAGGTTTGTATCCAGGCACTATAGGTTGATGGAAATTGTTTTTTCAAATTAAAGGAGAAATTCATTATTTTAAATTTCTTTGGAATCCTATAGAGTTTACAAAATGTGGCTAGTGCCCCTGGAATTGTACAGCACCAAAATCTTAGAGCCGATGTTCTGGATCCCAGACTTTAATCCCAAAGTGCTCCGGTTGCCACTAGAAAAAAAGATGGTTGTTTCTTTTAAAATGTAAACTACCACTACCTAGAGAATTAAGCAGTGAGCAAATTCCTAAACATGTTATAGGCTTTATTAGAGAGTAGTCTCTCTAGGTTTTGGCAGCCCCCTTGGATGAAACTGGACATTTTTATACCAGCTTTGAACATTGTTAACCTAGATGAAGCCAAACTACACAGTTCAGTGGAAGCCCTAAATAATCTTTCTGAAAGATGATTTACTTCATAAGATCTAGATTATTCCATTTTTGGTTAATGTTTTTCTTTTTAAAAGTTCCATTTTTCTTTTGAATATAGGGAAATTATGCCAAAAGTAATAATGTAAATGTGAGGTTAATAAGATAAAAACTGATTTACTGCATTAATATTTTCTCCATTTAAAGTGCTGCACAATGTATTTTTGAAGAGAAAGATGACTTTGTAGGATGAAAATACATGTTTCATAATTTCTCATTAGATATAGGATTATTAAAATATATCAGTAATAAAATTCTGCTTGAAAACTATCTATCCATTTTTCCATTCCTCAAAGTACCCTAAACCAAGTTTTGCACATGCTAAATACTCTGTGTTCTTAACTGGTGAATAAAGTGATAAAGAAGGAATGAATAAATGACTTTTTTGGAAGACATATTTTTATACCTAAATTCAATATAAAATATGAGAAAATTTGAAAATGTAAATAATAAAAAAGTGTGTGTTCTTCTAATCATAAAATTATAACATATTCAGATTATGAGACTCAGCAACAATTAAACTGGTAGGAATATGTAAATGGTAATTTTTATAAATTGTTAGAGGCTGAGTATGGACTGCCACAGAGTGAGAAACTCCTGGAGGCTGTAGTCTGATAGGGGGCTCTCACTCTTTCAATGGGATTTACCTCCATTAAGTATATCAGATTCTCAAAATGAAGAGCAGATAAAGATCCCCTTGTCGTACTGGCAGAGAGGGAAAAAGAGTAATCATTGTGAAATAAGCCCAAAGCCTTTTCCATAACAATGGCTTACCGTCCAAGAGGAAAAACTGCCAGAGCCTTGTCCCAGAGCCATGAGGGAAGGTCATTCCTCTTACACCAGCCCTCTCCAGGCTTTCTATCACATCTAAGTGTGTGTGGGGGGGATATACTGCAATAAATACTTGAATAATTCATAGTCCAGAGACACAGGCTTACCTAAATACTAAGATTTAATTGGAAGATGATGGAATGTTTTCCCTCTCCCATACCTTACCACCATACCAACAGGGCTCTAGTATATTAATGGCGGGTGATACTAATTACTCTGAAAGAGCTACAAGACACAAACTCTCTCAGATTGAGCAGTGTTTATTTTAGTATCCCCAAATCAAAACATGTGACAAAAACAAGGTCACTAGAGGAATTTGAAGCCTCTGGCACCTATAGAGTTGAGTTACAGCATACATCAATCAAAACTCAACTCTTAGTTAAATTAACATAAATCCTCATATGATTTACCTGAATTCCTATTACTTGAAACAAAATGTCTGACTTACAACAAAAAATTACAAGGCACATGAGAATCAAGAAAAAACACAGCCTGAAGAGAAAAAGCAAGCATCAGAACCAGATTCATATATGACACATATTTTGGAATAATTGCACAAAGTTTTAAATAACTATGATTAATATGTTGAAGGATCTAATGAAAAATGTTGGCAACATGCAAGAACAGATAGGTGATGTAAGGAGAGAGATTGAAATTCTAAGAAAGCATTGAAAGGAAGTACTAGAAATCAAAAACAGTAGAAGAGAAATAAAGAAGGCCTTTGATGAATACATTGGTAGACTTGGCACAGGGAAAGAATCAGTGAGCTGGAAGATAGGTAAAAAGACTCCCCAAACAGAAATGCAAAGTGAAAGACAAGAATAAAAAGAACAGAACAGAAGATCCAGGACTGTGGGACAATATCAAAAGGTACATGTCATTGGAAACCAGAAGAATAAGAAAGAGTGAGTGAAGCCAAAGAATATTTAAAGTAATATTGACAAAGAACTTTCACAAATTAATGACAGGCACCAAAGCACAGATCTAGGAATCCCAGAGAACACCAAGCAGAATAAATTGCCAAAAAACTATACCTAGGCATATCATATTCAATCTGAAGGATATCAAAGAAAATACTAAAAGGAGCCAGAGAAAAATAAAGCAGTTTATAAGTTATAAGAACAAAGACAAGAATTATAATGGACTTCTCATGAGAAACCATGCACAAAAGATCATGTAATGAAACATGTAAAATGTTAAAAGAAAAAACCACCAATCTAGAATTCAATATCAAGTGAAAATATCCATTAAAAGTGAGGAAGAGGGGCTGGCCTGGTGGTGTGGTCACTGAGTTCGTGCACTCCACTTTGGCAGCCCAGGGTTCACAGGTTTGGATCCTGGGTGTGAACATATGCATCACTCATCAAGCCATGCTCTGGTGGCATCCTATATACAAAATAGAGGAAGAGGGCACCAATGTTAGCTCAGGGCTAATCTTCCTCAGCAAAAAGAGGAAGATTGACAATGGATGTTAGGTAAGGGCAAATCTTCCTCACACATACACACACACACACACGCAAAGTGAAGGACAAATAAAGACTTTTTTCAGATAAACAAAAACTGAGGAAATCCATCACCAGCAGATTTTTTGGCAAGAATTTTTGAAGGATTTTCCTCAGGCAGAAGGAAATTTATATAGATGAGAAACTTAGATGTACATAGAGAAAGGAAGAACATTAGAGACGGAATAAATAAAGATAAAATGAAATATTTTATTTTTCTTATTTTTAATCGATCTAAAAGATAAATGTTTAAAGCCATAATAGTAACAATGTATTGAGTGATTATAGCATAAGGATAAATAAAAATTATGACAGCAATGTCACAAAAGATGAGAAGGAGAAAATGAGAATGTAAGTGGAATATTACTGTTTGCAGGTAGAATTGAATTGGTTCAAAATATGTACTGTAAACTGTAGGGAAATCACTAAAAAAGTTAAGCACAATTAAAATTAAAACCAGAGAAAGCAGGGGAAAAAAGCTTCTGACAATGAATAGAAAACAATTACAATCACGGTTAATATTAGTACAAATATATCAATGTCACTTTAAATGTGGAGGTCTACATACACCAATTAAAAGACAGCGATTTCCAGAATGGATAAATAAAGAAGACTCAACTATATGGTGTCTAGCAGAAACTCACTTTAAACATAAAGACTTTAATAGGTTAAAAGTAAAGAAAGATACCATGCTAGCACTAATTAAAAGAAAGCTTGAGTAGTTACAGCAATTTCAAACAAAGCAGACTTCAGAACAAGGAAAATTATCAAGCATAAAGAGAGGCATTAGTAATGATAAAAGGGTCAATTTTCCAAGACGACATATTAACTTCAAATGTGTATGTACCCAAAAACTGTGCAGCAAAATGGATGAGGCATAAACTGATAGCACTGAAAGGAGAAGTAGGTAAGTCCATTATTATAAGTTGGATATCTTATCTCCCCATCAGTAATTGATAGACCAGGCAGGCAGACAGTTAGTGAGAATATAGTTGACCTGAACAGTGTTACAATTGATCTAATTGACATTTATAGAATTTTCCATCCAACAACAGAATACATATCTTTCTCATGCTTGCATTCTCATTTCAAGCTCACAAGGAACATTCATCAAGATAGAGCACATTCTGGGCCATAAAACACACCTTAAGAAATTCAAAAGAATGTAAATCATACAAGGTATGTTCTCAGACCATAATGGAATTAAACTAAGTTAATTAAGAATGCCCAAATATGTGGAAATTAAACATTACACTTATAAATAATGTGTGGGCCAAATAAGAAATCTCAAGAGAAATTAAAATATGTTTTGAACTAAATTAAAATTAAAATACAAATTAGGAATTTTGAGATGCAGCAAGAAAGAAATTTTGAGTTTTAAATGCATATATTAGAAAAGAAGAAAGATATAAAATCAATAACCTAAGTTCCCACTTTACGGAAGTAAAGAAAGGAGAGCATTTTAAGCCTAAAACAAGCAGAAGAAAATAAAAATGGAAAAATAGAACACAATCAACAAAACTGGCAACAGGAAAGTAATAGAGAAAGTCAGTGAAATTAAAAGCTGTTTATTTTAAAAGATCAATAAATTTGATAAACTTCTAACCAAATTAACTAAGAAAAATGATATATATTGTTAACACAAATTACTGATATCAGGAATAAAGGAGTGACCACTGCTGACCTATGGGCATTAAAAGGATAATAAAGGAATAGTATGAACAACTCTGTGTCTACACATTTGATACGTTACATGAAATAGATCAATCCCTTCAAACAACCAAAACTCACACAAGAGAAGTAACCTGAATAGCCTTTTATACATTAAATAAATTCGGTGAATAATTACTAACCTTCCAAAAATGGAATCACCAGGCCCAGATGGTTTCACTGGTGAATTTTGCCAAACATTGAAGGTAGAAATTATACCAATTCACCACAACCTCTTCCAGAAAATAGAAGAAGCGGGAACACTTCCTACCTCATTGTATGTGGCTGGCATTATTCTAATACTAAAATCATATAAAGACATTACAAGAAAAGAAAACTAAAAGAAAACTGAAAATATTTATCATTAACAAAGACATAAAATCCTTAATGCAATACTAGCAAATCAAATCCAACAATGTGTAAAAGGAATTATACACCCTAACTGAATTAGTTTCTTAGGGCTGCCATGATTAATCATCACACACCAGGTGGCCTGAAATAATGAAAGTTCATTTTGTTACAGTTCCGGAGTCTAGAACACAAATCCATTGTGTTAGAAAAGCCATCAATCAATCAATCAATATATATGTATATATATAATTTTTCATACATTTAATATGATAAATAATATAACCAATCAATATAATCTACCACATCAACAGACTTAAAGAGGAAAATGCATATGATTATATCAATTGATACAGAACATAGAACAAAATCCAATGCACTTTCACAATAAAAAGTTTCAGCAAAGTAGAAATAAAGTAAAACTTCCATACTTGATAAAGAACATCTATGGAAAACCTACAGTTAAGATCATACTCACCGGTGAGAAATAAAACCCTTTCCTTCAAAATAAGTCATAGATCTAAATGTAAAGTGCAAAACTGTAAAACTTATTGTAGAAAACTTAGAGAAAAAGTATATAAAATATACAGGTTTAGTGATGGGTTTTTAAATACAGCACCACTAATATGATCCATGAAAGAAAAACTTGATAAATTGGGCTTTAATAAAATTCAAAACATATGCTCTGAGAAGAACACTGTTAAGAAAATTAAAATGTACACCATAGACTGAGAGAAAACATTTATAAAATGCATTATCTGATAAAGGAATTGTTCTCAAAATATACACAAAAGTTCTTAGCATTCAGTGATAAGAAAGCAAACAAACCAATTTTTTAAAAAAGGGCCAAAGATCAGAACAGACACCTCACCAAATAAAATGTACAGATGGAAATAATATGAAAAGATGTTCAACAGAATTTGTCGTAAGAGACTTACAAATTAAAATGACAACGATATAACACTGCACATCTATTAGAATGACTAAGATCCAAAAATCTATAATACCAACTGCTGGTGAGGATGTGGGGCAACAGGAACTTGTATGGTTGCTGGAAGAAATTCAAAATAACACAACCACTTTGGAAAACATTTGGCAGTGTCTTATAGAACTAAACATAGTCTTACTATAGGATGCAGAAATCACTCTCCTGGGTATTTACTCAACTGATTTGAAAGCTTATGTCCATACAAAATCTGCATGTGAATATTTATAGCAGCTTCATTCACAATTGCCAAAAACTGGAAGTAACCAGAATGTTCTTCAAAGGTGAATGGAAAAACAAACTGTGGTACATTTATACAATGGAATGTTATTCAGCTATTAAAAGAAATGAACTACCAAGCCACAAAAAGCATGGTACATCTTAAATGCAAATTGCTAAGTAAAATAAGCCAATATAAAAAGACTCCACACTGCCAAATTTCAACTATGTGACATTCAGGGAATGGCAAAATTATTGAGATGGTAAACACATCAGTGGTTGGCCAGAGTCAGGATAGTGAGGGAGAGGAGGGAGGGAGAGGTAAAGCACAGAGGACTTTTTAGAGTGAGATTGTTACAGATAATACTGTAATGGCAAATAGAAGATATTAAGTATTTGTCAAAACCTATAGACGTTTACAGCACAAAAAGTGAACCTTGATTTTTTTTTTAAGGTTTAATCACATAACTTAGTAGGTTGAGGAATCCCAGGATGGAATGCAGAATGTGACAAAATAATTATAAATGTATGAAACAACTTCATGGAAGGGAATGGCAGAATAAGGAGGAGGGAGCTGTAATGATCCGTTTAGTGATAAATCAGAGTTGAAGATAGCAGTATGAATTTATGTTTAGCTCAATATAGATACAGATGATGTACATATAAGTGAGCATGTACAATTCAGAATGGGCAAGAGCATGACGAATCATTCATTAAAGAGAAGAAACAATCAGAGCTATTCTGCCGGGGATGCTATTATTATGCAAAACAACCAACCAACAATATAAACACAAACAAACCCTAGTGGGTAGCCATGCTGTCTTTAATGCAAATCTTAGATAAGAACTCTAACTGAAGGAAATTATATTTATAAATGAAATTTCATTCAGATGGACTTTCATACAATGACACGCTTTAAAACTTTGTACTGTTTGTTCTATAAAGATGAAGAATGTGTTTAAACTTTATACAATTTATTAATATTGGTAAATAAGACATAGAGATATTTATCAAATTCCAGAGGTATGTTATTCTACATGTTTGAGAATGGAATATTGAGGTCTTGAAACACATAGAATTTATTGTTGGAAATTATGGTAGAGGCTAAAAATTCATGTATGACAGATTCCTAACAGATTAAAGGCTGAAGTTGCTTTCAAGGTTCTGTTGTAGAGAAACATGGTGCTCTTCTGAAAACACCGCTTAGCTCCACTGGAATGGATGGGTGTGATCTGGTCTACAGTTTCTTATTTCTCAACAATTGATTACGGTTGGAGGCTATGGCAGATCAGAGTAAGGCAGCTGATTAGCGGGGCTTTTATAAATATCTGCAAGAGTATAGACCCCAGAACACCCTTCCATGATGTCTAAGATTGACTTCTCAAGATATTTAAGGAAGAATAAAGATGGAAGAGGACTGCGTGGGAATGAGATAGCTGTGAGGACAGTTCAATCTTCAGAGGGAGAAATCATTTAAAGAGCTTTAAAGGCTTGATATGCAAGTGTTTCTTCTACTTTTTAAAAATGAAAAATTTTATGTACATATGTAAAGGAAATATTAGTGATGCCCTAACAATGGCATATACTTTAGTTTCCTAGGAATGTGGATGGATGTTTACTAACGCATGGGTATTACTCCACTTAACCTTTAGGGGTCAATCAGCCACATTTGTGAGGTAGCTAACCATGTAAAATAAACTCCACAATGGAGTAACCCCCCTCAGGGCTTATAATATGTGATCTTTGCCTCATTAGTATGATACTTTACTCCCTTGTAATATGTGTACAACTTTGCACCTCTTTATCATGCTTACTGCTAATGATCTGTACTTTTAATACATTTCTTAAAAGTGGAGGTAGATTTGTGTCAGTATCTTTGAAATTCCAAGTAGAAGTAGAAAATATTTCCATGTCATTAAATTCTCAAGCCAGCTATGAGTGTTAAAGATCTTTTTTCAGTGTAGTTTCCTCCAAAAGTAGGGGGATGAAATCTATACTTTAAAATCTATTAAAATACAATTTGAAAATTTAAACTCATCTCAAGGAGCGGGAGTGAGTTAAATATACATTCCACTAAGCTAATTTAGTTACTGTGATGGGATCATACTGTGATTGGATATTTACCCTAAAATTCCCAGAAGTAGAGGCAATAAAGACAAATGCAATAGATTACAAAGTTTGTATTATTAATAAAAGATAACATGTCAGTTCTTTAGGCGAAGTGACATTTTTCCTTGTACTGTACTTGGAAACAAAATTTTCATGTTGCATATTGAAAAACATAGAGACTAATTCCTTTATCAATAATTTTGTAGGAAGTGGGGAAATGCCTGTTTTATGCATTGACCCTTGATTAGGCCAAAATAGAAGGAGCTAACAGGTGGATCTGCAAGAGTGTAAGCTAATGAGTCTGAGTATACAGCTTTCTGATGCTCTAACTTGATACGAACTTGGACGAGATGATGGATAGCACGCCTGCTAGACTATCTTTGTGGGGTTGAATTATTAGTCTAACTGAAGAGAGTTAGGTCAGGATCCCTCTCTGGGTAGTGGGTAGAGGTTGCTATTCTGTGATGGTGATTATTTTTGTTTGGTTAAGGAGTTGTTTAGAAAGGCCAGCAAGCTTAGGGTCTTTTCTCAGAAATAGAGACTTTAAGCTGCCTCATTATGTTCAGTTACTTTTTTTAAAAAAGAAAATCATTACAGTGTCTTTAATTACTTAACTAATTTATTTATTTATTTATTTATTGCTGAAGAAGATTCACCCTCTGCTGATATCTGTTGCCAATCTTCCTCTTTTTGCTTGAGGAAGATTTGTCCTGAGCTAGCATCTGTGCCAATCTTCTTCTATTTTGTATGTGAGTCACTGCCACATCATGGCTGCCAACTGAACCTGGGCTGCCAAAGTGGTGTGTGCCGAACTTAACCACAAGGCCATGGAGCTGGCCCACACAGCAGCATATTTATTTTAAAAATACAATACCTATTTTAAGATGGCTGGTTTTGCTTTTGAAAAGGAAGGAGCTGATGACAAAGAGAATTGGTGAGCTTTTGTAAGGGTCATATTCAGGGAAGTGAGGAGTGTGGTAAGGACCATTTGACTGGCAGCTCATTAGCTTTCAGATTCTTCCATGATCCCGATGGTTATATTAACAAGAACAGTAAGTAGCAGCTGTGACCTCAATTATCTTCACCTCTCTATCTTTCCATTCTTGTATTATTTTTTAGGAGCTGATTTCTGTCTGAAATAAGTCTGATTCTGATTCTGAAAATGATTCTGTCGGAATTTGGGAGGAGAATTTCCCAATTCAAATGTAGAGGACTCTATCTTTTGGTACAAGGAAGTTCCCATGGTACTGCAATGCTAAAGGGCAGGAAGTGGACTTAGCTGTGGCTCTTCTTGTGTCACTTTCTACTCCCTCCCAGCCTCTTGCATTTCTCTTTTGTAACCCTACTGTCTCTTTGTTAAAATAATTATTTTTTTTCTCTGTGTGAGATTCTGTCATTAGATGAAAGGTCATGGTTATAATATGAATCGTGGATAATAAATACAGTACAAAGTGGATTGAAATTCATAAAGTAAGAAGACTTTCCAATTAAAAAACACTTTACCCAGCCTGCACCAAACAAACAACCATATAGACTCTGATTTCTTTTCACTTATAATTAGCTGCCACTGAAAGTTAATTACTTTCAGGATCAAAGGAAACAAAACTAGAAATAAAATGGAAGAATTCCTTTTAGATGTAAAGTTTAAATAAATGTTTGCCTTAGGAGCAGACCATATGCTGAATCCATCCCAAAGGGAAAATGAACTTAAGATTCTTCAATACATATATAGACCGACTTTAAAGTTCACTGAAAATGGGCAAAGAAATAAGTCAGATTTTATTTCCTTTGGGAGTATCAACTCGGAGATTTTATAAGAAAATAAAAAGCCTTTTTACATATCCTCATTTTTGGTTTTATCGGCTGAACTGAAAAAGATTGTACCTTTTGGAAGATTTATTCTTGAAATGCTTTCTTCTAAGAAGACCACTAAAAACTCTGATTTGATTTCTGACTTCTCTAAACAACATATCTACCTCATTAAAAAGGTTAATTGATTGTAAGGATGTGGGTAGCTCTAATCATGTACTTACCTACATAAAACCAGTCCCAACCACATTTTTATTGTTTTATTCCTCTAAACTTAGCACACTGTTTTACTCTCCCTAGAAATGACCAAAAAAAAAAAAAATCAAATATGCAAAGCAAATGGAAATTCTGTAATCATACTCTTTTCAGTTTGCTTTTAAAAACAGGTTATGATCTTTTGCAAAGCGCATTTTGGAATAGAAAGATCAAGTTTCTTGGTGTTTAGGTTCAGAGAGTGTAAGCCTAAAGTAGTTCAGGACCTTGGACAGAGAAGTGTAGACGCTCTTTACCCTAATTTTAGGTTAATGCATCCATCCCAGGGTCTGGGTGCAACAGTAATGTGAATAGCAAGTCTTGAAATACTCATTTACCCACAATCTCCACCAACATGAAAGCTTTTGGGGAGCCATCAGTCTCATCCCCAATCCTTTCGTTATACTTCCTCTTCCTGACCTGCTGATCGTACAATTAAATTACTACTGATTCAGGGCTTACCAAACTGCCTAGTACCGAAGTCAATGTTTCACCCTTACCTAAAAAAAAATTCCCAATAACGATTATACAAGGTAAGAACAGTTATTATCCTCATTTCACCAAATAGGAAGGCTGCCTGAGAGGTTGAGTACCGTGCTGGTCTTCCATGGCCCGTATGAGACTAAATCCAGACTCAAGCCTAGATGTCGGAATGCAAAGCCTGTGCTAATAAGCACTGTGTTAATGTTCCCTTCCTGTAACACCTTTTTATTGTGGTAAAAAATACATAGCATGACACTTGCCATCTTAACTACTTTTAAGTATACAGTACAGTAGTGTTAACTATACACACACTGTGATGCAACAGATTTCTAGAAATTTTATCTTATAAAACCAAAACTCTGTGTCCATCGAACAACAACACCTGTTTTTCTCTTCCTCCCCAGCCCTTGGTAGCCACATTATACTTTAATTTTCTATGAATTTGACTACTTTAGATACCTCATATAAGTAGAATCATGCAGTATTTGTCTATTTGTGACTAGCTTATTTCACTTAGATTAACGTCCTCAGGATTTATCCGTGTTGTAGCATATAACAGGGTTTCCTGTTTCTGTAAGTTTGAATGATATTCCATTGTATGTATACCACATTTTTTATGCATTCATCGATGAACATTATTAAAGTTGCTTCCATCTCTCGTTATTGTGAATAATGCTGCAATGAACATGGGGATGCAAACATCCCTTTGAGATCCTGTCTTCAATTCTTTTGGATATATACCAAGAAGTGAGGCTGCTGGATATGATAATTCTATTTTTAATTTTTTGATAAATTCCTATACTATACTTTGTCTATTTTTTAATTGGGCTGTTTTTTTTTGTTATTGAGTTGCAGGAGTTCTTTTCATATCCTGGATGTTAACCCCTTATGGGATGTATGGTTTGCACATCTCTCCTCCCATTGCCTTTTCACTCTTTCAATTGTTTCCTTTGCTACGCAGAAGTTTTTAAGTTTGATGTAACCCTATTTGTCTATCTTTGCTTTTGCCACTTGTGCTTTTGGTGTCATATCCAAGAAATCATTGCCAAATCCATTGTCTTCAAGCTCTTTCTCTATGTTTTCTGCTAAGAGTTTTATAGTTTCAAATGTTACATTTAGGTCTTTAATCCATTTCGAATTGATTTTTGTATGTAACGTAAGGTAAGGATCCAACTTCAAAATTGGATTTTCAGTTTTCTCAGCACCATTTGTTAAAAAGACTGTCCTTTCCCCACTGTTTAGTCATGGTGCCCTTGCCAAACATCATTTCACCATGTATCTGAGGGTTTATTTCTGGCGTTTCTATCCTATTCCAGCGATCTATGTCTGCCTTTATACCAGTACCATACTGTTTTGATTACTGTACCTTTGTAATATATTTGAAATCAGGAAGTGTGAGGCCTCCAGCTTTGTTCTGTCTCACAGGATTCTTTGGTCCTTTGTGGCTTTGTGTGAATTTTAGAATTTTTTTCTACTTCCTTAAAAAATGCTGTCAGAATTTTGATAGAGATTACACTGAATCTGTAGATGACTTTGGTTAGTATGGACATTTTAACAATATTAAGTCTTCTAATCCATGAGCATGTAATATCTTTCCATTTATTTGTGTCTTCTTCAATTTCTTTCATCAATGTCTTATAATTCTCAATGTATAAGGCTTTAGTATCTTTGGTTAAGTTTATTCATAAACACTTTATAACTTTGATGCTATTCAAATAAGATTGTTCTCTTCATTTCCTTTTCAGTTCATTGTTACTGTATATACACATAACTGATTTTTGTGTGTCAATTTTGTATCCTGCAACTTTGCCGAATTCATTTGTTAGTTCTAATAGGTTTTTATTTTTAATTTTTATTTTTTTAAATCTTTATAGTTGTATATATATAAGGTCGTGTCATCTTCAAACAGAGATAATTTTACTTCTTCCTTTTGAGTTTGGGTGCATTTTATTTATTTTTGCTGGATTTCAAGTTGACTGAAAGTTCTTGGACTCTATGTTGAATAGAAGTGGCAAGTGGTCATCCTTGCCTTGTTCCTGATCTTAGAGGATAAGCCTTCAGTTTTTCCACTGAGTGTGATGTTAGCCATTGCCTTCCCATATATGCTCTTTATTATGTTGAGGTAATTTCCTTCTAGTTCTAGTTTTTTTAGTGTTTTTATCATGAAAGGACCTTGAATTTTGTCAAATGCTTTTTGGCATCAGTTGAGAAGATCATGTGATTTTTATCCTTTGTTCTGTTAATGCAGTGTATTGTATTGATTTTTGTATGTTGAAGCATCCTCGCATCCTAGGGATAAATCTAAATTGAACATGATATATGATTCTTTTAATGTCCTATTGAATTTGCTTTGCTAGTATTTTGTTGAGGATTTTTGCATCAATGTTTATCAAGGATATTGGTCTATAGTTTTCTTGTAGTATTTTTATCTGGCTTTGGTATCGAGTAATGTTGGTATCATAAAATGAGTTTGGAAGTGTTCCCTCCTCTTCAGTTTTTTGGAAGATTTTGTGAAAGATTAGTGTTGATTCTTTTTTAAAATGTTTGGTAGAATTCTCCAGTGAAACCGTCTTGTTCTGGACCTTTTTTTGCTGACAGGCTTTTGATTATTGACTCAACCTCCTTACTGGTTACATGTCTGTTCAGATTTTTTTGTTTCTTCATGATTCAGTCTTGGTAGGTTGTATGTTTGTAGGAATTGATTAATGTCTTCTAGATTATCCAATTTGTTGGTGTATAATTGTTCATAGTAGACTTCTATAATCCTTTTTATTTATGTGTTATCATTAGTAATGTCTCCTCTTTCTTTTCTGACTTTTGTTGTCTTCTCTCTTTTTGTTAGTCTAGCTAAATATTTGTCAATTTTCTTGATCTTTAAAAAAACTCAGTTTTTTTTTTCTGTGGTGCTGTTATTCTCTATTTCATTGATTTCTGCTCTAATCTTTATGATTTCCTTCCTTCTGCTAATTTTGGATTTAGTTTGTTCTTCTTTTTTTAGTTCTTTAAGATGTAAAGTTAGATTGTTGATTTGAGATCTTTATTTCTTTTTAAGCTAGACATTTACCACTCTAAACTTTTCTCTTGGTACTGCTTTTTTGCTGCATCCCGCATGTTTTGGTATGTTGTGTTTTTATTTTCATTTGTCTCAGATATTTTCTAGTATTTCTCACTATTTCTTCTTTGACATATTGGTTATTCAAGCATATGTTGTTTAATATGCATATATTTGTGAATTTTCCAGTTTTCTTTTTATTATTGATTTCTAGTTTTATTACATTGTGGTCAGAAAAGATAGTTGGTATGATTTCAGTCTTCTTAAATTTGTTAAGACTTGTTTTGTGGCCTAACCTGGTCTTTCCTGAAGAATGTTATATATGCACTTGAGAAGAATGTGTATTCTACCGTTGTTGCTTTGAGGGTTCTGTAAATGTCTGTTAGATCCCATCGGTCTGTAGTTTTGTGAAAGTCCTTCATTCCCTTACTGATCTTCTGTCTAGTTGTTCTATCCATTATTAAAAGTGAGATATTGAAATATCCTACTATGGTATTACTGTCTATTTCTTCCTTTACTTCTGTCAAAGTTTGCTTCATTTATTTGGGTGCTCTGATTTAGATGCATATAAAATTGTTACATCTTTCCAATGAATTGACCTTTTTATCATTATATAATATCCTCCTTTGTCTCCTATGACAGCTTTGACTTAAAGTGTATTTTGTCTCATACAAGTATAGCCATGCTTGTTCTCTTTTGGTTACCACTTGCGTGGAAAATCTTTTTTCCATCCCTTTACTTTCAGTTTATGTGTGTCCTAATATCTAAAGTAAGTCTCTTATTGGATCTTGTTTTTTACCCATTCAGATACTCTATGTTTTTTGATTGAGGAGTTTAATCCATTTACATTTAAAGTAATTACTGATAGGGCAAAACCTATTATTGTCATTTGTTAATTACTTTTTGTATGTCTTGTAACTATTTGTCCCTCTTTGTATGTCTTGCTACCTTATTTTGTGTTTCATTGATTTTTTGTACTGATATGATTTGATTCCTTTCTTTTTTCCTTTTGAATATGTTCTGTAGGTTTGTGTGTGTGTGTGTGTGTGTGTGTGTGTGTGTTTGTAATTACCATGAGATTACATAAAACATATTATAAGAATCTATTTTATGCTGGTAGCAACTTAATTCCAATTTTATACAAAACTCCTACTCCTTCATATCAGTCTTCTACTTTATGTTATTGATGTCACAAATTACGTTTTTTTATATTGTGTATCTATTAACATACTTTTATAGGTATACTTATTTTTAATGCTTTTATCTTAAATTCTACATCATGGTTAAAAATGATTTATGCACCACCATTACAGTATTTTAGGATCCTGTGTTTGTGTATCTATTTCCCTTTACCAGAAAGCTTTATATTTTTGTATGTTTTTATGTTTCTGTCTAGCATCCTTTCATTTCAACTTTATGGACTCCTTTTAGCATTTCTTTTAAGGAGATCTAGTGATAATGATCTCCCTCAGCTTTTGTTTATCTGGGAAAGTATATTTCCCCTTCATTTTTGAAAGACAGTTTTCCAGATATAATATTCTTGGTCAGCAGTTGTTTTCTTTTAGAACTTTGAATATATTATCCTACTCCTTTCTGGAATGTAAGATTTCTGCTGGTAAATCTGCTGATTATCTTATTGAAGACTCCTTGTATATGAGGAGTTGCTTCCCTCTTGCTTTACTTTTCTTCATTCTTTTTTTTCTTCTCAAACTTGATAATTTCAAATGATCTCTAATTGAACTTTCTGATCTTTTTTTCTTACTCAGTCAGACTGCTGTTGAACCCCTCTAGGGAATTTTTCAATTCTGTTCTGTATCCCTCAGCTCCAGAATTTCTGTTTGGTTCCTTTTTAAAGTTTCTATCTCTTGTTGTTATTCTCACTCTGTTCATGCATTGTTTCCCTGACTTTGTTTAGTTATTTATCTGTGTTCTTTTTAAGATCATTCCACTTCAAGACATTTATTTTGAATTTTCCATCAGGTAATTCATATACTTTTGTTTTTTTAGGGTTGTCTTCTGGAGATTTATTTCATTGCTTGGATTGGGTCATGTTTTCCTGTTCATATGCATTGTGATTTGGGTTTTTTTGTCTGAGACTTGGGCATTTGATAAAGGAGCCACCTCTCCCAGTCTTTATAGACTCGCTTTGTGTAGGGGAAGACCTTCACCAATTAGCCTGGATAGAGATGCTGGGGGCCTCTCAAAACTTTTCTGGGCTTTCTCTTCTCTGGGCTTTGTGGGTATAACTTCCCTATTAGAGAGATTTGCGTTTCTTTATTGGGAGCTCAGAATCTCTTCCCCCCTCTGGTGTCTGTCTGCGGTACTGCAGGTTCTCTGGTGCCAAGGCAAAACTCTTAGCTCTGGTTTGCGCTCAGAGGTCTCCAGGCATCCAAAGTATTCTAGTTCGGTCAGCTCTCCCAGGGAGGTGAGACAGAGACTAGTTTCTTGGGCACCCCTCCAAAAAGTCAGAATGTTAGACACATGTTAAGCTCTTCTCTTTCCCTCTCAAGGGAGAATTTTCAAATTGGGTGTTTTCTCAGGTTGAGCTGTGCCAGCTTAGGAGAGGGTGATCACGGATACAATGAAATGGCTTTTCTTATCTTTTCCAATATGGCTGTTCTCGGCTTTGTGCTTGCCAGGATACTGTGACTTCTTCACTGGTTTTTGGAGTTTTGGTCTGTGTATTGTTAAGTTGGTGTTTCTACGGTGGGAACCAGGGCAAGAGCTTCTTATTCTGTTATCTTGCTGACATCACCCTCTCCTCCCATAAGACTTTTATATCAAAGCGGGATTGTCTGGTTTTAAAACATAGGATTAGTCTAATCTAAAAATAGTCCTTAGGGCTCATGAATGTAGTAAACATGTTATTGAGAGTGCCTGAAACATAGGTGGTTAAAGGCAAAGATAGAGAAGGAAGCTTGGGGTTTTTCAGAGACCAAGCAAAGACTTAGCCAATCATCAATAGATCTTGATACAACCAGTAATTAATGTTCTCAAGTCATCCAATTCTAGCAAGAAAAACCTAGGATAATGTAATAAGGAATTTATTATTGACAAACATCTAGGCCTGTGAGAAAACATAATGCTTTTAAAATCTTTCAGGTAACTTTTGAATAGCTTATAAGAAAGCTAGGACTTTTACACATCTTTTTCATTATATATAGTCTGTTTCAGTCCTGCTCGGTCCTCAGTTATTCATGAAGAGGAGGATGTTATCGACATATTAGAAAGATACCAAATGCTTGCTAGATGAAGGTTCATATATGGCAGCAGTGGCAAAAGCCATGAAGGGTCTGATCACCAACGTTGTTAAAACTAAGGAAATAAACTAAGGAGAAACAGTAATAATGATAGGAAAGTTAGGACAATGGGAAAAGCTTATAGCAGTAGTTGATATTTAAATGCTAGACTCAATATTACACTCCAGTTTGTCTTCTCTTTTTGTCTCTTCAACTCCTTGGGTACAACTTGACTTAGATGATACTTAGGTCCCGGCTTAAGAAGAACAGGAGGAGTCCTGGCATTGACTCCCCTTGCCCTTGCTATGGTGTAATCCAGGGTGATACTGGGTTTGAGGAACTATTTTCAGTAGATTTAGCAGTTTCATCTGAGGATAGATTAATGGCCCCCTGGATACCTAGTCACCTTTTATATTCCACTTACCCTTAATTTGGTCTTTATTGTGCTTTAATCAGGAGCCATCATGGGAATATGGTGAACTAAGGTTAGAATTTTATGTAAAATAATGAGAAAGGGCATGAAGGAATATAGACTGATGAAAATAAAGAATTAAAGAATAGTATGATTCAATTTAATAACATTAAAATTAAAGCACCTGGATATTCATTCTCTTAAAAATCCACTGGCTTTTTCATACCCAATCATGTGAGCCAAATGCTAGGTTAATGATAGTCTTACTAATCTTTCATCAGGCTATTAAAAGACCATATGAGGCGATGCTTTTGTAATTATGCTAATAGCAAATCTTTCTTTATATCAGAAAATATCTGAGTTTTGTGAGAAACAGCCTCATTCCCTAGATTGGCTTTACATAAACTCTTCATTTTAGATTAAGTAGATGCACAAGAAGAGTTAGATTTCTTCTCACCTACTCCGCTCCCAGTTAGTATCATCCCATAATATTTATGCCCATGTATCCAGTTATCATTCTTAGGCAGGGAGAGGTCACTCTTACTACCATTTCAAAGGTTAACACTTGACCAGAAGGACACAGTTATTAACATTCCTGGAGCAGCACCCCAGTGAATTGAGTAAAGAATAAACAAATGCTAAGAGTTTGATAATCGGGGGATGCTGGGGTTCTAGGCCTAACTCTACCACTAACTGGCTGTGTGCATTTAGGTATATTATCTAAGAGCTATGACTTTCTAGATCTAAAGTAGAGACATAGTTTAATGACGCAATAATTAATTTTCCTGTAGAAAAATAAGAAAACTACATCAACAGAAACAAAGAATGTGAGTCATTCTAAATCCCTCCACTCAGAGGAAAGAACTATTAATAACATGGTGCATTTTCTTCTACTTTTAGCATATAAGTATGCACACACACACACACATGCAGATACAGTAGAATCATGAGGTATCTATACATTTATGGCCAATTTTTTCTCTTAATATAAGACTGTGAATATATTTCTTTGATTCCATATACATAATCGCCATTATTATTTAACGTATCTAAAGTATTCCTTTTAAAAATTTATTTTCATAGTTTACTAGAAAGTCCCCATTTATTGGATATTTAGCTTGTGTACTGCATTTTGCTGTTACAAATGCAGCTTTAATGAATACCTTCAAGAATACTTTGAAAATCTATCTCCATATGATACGTTCCTAGAATTAAAAATGCTGTGCCAAAAAATACTCACAGTTTTAGAGATTTGCCACAAATTGCAAACAATTGAAAAGAAAATTGGGTAAAAGGACATGAACTAGCATTTCACAAAAGAGGAAATACTATGGCCAATAGATATATGAAAATTAATGATTGAGGAAATGCAAATGAAGACAATGATGATGGGTCATTTTACACCCATTCAAGTGGTAAACATTTGAAGGTCTAACAATATCAAGTGCTGGAGATGTTGCACTGGATCTTTCAGATATTGCCACTGGGAGTTTAACCTGGTGTATCCACTTGGGAATACAGTCCAGCCTTAAATTCTAAAATTCAACATTTACAAACCTAATTCATCAACTTGCCTCCCAAGTACCTAGGAGAATTCTTGCATGTGTGCAACAGGATGCATATACAAGAATGCTCACAATATGAATAAAAATGAGAAGACATCACAAGTACCCATCATCTGGAGAGTGGAAATATAAAATGTGTTATATCCTCCCAATGAAATATTGTACAACAGTCAATATGAGAGAACTACAGTGACATGCAACAATACAAATGATTGTTGGCGGTATAATAGTGTGTGAAAAAAGCAAAGTTCCACATCTCTAAAGAAAAAAAATAACCAAAATTAATGTGTTCACTCTCTCTTGAGCTCGTGCATTTTCTCTCTCTCTATCTACATACATAGGTATACGCAGTTATATGTGTGTGTTACATGTATGCATAAGCAATAAGATAAAAAAGGATAAGAGGAAGCAGTGGGATGATTAATATGGGCTTTAGATATGAAGAGTGAGGAGGATGAGATGCAAAAAAACAAACAAAGCCACAGTCTATGCCAAAAGAATCCTATCAGCAAGAATATAAGAATACCTGTTTCCCCAAACTATAGAGCTCCTTAGGAATTATAATTCTTTTCCTAATATTTCCCAATCTGATAATTGAAAAGGAATAATTCACTGATGTTTTTATTTTCTTTTGTTTGTCACTAACTAGTTAATTGCAACGTTTTTCCAAGTGTTTATTTGAATTAGGGAGGGAGGCTGTGGACAATGAACTGAGCATTAATACAGGGCAAGAACAATGCTTGTGCTTTGAGGACATTATTGTCCCAAGAATTGTAAGAGGTGAAATCATTCTTCTCATTTTACAAATAATGAAAGTCTGAGGGCAAAATGGCCCAAGATCTAACGGCTAATGTGGCTGCGCCAGGAGTCTGTGTAACTCCAGGATGTGAACACATAAACACTGGGCCAGGCTACCTCAACATTTCTACAGTTTGATCCTGCATTAATGATATGAGAGTGATGGAAATTGTTCAGTGTGAAATTCTTATCAAAGGATTATCATGTCATGAAAGCTCTGGAGGCTAATAACAATGTTTCATAAACAAAATAAAGGGAATTAAAGCAGTTAGGAGGGACAAGAAATGGCAGAGAGCAATTTAAGTTAGCACAATTCTTTTCCAGTGGGCCATTATGTTTTCTGGAGGATTTAATAGCATAGAATCACAGGGAAATATGCAAGTATCTGAAAACAAGCATGCAATAAGGAAGAAGTGACTTCTATGACAAATGAGAGCATCTGAAAAATGATTTGCAGACACAGAAAATGGCCTTTGGAAATAGCTTCCTGATAAAATAGCTCAAAAGACACACTGACCTTCCAAGCTATAGCCTTATGGTAATATTTTTCAGAGTTGGGGGTCAGGACCCCATCATGACCCATGGCCCTGAAGAGTTAGTGATGTCTGCAAGACAAATTGTGTGTTTTATTGTATGAGAGGAAGTAACGTGCAGAACCAAGAAAGGCCGTGAGAGTCCTGAGGGGTGAGTGGGAGGTACTGGGAAAATGCTCTAACATGTCTCATAGGGCCCCATTTCTCCATCCATAAGGAAAGATTGATCCTCATTCCCCTTCTAGACCTCAGATTCTGTATCTGCATGCTTACTTCTGCCCAGTAGAAAAGAATACTTTTTGCAATTAATGGAGCAGCATCCTCTAACCATCAGAAAATAACTGATTGCTATGGACACAATTTCAAATAGAAAACAGAGATTATTTAAGTATGTATAGCATTGGTCTGAAGCTTTACAGACTTTTTACAAAATGAGCATGTTCTTTCACTGGTGTGACTCTGCAAGATGGCAGAGACAACCATTAACACTTAACTGAAGCCACACTACACGCATAGTCTCACAGCATTCTTCCACGCCAATTCTTATCACTCACTTCTATTCACTCCTAACCAGCTTGCAATTTAAAGCAACTCAAAAGGGCTCTTAGATATGCAGGGAGAAATGAGGGTCTGTGGGGTTGTCTTTTATAAATAATCAAAAGAAATGATCGTGAAGGGGAAAACTCAGTCATTGAGAAAAAATATTGACAAGAACTAAAGTTTCTTCTTACCCACTGTAGTTTCCCAAGTAGCAGCTTTGTTGGTCAAGTCAGGTCTGCAATTGTGCAATTTAATGGCATTCACTATTCTTTGCCTCTGAGAAGTTAGTGTGTGTTTTGGGGGCAGAGGAAGAAGTGGAAGGGAGCAGGGAGAGGTCGGTGGGAGTGGAGGGGGTGAATGCTATGTTTGTGAGCCAGCTTTGGACTTGAGCACCAGTCTGAAGGGATGTAAGGGTGAAGATGGAGTGGGCCTTGTGCCCCGAAAGGGTTTATTGCCCTTCATGGGAGAAGGGGAGGTCCAGTAGTTACGTTCACCCTCATGGCCTGAGTTCATTGGCTGCTTACCATTGAAGCAGCACTTAAAGAAAGGGAATTTGGCTGTTTTTGTATTTTTGGATCTAGAGATCCTGGGACATATTGGGTACTTATTTTTTCTGGAAGTGAGAATAACTTACAGGATAGAAAAGAAGGGATTCCCTCCTGATCACAGTGGAAGGAAATCTTTGTTTTTCTGCCCTTCGTCAAACTGAATAGATCCCAGACTCTGTGAGACCTTCAGCTTCATATCGTGGACTTGACAAGATCTGTCCTTGTCTAGATGGGTGACAGAAAGGAGGCACGTCCCTTAGTTCTGACCCTTTCCACTCTGAGTTCCTGCTTATCCACCTGCCTTATTTCCCTCTGACCTTTTCTCCCAGAAAGACCCTTAAAAACTAAGGATACAGAGGATGATTGACTGGATCCCAGGAGAGGGTTTTTTTCCTAAAGATTGGCAGCTGGGCTAACATCTGTTGCCAGTCTTCTTTTTTTTTTTTTCTCCTTCTTCTCCCCAAAGCCTCCCAGTACATAGTTGTGTATGCTAGTTGTGAGTGCCTCTGGTTGTGCTATGTGGTACGTCGCCTCAGCGTGGCCTGATGAGCAGTGCCATGTCTGTGCCCAGGATCTGAACCCCCAAAACACTAGGCCACCAAAGCAGAGTGTGCGAACTTAACAACTTGGCCATGGGCCTGGCACCCCCAGGAGAGTGTTAACTAAAGGTCTAATGGTAGCAGAGCAAGGATATGGAAAATCTGATTACCTGGAGGGAAAGCTTTATAACTTCTGGGATGCTGAGTCTTGGATGAACCCTACAGCTTCTGGATTCATTTAAAACAAGAATCAGCAACAGTAGAGAGAAGACTGATTCATCACCAAAGTATGAACTGATATATTCCATTCTTAGGCAAAAATAACTATAATAGATATGAATGTAAGTTCCTAGACAGTGGTAGAGAACAGCAGTGTGGTGTTGCTGTCTGTGTTTACTCTGTTAGATGTTGAGTTTCCATAAACTTGCAGAACATATGGATGATACAAGAGAAAGGGGAACTGCAAGGGTGTTCAACAAAAGAAAATTAAATAAAAAATTAAGCATTCTCAAAATCCCATACAAATTTATGTTTTGGCAAAGGAAGGAAGAAGTGTTGTGAAGTTAAAAAAAAAAAAAGGAATAAAGAAATAGGGAGCAGCTGGAGAAGCAGATAAGTTAAATAGTTCAAGATTTCTTTATTGATCTGTGTTAAAATCTGTGTTCTGAATAGGAAGACAGGCACAATGTAATAGAAAGGAGAAAAACTCTACAAGGGGTAAAGATAGGCAAGTAAGTACAGAAGCAGAGAGGTGAGAACGAGCAAATCCTGTAAAAAAAAAAATGAGACAAAACTAATAATTTGTGGTGGTCTAGAGGAATCATGTTGAATTGTAGTGGAACATGCGATTGGTAAATAGTATGCGGAATTCTGGAGTTAATATGCAGTAGGATATTCCTGTCCTTATCTGTCTGATGAGTGTCTGGATAAACACCGAGATGAAGAACTTCGTTCCGGAAGTTACGTACTGGAGGAGAATGTAAGATTGTTTCTGTAAGATGAGTTGGGTCCCAGGGAAAGAGTGAAAACTCAAAAATGTCTGCAGAGGGAGCTGATTTGGGGAGTTAATCATAGATGGTTGTGTTGGTCCTGCCTCTCAGAGCAGTTGGGATTTGGAGGTTTATAATAACTTTGCTTTTTTTGTAGGGAATTTTTGGAAACCTTTATTTTATTACCCTACTAAGATCAATTTAGCTAAGAGGGAAAACCAAAAAAACCCTTAAACTGCAATTTGCGGTATGACAGGCAGTGGCATAATCCAAAATGATTTTCATTTTGAATCTGGCTCCAATCTAGACATCTGAGATAGGGAGGTAGTCCAGAGTGTTAATGCTTTAGCTTTCTAAACAATTCTTTTAAAATATCCCATTTATCATTATATCCATAATACTTGTCCTATTTTCATTCTCTCTTTGTTTCTGCATTTCCAACACTCTGTAATTCTAGATTAGTTTCAGTAAAATAAACAATGTAAAGTGAAATTTATTGTGACTTATCATTTTCATTTTAATAGATTCTATTTGTTTCATATATTGTTCATGAGCATCAAAATTAAATTATATACCAAATTTGGTCTACTAAGACTTTATTAGATAATATCAATTACAATTTTCTTATCTGCCGGCCTGCAAAACGCATGTGAAATGTGAGGCCTAACCTTTGGATAAGGATCTTCCCATCTCACCCCAAAGGATTTTGTTTGTTTAATTTTGCTCAATCATCCTTATTTTTCTTCATTAAAAACAATTTCTCAAAGAGTGAGATTATCTCAGAGCATCCGCAAAGAGTCAGACTTCATATAACACTTTTTTCTTGTCTTTTTCAATGAGTTCTACTTTTAAAAAATTGTCCTTTTGAGCTAAAGTCACTGGGCTGCTTATATAAGGAAAAGAATGTCCATTTAAGCCAACACATACCAGGGTGTACTCTGCCATTTCTGGAATAAAAATAGTTTTCTTCATGTTGGGCCTCATATTACGTATTTTAACTTTTGACTTATTATCTTAGTCATGTCCGAAGGAAAAATGGATCTCTCTAGGGACTTCCATTATGTCAGATTGAAAAATCATCTCTCTTGAATGCTTGGGGCGACTGCATGTTCTTGCCTCATTTCTCATCGTGCTCTGTGTGGCTGCACCGTCTTCCTGTTTTCAGACCCATTTCCATTGCTGATGACAAATCTCACACTTGGGGTTCAGACCAGTTCCATGTGTACACAATAATCCCCAAGCATTTGACAATGATGTATTCATGAGTATGATTTATTTAAAATATTCCCGTTACCTAAAGCTACCTACTCCCTGAAATGTGATATGTGTTTGTACGTATATGTAGCAGCAAAGTAGAATTATTTTCTACATATACACACATATACATTGAGTTGTGACAAAGGTCATAAAGGAAAAGGAAGGTTTTCTTTAAAAAATGCTGACAGTTTAAGTAAACACTGGATGAGTTTTCTGATCTGTGCATTATTTAATCTTAACCATAGGAGACTCCTGAGTTGTTCTTTGGAGTATTCCTGTGCTCCTCCTAGGAGACCTGGGACAACTTCAATCCCTAGGGTCTGGTTCAGACACTCTTGAAACCATGGGAGAGAAGATTTTATGATCTCACTCTCTGGTGCCGATGGTCTTGCTTCCTCTATGTCCCCATCACTTTCTCAACATTCTTATTCTCTGAAATCCTTTTGACCACTCATGGACATGAGAGTCAGGAAGACAGAACTATATGTGGGGAACTTTCTCATCTGCCTTTCACATCCCTTCCATTCATACCATCCAAAGCACCGTAAGTAGAACATGTGCTTCAGGTGTCCTGATCTACAATTATACCCTTTGATATTCTTTCCCATCCTCTGAGAGCTTCTTCACATCTTCCTCTTCTCTGATACCTTCCTAATCACTCCCACCAGAAGGAATCTCTTCTTCCTCAGCCATATGACAAGACTTTTTGCATCATTCACATGACACTGAAACCATTCTACTTTATATTATAGATATTTGTCTGCAGATCCTATTGGTTTTTCTAGATTGATGGATCCTTGAGAACTTCTGCATCTTTCTACCCCAAATAGCACCTCTATTAGAACTTTGTGGCCATTGGTGTTTGTTTTCACAATAGCTGTTCACTGAGTGAATACATTGGGGAGATGGGGAAAGCAGTGATAAATTAATGAAACTGTGAAACAGTAAAATTTAGCTGCAAAGTCCAGTGTGATGGAATGCTCATCAAAGTGTAATGATTCATTCTTGAATTTGAAATAAAGGAGGCGTATATGTTTAAAGGGCATTTTAGCTGGTAAAAAGTCACTGAGGCATTAAACATTATTATAGTGACCCTTATTACTGAAAATTGGCATTTCTATTCAAATGGCACTCTATAACATTAAATTTTTCAATAACATATTAGGTGAGCACATTATAGGTTAAATCTGAGATTCTTTAGAAAGAAGAATAAATAGTAGAACAAAGTATAAAATTCCAAACTAAACATGTAACTATTGATTTGACATTAAGTTTAATGACAAACAAGAAACTGAGTGTTGTGAGCAAGGAAATAATTAAAATAATTCTCTGTTTTCTTCTTGAGTTGCTCCTATAGATTTGATTTCATTTTTTATTAATCCTTGCAGTTCATCTAATCTGAATATCTTATTTTATGTTTGGAGAAAATATTCGAGGCTTACTGATGCTAAATGGCTAAGATGCCAAGGCATGGGAGGCAGGAAAACGGGAAGATATGTGGGAGGAAGGCGTCATATGATGTGAATAAAGAATGGAAGACACAAACCACAACATTTTCCACCTCTACTTTTGGCTAGATAAATTTATATTTTGTTCTATGTGGCTATGATATGGGTAAAAACAAGCAACCAGCAAAATAAAATTTACTTCCAAGTACTCTTTTATTAGGACACGTAATTTGTGATATAATAATACATTGAGGTTTTATTTGCATCAGGATCAGCTGGCCATGTGCAGTAAAGCCACCTGCAGAAGACAGGAAAAAGAGTGACAGAACATTGATTGAAGCATTGGCAATCCCACTGGGGCTATCATGATTAGTTAGTTCGCTTGGACATAGAAGTTGTTTATCCCTGATGTTCATGCTAACAATAAGGAGAATTTTTAAAAAATTGTATCCTTATACTTTTCATCCATTTATTTATTCAAAAAAATTTTAAATGGCGTTGAACAAAGTAGACAAAATCCCTGCTCTCATTAAGCTTGTATTCATGGTAGAGAAGGTGAAGGAATCAAGAAGCACTAAACAAATCATGATGCACATTAGGAGGGATAAGACCAACAGCAGGGTAGGGGTGTGCTATCTGAGAGAAGGTGATGATGGAAAACCTATCTAATGAGATGGAAGCCATAAGAGCATCTACCGACATGTTGTTCTGCCTCATTCACGGTTAGGAGACATCATTTCTCTTTGGAAAGGAAGACTCAACTGAAGTGGAAAATAGGGAAATGTAAATCATTAAGGATTTGACTAAATGACCTCATAGAGTAGAGAAGATGGGGCTCTAGGGTTCATGGATTCTCTCCAATCACCAACCCTGCCTCAGGACCACATGCATATGATGACAAATCTTGGAATGGGAGTACAAGGCATATTTGTAGAGCAATATCTCGGCAACCTGTCTGGTCGCTTCTTAGCCAATACTATCCCCTCCAAGACTTGAAGGATCATATCTATCAAAAGAAAGCAGATTCCAGAATGGTACATTGTCGAGAGTTTAAACCATTTTAGCTATTATTTTAGAGACACATTTGAAATGAAAAGAAAACAAAGAAACCTGCATAATCAGTGACCTCAACATGTTTGTACCCGCAGTGGGGTGAAAAAATACACCTCAAACTTATCCCTTCCTCTTCTTCTCTGCCACCGTGTGATCTTTTCTTAATCATCGCACAGAGCACGTTCCTATGTATATTCTTTAATCTAGTAAAACCCAGAGATAGGCTTTTATGAGTTTTCATGGACACCTGATTAATAATTGATGAGAAGGCCTGGGGCAGGTGGTTGAGAATAAAAAACATTTAGCAGGGAGCAGAGTGGAAGAAAGAGATCTCACACTTGCCTCAGTCCCAGGGGGAATAGAAGCAGAGAGAAAAAGGAGGAGGAGGTGGGGGCAGACACAGCGCTGAATGTCATCAGTGCAGTGTAATTTCCTTGATTTACATATTTAATTGCTTCCCATCTTTATCAGTAGGGCTCTAGGATTCTGACACTCTTTCTGAGAAATTCATCTGAGGACTGTGCAGACTGTGTTGTGTGGGAGGGGAAAGACATGCCCAAGCCTTGCTAGTTGGCTTAGGGAACTGACAAAGGGTCATTGCCATTAGTTCTTGCATTACCAAGGGGCACTATCTACAGATTTACTCCCAAGACATGGTTCTCACAGAAAAGATATTGTTGTGGTAAGAAAAGATAGGCCTGAGTCTCAGAGATCACGGCTTTCAAAACTGACTAAAAGGATATTTACCTTAATGTCTTATTAAATCATAATTCCTTGCATTTATATGGCCCTTTATGGTTTACAAAACACTTTTGCTTAATCCTTGTATTAAGTCTCTGATGGAGGCATTATCATTTCCATTTTTCACATGAGGAAACTTAAACATAAAGAGGTTAAGTGACTTGTCCAAATCTTCTGTAAAAATACAAGCCAGGTTTTGAACACAGTCCCTCTGAACTCTAGTCCAGGGCTGCTTCTGCCATGCACATGGCTCACAAAGTCAGGATTCAGGCCACACTGGACACCTTCACATGTGTTTGAACACATTTAAAGATCTTAGGTTGAGTTCCCAGTGATACCATGTCCTTGTTTGAAGTATTGTGCTATCTTACTGAATCAGATAAAATACAGAACTTGAAAGTGCCACATGAATGTTAACCGTTAGCAATGGTAGTTACAATATTTTGAAATACAAAATCAAAACCTACAAATTCTTACAGATTAAGCAAATAATATAGGGAATATAAGCCCCTTACTTCTCTTGACACCTTGAAAGAAAAAACAACCCTGAATTTCACAAGGATATTCAGTAATCCTCTTTCATTTTCAGACATGTATTTGAGCAAATACTAGCATGGTCAAATTATTGACTGTAACGTGGAAAGATAGAGGAGATATAAATTGGCCATGGTACAAATGCTTGTAAATGAGAAGTGGCAAGAAGAATTTGAGTGATCAGGGCATTTGTTTTCATTATTATGATCCTCTCAGTCCCAAGCAGCACTCTGTACTCTGTTTTTCTAAATACGGAAGCCGATGTTGGAAACGTAGTTCATGTGGAGTGCACAAGTAGGCCAGGCCAATGTTAATTCATCATTGTGATTTTTTCAGTGCAGAAAATAATCCTTTATTTATGATCTGGGTAGTCAAAATCAAAGTAATGTTTAAAAAACAATGGCAATTCTAACCGCTTAGTCTCATTTTCTGTTGTGGAAGCAATGATAAATAATAAACGAGCAGTTGATGCATATTTTAACAGAAATGAATCATTGCATAAATGTTAACTACTTATTTATTAATACTTAACTACTGTATATAGTACTTAATGACAAGCACTAAAACAAGTGATTTTTTCTTTCTCTCTTTGACATGCTCAAAGAAGCAAAGAAAGCTCACCCAGATTTCCCAGTTGTTACCACTCTATATGATTCTTTCAAGCGCCATTTCATGAAGCATGTATTTGACTGTTTCCCATTGGATAATTCGTTGAATACATTTTCATTATCTGAAGAATGTGAATGAATGTCAGTGTAGCAAAATCCTGATTTTACAAAATTTCTTTCCATTACAAATTTCACTTTTTAAGTAACTTCATCAAAGCTATAGTTTTAGATTTGCTTGATACCGGGTATTAGTGGCTCCTCTGGGTGACAGAGCAACTTTGTCCCATTTTCAATGTCTTTTAAATACATTTGCTTCCAGACTCTCCTAATCCAACTGTCCAGCTATTTTTTCAGTAACCACATCATTACTGACTCCCTGTTCTCTCCTAATGACCATGGGACTTGCTCATGTTTGCCAGTATGGGTTGAGCTGGTTCTCCGACTAGTCCTGTCTTTTTTTAGGATCGTCAAAGTCTTGGAGTTATTCCTTCTTCGCTTATACATTATCGATTGCATAATGTAAATGGAGGCTTTGGTTCAAAATTAAGAATTTTAGCAAAGAGGAAATTTCAGCGGAAAACAAATCTTCCTTTGGTGACAGCCTGGTTCAAGAAGGGTTGCTGGCGCTGGAGACCTGGCTTAGAGTTAGGTTTTAAAGTGAGACGCTAAGGCTTTGAAAAGCATTTCCTCAACCTTCTGCTGCTGAGTGGCTTGTGTTTTGAAGACAGCAAAGCCACCATGGTGGCCCTCCCTACTTCATACCTGCTTACCCGGTTCTTCCAGCCACAGCACATTAAGCTGCAATCAGTTACTAATATCTTCACTTGGAATTTAAGTATCTGTGAGTATCTCTTAAGTTTTGTAGCACACTCTTAAATTAAGTTGCAGTTTTCATTTTAAGAGAAAAAATTCCTTTTGCCCAAGATAATCTGAGCAAAACTTTTCTCTGTGCTTGGCCATGCCTCTCCTTTCCTTAGACACCACTTGTTCACAGCTAACCTCCAGCTTGTTAGAGTTTTGCCCTTCTCCACTCTACCTGGGCTGCTTGATGCTCCCTGCTGTAGGTATTCCACAGACAAACCACAGAGTCACACGAATTCTATAAGATAGTGGTTGCTAAACATGCCTATGCATTAGAATTATATTAAATGCCTTTAAAAAGGAAGATTTCTTATGACTTCCCACTGAATTTCAGATTCAGTGTGTCTAAGTGTGAAGTTCAAGCAGCCATAATTTTATACACTCCTCAGGTGATTCTGAGGTATGAATAAATTTCAAAACCACTGCCTTAAATGGGTATCTGTTTTGTGCTTTTAGACCGAATGACTTAGATTCCATTGCAAAATTTAATTTTCTCTGATTTAATTTACAAAATATTTTCTATTTCCTCCAGTTGCTAATTATATAAATGCATTTCTATTTTTTTGGTATTTGAACAATGAATATATAGGATTTTTGTCTAACAAATGCAAACATTATTGGACCCACTTATGCCTTCAGACCTATTAAGAATATTTATAATCATTGAATAAAAAGGGAAATCATCCTGTTTTAATTTAATTTAGTTAAGGAATATAGAATATCAGAACCAATATTCATGAAGCAGTGGAATAAAATGGGCCAATGAAAGTCTCTAAGGCTAGAAGTAAGAAGGAACTGACTGCCCCTGTAACAGTGGCAGGAAAGAAGTTAGGAAAGATAATGAAGTGGTCAAAGGGGATGGCATGAAAATAATTGTAGTGTCCTATCTGATAGACTTTCCCAAATGAAAGTGGAGAATTCTAGCTAAGCATTGAAGATTATATGAGGGTAGGGCATACATCTTCAGATGAACAACAGACCTTCCTGCTACACTTCCTCTGCAACCATGCCTTCATTCTCTGGTATTAGGACACAAAGTAAGTTTCCCTGTGTGCTACAGAAACTGCTAATTTACTGGTAAAAAGAAGAGTCAATACATGATTACATGTCATCATAATCATCCTATAAAAGGAAGTTCAGCTTTTTACCACCAATACATGCTAACCAAACTTTCTAAAGAGATAGTGTCTTTCGTATCTCTTAATAGTGTTGAAACTAAGATAGGACATAGCCATATTCAGCCTAGAGAGAGCAAACCAGGAATATTTGTTTGTAGATAAGACACATGAAGTGGGGCCAAGTCATGTGCTAACATAGCTGACTGTGCTGGCTTTAGTATGAAGAAGACCCTCAAGCATGTAATCTAATCAATCAAAGAACAGTATATAATCAATGTCCATAGGACTGAATCGCACCTATGTAGTAATTAAACTTGGGCCTCATTTACATCTTGGTCTAACCAGTTGAACAAATAATATATACACTCTATCATCTACATAACGGTACCAAGAATCCCATGTTATATATAATGCAACAGGGTTCATAACAAATGCTCTCTTGAAATGACTCTTAGGGGAACACTGAGGTTGGGGTTAGGCAGAAGTAGGAAATGAAAATGTAGCGCAGTAGGGGTAGTCTAGGACTAGTGAATGGAGAGGTAACCTAGGATCAGTAGGCTAATACTAGTAGTCTTATGCTAGTCATACTTTATCCTGCTCTGCCTTGATTTGCCCTACACTCTTGCTGTCCTCTCATCCTCACACTTCTGATGAGGTGTCTACAAACTTCCTCTGGTGTTCTGTGCCCCTACCAGGATACATACCATATCCAAATTTGCCTCTTTTAAGAAAAGTTTCTTTGCACGGTGAAATCATATTTCTTCATCATTTCCACCATTATAAGATGATGAAATATGGTGTCAGTGCATAAATGTAAACTAGATATGTCTCCTTCATACGTTAATTTGTTAGTCTAGTAGAGGTGATACGCTTAACAAAATCATCCACACTTTCTTGCCCCAATCCTCTTTTTGTTCATTTAACAAATATTTATTGATTGCCTTTTCTGGGCTAGTGCGCTTATGTGCAAGAGGGCTTATCCAATAACTAGTCTAGTGTGGTCACACACCTATTTCAGAAGGGAACACCTGGTGACGGGATTGTTAATATTATTGGAAACAAATGAGTTCTCAATGGAAATATTTCAAACCTGAGTGCAAAAGGAGATCTTTCTGTGGAAGCAGGGGCAGACAAAGGAACTTTCTAGAATACTTCACCTCTTCCCAAAAGACACATGCCTACTCCACTTTAGCAAAGCTCTCAATGGTGGGATAATGAGCCAAGTACAGTTGAACTTATGTAACATGTTGATTTCTACTTGTCTTCATTAGCACACTGTCCTGAGTGAGTTAAGTGAATTCGCCCAAACTATTATACTCATAGTACAGTATCCCTAGGAACTGTAAACATTGGAATGTATAATAATACCCGCTTTTATCATAGGTAGTAATAATAATGGGGACAGGATTCAGACCCATTCTTTTACAGGTATCCAATACTTCCTATATAGATTACCTTAGGCAAATTACTTTCCTCCACCTGCCTCAGTTTCCTTATGGGTAAAATTGGGATAATTTCAGTACACACCTCATTAGGATTTTATGAGAAGTACATACAAATAAAGCATTTAGAACAGTACATGTTGAATAAAGTCATGTTTATTATAGTCTACACTCATGGTATGAACTAGACTACATGTTCCATGTGAACAAGAAGAATGTTTTGCTCCTCATTCCTCCCAGCTGGCAGTTGCTCAGATGGTGTTTGAGAATTTAGCAGATAGCATTTCACAGATTCAAAAGATACTTGGTTGTGCCTCCTTCTTTGGAAATCAGTCCTATGGTTGAAGCTTTCCAATCCTAGTATGATTTAGAACCCTCTTTCCTGCTCTGCGTCCTATGTAACAAGGCCCATCAGAAATTATGGGAGAACAAAATAAAAGGCAAGCATTGTGTGGCTCATGTATACCAATTCTCCCATTCTTTAGTAATGAAGACAATAAATAATACTTGTTTGAGGATAGGTTTGACAGAGTTCTTGACACAGTTGGGTATTTGTTATATTGTGTCAAATTAAATATATGAAAATATGCCCATAGCAATGTATGACAAAAAAGAGTTGTGACCTTTTATGTAAAAAGGGTAATGAACTGAGATTAGCATTGGTGGAAGGTGCAAGTTTGACTGCCCTAGAGGCTGAAATTCTTTATCTGCAAAGTAAAAATATTATGGCAGCTGCAGCAGCTGCAGAAACTTTCCAACATATTGCCTGCTCTGCAGAGACGAAGCATAAGAGATAAATGAATTTTCTGAAAGTTGAAGATTCTGCTCAGATAACAGTCACATCTTTCAGACTTATAAGTATGTTTGGTGTGGATTAGATTTAAGAATATTTAACTAGACAATGTTATGTTTTAAAAAAATTACTTGCTATTTTTGTATCATTGGAGACATTAAGTGGTATTTACTGGATACTCATCTTGTCAGAGCAGCATATTGGGAATTAGAGAGGATGTTCCTCTCCCCATTCTAGGAATCATGAACTAAAAAGAAAAAAATTACGCATATTTTGTTCTGTTTATATTGGCAGGGTAGGGGGTTGTGTGTTTGTGTTTGTGTGTACATTTTACCACAGAGGAGTATGGTTTGTTGTATCTGTTTGAGATGATAAGGAATCTACACTTTTTTAACAGGGGAGGTTCAATGGAGGAGGTAGAATTGAGTCCACACTTCGGTGAAAAATAACATGAGCTTAATCGGTTTGACATGTGATGGGAAGTAGCCTCAAACAGAAAAATTGGACAGAGCAGATTACGATTGCTCAAGAAAAAAAATCAAATGGTATAAGTAGGCTTAAGATAGCAGCAGGCACAGACAGAGAGAGAAAGACATCAAGAAGTATGTTCTGATAACTCCATGTACAGCAGTATAAACTATAATTTCTACCCTTAAGAGACTTACAAGGGTAACATACATGAGATACAGGAACACTATAGAGCAGTAGGCAAAAGATGCATTAAAATACAAATCTACAATGAGTATTATAGTTGCTGTAGATGAGAGATATAAGGTTGAATAAGCCTGTGATAGCAGATGAAGAGCGGAATTTCAAACTGATTTTGGTATCACAAATTTAAATTGTTAAATCTCAGAGCAGAAAAGGACAGTCAAGGTCATGCCCTGAAACTTTATCCTATCTGTTAAATATTATTGTTTCTCATAATGTGACCAGGAGGTGAGGAAGATGGGAAAGTGGCAAGAATATTTGTCGTGTTCCATTTATGCATAATCTGATAGAAAAAGGGTGGGGGAGAGAAGGGGTGTTAAGACTGTAAGGAGGACGTAGTCATCTGCGTTCTATAAGCCAAAACTAAATATAGAGGATATAAACACAGGGGATAATTGATGATGAGGAAGATATGAAGGAGACTTCAAGTCTAGACTAGGAAACCTCTTCAGACTAGGGGAGAAAGAGAAGAGGAAAATGTTTAATACTGGAACCGAAGTACATGCTCAAGAAATCAGGAGGAAAGGAAAAGGAAGACACTCATGAACCTCCATTAATTCTGGCATGATAGACCAAGTGAGAGCCTAGGGTTTCCTTAGTCTAATCGCGTATTGAATGTCGCAATTGCACATTCTGATATAGCTCAAGTCTCCTTGAACTGTATTTTGTTCCAAATCCCTTGCTTGCATTGTGCTCAAAATCCTCTTTCCTTTAGCTTCTACATAACTTATTTTGTAACTGTAGAGTTACAGGGTTTCTATCAATATTTAGATCTGGAAAAGTCACTATGAATTACTCTTAAATTTAGGACAGTATGCCATTTACAACTATTTTTGAAAATAAATAAAGGAAAAAAATTGAAGATAGAAAATTTCTTGATATTTAATAGGGCAATTAAGTAATTCTAACTATACATAAATAGCATCATAAAATTATTTCATCAGTTGAAAGCCAAGTCACTGAAATACTTAAAACTATCAATATCTAGAGTTGACACTTCAGTGAGAGAAGACTATATAGAAACAGATAATAGGAAAGTGTTGGAAAGAACACTATGGTGAAAATTTTGAAAAAACGATGTCGGGTTCATGATATACCAAGCCTAATAGTCTGATTTCAATGCAACATATAGGTATGATTTATTAAACATAACAATGATCCTTTATCTAAAAATATTAGATCTTTACCAACTCCCGAAACAATCTTTTAAACAACATATTTTAGATCTATTATCTATATAGTCCATGTACTTATTTGAAACATTTGTATACCTACTTTTATTTTCCTCTTTTGATGATATCTTCGAGATAAGGAGAGGCAATGTGGAATATTTGAAACCTCACTGCATTAGGAATCAGAATATCTGAGTTCAAGTCACAACTTGGCTACTCACAGCATTTTTTAAGTCGCTACACATCACTCTTATCTGTAAATGAGAACACTGAACTAGGTAGTATTTGAACTTTCTGTTAGATCTAAAAGGCTATGATTTTACATTGATCACTCATTGAGTAAATGGGAACTTTTAAAAAATTTATCCTAAAGTGATGTTTTTTATGATCCCTACATCTAAGTGGTTTCTGTGTTTTATAAAATTTAATTGTGTGTCTTTCTAAGCACAAAAGTCCTACTTTTATAAATGGTCCCCTATCTAGCTGTTTAAGCACCCAGTTCTGAAGGCCTTCTGCCTGCAATAGCTCCCTTCGAGTGATTGCCAGAGTTGGTTCGTCAGGGGTTATTTTCTTATATTACACTCAGAGCTGTTCTCTTAAGTAAAAGACCTTCACAGACGATGACTGGAAGTTGGTGTGCAAGCCCCACTACTTTCCCTTCTTTTTGAGCATTTATGTTATCTCACCTCCTATCTTATCATTTCACTTACTTGTTTTGTGTTGTGGTCGTCAAAGTTGTGTACAGCCCCATAGGTATAAAAATTAACATGGGTTTACCAACAAAAATGTACAATGATTTTATTTGCTCTTCTTACTTCAGTCAAAAACGTATTTGGCTGATGACTTTAGAAAATAATTTGTGACAATTACTTTGCCCCTTTTCCTGAGTTACAACGTGGCTTTTGTCCACAGAGCTTGAATTACTTTTTTCAAAATGTATTAATTACTATGCACCCACCTGCACTAAACACTTTTGACGCTTACTGCAGTGTGAGCTCTTCCTGCTGTTTATCTGCTTATTTCCCTATCCAAGGGGCATGCTGATATCAGGTTATGAATGAACTATCAAGGCTTATGTATACAGAGAAGTGATTGGAGGCCTACAGAAATGTTTTTGATGAAGTAATTGATATAAAGTCAGATTGGAGAAAAAGAATTCATCTCCCCAGGAAGGACTGGGCATATTGTTGCTATTTTGGTTGGCCATGGTCGTCTTAATGCGTAGTTGCCACCACCACTGCCAAGTTTTCTTTCTGTCTCTTTTGTAGAGAAAGAGACTAAGTTCATCAATTACTTTTCTGCCACTAGGCTGTAGACATTGTTGTCTGTGAAAAGACCCTTATGTATCAGTTTTCACTGTTTCAATTCCTTAAGAAGAGTAACGTTGATACTCCAGTACACCATCGCCAACTGTAGCTACACCATCAGTAACTACTTGTAGAACAGTATGTCCTACTTCCATATTCTCTGTAGATATGACCATCTTGACTACTACAAAAGGATTGTGTGCACTGGATGCACAGTAAAGAGCCACTCATTATTTGAATTTATTAGCAATTAATTTGTTTTTATTCCCGACACTCTTGTATTTTTTATTGGTGACAGTTAATTTGAAATTTTATGTAATTATATAGCTTTGAATTATATAATAAACCACTCAAATAATATACTGCAGCCATTCAATCAGAACTTTCTAGAAATCTTGGAACTCGTTTTTCATATATTTCTTTCCAGCACAATTGTTTTTCTTCCTTTTTATATTATTTTCTTCTCTTCCTGTTTTATTCTTATTACATCATAGACGGGGGAAATCATCAGAGTATGTATTCCCAGAGATTTTGTAAATTTTGTTTTGATTTTCCGTTGTTACAATTTTGTACCATCTAGATTTCTCTTTTAATTTCTAGTTTGACCTTCCACAAAACCTCAGTGTAACACTCGACTTGTATCTCTAAGTTTTACCTGACTTTTATATTAAACCTGAGACAAAATAATTTCCTTTGAAATTGGCAGAAACTTATATTTTCCAAAAAGTTTTGTGACATTTGAAAGTATTCTACAAAAATGTCAAAGTTTGCCTGGTTCTAGTTTTACCAAGAAATTCTGCTCTATTCTAGTACCGCCTGACCCCTGACGGAGAGTATTTTATAAATGAATTCATGTAAAATGTAGCACACCCGGACAGGAATAAGCCTCGTTAAAATAGAATTCTGTAAAGGGAGCTGCCTCTTTCTTATTGCCTTTTCAGGATTCTTGAATCTTGGATGTAACAGGGCATCTCTACTTCACCCTGTTAGTGTGTGTGCGTGTGTGTGTGTATGCACACACCTGGAGAGATATATTAAGGCTTTCTAAAGATAATAAAAATCTGTTAAAAATGACTGAATCCACTGTCTTTTAAGAATAGTGTACATTTTATAATACATATTTATACATATTGAACTACTATTAAAGATATAACTTCTAGTTATTTTTAACTGAAGAACCAGTGATAAACTTTAGTTGTAGTTGAGTAGAGTTCTAGTCAGTTTCTGGGTTATTGACTTCTTCTCAGTTTTCTTTCATATATCCCCTCCCCAAATGTCTACAGTTGGTCTGTGTATGTTGATCAGTGAGTATACGTGTGTATGTATATATATACACATACTTACTCTTCATTTTATAATGAGCAGGTGGTAATTTGCTCTTAGTTGCTTTCTCAACCAACAATGAAATTAGCTACTTATTACTCACATAACCCATGAAACGCACAGATCCCCCTTTTTCTCCCTCCCCATCCCCTGTGATTGTCCCTCAATAGAAAAAATATCCCTTCAACCTTGTTTTTGAGTTTCCAAATTCCAAGTTTTTGTAATGGTTTCCCTTTCTATTTTTGAAAGTCACTATTTATTAAAAGAAGAAATATGAAAAGAAAAAGATAAAATGACATCTGATCCAAGGCATTTCATGGTCAAGTTAAACAAGACATAATTAGGATGATCTTGCCACATCTGGTTCTTAATTCAGAGCCTCATCTGTGGGTTTATGAACCTCTAGGGGAGAGTAGAGACCAACCGAGCTCTAATTGTGCTTTGTTAATGTCATCATTTAAATGTTTCTTTTTCTAACACATTATTTTCAATAGCTATTATATCTTTTTATGATCTGGTATAAATTGTTCTTTTTTTCTTCCTGCCTTTGAAATGGATGTTGAATTTTCAGCCTGGCACATAAAAATGTATTCATTTAAAAAAACACCGTGAATAATGTGGTACATTGTCGACCAAGCTTTAAGCCAGGCATTTGATTAGGCCAGTGCATGTCCAGTGACTGGATCTTCTGGTGGGCTAGAAATGACACTGAAAACTGACAGGAAGCTAACTCACTGACATCAAATGCCAGTTCTTGTTTGAAGCTCTTATAGGGAAAAAAAAGAGAAGGAAAGAGGGAAGAAGTGAAAAAGAGCTTATTTATGTCCATTGAGGAAGAGACTCTTTGCTAATTGAACTGGCTTTTCTTCTGTTCATTAGGATTCAGAAGCAGGCTCTAGAAAGTCACCTTTGAGTAAATGAAAGGAAGAAAGTTTCTGCCTTAATTCCTCTTAATAATCTCTATTATATTCTCTTCCTCCACTCTCTCCCTCCTCCTCCGTGTGTTTCCTTGTCTTCCCTCCCTGCCCATTTCCACCTTCCTCCATCTCCTCTCTCCCCTCCCCCACCACTTCTATTTTTCTCCCTCTTTTTCTTACCTTCCAGTAAACTCTTTTTTATATTTTATAGGAGACTTGGAGATATCACAAATAGCAAAACAATTTATTGGCAGACATTAACAAGTTGATCAGTTATAACCTGTGGTACCTTACTTTTAAACGATAATGAATTCTACCTTAGTCCTGAGTTGTCATTATGGAATTTTTTCAGAGAGGCAACTGAAAGACTGATTTCTATATATGTAGGTATTATATATCTACAAATATAACATGCTTTCCTCATTTTTATGGAAGTTCATGAAGCACCTAAGATGTTATTAAAGATGTTATTATTACCATTACTACTTTTATAAGAGTAATAATTATGATGTTTTGGGAAGAAAAGTAGACATCTCCAAAGGAGATGCTAATTATTAAGGGATGGATTGACAAGCAGTGTCTCTGCACTCTGCCTTACATTAGAAAGACTTAGCTTTTTAAATAGTGATTGAGCCTCAACTCAGGCAAATTAAACCAGGATACATGGTGGGGTCTGGCACTATAGTTTTAGACAATTCTCAGGTGATTGTAATATTCAACCAAGGTTTTGAATCTCTGCTTTGGAGGGAATTCTAAGTGAGCAAAGATAAACTCCATCAGTTCCACAGTTTTGAATTAATCCAAATTCATATACCTTATATCTCAATGGGGGTGAATTTTATGTAGATGCAATTCAGGTGAAATAAAGGAGCTATTTGGTTCCCACCATGTAGCCCCCCTACTGTTCATTTTGATGACATTTTGAATCAGTGTTTGAGGCTTTAGCTCAGAAACCCTGGGTACAGGTACAGCCAGTGGGCAGGCACGTTCTGTCTCTCATTATTTTTGTGTGTTCTTGCCTCCCAGATCGAGGCACACTGATGGGGCCTCTGACAGCATATTACTGTGCCAAACATAAGCAGATCCAGGAGAGCCAAAGAAAATCTGCAGAGATGATGACTGTAGCTCATCAGTTTTGCAAGAAATTGGTGCTTAAACTGAAGAGGAGAAGAGGCAGTGTTACTGTTGTTGCCAGATAAAAGAGAGGATGCCCAGTTATTTTCAATTTTAGTTAAAAAATGAATAGCTTTTAGTGCAAGTACATCCCATGCATTATTTGAGATATACTCATACTAAAAAGAAGTGTTGTTTATCTGAAATTCAAATTTAACTCGGTATTCTGTATTCATATTTGCTAACTTTGACAACCCTAGGCAGAGCACTAAAAAAGAAGACAGCATGGTTTACAAACAATCAGACCCTGGGGATCATAAAGAATAAGAACTCAAAGGTGGAATAATTGAAGTATTAGATAAGACTGGAAAATAGTGAAGTATGAATTAGCTTGACTTTGTTCTTTGCTAACTCAATACCTATGTTTCCCTGATGAAAAGAGTTTCAAGTCTGCTTTTTATCTTCTTATTTTGGGGTTATGCTTAACTCAATGAGAGAACATTTCATTCCTGTGCCTTTCCTATAGCAAGGAAAATTCACAAAGAAGATCTTCCTAGGAAGGCCATAGATTTGCTGGATTTTGGCCCAAGAGATCCCTGCAAGGACAGTTGCTTTTGTTTGGCCCACAGTTTCAATCCCCATGAAGTGCTCTGAGCTGGGCCCATGCTGATTTGCAAAGCAGCTGCAACAAGTGAGAAGTGTCTTGCCCCACAACAGATGCCCTACCATAGGGTGACAAATCTGTCTCATTACCCTTAGATCAGGGAAATCTCTAAAAATTGAAAATCAGTGTTGGATTTTTGAATAGGGAAAATGGGCTAGAATTGTGCCTCTTTTATCTACTTTCCCTGTGAGTAAGATTGAGCAGTTCCTAAAGTCTTGTTTATAAATTAGTTAACTAACTGTTTTAATCTATTTTCTCATAGCCCCCAGTGATTTCTAGTCACATACAGCCCTTGAATGAAATCCATAATGTCAATCACTTTAACATATTTAAGCAGAAATCTATATTATTGTGGTTGCTGCAAGAACTGTGGTAAGGCCAGGACTCATTCTGGGCACATGTAAGAAAACAGTTCCCTGTCCCCTCGATGGGATCCTACTATACTATTTTCCCCTTTAAATTAATTTTTTGGTCAAAAGCCAGAGCTATACCCTGAAAATTTTATATGATGTTGTATTCTATTTTCTAGAATGGACGTGGGATTGCAGACTAGGAAAATTAAGTATATCAAAAGAGTAGGCCTTTCCATTTCCTCTCTGTGTCTCAGGCAATAGATACTTGGTACATATATTTGCTGACCTGTATCGATTGCTTTCAGCTAGCATTAGGGGCAAATGATTGGAAGTCTGGCCATTAGCCACAGGCTGTCTTAGATAAATAATGCTAGACTTGGATTCTCAGATGAGGTTAGAGCCCTGGCTGGGTGAAGCTAGGCAAGTTGTTATCTGTGAAATGGGGATGAGAATGCCTCTTCTGCTAACTCAGTGATGAACAGTCATTGTAAATGTTAAATGTGGAAGTTCTTGGTGAATGATATCTTGCTTCCTAAATGCAGTGTACTGATATCACTTCAGTGATGAAAATGAAGGAAGGAAAACAAGGAAATGTGACATCCATACATACTAACTATGAGAAAGTTGAAGGTGTAAGTGACATGTCATAGTTTCAGTCCAGGTCTTTAATCAGATTCCTCATACAGCCAGATGATTCATTTTATCTTACACTGCTCACTGTGATTAATCAGGATTCGTGGGTTGTTGTAGTTCAACTTCTCAAAAAGCTTATATTCAATGTTCAATCTAGAAATTTTAGCAAATACGAAAAACTATTGAGACGTTAAAAATCTCAAAAGCATCACCCTAACATAATATTAGTATTTTTCTACATTTTCCTTCAGTCTTTTTATCCTCTGCATATATGCACAAATAAATGTACATTTATATTTAGTTAATATTTATATCATATTCCAGTCTTTATGTATTCTACATTTTTTATGGGTGAATGTGTGTGTGTTTTTATGTAGTTTGTATTCTGAGTTTTATTTCACATGATCAAGAAAATTTTATTTCCAAGAATAGACACTGAATAATGTAGTCTTCTATTTCTTTGTTATTCTAATGTTTTATTATGATAAGTCCCACTGCAATCCAGTTGATACCTTTTGACACTTGAGCAAACTAATTTACAAATTTATTTACATAGCACAATATACAAAATGTGACAAGTATTTACTCAGATGTCGTCATTGGTAGGAGGTACATCAATAAGGTGTAACATAACTATGTGTTGACTTTTGAGTGTTATTTTCACTACCTCTGTGACAGAGTTGGTAAAAAACAGGACTTCCTGATATCCTAAAAGAGTGTGAGAGACATACATCTTCATGGTAGTCAATAGTGGAACTATATTTATGGAAAGTGTTGAGTTTCTACTTCATCCCTAGATCCCTAGGCTGGAAGAGATTATCAAAGGGAAGAGGTAGAGTGTCAGTTTGCTGTATTCTATGGGGTGATTCATTATAAATAACTCCCTGGGAAGAGTCATTTGAAATAGGAAAAAGAAAAAAATGATGTTAGGAGAGGAGACATTCTTGATTTAACAACCAATGGGAAACACTATCTCTATCTCTAGCTGTATCTTTCTACGCTGTCCAATTCAAAATGCTATCTGAATTTAAAGGAGGGTTATTAGATGAAATAATTTAATTATTTCTCCTTTTTATTTACAATATAGATGGATAACGTGAGACACATGAAGACCTAGGATTTTATAATTCAGAAAGAGTGCACATTTTGAGCTAAGAACAAGACTGTCAAGCCACTTGAATGGTGATTGCCAATCTTAAAATACAGAAACAAAATATAAATCCTCATATATATCTCTAAGCCCCAAACCTTAAATGATATATTTATTTTTAAACTACCTGCAATATGAGCCAAAAGACAAATTTTAAAATAATACCTGTGCTCTATTGTAACTGACATTTCAGCTATTCCATCTGACAACTTTCTCTAAATTTTTGGTCATTGAAAATAAACCAATATAGAATCTGATCCCTGAGGCAGGAAGCAAAAAGAACGAGTAATTCAGGGTGTAAAAAAGCTGGATTTAAATTCAAGTTGATTTTACCTCAACAGAACAAACACGCATACACACACTCACACACACACCCACACATGCACTTTAGTCCCTGGTTTCTTTATTTAAAAATTTTGTAACAAGATTGACATTTTAGTATATACAGTGAAGAATAAAAACTGTTTTACCAGGGAGGTAAAATTAGAGAGCAAGGTTGAGGATAAGATTCATCCATCCAACAATAACCAAGACTGAGTTTCCACTACGTGCTGAGACAATGATAACAGACCTTGTTTAAGAAAGGCTATTCACTGTCTTCCTTGAGGAGGTAATTTTTCTGAGACTCAAAGGAGAAGAAGAATCAGGATATCTCCCATTATACTTTGTCTGAGTTGCTTATTCATTTTCTTTATAGCATTTAACCACAGATTGTGAATATTATGATTATTTGTCTCTAACTTTTTCCTTTCTTCCCAACAGAAGAATGTAAGCTTTAGGAGGACAGTATCCATCGAACTGAGTATGCTGGCGATGACAAAGATACATGTGAGAAAGTGACTCAAAAGAAGGTAGAAGAGGGGCCAGCCAAGTGGCATAGTGGCTAAGTTCACATTCTCTGTTTCAGTGACCCGGGGTTCACAGGCCCAGTTCTCAGGCACGAACCTAGCACTGCTCGTCAAGCCACACTGTGGCCGCATCCCACATAAAATAGAAGAAGATTGGCACAGATGTTAACTCAGGGACAATCTTCCTCAAGCAAAAAGAGGAAGATTGGAAACAGATGTTAGCTCAGGGCTGATCTTCCTCACAAAAAAAAGAACAAAAGAGAGAGAGAGAAGGTAGAAGAGAGAAAAATCATGCAGGGGGTATTCCAGGAGTCTAGGTGACATAACAGTTTTCTAAACTATGTAGGCAATATTGAGAATTGAGAGATGTGGACAGATTCAATATAATATTTTGGAGCTGAAAGCAAAGGAAATTAATGGTCCATTACATGTGGCTGATGAAAGAAAAGGAAGAAAAAAGAGTATCTGCCAGTTTTTTAGCCTAAGTGGCTCAGTCGGTGATGATGTCTTTTTCTGAGGTGAGTAAAATTTGGAGTGAGGGACTGGCTTAGAAATGGAATCAAGAGTTCCATTTTGGACATTTTAATTGAATATATCTATGAATCAACCAAATGAAGATGTCAAAAATGTAGTTAGATAGGCTGGCCTTGAGTGCCAAGTTTTAGAGACTTGACCTTGAAATTCATTCCCACAGGTATTTATTAAGCAACTACTATGTTTCAAAAAACAATAACAATAGTTCACCTCCAGCTTCAAGGAGCTTAAGCATTAGAAGGGCGGAAGAACATTAGAGGACTAAAGAAAAATTAGAAGTTAAGTTAAATGGCATGAGTGTTCTCTGGTCCTGGGGATGGATTTTAGTTGGAGAGAGCAAAAGAAATCTATGTCTTTTGTGAACTGATGGACCACTTTTACAGATGGGATGTTTAAGACAACAAGGTTCCTCCACTTCTGGATGTCAGTGTAGGGTTGTAGAAAAGGACACAGCATAAGAGCATATTATACTGTGGGGATCTGCCAGCTGGAAGTTGACTGTCCCCTTCTAAATGTAAAACCTGCCATTGTCCTTCCCTGACCTTCCCTCTGATTCTTCACCCAATCAAACATGCCCTTTCTGGGTTGCCTCACTCTTTACTTTCAGGCTGCGCCGAAATCAGAGTATTCTTTACATACACTGGAGTGACCCAGAGTGGGAGTAAAACTGGTGACCTTTCTGCCCCTCCCTTTGTCTCTCTGCAACCAGAGAGCAATCTTGTGTTTGTAGATAGACAGAGCTTGTGTAGACGTGATGCCCTTTGAGGGTGGGGTACTGTTATTTGATAGATGGCCGGCGACTCCTCACCTTATTCTGTTTCTTTGAAGCAGAGGAGGAAAGTTAATCATACAACAAGGTAACAAATTTTGACTGGACAAAGCTCATGGTCTTTTATGTGGGGAATAATTAACCTATGAAAATCACTGATGCTGGACAATATTAAGCAGGTAATTTAGGAAGACTCTAAAAGGGGATTGAACATTTATAGGAATATAATTAACAAAGGCAGTTTTAGAATCTAGAATAACAGTCTGTGCATTCACAAGTCTTGATTTAGAGAATAAGCTGCTTAACTCTCAGAGAAGAGACAATCTGTGTTGCCCACACCCTCTGTAGAAACTAAGCATCTTGTATGTTAAGCCTTATATACTAAACAGCCTGTATTAAGAATGACTAGAGATGGGATGTTCTGGTTATAAGAATATTCCTCGTAATCAGTGAATGGATTTTACCATTTATTCACAAATTGCCCTCTCTCAAAATTTTCAAGTTGCTATTACATAAGCATCTATTAGGCTTTTACAGGAAAATGAAAGAAAGTCTTGCTGATTTGGGGGATTACAAAATTCTAGATAAATAAACATTATTATAATGTCTAAAATATTCCTAGCTCTGATCACAAACTAGAGTGCTCAACATCCTGAAAAAGATAATACTTTTTTTCCTGGAAAGGCCAATTATTTGGATATCTCTGAAAGAAATTAAAACCATTACATGAGAGTATCACGAAAAGCACAAATATTGATGTGAAAAAGAAAAGAACTTAAAGGCTACCAAATTTATTGAAAGCCTATTTTCTTGGAAGATATTTTGCTGTGTGGGAACAGGGCATATAGTTGTACTCCTTCTGCCTGACCGTATTTCAGCTGAGCCATTAAAGATGCTATTGCCTCATCCAGCTGTTTTAGGACAATTAGCCATGTGACAGCCAGACGGGAGAGTAAGATGGCAACAGACATTTCAGAGCAGACATATGTCTCTCCTTCATTACAAAAAAGGAAGAAAAAAGGCCAAGTGGATAACACTGGGAGAATGTATTAAGCTACCTCCCTTCACAGCGGTTTGTCAGTTTGGCTGAAATCTGAATCATCTTCCATCAGAGACAAGAGTGTGACAGGCCTTGACTGTTTTAATATTGTTTAAAGATTGATTAATTGAGTATCCAGGTAATTTGAATTTAAATGTAGCAAAAGTAATGATCCTTAATTTTAAAAGTTCTTGATGAATCACAAACTCCCGTTAGCTTTAAAATGAGGGCTGAGGGTGAAAGCATTTTGAAAACTGCTACATACATATTTTTTTGCAGTGTTTCCCCAGCAAAACTGAAAGGAAAGCTATCATTCAAATGTCATTCCTTTTACTTTAAAATATCCTACAAGTAAGTACGCATTTTTGTCTTAGTTTAGTTTAGGTAAATGTTCAGATACTGTTACCCTGAAGAACAAGAATGAGGTGGTCCCTTTCTCCTTGCCATTCCCCCAGCTGGCAGATCTCCAGACTGGTCCTGTGCTGTCACTCCTCAGCCTATGAGCTTTAGGATTTTCATCTAGGCTACTAAAGCAAAAGCTCTTTTTAAGTTTCCTCTCTAGCCCCATGAGCGCTTGATAATGGATGTGGGGAGGCAGCAGCCCATCTTGCTAGACATCGACAAGGCAGTAAATAAATTTTCCACTCTGGGCCTCTGCCAACAGCAGTCATCATTCTGCAGTCCCTGCTCTCCTGGCCAAGGAAAGTCACACAGAGCATTAGTCTCAGTCTCCAGCTTATTGTACAGGGAGGGCGAGGGAAGTTGAATAAGGAGAGAAGGGAATAACCTTGAGTCTGGAAAGTCATCCCTGAAGGGTGTGGAAGGAGAGCAGAAAAGGTTAGAAAAGATTCTCTACCTTCTGTATCTGTTAGAGAGACTGTGTACTTCAGTGTCCTCAAAACACTACCCCCACAGCCCCTTTGATTGTATGTTTTTCAGCCTTTTTAAGACTACTCATTTTATGATCTGTCCTTCTTATATGTTTCAGTTTATGCTGCTTTTTCAATCTTCCTAATACTTCCATATCTCACCTCTACTGTTTCTCAAGCCTTCTGTGAAGGTCTGATTTCCCCTTGCAGCCTGGACTTCTAACTCTTTTCAATTTGTTTTGCCCCTGTGTCTTTCCCTCAACATGTAAAGAATCTGGTCTTGCTTTCTGAATCTGGGAGGAGTAGGCTTGTAAAACATTTGGTGTCAGTGTGTGAAATGAATGGCATTTTTATCCTCTACTCAAAGCAGCATCAGTGATCCTGTAATATATAATGTGGGTAGAGCACTCCTAATGCATGGAGACATTAATGTCACTGATGGCCTCATCAGGCACAGAAAGTCAAAATCCTCTGCTCTGAATGTAGCCTTGTATGTCATGGGTGAAGGGCTTCTCTTGCCTCCGCTGGAACCAAGTTTTATAGAAGATGGATATGGATCATCAAATGAGATTTTTACAGTACAGCAAAGTGTGACTCTAATTGCAGTCAGAGCCAAAGAACTGTAGCAGAGAGGCAGCTGCAGGCAAGAAATAAAAGAACCAACCTGGGTATGTTCGTGTGAAGTGCTAGCCATGAGGCCATTAGGATCAGGGAGCCCCAGGCATCACAGTTGTTCTGAAACACTCAGGTGATGCCCAAGGGCATTTAATTACATTATTCTAATTTGTATTATTAATGGCAATATTATAGCACCGTCAGGCAGTTGGGTGGAAAATTTAGAAGAATCAAAGATGGAATAAATATTCATTTCCCCCCATCTCATCATTTTGCAAAAATACGTAGAACCAGCCATTCGCTCAGACATAGGCCCATATCCCAATCTTCATTAAACACAGATAGAGCAGCATGCCCTCAGGAACAGTGCTCAGTAGATACTTGCATTTTGGCATCACCACTCTCTTCCCTGCAGAGCAGTTACTCTGCCAAGTTGAGAATATTGCCCCTGATGTCTGGTGTCTCTTAAAATCAGGCCTATCCATGTAAGCTGACTGAAGAAGCCAAGGAAAGGGGTACACCTGTTTTTTACAATGTCCTCTTCAGTGCTCAGGGAGCATCTTGATATATCCTAGAATGAATGAATTTTGAATAAATGCATCAATGAACTATAGAGTGCTTTATTGGAGAACTTTTTTTCTTACCAATTTTTATAATTCTCAGGTGGGTAAAAAGCAGCCAGGATGATATCCAAAAAGTAGAGCTGACTTCATGCTCTTGCTTTGTAACCAGAATGACTGAGTTGGAGCAGTGGTCATTCAATCAAAGGTCCAGAGTAACACTAAGTCAAGACAATTTATTTTCTGAGACATGATTGGTCAATAAAATATTTTTTAAATGAACTGAATAGAAAGTTTGAAGTTAAGACTAATATTTTATACCTTTCACTAAAAAAGCATATTTCTTACAAAATTGGAGCAAGGGAGGAAAAACAGAGGGAGACAAGCCTACAGAGAGGAGAGTACTCATCTCACTGGCTGGTTTTCATAACAAGACTGTTTCCTCATGACACAATGGAAAAACCATCTCAGCTTTATTTGAGGGTAGATTAGTTAATGTTTTCTAATAATCTGAACAAGGACTAAGTATTCATATTTTCCAACAAAGAACCGTCACTACAAGATATTATGAAAATGAAATTCACTATAGCAGTTTAGCTGATTCTTGGTTTGTGCCTAGAAAAAGATTTTGAATTGAAGAAAAGAAATGGAAAGGAGGAATATTAGAGAGTTAAGATAAGGGTGAGCAAGAAACAGTAAAGTTGAAAAGGAAAATAGTGGAAGGAATAAAAGCAAATTAGAGGGACACTGCATTATTACTGTTTAGAAGGGAAAGGCTGAAAAGGTATAGAAAGCATAATATGAAAGAGACAAAGGCTATTTTTGTTAAAGAAACACTAAGAGAAGTGAAGATGAATGTGAAAAAGAATGAGCAGATTAGTGTGTACGGTCAGATAAAAGGGGAAAAAATAACAACACAATAACTTAATAGTGCTGACAATGGACCAGGTACGGGCCTAAGCTCTTTACATGTACTTATTCATTAATACTCAACATGAGCCTATTATAATGGCATAGGTCCTATTACCATCCCAATTTTACAGGTGAGGAAACTGAGGCAAACACAATTAACCCATTTGCCAAGGTTGCAAGTGGGAGGAAAAGTTGGATCCCAATCCGTCTGGTTCAGAGCCTGTGGTGTGGAGCACTATATTACATGGCCTACCACAATATATGCAAGATGGGGACCCAGAGAAAAGGAGAGAACAAGGGCAATATGAGGACTTTATGGTGCTCAATGTTTGGTTTGTGTGGAAAAATGCTTTTAGGCCTGAAATGTGTGCCATCAGCCCTCAGCAGCCTTGCAGCAGAGAGCAGAGGCTGGGTCTGTTCAGCAATGAGGGAAATGGATAAATAATTGATTAGGCACAGTGCGCTCTGTGTGTGCAGATCTAGAGGGAGGGGAGCAGTCCAAGAGGCAGAGCCAGATGGCGAGCTGTAATGTGCCCATATTAATAGATGTCTTCATTAGATGACATACTCAGAGGAGTCCAGGGCAAGTGCCTTTCAGCCATTGCCAGGGACAGACAAGGTCTGGAGATGAAGGTGACACTTACCTAGAAGGCAGTGGAAGTGGCAGTTTGGTTGCACAGGAAGTGGAGTTATAGAGACTTCCTCTTTGCCAGTAAGAGAAATAACTTACGTTTCAAAATAGTCACTACTCTCTTTGTGGGTGCTTCTCCCAATGTGAGAAGTAACAAGGCTCTCCTATCCATTCCGCTTCCATTTTGCATTCCTGATACAAATCTCTTCACTGCATTTCTGTGAACACTGCTTTCCATTTTCTCTCCCAGTTAGAGCTTCTCTCTTCCCCGTCCTCTCTTTGCTTTTTAAATGCCCTTACCAGGCCTCTTCCTGGACATTTACTCCCCAGTCAAAACCTATAGTACTTTCTTTGCTGATATCATTGTACTCAGTCACAATTGCCAGCAGCCTGGTCCTACATTAGTGTACAGCCGATAGCCAACTGAAAACTGTTAAGCAAATGTTGAGGCTGAAACTTTTATATTATATGTGAATTAATATTGGTGACATTAAGCTTAAATGTCCTTGAAATGTTGGCTGAGCAGATGTTGAATGTTTCAAGGACTTTAGCTGTCTACTTTTATATATGCAGAGACACATGCACACATATCACCCCTCCAGAGATTAAATATTTTGTCATAATTGGAATTCTGTATAGGCCAAACCACAGAAAACATTTAGTAGAGTGATATTTGATTTGTACAACTATTATCAGTGACAAATAATGGTGCACTCAATTACTGCTCTTGATTACCCCACCCTCCCCAAGGAAAAAAAAATGTCACTGTCTGGAACACAGTGTCAAAATCTTAGAATGTTGATAATAGCACATAAGTGGCTGAACACCTAAAAACTACAGAATACAGTGCTGGTGCTGGGTGTCATGGAATTTAGAAATTGTGCCAATGAGCTTAAGCTATGGAAGAAAATGGATTGTATGATAAAAACTAAATGAAAGACTCTTTGGATTGGCAGCCTAATTCTAAGTCTCCATCACAAGGAGAGTTACTTCCATCCTGGGGCAAGTATAAAAATACTTCCCTAAACCTCAGTTAGCTTCTCATACTGGTTCCAGCTCAACCAGAGTCCCTTACAGCCAGATGGCCAACATGTTTGGAGCTATATATTCAGAGGCGGTGTGGAGGTGAGCAGGATCTGCCCATAGCTTCTTGAAAGGGAGAAGGATTGAGTTTGGGTCAAGGATTGCATTTGCTCCATGACCTCCATGACAGGAATAGCACTTCCCTGGGTACTGTCCTGCTGTGTTCCAATGCCCTAATGCCCTAAGCAATGCCCAGAGCACTCTTGGTTTAGAGGTGAGGGACATTCAGTGACTAAGGCAAGCCTAATTTTGTCCACCAGAGTTTTAAAGGGATATGAGATTCTACTTGATTTCTCCTAGTTATTCAGAACATAGTTTGATAAAATCCTTTATCTTGCTGATAACAGAGCTCAAAATTCCTGAACAAGTTTGACCTAAATAGAAGCAACTTTGAGGAGAATTGTGTCTATATTGTGTCCCTTGTACAGCCCAAGTTTTCAGTGAGTCTCAAAGTACTATTTTAATTTCATTTGCAGAAAGATTTATAAAATAGATATAGATAGCTTTTGCAGCCATCAGTAATTTTCTAAACTAAGGATGACTTTTGACTAGGCTTAAAATTTTCATTTCTGAAGAGTTGCTCTTCACCTGTCATCTATAGACTGTCTTTCCCCCTCAATTTTATCAGTTGAGCCCCTAAACCATTTACACAGAACCTGTGGCAGTTGCTGCCAGGCTCTGCTACTCCTCTCTTCCCCTTGAGGCTATTCATATCTACTTTTGGATTAAGATGCATTCCTATTGAGAAACCATTCCTGGACTCAAAAAAAGAACTATGAAAAGATTTTGACGGAGACTTCAGTTGGCAACACCAAGCTTCAGTTCTTCTCCAAATGTTTTGTGCCAATTTTCCAGATCCTTTGTCCAGAACCTGCCCTCCATTTCCTCCATCTGTTAGATGTGGGGGTCACGAGAGGAAGAAAACCTAGTGGTTGTTAGTGCTGGCTTTAGGGTCAAGAGGGCCTGAGTTAAAATTCCACTGTGCCATTTTCTAGCTTTATGACTTCTGTGAACCTCAGTTTCCTCATCTGTAAAGTGGGTTTAATAATATCACCTTCTCTTATACTCATTGTAAGGATTAAATGAAATAAAGCTTATAAAACACTTAATAACTTGTCTGGCACACAGAGAGAATTCAATAAATATTACTTGTTATTAGTATTACCATGCTTTCCCAGGCCTTTGCTCCCTTTTGCATGAACACTATGTTCCGATGTTCAGCAAATACTTGTTTCTTCAATACCTACTACGTGACTACCCCATGACAAGCTCTGGACTCCTTCTTGCCTGATATATTTTTCTTTTTCAATAGTTTAAAGACAATAATACCAATACTTTTGGTCCTTTTGATGAAATTTGGTGTAAAATTGTTTTCCTCTTATTCCTGAAAGGTTTCAGAGAAGACCTCCACAAATGCTTAGGCAACTCACTTACAAATTTTTTCCCAGAGGCTCTTTGCCAAGGTCATTGTCTTAATATTTTACAAAAGAACAGATATTTAGACTAACAACAGGTTTTTCTCCCATCTATTAAAATTAAAAGAGAGTCAAAGAAGGGGCTAGTCACTGGGTGAAAATGTGCCTTTAACTCACAGCAATGAACATGGCTCTGTAATTATGTTAAGTGAATAAGAAATGATTTCTGTAAACATGCTAATTGGCTAAAATTTTGAGGTCAAAGCCAATTCTCTAAGAAATTGTTGAACTATGAAATTGTTGTCAGGCAAATATTTTAGTGGCGTATAAAAATTTCATCTCTGGTAAATATTTTATTGATACGGTTTGCGTGTAACAATATTATATACAAATATTTTTACCTGTCAAAATACCTGACAGATAAATACGAATATGCTTGAATATCTGTAAGTTAAAACTGACAAACAAACACAAAACAAAAACTGGAAGAAACAGCTCCTTAAAACATTGACACGTAGAATATTCATGGGAAATGGAGCAATAATGTAACCCACCTAATAAGTCATTTGCAGACTACTGCAGAGTGCTTAAATTTAAAAATGGCAAGTAAGAAAAGGGAGCTATAATAATAAATCTAGGAGACTGGAGAGTAAGAAGCATGATACCAATTATTAATATCCGGTGAATAAATACTTATATAGGAGATTTTATTATAAAGAAAGGGAAGAGAAGGCCAAGGATAAATTTCTTCTCGATGTGATGAAAATGTGAATGACAAAAGAAAACAGTTTTATCAAAACAGTCTAAACGTGTTGGATAATTTCTTTGGAAAGAAGTTTTTATAGAAACAGATACTGGAAATATGCTTCTTATTTTAGAATTAAATAGGCTATGTCACAAGTTTTCTAATATTTAAATTAATTTATTTTCATTTAAATATTAAGATGCGATTAGAAGCCAATTGAGGTAAAATGGACACCGCTTGAAAGAAGGAGAGCCTGGCAGCATGACCCAGGGTTAGTTGGCGGTGTCGTTATGATGATTTATCTGTCGATGATTTATGTGATATGGGACAAGGAATGCAAACCAGCACAGTTCCTGATTTAGAGGTTTTCGATCTAGGTTGGAGAAAAACAACAGCAGCATAAAACTTATCGGCTGATAGCTTGTCAACTCTGAAATGCAAAGCTCGTTAGCACGATGCCTCTGGGTTTTGAGGGATAAAAGTAAAAACCTGGTGCAGAAGAGAAGACCTTGGCCAATGGGTTCAAGGGGCCTAGTGGTCAGGCACATCCTACAGCACCTTTAATCTTTGCAGCAGTCTCTGAGAGAGACACGATTATTGTCACCACTTTGCACATGAAGAAACTGAGGCAGGCAGAGGCTGAGTGATTTTCCTTTTTGTGCTGTGTTTGAATCCTGGTTGTTTCGGGGCAAAGACAAGACTCATAAGAATCATGCTGTGGGGTAAATGTGTGCCAGGACCTGGATGAGAATCCGAGTTGCCTCTCTTATAGTATTTTTCTTTTTTTCCTATCAAATTCTCTCTCCAGAATGAAACATTTTTTATTCTGAGAGTGAAATTTTATATTTCAATGCCAGACAAAATAAACTGAAAAATAAACGGGCAGATTCAAACACGCAAAGCAAGCAATGATTGGAATTGCATGTAATGCCAGTCAGAATTCCTGGAGGAAGATTCTGTTTCTCCAGAACATTCTGGAAGCAAAGTTGTTTACCAAAGCCCAAGGCGCAGGCTCGCCTAGGGCTGTGTTCCCTCCTAGCAAGGCTGACCCAGGATGTAAGCTGTACCATAGACCTGATGAAACACTCCCTGTCTTTGTCCTTGGGGCCTATATGCTGATTTTCAGTTACTGAGGCTAAGAAACATTGACTGTGTCATTCGGAGACATTCATTAAGCCAATGTGGAAACAATACAGGTAGAAATGTATGGTGCTGTTAGGGCATTAGCAAACCATGGAGGAATTGTGTTCAGAGTGCCCTCAAAGGAATTAAGTGATACTCAAATTACATTTTTGGGATTGTCTTTCGTAAAGGAATGATCTCTTCTTCAAAACTGCAAGACTCCCAGTGTTTTAATAGAGTGGATGGCATTGGAAGAATGTGATAGATATTTATTGAACTAAACTGAAAAGGGTCAAAGAACAAAGTTGTATAATTTGCAAAAGACTTAAGCAACGGGGATACTAAGAAATAGATGTGTGCTGAAAAAAGCCCCCTGGGAATTTTCTGCAGTGGATGTACACATGTATATAGGAAAATCACAAAGGGCTTAAGGGATTATATAAAAGAAAATGAGATTTAAAATTTAAAAGGACAAAATGGGAATGTTTATGAGGAACATTGAAAAGCATGCTCTCTTTAGGATCTTTGAACTGATGAAGACATATCCCAGAGATACCAGGGAGACATCTGGAGATAAAAGGCTGAAAAAAGGAAAAGACTGCACATTTTTAGTGTGATATGGCACCCAAAAGGCTAATGTTATTTTTGGATGCACTCTATTTAGAGCATTTCATCATGGAATAGAGGGTGACAGTTCCAGTCTCAATGACATTCATGAGACCTATTCCAGAATGCCCCATTCAGTTTGGTTTGTCTGACTACCAAAAATAAGTAGACAGATTGGAAGGAATCCAAAGAAGAGTTTCACAATTGATTAGGGGAAAGAAGCTGACTTACAGGAAAAGTTTGAAAGAATTATGTCTATACAGCTTGGCTAAGGAAGGTATGTGTGTACGTGTTTGAAAACCATAAACACTTAATGGAGGAAGAAATAATTTACTCAAATAAAAAAGATACAGGTAGAACTGTACAGTGAAATAGGCTTCGAAAGAGAAACTAGCTTATATGTTTGGTGGAAATTGAGTGGTGGTTAATGACATCTTCTCTGTGGATAAAATAATTTGGACATGACATTGATTTGAAAGTGGTGGGTGACCTGAAGTGAAATGCTGAAACAAATCTTCCAAACACATTCAAGACAGTGATGGGAGGCGGTGTAAGAGGTGAAAGGATTTGACATTACATTAGATACTTTCCATCTCAAATTACTCATATTCTACATTATGGTTGAGTATACCATAAGCATATATTACATTTAATTCAATTTTGAGCTGTTTAATCCCCGATGTATTAAAATACCTTGGCTTTTTCCATTCTTTTGAATACCTTTTGGGAAAGCTAAGGTGGTTGTTAAACTATGTTTCCCACACAGGTATTCATAAATACCATGTAAAACTATTTTCCATTGTTAAAACAGTTGTGAAAATAACTCAAATACCTAATAAATTCGAAATAATATTGGTTGAGAAATTATCGTTAAGACGTTGTCATTAAATTTGTGGTGAATGCATGTACATGTGTTGTATAGATACTTTGCGAAGAATCTGTGCATGTATTTCTTAATTACGAATTTGGAAGATGCTATTCCTTTGGTTAGACTGTCCTCTTCAGCTGCTTATATCGAGCCTCCATCTCACAATACCGACAGCTCTAGGAGAAGTAAATTCAAATTCAGCAAGGGAGGTGTGACCTAAAGGTGTAGCAAAAGGAAGAAATGAAGAGATGAACAAAATGGCAGTAAGCTAGCCAGGGTTGGTTTGTGTGATGAATCCTCAATCGCTTTTACACATTAAAGACAGCAATACTCTTATACTCCTTTACACGCCCATCTTTGACAGTCATGGGCAATATAGAATAATATCTTGTATTCCAGAAAAGCTCCTTTGTATTTTTCTTTGAACTCTCCAATTCAAAAAAGTCTTAATCTTCTCAGAGAATTGACAGTTGGTATAAAAATGTTTCATTGCTTTGTTTCCTCTCCTGGGCATATAATCAAATTGGCATCTTTTTCCACATTTTTCATTGCCTTTTGCTGAAATATATTTCTGTGTCTGTGTTTATTAATATTGTTAACCTCCACAAGAAAATAAGTAAGCCAGAAAAGGAATAGGGTTCCACCAGCATAGCCTCAGAGTGTTATACTGATTAAGAAAGCCACAGGGGGGTTGAGTACTGTTTTGTTGTAGATCCCTGTGGAAATTACAGTGGCCTGGGGGGTAGGGGAGGTGGAGAACAGGGATAACTGAGTTTACCAGCTGTGGTACTAACTTGAATTTCTGGTAAAGGTACAAATATGTATTATATATTACAGTTTTAATAATCCTGAAGGAATTCTGGAGTCACATTAGTTATATCCACCTCTGTTCCATTTTCACCTGTCCATCCATTTATAAATTTCTCTTGATTACTCAGCACCGACTCAAGTGTTGTAGGGATACTGTGAGGTAGACTTGTTCTCTGGCCTTCATTAATTAAATATATTTGGGAAGAAAAGTTGGAACAATTAGAGAAGAAATTCAAGGATATTACATTGCAGCAGGAATTGCTAATGAAAGATGCCGCGTTAAGGAGCATTGCAGTTTCTTGCTGAAAGTCTCTAAGAAAAAAATGTTTATTGCCATGATTTAAGGTGGGATACTAGGAATAAAGACATGATGGTGACACACACATAGGGAAATATCAGAGATGATGCTGGCCAGAGAGAAGGGCCATCTTGAGGAGCGATAGAATACCTTCTGTCTGCATAGAAGAACCTCATTATTATGTATTCCTCACTAAATAGCTCTTGTCTCTTTCTTGACAAAAATATTCTCATCAGCTCTCATTTCTTGCTTCTAATCCCTAGCTTGTTAGTGGAGAAAAGTTTACTCCTTAGGAAATGATTCCCACTATAATAAAAGCCAGTCTGCACACCTAAAGCTCAAAATCCTCCAAAGAGAGTTGTTAGAAGAATCCAGTGGATTCAATAGGGTACCAAAATCTTACTTTCACTCTTATTCTTACCCTCAGAGATAGAGCCACCCTCTCAATACCAATAGTGCTAAACTCCTTTCAACATTAGTTTAGGTACCTAATTGTCTTGTATTGCCATTTGACTGATTTTTGAGTTTCTCTACTCAATTAGATTGAAAGTTTTTGAGGACTGGAATGGGTCCGACATAAAGTTAAATACACAGTAGGTGCTAGAAAACATATGTTGAATTTAATGGATATATAGGATTGTGCTTTTTTCCCTTTTTTTGGAGGGGGCAGAATTCTTCCCTCTGGAGGTAATGTGGGTAAGGCAGGCTTCACATCATTTCACACATCTGCAGTTGATTCAACCATGTATTGATCTACTTGCTTTAAGTTTTTCCTACGATGCCTTCGACTTTGCCCTGACAACCTTATTAAAGCTGGTCTGTGGAAGCTGGGGATGAGGTGTCTTATTTCCTTTGTAGAAAGTAATAAAAAATGCTGGCTAGCACACTGCTTTGCATACAAGAAGTGTTCAACAAATGGCAAGAATGATGATAATGATCTCCTCCTATCTCAGGAAAAAAATCAAAGAAAGTAAGGCTTGGTTTATTATGCTATCTTTAATGCTTTTATAGATTTTGCTCCTTTCAATCCCTCTGTCATCTTCCCATGTGTTGTTTAGATATACCCTTTGAAGCAGCTTGTTCATGGACATATGTGAAATTACCTTGTGTCTGCAGTATTGTTATGATAAATATTTTATTTCTCTCCAGCTTCAAATTCTTTTTGGCATATAAAGGTTTTTCCTTTTCCTGAGTCATAATATTGTTATAGATTCAACAAACATTTGTACATACTCTTCTTCATCTCTTCACTTATGTGTAATAAAACCCAGCTTTTATCTCAGCTGCCAGGAGCCCCACTGACCCCAGATCAGCATTAGACAATATAAAGTTCATCAGGTTTAAAATTTAAGATTTTCTTGTGTCTTTCCCTACAAACATTCCTTCTGCCACATCTCCCAGAGATTAGGTTAAAATCTTCTCACCTCTCACAAGAAACAATATTACTTTTGCAACTGGGTGTAGAGAGCCCATGGTGGCGTACTTCCTGGAGACTCAGAAAATATAATCTCAGGGGAAAGAAAGCCCTGATGATGCTGATCCCTCGTTTTATTACCACTGTTCCTTTCAGGACAATAGCACTCCAGCACCTGCTCCTGTTCCGCCTTGTGGGAGAGGCTGCTGATACTCCACAACCATCCATAGAAAAGCTAAACAGTCATCAAAAGTAATTCCAGATCTATAGCAACAACCTCAGGGGTAATGGGTTGTTGCCTTTGCCCACAGCAATATAATAGCAATGTCTCCTTTCACTTCACTACTCTTGAACTCAGAGAATTTATGTCCATGAACCATGGGAAGATTTGAATATTTATTATGAACTAGGGGCAACTCAAAAAAGCACTATTTTACATCTAGGAGCATATCAATATAAGAAAATAATTTGCAAGAAAAGAAATAAAATATTTATGTACTTGAAGAAAAGGAATGTAATTTCAGTGACATTGTTGCTATTCCACTGTTCACCTCATGCCTTGACTGACAGATAAAACAGTCTTGTGTCAATGTGAAGTGGCTTCTCATCTCTGAAACTTTCCCTTTGCGGTGAAATCTCTGGCAGGCCCCTCAGCTGCCTCAGTGGGAAAGAAGCAAGCAAGATTACAGAGAGACGGGAGTACTTCCTTCTCCTTCAACTCTTCACTTTGGTTGTTTTTCTTTTATTTTCTTTTGTTCTCTTAGGTAGTATTGATACTGCGCACGTGTGAGTTTGTGTGTGTGTGTGTGTGTGTACTTTTCTTGAGTGCTAAGGTATATTCAGTTTCTGAAAAACAGTTAAAATGAACCCATTACACAAATGTTTATATAAGGGAAAGAATGCTAGAAAGAGGGTTAGACACTTAAGAAATATTTTTCTTTAACGTAAACGATGCCCATGTTGTAGATGGAACTTGTTCTGGGTAGTATTTGTCTTTAGTTTTTTTTACCATAAAACATTTTCCTACAGCATGAGGTTCTGAACAGAATGTTAAGTTGTCATTCTGAACATTCCTTAGCTGAATGGTGTCTTACAAATTTCTACATAGGAGGCACTTACGAGTGGCAACGTCATGAGAAGAAAGTGAGATGGACTTGATGCTGAAATGTGCATGGGACACGAAGTATTCTTACTTAGATTATATGTTTTGAGAGGGATGGTTTGGATGTAGGTGAGATAGAAAATGAAAATAAAGTCATTGGGAAGAGCTTAGAATTCCCAGGTCCCTTCCAGCATGTTACGTGTATTTCAAAAATGCGACAAGGAACAGGAGACACTGACCTCTTAAAGTATGAAATCTATATTGAACTAACATTGAGGGCAAGTTTGTTACTTTTCAATTAAGAATTTGGCATAGATTAAGGAATCTGTGGGGACTACATGGTTTTATTATAGCTACCTGGTTAGAAATAAATGAAAAAAAAATAGTAATTCTCCTGAACTGACCTAACAGGCTCTCCACATCACTTAATAGATACCCAAAATAGTTTTTTGAGGCCCAACTGCATAGTTTAAAAGTATAATCTGGCCCAACCTCTTTATCTAACTGGAAAAATGCCATGAAAAAAATGTGGGTCTTTTCTAGAATGTCATTAACAGATACGAGCAAATAACAGAGCAAATAACAGAGGGCCAGTACAAATTCCAGCTGGTGAACTTAACTCGATATTGGGAAACTCACTGCACTTTTTTTCAATTCCATTATCATCTTTGTAATACACAGAGCTCATATTTTTCTCCTGAGAACTGCTTGCCAGGCTCATTTGCTTGTGCTGCTATACTGCTTTTTTGATCCCTAACATAGGAACTACTTAATGTACATAATAAAACTATAGCATCTCCCTGACTTGATCTCATTAATCTTCTTAACTAAACAAAACCCATTTGCCTTCTTGCTTCACCTTTATCCTTCAATTAAGAGCTTGTTTTCTTACCTTCAGCTCTTTACCCTCAGTTCAACTTCACTTGAGTCGACTGGCCCTCATCGTTCCCCAACACATTCTTTCTGTCACTGCCATGAGTTGTATAGTTGAAGAGCAGAGTTCTTACCTTTTTACTGACAAATACAAGGCCAGATTCTTTTGTTTTTAATTTAGCAATTGTTGGCGTTAGAAACATGTCATCAGTGTTGTGCTAGATTATTAGTATTAATATTAATCCTTATTAAAAATACCTTGCTTAATTCTGTGCTTGAGAAAGGAATGCAGGACTCAAAAATGCCCCACATGAGTTGTCCTTGCTTCCAGTCTATACTGATCCTGGGGACAAAAAGATGAAATTATAAAAGAGTCAGAAATCTGGGAGGCAGATATCCCATAAAAGTCCCGAGAGTGAATAAAGGTGGGCAATCATGCTCCCCTTTTCAATTATTTACACCACACCCATGGAAAAGCAAAGCATTATACATTTCTTGATGATCGGTCATGCTCCGTGCTCACATTTGTTTTGAAGGGAAAAGTGGAGAGCTGGCTCAATTAATTGTTGAAGCCTTCATTTTATTCATTTGCTCCCTTCTTACATTTATTCTCTCCTACTCAGCTAAGTCTTTTTAACCCTAAAAGGATGATTAGAACAGGAATGAAGATATCCTCATGAAAATCACAGTCATCTTCTCTATCCACTTACCTTTTCCCATCCACGCCCTACTCTGGCCATAATTGATGGAGTGTGCATTTACTTAGAAAATGGAGAAATGAAAAATCATGTTTGAGAGGAACCATACCCCATAAAATGGGGGAAAAACAAGATTTTGTTGACAAAGCAAATAAACCAAGGGTCTATGTAAAAGAAAAAGAGAAGTAGTAACAACAGTTGGGGAGGTCTACCCAGGGAGAAAGTGCAAGGATTCATTAGGGTTCATATGGATTCTTCCTGCATTTCAGCAGTAGTTTCCATTTTTTTTCTGAGCACATCTAAACTCTGGAGTGCAGTGAAAACAGGGCAAGCATTCCTTCTCTCCAGTGTTAGAATTTTTGTATTCTTTCCATCTGCCTACTAAACTCACTATTTCATTTATGATATTTTTTCTTTATCCTTTGTCTCTAAATTCTTTGCTACATACACTGAGATAATGCTTGATTTGTGATTTTCATTTTTGTTTCCTAATTAGTCCTACAGAAATCACTTATTATCATAATATAAAGTAAACCCTCTCTTCAGGACCTGTATTCTCTGTTAATCACTATCATATCTGCCCTGTTTTGTTTTTTTTGATGATATTGAAAACAATTTGAAATTATCTTTTTCCCCCTTGAATTATTATTATCTGTTCTATTAGAATGTAAGCTTCATGAGGACATCAGGTTTGATCACGGCTCTATTTGCCACTCCCACACTCTGCCACAACACTGCTGGCACCTAACAGCACTGTACGATGAAACGATGAAAGGGTCCATCCATTAATGAGCTAGTATCTAGTTAGATCTTCCTAGTCAAAGAAAAATGACAATTTGCATAATATTCTGAAAAATTTGCAAGTGTTGCATTCAGTCACAACTCCTAGTTTATTAAGTCATTTTTTCAATTAAGGCATAATTGGAATTTGGGTGGGTTTGGTTTATTCACATAATTGCAAATCATGAATATATGACCTGTTAGTCTTGTTCCTATTTGCTCAGTTCCTGTATCCGTCTTCACTTATCCCACCCCTATAATAATGTATAAGATTTGTTTTTTTACATTTTACTGCTTTAAATGACAGCATTATTGATTATGACTCAGAGGTCTGCCTTGGTTCCATTTTGCCTGATGCTTGTATAAGTTTCAGTACTCACTCTCATAAAAGCTTTATCTCATTCTAGTGTCTTTTACTGGAAGACAGTATTTGAAAGACTCTACCTAGAAAAGAATTAATTGTGAACCTTTGATCAAACAGCTCCATGACTGTGTGCATGTAATTTCTCTAACTACAATGCCTTAAAGATATTCATTTGAAATAACATTTCCTTTGCCCTCAAATAAAGAATGTTCTGTAAACTTTTCCTATGTTAAAAAAAAATTAAGGTTGTTTAAGTACCCAAATGTTATCTTGATGTGTGTTGGTTTTCAAACAGGAAATAATTATGTTTAAAGCCAAGCCTATTGGCCTACACATGGTTTGACTGAACCAATTCACCTCTATTTAGTAATGTCCTTGGGCTATTCAGACACCTGATTCCTGATCACCGTCTCCCGATCTTAAGCAATCATATTCTACATGCACATCCGTCATTGACAATCGCTGTAAGTACGCACCTCTTTTCCCTAGGCTCATAGAAAAGACTTAATATAAAATTTGTCATTTCTCTTTAAACGAATTTGCCTTCCGTATTCCCCTAGTCAATGGAGATAGCTTGGGTAAATTTAATTAACAGAAAGTAAAATAGAACCATCACATTGGCCAAGAGTCTACTGCCCTTTTCAACAATTTTTTTTTTTTTACCAGAAGAAATTAATTTAGATTGTTTTCCTTTAGTTCTCCTACCCAACCATGTGAGGATTATAATAAATAGTAAAATATGTTTGAATCAAAATTTAGAGCAAGGAAATCAAGTGGTCAAGGTGGTTGATAGGCTAAAACCAACCACTTCATGACTGAAAGTTGTCTATCCTTTAAATAAGATAAGAATAAACATAAATCATTTAAGAGGCACTGAATTGGACATGATCAGCGTCATTCAGAACTTTATGTAGATTTTAAAACTGGTTATAAGGAACTTATCATTTAAAGCAGACACACTAATAAGATCAAATCATTTCCGTTGTATTTAATTTGAGGATGTCACCTACTCCGAGAGAACTTTCCTAACCCTCTATTTAAAAATGTCCTTGCTTATCTCTACCACTCTATCATAGACATTCTCTGTCATATACCCATGATATGAAATATCTATACACAGCTGGAATGGAAGTCTGGGCCATCCCAACTCCCAAATAATTCAGGAAAATTAGCAGTAGAGAAGACTTGTTATTAGATCTTTAATAAGTTGTTTCTCCACTTTGCATATAACTTTCCTCAAACATAAAAAGAATTGGCTAGACCACATGGCCTCTAAATTTCTTTTCTATTCTTACATTCTAGGTAAGAAGCAAAATGAGGTCACATAGGCGTAAGTTGAACGCAGTATTACCAGGCAGTTTGCTTAAGCAATCATTTTCCCCTACTATTTCTAAAAATGGTTGTGAGTCAAATAAGGCAAAACTGGCTTACTTAGCGTTCTATTAACCAGATATTTCTATTAACTAGCATGGAGGGCAAAAACCTCTTACTTGCATATTTTGAACTCCATGTGGAAGAAACAAATGCTGAATAAATATACTAATATTGACAATATTAAAAGCTCCTCGCAAGCTGTGACAAAAAACAGATTCAACTTGATTTGTTACTCTTTCTATTGATATAATATTGAGATACTTCAAAGTGCTAAAAGACTTTCCAAGTCAAATAAATATTAAGATATATTCAGTTTACTTAGAATGGTAAGCATTTTAAATTCTATTGTCTTGAAATATTTATAAACAGAGTATCTGAAATGTTATAATACTAATCTATTTGAATACTCTGCCCCTCCTTGATAAAACGTTAATTTTTATTTTGGGTTTCAAGATATAGAACCTGAAGCGGTAGACAGTGAAGTCATGGGATTGGACTCCAAAATCTGGAATTCTCCTCATGTGTGCGGTGATTCCTGGAGCCCAATGACACATAGGAACTGGGCAAGATTTTCATTCTTGGCTCTCTTGATTATCTAATTCTTCTACATGTAATTTCTTGGGCAAATAATATGTCTTCTGTAAGCAGCAGCCTGCCTATTCAGAAAATGGGGGTAAAAATGCTTGCTTTCACAGGAAAGTCATAATGATTAAATGTAAAAATGAATGTAAAAAATTATGTAAATGAGTAAACTATTAAATGTCACCAAAAATGTAAGGCAGCGTTATTTCTAATGGCTTATTATATTTGAGCCCCAATTACTGAAGTCGCATGTTTACAGTTCCTTTCTTTTAAAGCGTAATTAAGTTTCCTCTTCATCAAAAAATATAAAATCAATTTATATGTCAAAGCTTTGCCCCGTGTTTGTGGAGAGGAAGTTTTCTGTTTAAAGCACTGGGAATGTAAAGATAGCTTTAATGAAAAGCAAGTGCTTTATGACTGAAGGATCTATTTCTAATAGATTGTAGAGTTTAGGCAGGAAGAATGTCTTCTTTATTCCTTTTTGTACACTTTTCTGAACACAGAGCAGGTACTCAGTAAATGCTTGTTAATATGGAATTTGGGAGATGAACAAGAGGCAAAGGAAATTGAAAACTCTCTCAGCCCAGTCAGTACAACTCTTTGCCATGACTGGCCAGTTAGTCAAATTATCTTCCTATTTCTGCAAAATGAGAGAACCATGATTATTTTTATCCAACTCCTGTGTCACTTTCCTGGGTATTACAGTTTTCTGCGAGATACCCTATTACACTGACACCTTCACTGAAAACAATCCTAAGAAATTTACTTCTTATGGTTAATGTCTTTGGAAAATGAAGAAACTAACCAAAAGAAGTAAATTTTGGATATCTATGCACATAGCTCACTATTTAGTTATAAACAGGAAGCAAATTTTCTCCCTCTGGGAAAGGGCGATTAACTGGCAGCTGTCCCATATCTGCCTTCACTGTTTGACATTGTTGTTGTTTTTGATGATGCCTGTGGAAAATTCTTCACTAGGAAGGGTAGTGTCCTCTCAGCTCATTGCTGAGTTTTGTCATCAAGTGCACAAAAGACATTAGCTGGCATTTCCCATTAGTAATGTACGATGGGACTGCTTCTGTCTGTGACTCTTAACTTCATTTGAAAAAAGTAAGCAAGAAAAGCACCAGAGATAAGCATGTTAAATAAGTCTATAAGGCCAAGAAACTGAATGAGAAAGAGAAAAGTGGTTTTACTTTGTCTATTTTTAATATTTTTAAGAGTTGTCTGTTTTCTTTCTTTCTTTTTTTTTTTAAAGATTGGCACCTGAGCTAACATCTGTTGCCAATCTTCTTTTTTTTTCTTTTCCTTCTCCCCGAAGCCCCCCAGTACAGTATATAGTTGTATATTCTAGTTGTAGGCCCTTCTGGTTGTGCTATGTGGGACGCCACCTTGGTGTGGCCTGATGAGCTGTGCCACGCCTGTGACCAGGATCCAAACTGGCAAAACCCTGGGCCACCCAAGCGGGTTTCACAAACTTAACCACTCGGCCACAGGGCCAGCCCCTGTTTCATTTAGTTCTTCTATTTTTCTCTTGACCATGCAGTCTTGAATTCGCTGTTTCTTTTTTTTCTTTTTCTTTTTTTGAGGAAGATTAGCCCTGAGCTAACTACTGCCAATCCTCCTCTTTTTGCTGAGGAAACCTGGCCCTGAGCTAACATCCATGCCCATCTTCCTCTACTTTATATGTCGGACGCCTACCACAGCATGGCTTGCCAAGCAGTGCCATGTCCGCACCCGGGATCCCAACCTGCGAACCCCGAGCCACTGAGAAGCGGAACGTGCGAACTTAACTGCTGTGCCACGGGGCCGGCCCCTAATTCGCTGTTTCTTATACACCAGAATTTCCATTCCATTTTGGCATATAGAGTTGATGAAGTAGCTTTATTTAAAAATGTTTAGGTCAAACCAACTCCAGACGAACTAAAATCATATGCTTCAAGTCATTATACTTTTGTAATGAAGATGTATTCAAAATTTAAAGGCCTCAGAGGTTTACAGAGTTTAGCATGATCTCTCTCAGATGAAAAAAAAGCAACAGCTATTCAATAAATGGCAACTATTATTCTGTGTCATGCTGTATGCAAAACACTTTACTTATACATTAATTTATAATAATTCCTTGAGATAAGTACTATTATCTGCAGAGATCAGAGAGGTTGAGAAACTTTCCCAAGGTCACAAAGCTAGTAAAGCTAGTAAGGGATGACTCCAGGATTTGAACTCTAGTCTGACCCCAAAGTCCATGTTCTTAACCTCTGCGCTTTCTATGCCTTTGGACTCAGGAGGTTGCTCATGTGATATCACACTATGGACAATGGAATAGCCTCCTACAGCCATAATATTTTCCTTGTCTTTATTAGAAGCCTAAATGTTCACCTTAGGAAGACTTTCACTTAATTTCATTCCATATACATGCATATACTCCCCAATGGGAAGAAATTTCACTTCCATAAAGATATATCATCCTTATGTCCCATTACCTTCAGTTTTTGTGTGATGACATTCACATCAACTTATTTTTGCTAATTAGTTAGCTGGTCATTCAACTACTATTCACTGACAATATTAGATAGGAAACATTGTAGATATTCTAAGAAGAATAAGATGTGAATTTTATTCCAAGGAACTTGAAATTAGTTACATAGATTCACATGCAATAACAAACAATAATACAGGGAAGAATGGAAAATGCTGCAACCCAGATAGAAGAGATGGTGTGCTAAAGAAGTGTGCAAGGAGCACTGCATTCCAGCTGGTGTCTTCAGAGGTATAAGAGGCAGGGAGGGAAGTGTTGGGCTATTTGACAGAAAGAAAAGAGAATTGAGAAAGGAAAGATTGGCACGATCATGGCACAGTGTCCTCCACGCGCATGGTGCATATTTGGAGAATGGCAAATGACTCGATGTACTTGAAGCATGACACTCACAGAGGGTGTGGGCGAAGTTGAGCTCGAGAGCGACCAGGTCATGGGAGTCTTGACTGTCACCGTAAGGTATTTGTACTTGCTTCTATGAGGCATAAAGATATCTGATGGTGGCAGTAACTATCTAATCTGCATTTTAGGAAAATAGAAAGTCACCCTATGGAAGGGGATTAGAGAAATGGGAAATGAAAGGGTTTTGCACTAGTCCAAAAGGATAGCAAAATAGCCTGCAATGGCCGAGGGAATGAAAGGGAAGGGACAGAAGGGAGCTGGCAGAAATAAAACTGCATGAATGTGGTTGATCATTGTGCCTTCAGAGGACTGGCCATAGTCAGAGTGGGAAGTGGGTACATTTAGCTTTCAAGATCTTCCTACTATTTGTCTCCCATCTCGACATTAGCATGTTCTTTCTTTCGCACCTCGCCCCTTACAGTCGCCATTAGGCAACCCAGCCAGGCTTTCAAATCATCAGAGGGAGATGCTTTAACACCGTAGTATCTTTTGATAGCAACTGGAATGGATACCTTCCCAAGGGAAGAGTTTATAATGGTGGGATTGTACCAAGGGTTTTCTGGATAGAGTAGGATTTGATTGTTCTTTAACTTGGGTTCTCTTCCCTGTTTCCCTTATGTCACATCCTATGTGTGCCTTAGTTCAGCACATTCTTTCCTCAGGTCAGAGACAATAGAGAAAAGAAAGAAAACAGTACAGGTACCCTGACTGCATCTGTGTGCTCTCCTTGGCTCTTGATAAATAAAATGTTGAAGACCATCCTAGGAAGCCCCTTATCTCTAGAGTTTCTGCACTGCACAACTCCAGGGGGCACTGCTCACAGAACAATGCAATAGAATGCAACATAGAGCTTCCCCTGCTGTCTCCTGCTTTTTCCTGTCCTTGAGCTTTTCACAAACCCAGGCTCACCTCGGTATTACTGCTTGTCTCCATCTTAATCTCCCTTTTCCACACCACAAACCCTGATAAAACAAGAGATCACTCATAGGCCCGACAAAAGCGGTGGCTGTTTTTGTTAGACATTAGGTGTAGTATAATCTGCTTTACAAGCCCTGCTTCTGTCTGCTTCTCCAATCTTCAACTTGTTTGTTTTGATCAAAATGCCTGTCTTCCAGTACAATTTCAAATCACGATCTTAATAAGAATAAATGACTCAGAATAGCCAACCCCCACCAAAGAGAGAAGGCAGCGTATAATCTCTTAAGAGAAGAAAGAATTAAGTTTAAGGAAAAGAAAGACTGGCCATTTTTAAGAGTGAATATGTGTCCAAATCACTTCAATGACCATAAACACATCTTTCCAGAACAGTTGGCTAATAACATGGGGTTCCCCATTAGAATTCAGCTTCACAATTGTGAATAACAACCGCAAGGAAAAAAAGAGGAAACTACACTAAAAGAGAATCCTATATTTTATTGCTAAACAAATGCAAAATTCTTTATATTTTTCTGCCTTGTCCCTCCCTTCCATATTCTAAGACTCAGAAGATAAATAACGACAGGTTTAATACTATTGACAGAAGCCTTTCTGCTGTGTAAACCTGCTTTCTGTACAAATGCATCATGGCCATGGGGGACAGTGAGAGCAAGATTGAAGATTCATTAATAAATCCCCATAAGCAAAGAGCAAATGAATCTCATGCCTGTCTCTCAGAATATGTGGAATGACTCATTCAACCAGCTGTCTAGATCCCTTCTGGCTGTAAATATCAGAACTAGAATTGAATAATCCAGTATGAAAAGATGAAGAAACAATACAAATCTACAGTATGTGTTTATATTATAGAGTTGTCATTGTATCTAATGGCAGAGCTACTGTAAAATATTCACTTTATTTAGATTATTATATGATTAGGAATCAGTTCTGTGTGGGAATACTTTATTTTGTTTTCAGACTGAATTTTGTGGTTATGAAAGTTACAGAAGATTTTGATATGGGGTGACACTTCTATTGGTTCTTTCTAAATGCAATATTAGTGAAAGATGGCACCCTTAGAAACAGATTGACTTATTCTTCCCCCAGTTCCTTGCAGTTAGTCTAAACCCAGACACACTTTTGTACTTCATCTCTGTTTTGGAGAGGAAAATCGTACATATGAAAGGACATAAGAACTGCCATCTGGTCTTGGTGATTTTTCTACGTCTTGTTTATCTATTAGGTGTCGAACATCTTGTACTTAACCACTATTTGATCTAATAATTCTCATCTGTTTCTCTTGGCTGTTTCCAAAGACAGGTAGAAAATGAGACTCCCTCTAACGTGTGCCTTAAAAAAGGGAAGCAAATAATTCATTTAATGGCTAAGCCTACTATCTTCCTTTATAAGGCCAAGGAAGGAATGTATGCACTTCTGTTTGTTCTTTCCACGTGATAGCACCTTCTATCCTCCATTTGTCAGCTGGGTCCCCAGTCCTACCCTCTCAGTCTTCCCATTTTTTCCTTCCCATTTTTTGTGAGTGAAGAAGTAGCATATTTTTGTGATGAAGAAATTATGTTTTATTAAATGTAAACAAAAAAACTAAATATATATTTGACTAATGGAATTGTGGATAATATTCTTTTCTTTTTCCTAACTTTCTAAAATTATCGTATATTTTCTTTTTACTTTAATGCCTTTTATTTCTTGGGTTTTTTTCTTACTAGAAATGGCACTGATTTTTTAAAATTTATTTATTCACTCAGCAAAGAGCATGGAATGCCTATTATGTGACAGTCTCTATGCTACCCAGTGAGAACACAATGTAAGGAAATAGGCAAAGTTTTATCTCCCATGCAAAAAATATAGTCTAGAGAGGAAACTAGAAATAAATAAAAATTTCATGCTTAATCATATAATTGTACCTATGGTAAGTATTATCAGGAATAAGTATCAAATGCCGTGGGAAGAGAATGTAACATTCTATTAAGAGGAGTAAGAATTCAGTTAAGGAAATCGAAGTGGTCTTTTTTTGGAGTGAATGTGGATGTTGAAAACACTTTTATTGCTATAACACATTTTTCTGCAACTATTGAGTAATAGCATGAGCCTTTCCTATTAGGATTCAACTTTGAATTAGGAATAACAGCTACAACAAAAAAGAAAATTAGAAAAGGCTCCTGATTTTTGTTTGTTTTTATCTTTTTGCTAAACAGTTTAAGATGTATAAAAGGGCAGCCATGCTAGTCTGGAAGATCAGGGAGAGTGTCCCTGGAGAAGTGACTTCTGATCTCAGATCAGAAAGCTGAGTGGGAAAGAATGTTCCAGCATAGGGAAGAACAGTTTGAAGGCCCTGAGGCAGGAAGAAAGATCTTGCTTTTGTGAAAAATGAAAGAAGTCCAGTTGGTTGAAACAGCGAACAGTGGTACAAAGAGAATCCGCGAGAGGAGGCAGGATCCAGGTCATGCTGGGCTTTGTATGCCATGATAAGTATTTTGGTATTTATCTTAAAAGTAGTGTGGTGCACCTGAAGAGTTTTAAGCTAGGCAATTGTCATGAAAATGAGTACACCAAACCTGCTAGGACAGCATTTTAAGGGTTAAAGTTTAACCCCAAATTAAACTCATAGAGACAGGCTCAGTAACAGGTACACTTGTATTCTAGAATATGCCACAGAGGTCTAGCAAGTCCAGGTACTAAACTTCAGGAGGAACCCTACCCTTGATGTGTGGGGCTTTGAAACCGCATGACTAGAGAAGGACTGTGTGACCCAGAGCCAAAAAATTATAGCAATATTATAAGGCAGAAACTTGGCCCCAGAGCTATTCAGCATTCTTTGTGGTAAAACCAGCTGCTCCTATGACTTGATCAGGGCGCTAAAGTTTGCAGGTATATGATGTAGCAAGTAAGTAGGAGAATTCTTGCCATCACTCTCCCTGTTTGGGGAAGCACTGGCCCCTTCCTTGGCATGAGAAGAGCCTAGAGCTCAAGCCCTGTGGTTGGCCAGGATTGACTGCCTTAAACTCAGGGCCTTACCCAATTCCCGTGGATCTTTGCAAAAGGCCTAGGGGATCTCTCTGGGATACGTTAATCCTTCCCTCTCAGCAATGACATGCTTAATGTTTGTGTTTTAAAATAATTACTCTGGGTGCAGCTGGAAAGCAGATTGGAGATGGCAAGAGTAAGCAAGGAACACATGACCATTGCAATAATGACACAGGCAGTTGAAGCAGTTTGAGTTGGTGGTATTGTGGATGGACATGTCAATGGAATTTAGGAAACTAATTTAGAAGTAGAATTGGCTAGATTTTGTGATGAACTCGTTGTTGGGGTTAGGAAAAGGGAAGTGACAAGGTTGACTCCCAGATTTCTAGCTTGAACTATGGTGCTTCCTTTCCCTGAGAGAGAGAATATTTGCGAAGACATGAATTTGGGAATCAAGATCATGAAGTAAGCTTTGGATGTGTGGAGGAGGCAGTCTGTTAAATGGGATAAAGCTCAAACAAGGGATCTCTTGCTTTTAAGGCGGGCAATATGGAGCAAAGCTACAGAGAGAGTAAAGAAAAACCATAGTCAGAGCAAGATGGAGGCCTGAAAATGAGGGTGATCGTCTCTAATTCGTGGCTCCATAGTCACGACTGTGTGATCATAGCATCTTTTCAGTCTCTTAGAATTGTCTAAAGTAATTGCCTTCAGGGCCGACATTTATCTTCTAAGTTTCAGCCTTGAAATATGTCAGTTTAGAAGGCATCCTATAAATCCATTAGGTTACTCTTGTGTTATGCAAGTGTAGATTTAAAGTGAGACCAGGTGTCATAAGTTAGTAGTTTCATCAAAGATGTCATTTTTGTCCAAGCTACTGATCACACTTCTCTGCCCACCAGCAGGATTCCATGAGTGTGAGAGCTGCAGGAGCACTAGAAGCTGCTGTTCGCCTCATTTATCTCTGAGCTCTCTTGTCTTGCCATACCCTCCATCACTTACCACTTATCCCAACTCGGGAGGTTCAACTGCCTGTAGAGAATCAGTAATCACCTGCAATCTGTCCCAAACCATCCCTTTAGGGTGCTCTCCTTTAACTGTAATATATTCCCTGGATGAACTGTGGTGTGTGTATATGTGTGTGTGTGTCTACACACAACTGTGGTGAATATGTATTAAAGTGATTTGTTTTCTGCGTGGAAAGATTACTTTTCTGCAATGTAATTCTCAAAATTTTAATATATTGTTTCATTCTTTGATGATAATCCTATCTAAGTCTCTTTCAGCTTTAAGAGCACTTGAATATACAGTTTGAGATATTTATTTTCTCTCTACACTGTTGAAAGACTTGATTGATTGTGGTAAGATGGATTTGGAAATGGAAATTTAAATAACTCAGTGGTAGATGTCAAAGCACTTATGCATATGTGTGTCATGCAGGTGTTTCCTGAATTTAATAAGAATTAAAATTTTTAGTGAAAACATATTTAAAATGTTATAACATTGAGTTTAAGCCTATTTTTCTTTAAAAAAAGTGTGTATAATTGTCTAAGCAGTGGCTGAATTAGTGATCTATTAAAAATACGATGTGGTTTATTTATGTTATATTTATGAAAAAAGAGGTCATCAATTCAAAACTTAAATGCATCTTTAAATTTTTACACATCCTTACATGAAAAAAAATGAGCTAAACAGACTATAGCAAAGAAAAGAACTTAAATATTTTATCTCCTCTATTTCAAGTTTCTTTTCCTGGTGGAGCAAAAAAATCATCCCAGAATAACTTGCCAGTCAAACAGCATCAACTAATTATCTTAACTAATGTGTGGTCAGGCAGGTAAGATCAGGAGAAACACCTATTCTCTTATGGTATGTGGCCACTTGCTTGGTTCAGGTGAACAGGTCTTAATTAGCAGAAACTGTTAAGTACCATCAATAAAGATACTCTTGCCTCTCCCAAATCCAGCAGGCAGCATGCAAAGTTCAAAGTAAAGATGATTTAACAACTTCAACTCTTCAATTTTGAAAGAAGAGTCAGTGAGAACTCTAAGTTAATGGACTGAACCCCAGTTCTTAGGAATAGAGAGCAGGCAGTAAGAAAGTGCAAGTGTCTTCTGCATATAAGAATTTCTTTTCTTTTCTATGATTGTTCCAAAAGAGAATTAATTTTGTTTTTGATATTGGGAGTTGTATTAGTATGTCATGATAATTGAGATGGCATATATAAAATGTGCTAACGATTTGCTGCGTGGAAGGTAGATAGATCCCTGTGCCTCCTAAATATGTGGAACTGAAGAGTGGCCCACAGATCTGCTGCTCTCTACTGGCTGCCCATTCAGACCTCAGACTCAAGGTCCCTGGGGGCAAGAAAAAGTATTTGGAGACGCTCTTAAATCCCCAAATACTCTTAAATCCACAAAATGTTAGCAGATTTCCAGAGTAGCATTATCTACATTCTGAGCAAAGGAACAAACGAACAATTTTCTAATATCACTGAATTTGAAAGAATATTTTAGACTATGAATGGTGAATCTACTTGAAATTTACAAACTGCTTTGATGTAGCAAAGATTTGATTTTCAGGCAGATTAAATCATATTCCACACATACATTTTAATACCTGGCATGTCTTTGTCATTATAATGAGGATGCCATCCTTATTCTACTTAAATTGGTACTATAATGGGGACCTCTGATATACATTATGAAATTGTAAAGTCTTTTCACAAGCTTTAAAATGGTAATATTTGCCTTTACTTAATTTATACAGATTCTGTGGTTAGGGTCAGAATAAGACCTTTGAGGACTATAAATACTGAAAGCATTATGGTACCCTCTTTCCCACCCCAACTCAAAATATTAACAGTAGTCAAACTGCCATAAGTATGTTAGGAAGTACAAAAAGCTTCTTTTCCTATGATGTCTGCATTGACACCTTTATACTGAAATTTCAGATATTCTTAAATTCAGATATTCATCAATAATATTATTATCTGCATCATTATTATTTGCTATCCCTGTGCTTTGCTGATATTCTAAATAGTAGCTTATGTTATTTTTTGAGTTCATTCAGCAGAAGATTTGCCTATTACTGTATGTCTTATTTTGCATCTTTTCCTATCAATTAAGAAAGACAATCTCTGCCAGTGTGGAAGCAAACCAGCCGCACAGCTGCAACATCAACAAGTCTCCCCTAATCTGCCTCTATTCTTATTATTGCTTCAGTTAAACCTTAATTTTGTCTTTCAGTATATTTCTTTCTATAAGTGGTTTTAATACTGGTTTTGTTTTTATTCCATCTTGATTTTTAACTTTGTTATATCAGCGTTAATATATCTAGTTTTTTTATAAGCAGTCAAAATTTTAAGTGTAGTGTCAATCAACAAGTGACAGAAATTTGCACAAAGTTAATTATTTGAGCAGGAGTCAATGACAATTGAAAACATAAGTGCCACAGGAACTCACCCCAAACAATTCTGCTCTGCAATTTTTTGAGCATAAAGTCATTGTAAGTTTTGTTTCTGGCTGGGAAAAGAGTTTGGGATGATCTAAGAAAGTTCTACTTCATTCCAAGGATTAATAATAGAATTTAAAAAAATAGATATTTAAAAAAGAATCTGTTTGCTGTTCCTATCTAGGACTCGACATTTGGTTACTTCTCTAGATCTCGTACGGATGGTATGGTGCAAATGGTAGAGCAGAGGTCTGCTCTAAGATTCGAAGAAACCAAACAAGGACGGGGTGGAAGGCTAGTTCGTCTAGCCACAGGGCTCTAGTGCTCTTCTCCCCCTCCCATTTCCTCTCCTTACTACCCTCCCTGCTCTCCTGCCTCCAATCCCTACTCCCCTTCTGCCTTCTCCTCTTCCCTCTACTGCTTCTCTTCCCTCCCTTCTCCACCTTCTGACATACACTCTCTCTTTCTTCCTTCTTTCTCCCTCCACCCCCTTTCTCCTTCTCCCTCTACTCGTCTGGGTGTGCAGCTCCAATTTGACAGCTCCAGCTCAAATACGATGTCATTCCCTTTTCTTGGTTACATATTTCACAAGATAGTTTGTTGTTTTCCAATAGATTTCACTAATACAAAGGAAACAAAGGAGCAATGGGTACTGAGACATAAAAATTGTTGTGCTTATAAAGTACAGGTTTCTGTTCCTTATTAGGGAGAACTGACGCAAAACCTTGTTTTATTTTAAACATTACCCTGATGTTGCAAGATGCCCAAATTTAAATCCCAGGGTGATGGCATGAGGTTTCCTATTGACCAAGAGTTCTCTTTTGTACTTCTGACACATTTATGGTTTTGTTCTCCAGGTATTAACTGGTGTTGTACTGTCCATTTAAACACAGGTAATTGTCTCGAAATCTCGTTCCAATGGGCTGTCCAATGCCCTCCACAAATATCTGTAAATTCCTGAGAGCTTGTGATTTCATAATCACATCTCACTCCAACCTTCTGCCTCTGTTGAATTAGTTAAGTTTGTAGTCCAATTCACCTTCCAACATCAGTTATTTTTGTTCCACACTGTGTGAACCCACATGTGGACCTCCAAACTAGAATTTACTCTTAATTTTCCCCAAATGAAAAAATGTCCATACAAATAAACAAAAACAACTCACACAAGATATTTGTGTTTCTGAATTTTAGATGGTGGGATTTATATCTGAATGTGCAAAAAAACCTTAAATAGACTATTAGTCACCTTTGTTCCTAAACATTTCTTTTATGAAAACATGACATCTAGTCTGCTAATGTATATCTTCAACTTTCTATTTTTATCGCTATTCTCTTGTCTTCTTTTTCCTGCCATTGTATTTGATTCTCTGCCTACTCCCTTTCAAGTACAAAACCAAATTAATACCATTATTAATACATAAAGTGTTCCACTTGTCCAGCTCCTGCCTCTAAACTCTTCTGGGCTTCTTTTTTCAAACTTTTGTTTTGCTGAGGCTTTGAAATTACCTCTTAGAGGGATCTTCCATAACCTATTTGTGGCTCTATTGTTTCCTTTTATTTGCCCACCCCCCAGAATAATGAAAATTATTTAAAATCTTTCAAGTAAGATATGTTCCCTAAACTCCTGGAGTTTCACTTTATCCTTACAGATTCTATGTTTTTAAACATATCTTAATAGAACATAACACCATTTGGTCAAGGAGAGTTACACATGCACAGTAATGGAGGGCTCACTTGGTTTCAATTCCATTAGTAAGATCATATACAGACCCAGCTTTTGACTTTTGTGAATAAAAATTTCCTTACTAACCTTCTGCCCCGGTTTTTGGTTGCCATAAAATGAAATTCCAGTCAGACTGGGGACTACCTTTGTCGGATACTTAAAATAAAAGTTGTGACCCAAACTGCTTATCTCTCAAAAGAGAATAGGGAATTTATTTAATGTTAACAAAACAATAAACAACTAATTTATCAATTCTGTAGTGATGTTCCCAAATAGTAAGATAGTTCATACGGTAATGTGCCATGTATGAAGATTTACTCTGCCCTCAGCCCTGAGGAACTGCCCCAGAGTTCTCTCTAGTTTTCTGGAAAGGCTCTTCTAGGGTCTGGCAACTCACAAGCCCTCATCCCAATAGAGAAAACCCAAATTTTCTTTATTGGCTCAGTTTTTATCATTATTTGAGGCACGAACCCTGTCAAAATTTCTTGGTTCCAAGTGTTGCCTTGGACAACAGCACAAGTTGGGAGCATCAAACAGAAGTAGATGGAGGCAGGTCTTGAGAGCAAATGGCATTCCTGATTGGTTGAGTCAGTTTTCATTATAGGAAAATGACAAGAACAAAATTATTAAGGAAATTCCCAGAAAGAAGCATCTCAGGAGAAGCCCTTGCCATAGAAATCCTTCTTTTATGTTTGATGCAAAGCCCTGAAATCAATCTCCTTGAATACAAGAGACCCCTTCTATCACCGATAGCAAGAGTAAATTCAAGTGGGCCAAACTATATATCGAAAAAAAAGAAACTTCTCCCAGAATGGATTAATACAAAATAGTCACATTCAAATATACATGTCATCATTTCAATTAGTAGATATTCCATTGGAAATATTTTACTAGGAAATACAGGAGATCATAACAAATAATCTTTACATTACTAGCTTCTATAATACCCTCCCTATAAGGACACTCTGACCATCTACATTTTGCAAATGAGGAAATAAATTCTAAGAGGTATTTCTTTGCTTATCTAAAATCATCCACCTACTAAGTGGCAGAATCAGGATTTGAGCTAAAAGCTAACTAAATTATTGACTCTCCTCAAAGTCACCTTGTCTAGACAGATCTAGAGATCAGATCAAAGAGAGTGCAAAAATAAACAAGAAATACTCTTTTGTACCAGTTCACGATGATTTCTAGTTTCCTCATAATCTTAATGCTATATAATTATCCTTCTGTTGCCGTTACTGTTGCTATTTTCAGTATCTGCCGACTTTGATACCCAATAAATGTAAACCTCTCTTCACCTAATTCCGAATACATCCTTGATTCTAAATCTTTGTTGATTATTTTTCCATGTATTTACTTAGAACTCAGCTCCTACCAATTATGAACCCATCTAGTGTTTTATTCAGAGAGAAAAAAACAGAGAGAGTGATAAGAGAGATCATGAAAGCACCCATCTGAGTTTTTAGGTTTTTTGGGTTTAGATTCAAATTTCTCTTTGGTAAAATGCATACTGAGAGAAAGTGGGGGTAGAAAATAAGGAAATAAGGAGAAAAGTGAGAAACAAGAAAAGTGCTCAGGATCAAAACCCTTGGCCAGAACTGAGTGAAAAACATTACACAAAAAACCTTCATTTCTGCTTCATTCTCTCCTTCTCAGTGGTCTGCACCTCTCTGCTAATGGAGAAACCCACAGTTCCAGAACTAATACTCTTGCTCTTCTCTCGTGAATCCTAATTGACTCCATGAGGGCTCCCACCCCTGTCCTATCTCCAACATGGCATTACCATCTGCCCCCCCAGGAGACTTGAGGCAACTCTCACTCTCTGCCTTTGCTGCTGGCCATGCGTAGAGAGGATGGAGAAGACGTTGAGGGTGAGAGAAGAGGTAATGATGGAAGATAATGAAGGATCTGAGAGAAAATCATTCATGGAGAAACCTGCGCCCTGGAAAGAGAGAGAATGTGGCGGAAATGGAGGTAGTCGGGGCACTAGGTTCGGTCAGGTGATGAAGGCCTAGGGTTCTGTGGAAATACGATGGAAGCTTCATTTTCATTGTATTTGTTAAGCAGCTTTCTGTGTGTATTTTCCAGTAGCATGTTTAATAGATCTTTGGCAAAGGAAGCTGATGTCTGTGACAGTCTCCACGTTACCAGTAGGATGTGAATAAAGCCTGGATTGAGAATTAAATTGGAGGCTTGCTAATGAAGATGAAGAACAAGGGACAGGTGCATGCTCCCTGATAAGAATGGGTCACCTTCTAGATTCAAGCAGAGAAAGTTAATGAGGAAGGGTTTCAAAATCAAACAACTCTCAGGTAAAACAGGGACATCATTCCCAACAATAGGGGATCTATCTCTGTGAAGTTGTGCATGAAAGCGAATACCCAGATAGACCAGTGAGGAGGGGCTGCCCAGGCCAGAAGGTGCCAGATCAGAGGACCGCACTGAGATAACTGGAGGCCTGCCCTTGCTTAGGATTCACTGATTCTTCCTCTACTTTCCTCCTCCTTCCCCTTCTGCTTTCTCTGGAGTCATTTATTTCATTAACAGTCTTCTACCTCTTATCTCTTCATTGCTTCCTCTTGTGCTGCCAAGCCTTTATTGTCCAAACATAACTCCAAACCAGTCTCACCTTTCTGCTTGGGCTCATCAGTGCCATGATCTGAATGTTTATGCTCCCCCAAAATGCATATGTTGAAATCATAATGCCCAATGTCATTGACAGTATTAGGAGGTGGGGCCTTTGGGATGTGCTTAGGTGACAAGAGTAGAGTCCTCATGAATGGGATTAGCATTCTTATAAGAGAGAGCCCACAGATCTCCCCAACCCCATCCACCATGTGAAGACAAAGCAAGAAGTCTGCAACCGGGAAGAGGACCCCACCTGATTATGCTGTCTCCTTGATCTTGGACTTCTAGCCTCCAGAACTGTGAAAAATAAATTTCTGCTGCTTATAAGCCACCCAGTCTGCTGTATTTTGGTATAGCAACCTGAGCTGACTAAGACAATCAGTGTAGCTCCCCACAGCATCTTTTGTAGAACTATCCTCAGGTCATTACAACCCCTACAGCATCATGAAGATTGGTATTCCCAGTCAAGTCTGTAAGAAATGACTCTTCATCTGCTCATACAGAGTTTAACAATAGGCTTGGTGTGAAAGGGTTAAGTATTGAGTCAACTTTAGCTCATCCATACAAGCTCTTTCATAATTTGAGAGGAAAACAACTTCAGAGCCTTGAGTTAATGATGGCGTTAGAAGAGAGAGAAAAGGAAAGGAAAGAAGGAAAGAGACCAAGACAGAATGGCAGTGACAGACAGTGAGACCAGGAGAAAGGAAAATAGAGTTAACGTGTTTGGAGTGATCTGAATGGTCAAGCAATGTGTCTGCTCTCTAAAGAGCAACAGGCCTCTTCTCAGCGTCTCAGCTATGGTAAAATTCAAAACAATACAGAAAGGTACATATGACTCTTATGAGGGTCTATCTTTTACCCCTCTTCCTCAGCCCAGGTCCCTCTTAGGAGAATGCCTCAAATAGAAGACAGGGCAACCCTGAAATCGTTCCTCTCCCCATGTTGTTAGCGGGGTACCACAGTCGAAGCAGATTGGAAGAAGCATTATTCCGATGACTCACATTAACTTTTGTGTCAAAAACCTCACAAGCATGAGATGGGAGGAGAAGACTGGCACAATTGAGATTTTTATTGGATTGATAGCTTTTAGCCAGGCCCTGCTGCTTTGAAAGCAAACAGCATCCCCCTGCTTGCAGAGGTAATGGAGTTGTTAGGCTGCTATTCAGGACTAAGAAAAGACCAGAACTCATCATACCCACAACAATGGGCTGTCTCTTAACATAGTTACTAGGTAAGATAAAGCCTCCTCCCCACCTGCTCTGGCTCCCAATACTGTTTTCCTTCAATGGAACAGTGAGCTAATGAAGGCAAGCTGCATAAATCTCCAGGGAAGCAGACAAAGCAGAGGCAGATGCAGAGAAAGAAATGGAACCGCAAAAAAGCAAAGAAGGGACAAGACTGAATTTGAGAAAATAAAGGAGAGGAAATATTAAAGAAAGAAAAGGGATCCTCCAGCAACAATCAGATGAGAGAAATAAGAACAGAAAGGAGGATTTAAAGGAGAGGAAGAGGAAGTCAAACTGATCTGGAGTTGTCTCTGCCGAGAACCAATAGTCCCGTTCCAGCCTCACTATTGGCTGAGCATCATACTTTCCTATTTGTTCTTTGTAACATGGTCAGACCACAGAATCATCTGTTTCTCAACCAAGCTGACTGTCACACACGGGGATACCTCGTAGACCTGGGCTCGACGTGTCCCTTTGGAGAGGGTTTAAGGGAGAAAGGATGTCTCCTTTTAATAAACAATGATTTCAAAGTGTCAGAAGCAAAAATGGCATTGTTTCTTAGGATTGAGAAGGAAAGGGGTTAATGAGCTTACTAAAAGTTTCTTAATAACCCAGGATGCATTTCTTAACTCTTTTCACTATCCTCAAGGGGCCACAGAGAAGGGTCAAGTATTAGAGCAGATAATACGAGAGAGTGAGGTTCAAGTCAGCCACAGGTAGAAATCAGTGGCCTTGGTCTGCCTTTGGACTTCCAGTATAGTGCAGCGCTGCTGCCCTCTAGTCTCCATCAGAACTGCAGACCTGGTCCTTGTTTGTCGTTAAAGAGCCTGGAGCTGTCCAGTCTTCACACCTTTGACCTGTGGTGTGGCTGCCCTGTTGAGCTTTTGTCTGTTGCTGTTGAGCAGCTCTCTTTTGGGGCTATACATAGAGAAAGAGAAAGAGGGAGAGGACAAGGAGGTGAAGAGGGAGCAAGAAGGAGGAAGAACCGAAGGAAAACATCTTTAAGTAAATAGTGTTCTATACTGTCCACCGACCGCAAGGACTTTGTCGTCTCTTTCTTCTTTCTGGGTGTATTCCCCAAATTGCCTTTCTCTATCTTACGTCACATACTCTCCCTTGCCTCCAATTTCTTGTATCTTCTTTGTGTTTTTTCTTTCTTTCTCTGTTTCACTTTTGTGGAACTTCAATGTTTATTTAATCTCTGCCCAACACACTGTGAAGGATACAAAGAAATGTCTGGCAGGGCTCTGACTTCTAGGAGCTCATAGTCAAGCTGGTGAGACAAAACTAATAAACATGACTCATTTAACAAACAATAGTCTGATGCTAAGATGTGTGAGGGAAACGTGAAGCAAAAAGTGCAATTATATTGTTCTTCGTGTTTCTAGTTATGAATGCAACTGCCCACATTCCCAAACTGCTGAGTGGCTCTGGGCCAAAGTTTAAATCCATTTCACTCAGCCTGTGAAGGACCACTCAGAGTTTAATGTGTCAGCAAAAAAGACACAGCTTGGCACATATCCTCACAAACATATCATCAGGGCCAGGCAGAGCTTTGGAACCCACTTGGAGCCCATAGGCCTGACTAATGGATTATACTATATTATTAAAAAGATAAGTTCCTCCATTTCTCATTTATTCCCCTTCTCTTTTCTGTAAATTAAGAAAAGAGGGAGAGAGAGAGGGGGAGAGAGAAAGAGGGAAGATGTGTTGTACTGAGCAGATAAAGAGGAAGCATCAACACACACCCACACACGTGGATGCCGCTTTTTTTCCACCGACTTGTTTAGCAGGTGGATTAGCAAGGGTATTTCTTCTGGCCCCCTACACCCAGTGTTATGGTGGCTTCAGAGTTACTGACCAGAGCAAAGACAGGAAATCCATTTTTTCCTAGGAGGCAAGGAAGTTAGTTCTACAGTTAGGCCAGAGGGGAAAAGAGACCAAGCAGATTACTGCCTTCCTTCTCTGGCCATGGTTCTAAAGTGTGCCACAGGGGATCCAGAGATACACTTGAGGTGCCTAATTTTTGCCCTATCCCTACTTGACATTGCCCCACCCCTCCTCCAAGCGTACCTGGAACCCAGAACAAGAAAATCAAGTCTGAATGGATGATAAGGATGGCGAAGATTTTACTGGTGACTACAGGCATGGTGTGAGGGAGTGTTGTTTTCCAGCCTTATCCTAAATCTCTGTGGTAGTCTTAAGGATTCCCTACAACTTCCACTACTTTTAATGATGAGTATATCATTAGATTAATGACTTTCAGCAAATAGGCCCAAATCTTTGTCATTAAGTATAATACGTAACTAAAAAGCAAAAAAATAATAATAATAATAATAAATATTCTCCCATCCCAACTCTACAAACTTGGATAGTGTTCTTTTTTGGTATAACTTTATAAGCATTTCACTTGACTGGATACATCCTTTGGTGACCTAATTTTGTCATGCTGTGTACTGTACATCTATACTGCAGAATTAGACATGGGTTGAAATTGTTCAAAGAAATTCTGTTTCCCTAATCCCAAAACAGAACCCCAAATCATTTTGGAAGTTGAAAACATTAGAGTGGCTATATCCTAAAATTTTATTAATTACACATACCTAGTTACATAATTCCTAAATCTGACTATTCCAAGGATGAGGCCTTATGAACCCTCTTAGATAACAACCAATGTTTTCTTTTTCTGGTATGTTTAAAACTAAGACTATCCCTAGAAGGTTTGGTTTCTTAAACATACAGCGTTTTTCAAAATACAGCAAAGAGCTCTGATAATGAGACGGGACGTTTGCTCTTGGTAGCTGTGCTCATCCATGCATTTTGCAGTTCAGCTATTAAATCCAGCATAACAATCCCAGCTTAGAAAACTAAGCTCATGTCCACTGCTCCTCTAAGAAGGGGCCCCACGATGCTCTGTAGAGGGTCCACGGGTCAAGAAACTAAGACATCAGAATCATCATAATTGGACTCAAAAGGATATGAGAAAACAAATGCTTTGTTTTCCCAATAGTAAGGTCAAAAAAAGAAATAGAAAATAGAGGTTAAGAAAACTCCAGCAAAAATGTCAGTGAAATTCACTCTTCTCTCTTTGTCAAAAATATCCACCTTTATCAAAGCCCATGAGATTTCACCTCTGTATAATGTATTTAGCCTCCAAGCTAATCTCCCTCCCTCTTATCCAACTGACAGGTTGATTTTAAAACATTAGATAGAACCATATGAAATTACCATTTCAGTGGGTCACAAAAGGTCAAATATTGGCAATTTCATATGGTTCAATTGGATTCATCACTCATTTCATTATGTTTCTTCCCACAAAACTCTATAATGTCTCACTAATACTTTACGGATTAAAACCCAAAATCTGAAACGTGGAACTCATGAGTCCCCTTTACCTAACAGATGTTATTGCTCCCTTTCGCTTAGCCAGGAAGGACCTTCCCACGGCATCCTTTATAGACGCTGCACATTCTTCCTCTGAAATGTTCATTTTTAAATTCCTTTCTTTTTTCTTATAAGTCTTCATCCTTTCCAAATACCCTACAAAGCCCAAGCGTCCCCCAAGTACTTGCACACAATTCATATTAAGCAAGAAGATTCCTTGAAAAGACTTATACTTCACTGAAACTTCCTTTCCTAGAATATCCCCCAAATGTGTGATTAGACTTGGCTCAAAAATATCACACACATAGATATACACTGTTTCAGTAGCCATCATTATTTTGACCGTGTGTCTTTTGTATGCCTGAGGAAAACTTAAGCACTTCTAGGATAAAAATATTTTAGCTTTTTATTTATTTATTTATTTACTTGGCCCTGTCTCCCCAAGTACCTGGAATAGGTCTGAGACACGAAAGCAGACCACACTAGCTAAATCCACCCTTCTCCAGCAGTTTATTTCTGTGCAGTAACCCCAAAATGCCAATCTAGACCTTGTGAGCCGCCTTTAAATAGCAACTCCCCTTCCAACTCTCTGGGATGGCAATTTGTGAATACATATTACTCCAGTAAGTACTGGTTATGGGTCATAAAAGAAAGAAAAATAACACAATGGCAATCAGCCAGACTCTCCTTCCTAAACCTGCCTCCACTGCTGATTGTGCCAAATCATTACTTCCCCAATCCATCTGTTAGGAAAGTGTCTGGCTAGAGACACCCACCAGGAACACAGGAAATTACTAGTATTGGAGATAATGAAGCATCATCATAACAATAATAGCCAAAAGTCATTGAGTACTTACTATGTATACACCAGGTGCCATTGTAAGTTCTTCAGGGCCTTATCCATTTGAATCCTCACCAACCCCCAAGAGGTCTGTGCACTTTTGCTGTTGAGGAAATTGAGGCAGAGCTGGGTAAGTAACTTGCCCAAGCTCAATCACTAGGAAGTGCTGGAACCTAAACCACATACCCGAGGTACCAGAGCTGCCTCCTTGTTTAGCATGTTCTTGTGGAGATTGGAGGATCTTTATATATCACCATGTACTACACCAAGCTAAATAATTCACCCAAGGTCACACAGCTACTCACTAGCTAAGCTAGGACTGAAATACAGTGCCTTCATGGCTAGTCAACTCCTAACTCAGTGTTGTTCCGACTAAACTCCGCTGTTGTTCATGAACAAGATGAGAAGAATGAAGTTCAGGAAGAGGAGAAGGGGATTTATTCTGGGCTCATGGGTAAATGGTTCATTATTTTAAAACTTCATTATTGAGCCATTGCTTTCTTTAGAGGATTGGAAAAATCTTGCCCTAACACTAGGAAAGAGAGACAATGGGAAATATGAGGCTTTATTTTGTACCTGGCCCTGCATTTCTTTTGGAGTCACTTCAGGTTATAAATATGCGCTATTCATATGTAATTTTTCCATAGGATGTGGGTTTCCACTGGCCTTTCAGGGAGTGGTGGAAACTGGCCACAACTGGAATTTCTCCAAGTATAATGGGAATTCAGCCTACAAATGATTTCAATGCAGTTCGTGTTTCCACAGGACTGGGAAGAGTAGAAGTGCTTTTGAGACAGACAATAGTGAACAGACAGCAAAGCTGAGTAGTCTCGATATATAGTGTAGTGAGATTTTACTAGTCCAAAAAGAGCATACAAAAATCACTGAAACTGAGAACAGAAAACCATCATCAAGCTGGTTTTCGTTGCTCTTTTTGGTCCTGATTGCTTGTGGATTACCTAATTTGGACTCATTTATTTGTTTTTTTAACTATTCCTGAACCTCCAAAATTAAGCTGACCCTGCAGATCTTCCCTTTGTCTGACTCTTGAGAGGAGAGTCAAAGCTCCTGTAAAGGAAAAGCGCTCTCTGTGTGTCTCCTTTTCTCTCACACTCCACTACAATGTAACTTCCCTTCTGACACCAGACCTGTAGGTTCTCCAAACACCAAGCAATTCTGCAACGCCAGCTGAGTGTTCTACAGTTCAACTCAATTCTGACACTATCCACGTGGAGATAGCATCAGTTCTCACAGCTTAAAGGCTCAGCCCTACAAGACTACCCTTCTCCCCCTACCTTAGACTCCAATCACAAATCCAGATTGTTAACTGTGCTTCTGAGCCCACCAGCTAGAGATCAGAGGATCTCATGACCCCACCTCTAGTTCAATTAATTTACTAGAGCAGAGCACAGAACTCAGGAAAACATTTTTCTTAGTAGATTACCTGTTTATTATAAAAAGATATAACTCAGGAACAGCCAGATGGAAGAGATGTATAGGACGAGGTACGTCTAAAGGGGTGTGGAGCTTCCACACCCGCTCCCCAAATCTCCATGTGTTCACCAACCTGGAAGCTCTCCGAACCCCGTCTTTCTGTTTTTTTATGGAGGCTTCATTATATAAGCATGATTAATTAAATCATTGGCCACTGGTGAGTGAACTCCATCTCTAACCCCTCTCCCCTCCCCAGAGGTCAGGGATAGGGCTGGAAGTTCCAACCCTCTAAGCACTTGGTTGGTTCTGCTGGCATCCAGCCCCCACATTTAGGGGCTTTCCAAAAGTCACCTCAGTTAACGTAAACTCAGGTGTGGTTGTAAAGGGCTTATTATGAATAACGATCAACAATAAACTTTATTGCTCTTATCACTTAGGAAATTCCAAAGGTTTTAGGAGCTCTGTGCCAGAAACAGGGATGAAGACCAAATACATATTTCTTATTATACGTCACAATATCACAGCTCCCATGCCATCTCTCGCTGCTCATGCTCCACCCTGCTCTGCACAATGCTCCCTGGCATTGAGCTATCAGGACAAGCATCAGTGATCTGTTCCAATCTCTCCCTTGCTCTCTACCTCTTCTTCCTCATTTAATGCTCTCTGCTTTTCTCCATTTCTCTCTCTGAGTTCAAACCCCTTGCAAAAAGAAACCACAAGATACAAGGACAGAGTTGCCAAGTATTTCAAGGAGTTAACATCATTTCCTGAACTTTATGTTCTATTCCTAATTTTTACAATGAATCTTATGGAAAGCCAGTGGATGTGCTTCATTTTCTCCATCTATAAAGTGGGGTCATGGTGCTGGCCTTTCTCTTAAAAGATCACAGTGGTGTGTTCCACCCCAGAGAGCAAAGCCCACGTTAGTGAAGAGCAACACTTACACTTGGTGCCTGGGCTGAGCTGGTGGGCAGTGAGCTGAAGTAGGGGCACAAGGTAATGAGGCCATGCCTGGCTGTGATGACCAATGCCCTAATGAGATTTCCTACAATGAACACACATCCAGCATTTTATTTTATTTCATTTTAATTGAAAGCTTAGGAAACGCTTCATGCTTCATAAACGTTCTATTATTTTCAGATCAATCTACTATACTAGAAAACTTCATAAACAAATAGATAATGGTCCTGCTGAGTTGTTCAGCATTTCTTATTCACATCTCACCAGCTTCAAGCTCTGCCTGCAGAATCTCATCTCTTGTTTTTTTGTTTGTTTATATTTTTTTTCAGACATTAATTTTCAGAAAGAAATGCTCTGCTGCTGGAAAGGGTGATAAAGACAAAAGCAGCCACCTCTGAACTACTTTAAATTTGGCTGGTTTTTGAGCTATATGTTATGTCCCACAGTTAACACTTTATTTTTCGAAATAAATAACCAGGATAGGATTGTTTTCTCCATTCAGATTTGTTTGTTTGTTTTCTTTAAAGAAAGCAATACAAGTACTATTGAAAATATATGCCTCCAAGGATGCGTGTGATGTGTCTTCTGATTTATGTTCAACTGCCCAGTGTAGGTGGCATCTGTGATTAATAGTAGGAGAACTGAGAGGTATCTCAGGATTCTGCCATGGTGTTCTTGCCTTGCTGCCTCTACATGTCCCATCTTGACAAATTTGAAACTTAATAAAAGAAAATAGATTAAATACACAAAATGGGTCGCCAGTGATAAGATTGACTATAGGGTGGGAGATCCCAAATACATTCTTTTCTCATTCCAACTGGAGAGAATTAGTGTAAAACCCAGCTATTTCCTCAATCTCAAAGTCCCTGGAAGGGAAATTCTTGGGCTTGAGAAAGAGAAAAATAGTTATTCCTTGGGTATAGGAACTATATATTATTTAGATTTTACTAAAGGTAAAGAGCTTAGAACAGGGTCTGACACATAGTAAATACTCAAAATCTATGATAATATTGATGATGTAGATGCATATCTCATGGGTCCAGCCCAGAGGTGGCACATGGCAACTACTTGTTAATAATTGCTACATCATTAAAAATGAATAAATGAATAGTTTTATTCCCTGTAAGTCCCATAAAAGTGGTAGGCAATTTTCAGTGTTGTCCCTACTCCTCTAGGTAGACTTTCTTAAGCCCCATGCTTCAGAGCTTCACTAATATAAGGCTGGCCCTTTAGAACCACATTCAAGACACTGACAGATGCTAGAGACTCAGGACAAGAGATCCTTGCTTCAGTGGCTTACTTCAAATATGAGGGCCCGAGTCTTAAATGTGATAAACCAGAACAAAGGACACAGTCCTCAGAGCTCCTTGTCTTAAGTCTGAAATCCATTCTTAAATGGCTAGAATTTGACACTTTCAACATGACAAGAGTAAGAAAAATTTCAGGGGCAGAAAGAGTACTATAAATGGGAAAAACAAAGACCAATAAAAATGCTCATCATTTCTTGTGTTGGTTGGGGACTGAAATCATTTCTGTGCACCTGGTGTTTGTCTAATGGTTGCTTGTTTCAGTTATAAGATCTTTGAGAAAACTGAGATCATAGATGATTTAGTAGAATCCAGAGTATGGAGCATGCTGTCTGGATTGCTAGATGGGAAAACTCAGGAAAGAGGTTCCTAAAGATAAAGGAAAAGGTGAATTAAATTTTAAAGAGTAAAATTAGAAGTGGCTGGACCTCAAAACACTACTGACAAAGCAGAGGGCCCTGGTCTCTGCTGGTAGTTATCAATGAATGACAGATGCTTCAATTCTCCATTTTACTATGGATAATAGCCTGCTATGGTGACTCACCTGAGGAGATCTTACATACTAATATAAGTCTGTGACCATGTGTATCCTTACCACCTTCAGAGCTGCTATTTGCCTTACCAACTGGCCCTCTCTTTAGGCTAGCAAGGCAAATGCTAAAGAAATGAGACTATTCCCTTGTTTTCTAGGATGATTAGGGCTCTTATGAAGAAGGATACTTCCAAAGATAAGGAAGTGTTGGTTGGGCTAGGATATAGACTCAGTTAAACAATCCCATGATTCATGATTTACACCTGTTACCTACTTCTGTAAGAAAAGATATAAGGTTAGATTATACAAAGATAGATACGTTTGACACTTGACTCTGCTATGCCATGCCATCTTTCCCTGTTCTGTTTTTATTTACAAATAGTAAATAGAGAAGAGATGAACAAGAGGAAGAGAAGAGATTGTGCCTTTATTTTTATATATTCTGGATAAGTGCCTTTGGTTTTTCCTCCATGATAAAACTCCATGGGCCCATCTGAGATTTATTTGACAACAGGGTGCTAAGATATATTATTTTTGCTGAATATCTAACAAAAATGCAGCATCTATAGAAAAAGGAAGAGGAAATTCTTACCAACACCATGGGTAAATGTATCCACCTCTCTGAGATGCAGCTGAAGCAAGTATGGTGGAGGAGAATGAGTCAGGGAGGAGGAATGCAAGATGCAGGAATGGACATGTTGGGGACTCTATAAATGTGCTTGACCTTAAATGACTGCTTGAGGTGAGCAAACGAATGTGTTGATGTCCAAGCTGTGCACGAGGAGGGATGGAAGGTTAAAGATTGCCTAGGCCTTGAGCTGGTACACTTGTTAGACATGTAGCTGTGTGTAGGCGCTGTATCAGTATGCAGCATCACGGTAAGTGGTCAGAGAGGAAATGGATGAGAGATGTGAATGAGGTTCTGCCTTTATTCGTATTTCTCCACTAATTAAGTATAAAAGTGCTCTCAACCGTGTATTAGTAGTCATGGTGTGGATCTCACCAGGGAAAGATGCTCTGTAATTTCTCACAAAAGCCAAGTAAGGAAGGTGGGCGGGGAGGAACTTAGAATAAATCTCCTCATTAATGAGAATCTGTTTTTAAGGTGATTTGCTTTGGTTCACAGCTTATTTTCAAGATCAGGATTAATATTAATTGAAAATTTATGGAAACTGGATATACTTAAGAGACAGCAGGTTCTCTGTGCATAACTGTGTATACCCTCTGGGGATACATGACTCAGAAGGATGTGGCTTGCACAGCAGTTTACACAACTGGCATGATTATGGGCTGTGCATGCAGTCACGATGTCTGGACAGCTGCGTGCTTGTAAAGGTTTGCATCTTGAAGTTGAGATGGACTCCCTTGGGCATTGTGAGGATTTGTGTTGGGAGTTCAGTATGACTCACATCTTCATGTACTCTGTAAGCATAATAACAACTATATTAATAGTAAATACATTTTAGGAACTTCATATATGCAAAGGAATTTCACTCATTTAATCTTCACAATAAGCCTGTTAAATTTTATTATTATCTGTGTTTTAGACAAGAGGAATATGATCCTCTGAAAGGTTAAGAAAGTTTCCCAAGGTCACACAGCTAGTAAGTGGTAAAGGCACATCTTGAACCCGAGCAGGGTGATTCCAGAGTCTATATGATCAACCACAGGGCCAGCTTGCCTGTGCATACACACTAGAACTGGAATTATGTAAAAGGTAGATGAGCAGTGAGTTGTGTGTAAATTACATCCATGAGAGGAACACTTAGTCAATATAACAGGGTATGAGAGCTACATAACACATACCACATTTCATCATCTCTAAGGCACATATTATATTCACAAATTAACATTTCTGAAGTAGAATTATATCTTAGAGTTGATGATAAGAAAGCATTATATTATAATTTAATTAGCCATCTATGTTCCTTTCTTGCTGACTCATAAAATAATGGTGTGTCTTATAATCAATGCCATCTTATTGTCAATAAAATACAGAACGTAGTTTTTTAATACCCGTGTGTGATAAATTAAGGGTTGATATATAAATGCAGATAAAAGAATATTGGTAGATGTGTATATATTTGTTTTCTGGCTAAAGTTTAACACATCCACCCTGACTCAAAAAACACAGGATGCACATTTCCTCCAGGACAGGGTCCACAAGACAGGGTAGCAAATGTGGAGTAATATCATTAAGAAAATCTGGAGTGCAAAATGAGGAATAAAGGCAACAATTAACCTATAATGTGTGAAGAGCAGACAAGTCTGTGCTGATAAATTAGCGGAGAAGAGGTGGCTATTTGATAAAGCAGAATAATGAAGAAGCTTAGGAGTTGGAGTCAAGTTCACACAGGTCAGATTCTCAGCTCTGTCTTTATTAAACACAAGTGCACAAGTTCTCTCCTCTCAGCAGGCTCTGTCCTAGAGGAAATGTGTGCCCTGTGTTCTTTGAGCCAGGGCAAGTGTTTCCAACTGTGCTGGAAAATAGACATGTACACTTCTTCCAGTAATCTTGTCATTCATATGTACATATTTCATAAGCTCTAGGGGTCTCAGTTTCCCAATCTGAGACATAGGAATCATATGGCTGCCTTTGAAATGTTTTTCTAAGAACAAAGGAAGAAATGTATGCAAAATTCTTGGCACATGGTAAATAGTCATTAAAATATGGTGGTTATTAGTTTTGGCTAATGAGGCTGTATCAGAAGCACCATATTTTGACCCTGTGTCTTCTTATTCAGTTATTGTTGAGTGGTATCTGATGTTTTATTATACTGTGGCACTGGCACCATTCCTGCAGCATTAAGCATATGCCATCCCACAGACCGTTTCCATGGACAACAACAGCTTTCCAGGAAAGGCTGCTAGATGCTTTTCTCCGTTAAATGTTCAGATACATCATTTACATGGATCAAAATTGATGAAATCTCTCATAATAATTAAAATACAGTATATACTCTATTAGAATTTTCAGGTTATCTATCTATAGTCTATATATCTAGTCTCTCTAAGTTCTCGGCAAAATAATGTTCAGATATTATCTTTATTTTAGGCTCAACGTCCATGTAATAATGCTACCTTTATCTAGGGACAGGTCCTGAAATAAGAACCTAATGATTTCACAACTTTGTACCCCTACTGGGTTTGGGTGAGAATACATGTGTACCAATATTGATCCATCATTGCTACTGAAGTGGGGGTTGGACTGTGGAACTCCAGCATGTTTCTAATACTAAGGGTGAATCACTATTTTAATGACGGGCACAGTACACATGATTCACATGTTTAGCTAGAGAAATCAGAGCTTGGAGTGAGCCAATGATTTACTGTGTGACTAGTCATTCTGCTTGTTTTCTGTCTCAAATGTTAGCCCCAAGCTGCCTGAGATGGATGAGAAGATGAGATGGGGACAGGGACTAAGTCCCAGACTCATGAGGTTTACCTCTCATTCCTGATGTCTCCTTCCTTCTTCTAAAAAGGGAGGATGGGTTCATCAAATTCAGAAAATATAATAAACTAAAGAGCATATAGTTCTATTTTTAGGGGCTTAAACTAGAATAAAGAATTGATGCGTTAGCTTTAGTTATTATTTTTATTGACCATTAGAGTTAAACAAGGTCTTAGAGATATAATGTCCAACTTTTATCTACATAGACTTGCTGGCAGATGCTTCGGCCTGAGTACTAGGAATACTTCATGCTGGATGACCACTGCCAGGAATGGTATAGACAGACTGTGTCTTGGTTACAGTTGTAAATCAAGTAACTAGTATTTACCAGCCATGCAAAGGGCACTTACAAAATATGTATTTAATGACTTAATAACTTTCCTATTTGGGTTTAATGTTGTATCCTATTATACCTGAAGTTTAGTCTAAATCTAGTGTTCTATATTAGATCTAAATCTAACCTATATATAAATATGTTCTATATCAAAATTTAAAATTCGATATCTTATTCAGACTGTCTTCTTTTCTCTTGGGAAATGGAATGATGTTAGAGAAGGAGATTGTGATTTAAAGCTAGCACATCTAAAGTCAAACCCCAACTACACAGCTTTTGTGTTGTATAACTTTGGGCAGGTTATTAAGTTGACTGAGCTTTAAAGTCTAGGATATAAAATGGAAATGATAGTACCTACTCCCCAAGGCTGTTATGAAGATTAAATAAACTCATATGGCATGTAACAGGAACTCAACAAATGCTGCTTCCTACACTCTTCTCTCCAAATCAATCAGAAAATCTTAGGTTATCAGCCTTCTGCTCAAGTATAATCTGGGCATAGCTAGAGGGTAAAGAATAATTTAAAAAAAGAAAGCCCAAAATGTTATGCCACCATTTAATCAAACTCTGCTATATTATATTCTGCCATTAGTTACTAAATCCTGTGATGCAGGTACAATTTATGAAATGCATCTGGTAGTGTGGTATATGTACTATATGATGCTGTTCAACTTTACAGCACTTTGACAGAAATTATCTCTTGTTATTCTGAGTCAAAAGGTCAAGCATCTAACCAATCAACAGGGAGGCCAACAGATATTCCCGAGTCAAACACTTGATTAAAGACTGTCTTTGTTCATTCCAGCTGCTAAAACAGAATATCATAGGCTGGGTAGCTTCTAAACAACAGAAATTTATTTCTCACAGTTCTGGAGGCTGAGAGGTCTAAAATTAAGACACTGTCAGATTCAGTGTCTGGTGAGAATCTGCTTCCTGGTTCATGGCCAATTTCTCATTATGTCCTCACATGGTGGAAGGGGCAAGGGAGCTCCCTGGGGTCCCTTTTATAAAGCCATTACTCCCATTTGTGAAGGCTCCACCCTCGTGACCTAGTCACCTCCCAAACACCTCACTTCCTAATACCATCACATTGGGGGTTAGGATTTAACATGTGGATTTTGGGGTGGGGGAGGCAGACATTTAGTCTATGGCACAGACAGACCTTTCAAGAGTTAGTCTTGCTTAAAAAAAATCTTTTCTATAAGTTACAGAGGGAAGTAAAAGTGTCATTTTTGCTAGAAAGCAGAGATAGTTAATTAAATCTTTTCAACGTTAATGAAATTCTCATTAGAAAGTAGGGGTCGAGGGCTGCTTTATAACTAAGACAAACACTGCTGACTGGGGAGAATATCAGGGGATGAAACCATACCTGCTATCTCCAGAGAGAATAGATATGATCAAAGAAAATACTAAATAGAAAGAACAAAGTCCAGAGTCTGCTCTTCTCCTTGGAGTTCCTGGGGAAAATGTGTCGTAGGGCTCAAAGGAGTGCAGATATTATCAAAGATAATCAATAGTTTTGAAGGAGTTGCTTGCTAGCCCTACTTTACAAAAACAAAAATGGGGCCTAGTGTCAAATAAGAGCTTGTCTGGAGTTGGCGCTCAAGCCAGACCTTCTGATTCCAGATCCACGGCAATTTGCTCTGTAATCCAGACCTTATCAGGGCTTGCATGAGGAAATAAAAATTTTTAAAAAGAAAGCAAAATACAACACTCATTCATTCAGTCCATCTTTCTACAAATATTTAAAGAGTGCCTGTTATGTACTCTGTTAAGGTCAAGCAGCTTATTAAAAATCTCTTCTAGAGGCTGTCTTCATGAAGGCCAGATGCATTATCGATCAGTATTTATCACTCACTGGCAAGGTCATTGACTTAAAAAGATCCAGAGTAAATTAGAAACACAAAATTTTGTTAGGAATTGATTGATAATAAACTAAAATTGAAAAAAATTACTACTATTGCCTTTTGTTTTCTTTAAATTTTAATGTGTATTAAATCTTTGTTTGTTTATGTCATAGTAAATTGTTCAACCATTTATATCTATATATAGATAGATATAGATGTATACATACATGTATATATATGAAGTTTTATCTACATCTATGTACATATACATATGTGAATTATACACATGAAATATCATTTGGAGTCAAAACTGAAATTAAACTTTCAAGATATCAATGGAATAAGCATTCCATGGGGTCTGTGTAAATGTAAGTCACTAAATATATGGGAAGGACCATTTCTTGTCCTGATAGATACGAGAAATTGGATTTCTATCCATATATTTTGGAATATAGGGGTATGTTCCAAAGCCTCGAGGATCTGCCAAGAACCTAAGAGGTTGCCGATGCTGCGATGCTGGAAGGGTGCAGGAGGCTGGACTTGATGTTCATCTCCACAGGTTTCTTTTCAACCCAATTATCCTTTCCTGTCCCATGGGGTAATATTTTATTTGACAAAAGGGTCACTGCTTATTAGAAAGTTTGAAAACAACAGTTTTAGGGGACATCCTAAGAAATCAAATCCAAGTGTCAGAAGTGTCACCATTGAAAACTAACAAGCATTTCCTGAGTCTTGTATATGAGTAATCACCCCGCGTGAACGAGGCCCCAGGCAAGTTTTATTCTGGGAGCCCTTCACATCTCTTCTCTTCTCTTCTCTTCCTGCCTATTCTATTCCAGATTTAGGCTGTTTCACAAATATGCCGTTAATTGTCACATGGGTCACACACGGTGTTATTTTTGTTCTGTAAGCTATTACAAGCCTGTTCTCAAATTTTAAAGTATTTAAGCAATTAAATGCCTCCTAAATCCATGAATCAGTGGTCTCCTGATTCCCAGTGTAGTGATCCTTTGCTCCTACAAGGATTTTGGGAAGATATTTTATTCCAGCTTCCATTCGCCTCTACCTTCCTTCTATTCCCACTGCAGGTTTTCTATCTGCCAAATATGTATATTATTTTGTCTAAACAGCCCCAGGAAAACCACAGTTAGATCTGCATATTTTGTCTTCTATACTCTTCTCACCGTCCCTTTGAAACTTCCTTGTTTCTGCATTCCTTGCCCAGTTCCATTTGCCCAATGTTGATGCTTCTTGATCTTGGGCCTCCTCATCTAGAAAAATACTTTCTGGTTACCCGACCCCTTTAGATTCCCCCAGAAAATATTTTGTGCTCTCTCTAGGCAATACCCTACATCATCCCTCACCCACTCTCCCATCCAGGATTGCAATTGTTACTCATTCATTTATTTATTCAATAGTTATTAACTGTTTGTGTAAAGAGGGTCAACCAGGAAAAGAGGATAAAATAATGCACAAAAAAGACATGGTCTCTGTCCTCAAGAAGATTTGAGCACAGTGGGGAGGGCTTTCAAGTAAACTGTCTGCATCAATATAGGTTATGATAGGGTAAAATGGAGAAGCTCTTACACTTGACTCTGGGCATCAAGGAAGACTTCCCCGGAGGGATAAAAAGGAATAGCGAGTAAAGAAGAGAATTGTGGCAGGGGCAGAGAAAGTGTCTCAGGAAGAAGGAACAGTACTATGAAGACCTAGGAGGGAGAGATACATGTTATTTGAAGGACTAATAGATACTTGGTGTGATAAGGAAGGAGGCAGTGGCCAGATCCAGGAGAACCATGTAAACTGTTTTAAGAGTTTGCACGTTGTCTGTACAGCAAAGGGGGCTACTGAAAGATTTTTTAAAAGGGAGTGAAATCATGATTTAGGGTCTTAAAAAGATTACTCTGACTCCACTATGGAGGACAGGTGGTAATAGCAGGATTGGGGGAAAATCTGAACTACACACATACACAGAGTCACACTCACATGTACCCATATATATTCTTTCTAGGACCAAAATGTATTGCTTTGAGCTACAAGTCCTTAGTCAAAGTCTCTTTATTTTGATCTATAGTAGTTATAATTTGTGTTTCTAGTTAGAAATAGATCAACTGTAGAGACTCGATTTCTCTAAGTAATAGAGCTCCCCACTCCTCCCCTTTCTCCCCACTGGTCTCTTACTACTCAAAATGTGGTCCATGGACCGGCATAGTCAGCATCTCCTGGGAGAAGTTTAGGCATGTGAAGAGCAGCTCCCACCCTAGACCTACTGAGTCTGAATCTGAGTTTTAACAAGTTCCCTACTTGATTCATATGCACATTGGATTTGAGAAGACTGTTCTAGAAATCTACTGTATATTCCCCAGCCTTTAATTCTATCTCTATGTTTTAGCGACTAATATAAATTTAGTGAGACTGCGCATAGGCACATAAGTAAGAACTAAAATGACTTTCTACTTTGTGTCTTCAAATATAAGTAGTGCCCCCAATGATATTTCCAGGGCAGTCTTGATCTCAAAGTGGAGTGATTACAGGTTTTGTGAATTGCAGAGGTGGGGGCCTTAACAAATGAGAATTTTCCCAAAAATTATCTCCAGCATATTATGAACTTCTGCCTTCCAATATTTCAACTGAGTGTCAGGTCAACCTGCACCATGATAACTGCAATATCGAAATTTAAGCTAGTGAGCAGTTGCCTCCAATATATGCAATGAGCCTTCTTTTAATCATACTACTTTAAAATGTTTTCCTAGGCACCTACTTCATTTCTAAATTTCCATCTAAAACTACAGTTTCTAAAACACCCACAAAGTCTAATTGCCTTCTTTTGCATATTTTACACAACGAGAGCATATGAGAGAGAAGCAAATGATAAATGAACAAGTGACTATCAACCGCTTGTTTAAAGCAAGAAGTTTTGGGGTACTGTACAGAGTGGGCAGAAATTCAGCCCAATCTCCTGTGTCTATAACTTCTATCCTTTAGCCTAGGCCAGAGAAGACAGATATCAAAAGTGATGACCTCCAAGGTACTTAAAATTCTCCATCACCAAAAAATACTCAAGAATGTTGAGTTCTATAACCACCCATGAAAGTGAAAATAAACACTGAGTTAAAAGTGAGGAGAGCTGGGTTCTGATCTTGGCTACATTACTAATTAGCTGTGACTTCACGCATATTATTCATAACTGGGCCTAAATGTCCTCATCTATAAAATGGAAGCAGTAGACCACACAATCTGAATATTTTAAGATTCCACATGCATTTCGCTTATTTGAAAATTGGTAATCCATATGTGCTGCATAATGATGGAAACTCTTGGGAAAGCATAATGTCCAATTAACCAGCAGACCGCCATTTCCCAGACATCCTGAATCTGTGGCAATGTACACTCCCGTGTGCATGCAGCCTCTCTCAATCACGCTCCTCTAAGTGGCAATTTTTGCCAAGTCTAAGCATCAGTTCCTTTAACTTGTTGCTGTTTATTTCTTTCCTCTGAGCTAACTAAAAGATTATACCTTTCCTGAAGCTTATACCAGATGCTTTCATCCCTGTCATAAAAATCAGGAAGAAAATATATCTTGGAATCAAAGTCATTGACTCTATCAGCAACATTTCCACAATACCATCCTGATGCAATCCCATGCTGATGTCTTTGTCCTTTAACCGTAGTTCTGAAAATGAAGCCAACTCACAATGGTTCGGCTGCCTTGTCCTCCCCTCCTCAGAGATTCCAAGGAGGTTCTCCCTTCTCTTTAAAATCGTATTCTTACAGCTCCCCATCCCTGGAACACGCAGAAAGACCTAAGCAGCTCGTTGGGGTCAAAGGCTCCTGTACTCTTTCCCTTCCTGTCACTGGATTTCTTAAATATATTTTTTTGTTTACAATAACCCTACTTTAAATAATGCTATTAAGATGTAACTGAAGCCAAATTTGTTTCAGACTTGAAGTTGAGTAATGTAAGCCTATGTTTAACAAAGAGGAACCCATTTTGGCTGATTTTTTTGCACAATCTGGAAACAACTGTGGGTTTTCTTTCTAGGTCCCATGGTCTTCCTATAGTCTCCTAACAACAACAGCAATAACTACAACAACATTTATCATCAGTGCAAACTTACATTATACCAGATGCTTTTCATAAATCATCTCATTTTAGCCTCATGATTCTGCGAGAGAATTTTTTTATTTTAAAGATTGGCACCTGAGCTAACAACTGTTGCCAATTTTCTTTTTTTTTTTTTCCTGCTCTTCCTCCCCAAATCTCCCCAGTATATAGTTGTATACTTTTTTTAGTTGTGGGTCCTTCTAGTTGTGGCATTTGGGATGCCGCCTCAACATGGCCTGATGTGCCGTGCCATTTCCGCACCCAGGATTCGAACCAGTGAGACCCCAGGCCACGGAAGCAGAGTTCACGTACCTAACCACTGGACCACAGGGCCAGCTCCTGCATGAGAATATTTTTATCCTCATGTTATAGATAAGGAAACTGAGGCTAGAGAAATTGTGTTATTTGCCCAGAGTCTCCCAGCTGGTGAGTGGCTGAGCAGCGAGATTTGATCTGAATTGTTGTGACTTCAAGTGCCTGGTCTTCCCCCAGGTCAGATGTTGCTGCTTCTCTGCTAACAGGACATGGATGCCGGGGTGAGAAGCCTAGTAGTGACCTAACTGTGCATCCATCTAAAAGGAGAGTGTCCAAGAAGGAGACTGGGCATTTGTGGTGTGCCTGATTTCCCTTTTTGGGGTTCTCTCTCCATCTGTTCCCAATCCTCTGCCTGTATATGGGCTTTCGGGGTTGAGGGCATTTTATCACCTCACCCGTCTAGGGCAGTGCTTCCCAAATTTTGATGTGCTTACGTATCTTCTGGGGAACTGGGGATTGAGTAGCTGAAGGGGGGCCCAATAATCTGCATTTTGCAAGCATCCCTCTCACCTAAAAGAGAAACATGAAAAGCACAGGACTATCCTGTCTATCTTCTCCATCCTGAGTAAAGGGTGCAAAAATCCCAGGTCTGGAAAATAAGCCAAGTATGACTGTGAGAGGCAATGCTTTTCAGCTTGTCTCTTGCTCTGGAATCTTTAGGTCGTTCCCCTGTGACCCTGGAATAGTCTATTTTTTTCCCTGGGGGCTTCTCTGAAGGTAATGAGGATACTCCCCTTTCTGATCCCAGAGTGTTTCTCCAAGTTTCAGTATATTATCGTGCCCAAATTAAATAGATATTTATTTTCCTCGTTCTGAAGATTTCTTTAACTTAATCAGGATAGCTTTGAATCCTATCTCTAAAGCTCATTAATTGCGTGACTTTGGAAAGTTGTTTATTCTCTAATAGCTTTTGTTTCTTTATGTTTAAGGAGATGGTGGTAGATAATAGTGCTTATGTTATAAATCTGATGTAAAATTTAAACAGTCAATGCCCCATGTGGCCCATCACATCATAGTATAAGTGAAATGCGCCCTCTAACATTGTGCAGTGCACAACCCGTGCAGCTGTATGAGAGGGCTCTAAAATTAACTAATATTTTTAAAGAGGTTAGCACAATGCCTGGCACTGCTATCCCTAAATGGTACTTATTGTTTAACATATGCCTTCACATTTGACTAGTTCTGTCTAATTTGCCCTTATATTCTTGAAATATATTTACTAGCTGTTTGTTAAGGTTAGTCCTACTGGCTCGCTAAACTTGACTCCTTGATTATGGCTCCAAGATAACCGGGCTAGTTATGAGAGTGGCCCTAGTCTTACCTAAATTGTGGATTCACCTAAATTCATTCCCTTTCCTTCACCATAGTCTGCTAGTAACCAATGATATGCCTTTGTAAGACGGCTAGAAGTTAAAGGTACAGTCCATAGCTATGAAACCATGTTTTTTTTTTTCCTGCGTGAAACACTAAGTAGCCTGCCCGGAGGTTGAACTGATACCTGACCTCATTAGCGCTGCACTCTAAGCAGCTGAGCATTTTGATTTTATTTTTGTTAATAATGTGATGATGATTATAAAGATACAGCAAGAGCAGTACTGAATCTAGAAATTTTGTTATTCCAATTAGTGATGCTAATCAGAGGAGTGTGTGTAAGAGAGGGCAGACTGGAGTACTAACATGGAAATCATAGATCCGTCAAAGAGGTCTAAGGATGAATACGTGGTATGTGAGTGTGTGTGTGGTGTGGAGAGAAAGGAAGGGGAAAGAGAGAGAGAACACTACAAAGAGAGAGAGAGAGAGCACAAGACGCTTTCTTTAGGCAAAAGAGACGCACTACAACAGAGATAATTACAGGTGTGGAAAGACCATGGGCTAAACCACATAATTCGCTTCCTTACTGTTTCGCATTGTTGTGTCCTTTAAATACCACGAAAGCAAACGGTACAGGGAACAACTTGGTAAGAGAGGAGGAAATGTTCAATCCATTTAGTATTGTACCAACTTTATTTTTGATCCTTTTGCACTACAAAATTTGCTGGAAAACTTCGCACAGGCAATTGGAAATATATAGCTTGTGTATTTGTGTGTATAGTGTGTATTTGTATGTGTATGTATTCAACTTCTATTGAAGGGTGCAGATCAGGGAACTGGGAATATAAAATGGAAGAAAGTCGAGAAGATCCATGCCCTTGTGAAGCCTTCATTCTAAAGGGAGAGGCCAGGCATAACATAACTGTATGAATGAGTGAACACAAAAATGTATTAAAAATCACATGTTCCTAAAGCATCACACAAATTAAAACTGTGCATGTTTAGAAAGTGGCGAGGCTGAGGAAAGATGCCATCTTGTAGGTTATTACTCATTTAAACCAGGGGTGATCTCTTCTCAGGATATCATAATTGGAGAAAGTCCCCCCAGATCTGGAGCACCCCCCGGGGACAGCTCTAGGATTGTGGGGGAGAAGGTATCTCTGTCAGGGATTTAAGGCTTGTAACACAAAACGATACACTATAAAGCCGCTCACTGACCCATGGCCTCCTAGGACACAAGGCAATGTTTGATTACCCTTCCACACCTCTGTCTGGCTAAGAACCTGCTCACTTGCCTCTGGCCAGGGCTGGCCCACATAGTCCTGTTAGCACTGTTTACAAATGATAGGGGACTAAACACACAGGCCCAGAGATTGCTCACCCCCAAGGATGATCCTGTCCTCTTTCACCTCGCTTCAAGTCTCTTCACCCCTGATCACTAGGGCTGGGTCTGTCCCTGTGATTGAAGATTTTACATTTGCAAGTTCAAGACTCCTCAAAAACCTTGACCTCTCGCTACCTCAGTCCCCTCAACTCCAGTGACCTTCATTCCTTCTCTGTTTCAGTTGCCTAGCAACACAGCCATACTTAAAGACCAGCATGGGTCTCCTTTCCCTCAGGGCTCACAATCACTTTAACCTCTACTCTCTCAGTCCTATTCAATCTGCTCTGATTTTCCCCATCACCTCTAATCCCTTGGCCACTTTCCTGGTCTCACAGTTCGTGGGCTCGCTTCTGTCCTCATTTATCTCTTTACCCAATGTGGAGCCCATCGTAGGCGCTTCAGTTCTTCATCAGCTTCTATTCCCATATTTTCCAATTTTTCTACCTCTGGGATCCTATACCTTCTCCTTCTCTGTTTGGATTGAGGTCTGCAGAGAGGAGTAGGGTTTTTTTGTTTGTTTGTTTTGTCACAGAGTTTGTTAAATTCCTGTCTTAGCTTGGATTGCAACACCAAAACACCGCAAACGAGGTAGCTTATAAACAACAGAAATTTATTTCCTACAGTTCTGGAGGCTGGGAAGTGCAAGATAAGGCAGATTTAGTGTCTGAGGAAGACCTCTTCCCTGGCTCATAGATGGCTGCCTCCTGCCGTGTCCTCACACAGTGACAGGGGCAAGGAAGCTCGCTGGCGTCTCTTGCATAAGAGCACTAATCCCCTTCAGGGGGACTCTGCACTCATGACCTAACCACCTCCCAAAGGCCCCACCTCCACATGCCTTCCTGCTGGGGAGTCGGTTTCAACATATGAATTTGGCGAGGACACGACCACTTATTCTATGGCAATTCATGTTATCTAACTGTACAAAGTGTTGTAATCCACTTTTATGTCATCCTATCCCTTTGGTCACAGTGGCTGAGCGGTCTTTTGCAGTTCTTATTTCCTTCTCTTATTCCATTTGACTGAGAACACAAACACCATTAGATTCTGAACCATTCAGCTGCCTTCCACTACCCTTTGAAATCTTAACATCCTCACCGATCTTCTCTCTTTCCCTCCTGCTTTGGAGGAAAATTATTTTTCCCATTTCCAAAGTGAAATTCCACTGTGCTCTTGCTTTCAACCTCCCCTATCCCCATTACACACACAAACACTCTTCCTCCGAGACAGTGCTATATTAATTTTCATTATTCTCATAAGCTTGGAAATACAACATGCTTTCCCTTTATGTGCAAAAACAAACAGAATCTAGCCAAAGAATAGTCTATATGGATAGGACTATAGCCCTTGCCCACCTTCCTCTCATGTAAGAAATTCTCAAGATATTAGTTATGCTCCAGGTCTTCCTTTCCTCTCCACGAGGCCATTCATCAACCTCTGAAATCTGTGGTTCATCTCATCAAATGCCACCAAGCTATTGAAAACATCCTATTTATTTAGCAAATATTTAATAACCACTCACCAAGCTCTAGGTGCTGTTTTAGGTGCTAAGGTCATGTGACCATTACCGAGCGACCTTGTCACTTCTGTCCACAGGGATTGGTCTAAAGAGTCCAAATCCCAAAAAACCGAACTGGGGTGGCAGGGAGATGGTAGGGAGGGAGAGAGTGAGAGCAAGAGGAAATTATATCATTGAGACTGAATTCAGCCGTGCCTGAAGATGTACTCAAAGACTTTTTAGTTACTGGGGCCAATAAATTTCTTCGCTGTTTAAGTGACTTTGTATTTGGATTCTGTCATTTGCAACTGAAAAAGTCCTGAATAAAATAATATAGTTATTTGCATATATATTATCCTCCCCTATGCAATCATAAACTGTTTGAGAGAAAAGACTATGTTATTCATTTTGTATCCTCCAGAATGTGTTGCGCATTGTAAGTGTCCAATAAATATTTATTGAATGAATAAATCAATTTATAAAAGAGCTTACATTTAGATGGATGCAGTCTTCAGCCTTCTCTAGAGTGATCTAGATAATGAACAGCATCACATGGCAGAAGTCTTAAAAACATTCTCCACCTCCAATGGGAATACTAGCCCTCATCCAGCCTTCCACCCTTCCACCATTGTCAGTTTTTCTGCATTCCCATTTGGCTTTTACTCAGAGAAAAGAATAAACACACTTGGAATGACTGTGTCCCTATTATCAGCAGTGAGAATCCCAAACTCAAGATATAACATAATTGAGAGGAAAAAAGAAAAATACTGGCCCTTTAGGTTTTTCTTCTTTCTTGATCCAGGTACAAGCTTCTCTTTGTAGGGAAAGCACTGAGACCCCCCATTTGGAGCCACATCGTAATAAATTGTAACAGGAGCAAGACATTGGGGGAGATTATGACTTTCAATCTCTCTCTCTCTTTCTCACTGTCTCACACACACACATATACAAGGCACATCTCAAAGATGAGCGGTTAAAAAGAAACCCAATAGATACCCAGGACACACACCTGCAAAGAATTCTATTCCTACGAAGACAACTACATGCAGAGACAAATCTTTTCATTTAGGAAAAGGTCCCCTGTCCACCTCTGGAGTCAGGGAAGTCAAAAGGACCAAGAGCTCTTCCCTGAAGCAGACAGAATGTGGGCAGAGGCAAACAGAATGATATACTTAAACATTTTGCAGGAAGGAAATCTTAGACAGTCAAAGCATCATCCTTATTAATGCCAATTGCAGAAGCACTCCAGCATACAACCACTTTCTTCTGTCTTACTACTTGTTGAAAATACGAGAGAATTGGGATGGAGATGGGAGGGGGGGAAGAAAGTCATCTATTTCTCTCTGGGCGTGCATGTGTGTTTTAATTATCCCTCTTGAGATACTTCTTTGCACAGTTGTGCCTTCAGTCTGTTGCTTGCAGTGTTGTTTTTGACAGCAGAGCTTACATTATCAGTACTTGCCAGTTTTGTTTTGTGTTTTTTTTTTTGAGGGGGTGGTGGGAGCAATTAGGGCGGCCACCAAACTGTCCTTACTGCTCACCACTTGGAAAAGGCTAAACTGCTGACCATTTAAAGGAGTCTAAGGTACCTGAGCTTTTCCTGCAGCCTGCTTCCTGGGGTCAGGAGCTCGTGCTGCGGGGCTTCTATGTGAAGACCACATGCCAGTTTGATATTCATACATTTCCTCTTGGAAAAAATAACCAGGTGTTTGCCAAGACAGCTCCAACAATAACAATAACTAAGTCAGTTGAGTGGCAGAGTGCTTTCTAACAAGCAGTCAACTACTTACATCACAAATATAAGCTGCAATCCTCTCTCTAATAACAAGTGCTAAACATTCAACCTTATACATCTGCCTGTGGAGAAGGAGATCTTTTAAAGATGTTGATGCACAGAAATTCTGCCAACCTCCCGCCTTGTTAAGAATGCTAATGATCCTCATTCAAAACAGGGTGTGCTCTTAGGAAAGCTTTCATTCTACCAGGCTTCCTCAGTCCTGGGGTGGAAGTAGGAAAGAGAGGTCTGTGAAACCATGTGTACTATTACATGAAAATACGCAAAAGCTTAATCAAACTTAAGTTTGCTTCACTGGTGATCACACAAGTACATGTGGTATGCCAGACATGTGCGCTTTACAATGCCGCAAAACCGCAAAGGTGAAGGCAAGAAGGTAAACTCATATAACACGAAAAGTTAGGATTTAGAGATATTAGTCCCTAATATTAAAATTTTACCGATGTACAACATGTCATGTTTTCATTTTGCTTTTGGTCTGATAATGGAACAATGCAAAAGCACTCTAGAGCAAAGCAGCTAGAAAACAACCCTTCAGCCAATCATCCATAGATTACCCTTCTTAATGTGTTAGAAGACTTCTTTCTAGCCTTTTTTCTGTGCACTTTTATATTCATAAGTGCTTCAAATACTTTAGACATGGGCTAAACACTGATTCTATAACAACATGACTCACGTTATTCCCACCTTCTTATTAAAATCTTGGCCCTCAGTCCTATTCAGCTAGAGTCTGACACCAAGTCCTCTTATTCTCTACACTGTTCTTCATTTCCATTTCTCATTCAAAATTTACAAAATAACATGTTCATAATAACAGAACCTCACCATATCAGGGCAATGGGGACGAGCACTTCCCAAGGAGTGAAAACAGCCACTCAGATCTCTTTCCAGTGCACTCTCTTAGTCACTTGAGTCCAAGCAGAGGTGGCTAAGGACCACCTGGTACCCAGTATCTTCTAGGTGATGGCAGAGAATAGATTAACAGGGCCTGTGCTGTCATAGTATTTATGCCATGTGGTCCACTTCCCATCAAGCTGAGATCTTCACATGTTCCCTTTCATCTTCTTCTAGTCAAGGTCTGGCTTGGTGACTCTCTCCTTAAGACCTTTATGTACCTATAGTAGTCTGTTCAGGTTTCCATAACAAAATACCATAGACGGGTTGGCTTGAACAACAGAAACTTATTTTCTCACAGTTCTGGAAGCTAGAAATCCATATTAAACTGCCAGTCCATTTGGTTCCTGGTGAGACCTCTCTTCCTGGCTTGTAGATGGGTGCCTTCTTGCTATGTCCTCACATGGCCTTTCCTCAGTACATATGTGCAGAGAGAGAGAGAATGAGAGGGCACTGGAATCTCTTCTTATAAGGTGTGTTAGTCAAGGTTCTCCAGAGAAACAGACCCAACAGGGGATGTATCTATATCTATGTATACATTCAGTACATAATAATACTCCTCACAATATTATTCTCCTTCCTTGTTTTAAGAAGGTGTTTAGGAGAAGCATATGAGGACATTGGGCAAGTGGACAGAAAAAATATAGTAAGAGAACCAGTATAAAATTAATTCCATAACCGATGCAGGATGAATTACCAATGACTAAGGAGGTGAGAGGCAATAAATTGAAGAAAGTTTACATGGCGACTGTATGGTGCGAGCTGTGGTATCCATGAGATGAATAGCATAGTCAAGTAACCACCAAGACAGAGCTGACATTAAAAAAACGATCACTTTTTGGTGTTCTAGGCTTATTCCAACAACAGTCTGTGGCTTGGGTGTAAAATAGAGGATGATAATATAGGTGGGACACATTTAATAATTAGACAGTAGAGACCACCTGCTGGAAATCATTCTTCAGGTATTAACAATGGAGATTTTGCCTTCATGAAATGCAGGGTATCTGCTAGAGAGATAATGGAGCCATTAATTAAAGATAAATGGTCACATGAAAAAAGGAAAGGTTTTCATGATTAAAACTGCTTTTTCTCGGGAAGACAGGTTGATATATAAAGTTGTGTGACTTAAACGTGCTGGTGGAGACTCTCAGGTAGAATTATGGGCACAGAGATAAGAAATGATTAGGAGTCAGTGACCATTTCCAACACCCCAGGATCACATCTCACCTGTGATCTCTTCTACTACTTACAGCTTCTTACAGCTGGGTCTGACTGGACCACTTGAGAATGTTGACAAGCATGGGGCATGCATATATTACTGGTTTGAAGAATTGTTTCAGACACAATAAAAAGACTCTAAGAAAGATTAAAAAAAAGACATTTCTCTTAAAGATGCACAAATATTTTTCTCTTGGGCACATCAGGATCTCAGTGCTACCAAACAGATGTGGTATTAGAAACTCTCCTAATCAGAATATGTAATTAGCGTTGTATGAACATCTTCTGACATAAGGCTATTAAAAGAGAAAACAAAATTGTTTACATATTAAAGGATTAAAATGAGTTTCTACTTTGGTTTAAAATGGGGTCTGGTATGGTATGACAGTATACCCTGACAAGGTGAAAAGCCACAACTGTGGCAGAGCCTGCTGGCTGTCCTCAATCTTTCTTTTCCTTTTCTTTAGTAGCAGAAGCCTTTACTTTTAGGTGGATGCAGGATCGTTCATAGCAAGACTCTATTTTCAGCTACATCCTCCCCTCAGAGTTGTCAAGAACCATGTAACTAAGTTCTGGTCAGTAAAAGCTAAGAGGAAAGTCATGGCAATTTCTTGGAGCCTCCCTTAAAAGGCAGCTAGTACATGTCCTTTGCCCTTTGCCCTTTGTCCTCTCTTCTTGGTTCCTTTCTCATTCCTGTTGACTAGAATGTGAGTGCTTTGGGTGACAGTGGCCATGTTGGGCTAAGACATGACCTTGAGAATGGAGGCTACACACAGCAGAGGAATGAGGTAGAAGGAGCCTAGACACTGGGAACTTAGAGATGAAAGTTGCCTTACCAGCCTAATCTACCTCCAGACTCTTACATAACAAGGAAATAAGCTTCTCTTCTGTTTTTATCTCTTTAACTCAAAGCTGAGACTAATGTTAACTGAAACAACAGGCTGCCATCAAAAAGCTGACCTCTCTACCAGTCTTCTCTCTGTCGTCTAAAACTATAAGACTGATGGAATTGGGTAAAGAGACTGCATCAGTGATGAGCCAGAAACAGAAGACAACTGCCCCCCATAATCCGAATAGAAAAAACAGTTTCCCGCTCTTGTTATCTGTCCCCTGGATCAGAAACAAAACAGTTTACATCAGACAACCAAGTGGTTCCTATAACTCAATAGGTGCTGGTTTGTGCAGCCAAATGCTCTCCTTATCTCCTACCACTTTATATCTACCCCTCTTTCTACATGCAGTGTGAAATTGTATCTTCCAGAAAATGAGTAGATGAGTTGCACTGGGAGACAAGCTGTAATGCATTGTATTCTGATATGGGTAGTTGCAACAAGTAAAGAGCGAGGTGGAGGGGTGGTGCAGAGGGAAGAGAAGAAATCATATCAGCAGATACTGGGGACTTCGGTTTTGCCATGTACTTCATCTGTTCTTTGTGTTGGACAATCAGGCACTTGAGATAAGATACTATCCAGTTTCAATACAGTAGAGCTCCACAGGACAAAAGATTAAAAGACATCAGGAATGAGACTTAGAGTTATGCATATCAACTTACTATCTATAAGTGAATCTAAAAATATTTGACCAGCAGACAAGTGAACAGAGAGTGAGGACAAAGGCAATCTACACGGCGTATCTGTCATATCTGTTAATAAACATGGAACCTGAATCAGTTTGCCCTCTATTCGAGGTTGACTAAATAGAAATAGAAAGAGGTTAGAGAAAAGAAGTCACAGCCTAGGAAATAATACAAACTTGGTGAAGAGAACATTAGCTTGAGGCAGAAGGAGAGCAATCTCTAACAACCATTAATATTAGGTAACAGAGTCAACTTTAGAAAATTCTTTGTTCTTGCAATAGTACACCAGTGCACATTGTCTTTATGGAAACAGAAAAGAAGACAACAAGAAGACAATAGATCAAGATTAAAAATTGTGGACTATTTGACAAAAGCTGGTGGAGGACTTGAGGACTGATGGCAAAGAAAAATAACAATAGTCAGAATGAAACTCTGAACTGGATAATTTGAAATAACAAGTCAATAAAAAGTCAAATTAATGATATGGTAATCTAACCTGAGAAATTCACATAATGTACTTAAAAAAAATTGAAGACGTAAATTTGTGGGGTGGAGGGAGGAAAAAGCGTGAAAATCCAATAGATAAAGGGGGCAACGAGTGATCTCTCTTATCCAGACTAATAAATAAGTGTGTTTATTAGGAAAAAGACTGAAACTCTTGATCAGAGGCAATGATTAAAGACATAATTGAAATAAATTTTGTAGAGCATAAAAATGACCTGAGAAAACAAATCAAAAGTAATTGCGATAGGGGCCAGCCCAGTGGCGCAGCGGTTAAGTACCCACGTTCTGCTTCAGCAGCCAGGGGTTTGCCAGTTTGGATCCCGGGTGCGGACATAGCAACGCGTGGCAAGCCATGCTGTGGTAGGCATCCCACATGTAAAGTAGAGGAAAGCAGGCACGGATGTTAGCTCAGGGCCAGTCTTCCTCACCAAAAAGAGGAGGATTGGCAGCAGTTAGGGCTAATCGTCCTCAAAAAACAAAAAAACAAAAAAGAAAAAGTAATTGAGATAATATGTCAAAATCATTCAAAAGATATTCTTGTCTAGAAACATACGGAAAAGATTTGTGAGACACAAAATGAAGAAAAAATAAATGTTACAAATGGCCTGATAGCAGGAGTGCTGATTGCTGACTGCCTGCTCTGCAATGCCAGAGACTGATGGACGATGGAACAATGTCCACAATATCTCCAGTGGGCAGTAATGATTTGGGAGATGTTTATTCCCTCGCAAGTAATTTTTCTTGGGAGTGGTTTTTGAAAAAGTTATTCTCAGATATTCAATGACTTGTAAACTATAATATCTACACATCAATTTAAACCTACTTTAAAATATATAGCAACTGATCAAGAGATAAAATTAAGAAGTCCATCATAGGGAAGTCATGCGTAAAATAGATCAGTAGGGAGCATTAAAACCATTTAAAAACAGAGCTAAATAATTACAGTACATTAAGTTAAAAACTAAAGTCAAATATCTAAGATAATTATTGAATGAAAAGGCATGTGGTATGAAAATCATAATTTAATAAAGCATAATATTCTATATCTAAATCTTGGAGTTATTGCAAGAACAAGAAGTAGAGTAGCTCAGTGCAAAAAATGCTAAGTGCCTAATTTTACAATAAGGTGACTCAAGAACACTATTTAAGTATTAGCTTAGATAATTTGAGAAATATAGATTCCTGTGGTGAAAATATGAAAACGTGCATGGGACTTATACTCACCAACTTCAGGATCGCGGTTCTCTATGGGAATTGTGGAACTGGGCTTGGGCTCTATTTATAATGGTTTATTTCTTTGAGAGAGAAAGATCTGAAACAAGTAGAGCAAAATGTTAACATCTGTTAAATCTGACTGCAACATTAGTGTCTGTTGTCAGTTATATTACTTTCTGCAGTTTTCCATATGTTTGTAATATTTTACATCTTAAAAGATTACTTTGGGAAGCTTAAAGGTAACCACTAAGTAGAATTTAAAACAAAATATGTACCAGTATATCAACCAAAAAGGAGAAAAGCAAGCTATGTACTACACAGGAAGGTACAGTATAGGAAAATTTAGAAAAATGTGGAAAAATCAGAAAAGTACTCAAAACAAAGTGACAAAGCTGACTATGGATACTTTATGAGAATTGCTATAAATTGTTTCAACCTCGTTATTAAATAACCAGTAATAATGATAATGATGATATTGAATATTTATTACTTCTTAATATGTGCCCAGCACTATGCTATATGCTATTCTGCATACTTAAATGTTTTGTGTCCCTTAATCTTCATGACACTTTATCAATAAAGTATTACTATCTGTAAGTCTCACAGATTGTTGATAAAAATAATTCAACCAAGAGATCCATCTTTTTTTTAAAAAAAGTTATTCAATGTTTTTGTCTTACAACCAAAAGAAAAAGAAAACAGATATCATTAAATACTAACATTAGGAAAAGAGAATTAAAGGCAAAAATCATCAAATCTATGTAGAGATTAATTTTATATTTATAAAATGGAGATTCCATGATGAATATTTAAGAATTTTAAGCCTTTATATACTGAATACTATAACACTGAAATAATTGTTAAAAATTACTAGAAATGCAAGGAAATTTATGTGTGAATTCAATATCTTTAGACATTTCTAGATCGAGGAAAAAAAAAGGAAATAATGATATGGAAAAATATTGTTCAACCTAGAACTTAGGAATGAACTTCTTGAGTTTTTAGAAATCCTAGAGCTCTATGCAAATTATTGTTTGTATGCATATGTGACTGTGAACTTTTCTGGAAACATGGGACTTCCGTTATATCCTCAAAAGAGGTCCACGACTTCCCCCAGAATGTGTATATATATCTTTGTACCCTATAATGAGACCACACTTTTTTCAAAACTCAATGAAATATATATATATAGTGTGTACACAAAGTTCTAAGTGGAAAATACCTAGAATTATATTCTTGAGATTACTTTTGTGATGTTTGGGTCTCTCAGGAGGTTTTACATTCTATGATAACAGGGACCATAAATGTCTTATTTTCTGGTTCTCCACTCAGTACAATAGATAGCACATATAGGTTAGGCTCGACAAATACCCAACCTATAACTTTGGGAGAAGTTAGTATTTTGTCAAAGAATTAGCTCTCCAAATAATTCTAGGTCGAGACAATTTTACAGGTAAATTCTAACAACCCTACAAAGATCAGACACTTATAAACTTTTAACTTTTTCATAGTATGGAAAAACAACCAAAACAAGAAATGAAACTTCTCAGTTTCAAAAGTATTAAACTCAAAAACTGAAGTCTGAACAAAATAGTTATAAAAATTCAACATGCTTATATCATATCTATGTGTGTGCATATATACATATATAAGGGACATAAGTAAGATATTATCAATAGGTTCAACAACATATGAAAAACATTCCGCAACAATACAACAAGTAAGATTTAATTCAGGAATACAAATGTGTTTTAATATGAAAGAATCTACTTAATTATTTTCCATTTTTTCTTCCATTCTTAGGAAAGATCAATATATCAGATGAAAACACTTGATGACCATCTTGACAGACGCTGGAGGATTAATTTGATTAAAATTTTACATGCATAATGACAAAAAATATCTTAGTGTGCTAGTAAAAGAAAGATGTCCTTTTAACCTGATAAAGAATAAGCATCTGAAAACATCAGCCTAGTCAGCTTATTTCATGTATAAGAGGTGTCACAGTAGAAGTTCTAGGACAACAACCATTAAAATCAAAATCAAAGCCAGAATTCTATTTATTGCATCTAGTGAAAGGAAGATAGATTTGCTGTTGACATGTATATATACTTGGAAACAAGGAGAATTGAAACAAGACAAAAAAATATGGTTAAAAATAAAAGAATTTAAAAAAATTCTAGATGAGGGCAAAATAAAAGCTTGATTTCACATAACAGTTCTACAATAAAGCTATAACGATGAGCCATTATGTGTTAAATAACAAAGTCCCCAAGAATAGAAGTCAATGAGTCACAGATACAAAATGAATACGTAAAAATTTATAGATTTCCTATAAGCCTATCAAAGATTGTAAGAGGGAATAGATCCGATTAAAAATGAAAACTATGTTAAGAATCTATCAGACATGACTAAAAATGAATAGAAATTCAGAATATAAATTTCCTCCATATTATTTTGTAGACTTAATATCATTTCAGTAAACAGGTAGTTACATTGGAATGTGATACTTTCTAGAGCTCTAATTCTCTTTAAGAAATGTATTTGAGTAAGATGATCAGAAGTTTAGTAGAATTTATGAAAAAGGTTATTTTTGTATTCACTTCTTTAAAAGGGTTATAAACAATGTAATTCTCCACAAAAGCCATATAGTTAGGTACATTGTGGCACAATCATATGGCAAAATATAATGCAGAATCATGTTTATGAAGAACAGAAAATAAAGTGAGAAAGTGCTTAAGATATAATAGGGATTTAAAATAAAAAGCAGTGTATCCAACTTCATATTTCATTTTACTTCTGCAAATTTTTAAATGATCATGGTTTTTAAGCATTTATATAATTGTGTGAAAAATGAGCAGAGAGAGATTCACTGCCATATGAGAGTCGTATGTGTAACAGGTTAAGGAATATATTAATTTTACTTTATATATTCATATTTCCTTTATTAACAGTAAGCATACATTTCATAGTTGGGAAAAAAACAATAGACTCATATTTCATAGTTATAATTTCTTTGGTACCTTTGACATGTGGCCTCTCTTTTGGGTGCAGGCTTAAATAGACATCTGTAATATATTTTTAAAAGATGTTTGTATGTGAGACTGGAAGTTGAAGATTTTGATGATGGGTTTAGAGGTATTACTTGTAAGAGGGAAAAATTGACATGGTCTTTTTATCAACAAAGAATAAGAACCAGAAGCAAAAATGAAAACTAGCTCTGACAAAGGAAAAGAATAGTCAGTGTCTTATTTAAAAACCTGAAAAACTTGAAAGCTGGATTGTCTCTATAAGAGTTAGAATGCTGATATTATACATTAAAGCAATTTAGGAATGTTTATACCAATATTCGCCAGGCTTATAAACCAATTTAGCATTGTCTTATATTCAGATTGCGTGGAAAATAAGTTTTCCATCTTTAAGAATGTAAAAACTAGGGCAAGAAATAGATTGAGAGTTTTATGTTATAAGCATAAATTGTGATTGTTTACTGTGCATTAACAATGATGAAATCACTAAAGGCTTCATAGCAAGACCCAAAACCCTGGGGAAGCTATTAAGAATTCAGTATTAACAGTTCACGGAGGAAAATGGATTCCACTTACTAAAATAATTTTAAATTTTTTTCTATAAAATGCAAATATTGCAGCACTGTGAAGTTGGCCTTTTTAGAAAGGTTTTATATGAATCTTTGTTCTTACACAAATGTTATGTGTTATTCCCAGTGGAACCCAAAGATTATTATGTCTAGTTAATGATGGGCATATAATAAACTTTGGATAAGTATAGAAAGAAAGAGATTCTTAAGATTGAAAGGAGCTGGGCCATCAAAGCCACTTCCAGACATCCTAGAATTGCCTAATGCTGTTTGACACCTAAAAGTATACACCAGATAATGCTTTGGTCCAAATTGCAACATCTCTAACACTCTACTTAGCCCCATATCTTCTTCAATGTCTTATTCTGTCCAGATATTGTAATGGCCCCAGGCAAACAGTAGAAGTCAGTATAACCCTGACTGAGCCCAACTTTTGCCATAATGCTCCAGAATTCCCTGCTTATACCTTCAGGAATTAAAAAAAAAAAAAAAAGACAACAAAGAAGGGTGGAAACTAACAACCAATAAAAGGAAAGGCAACGCCTTCATCTGGGAATAATTAGTCCACGCTTAGCAAAGACCAGCAAACGTCGCTGTGCTTCGTTTGATTTTTATTCACTTCATAATGACAGTTAAGCGAGGAAAGTGCCAGGTCGTGAAATTGTTCTTAGTTTAGGTTCTGGGGATTGTTTCTTTTTTGCAAACAGCTTGTCAGAGCATGATGAAAATGGAGAGCTTGTGTTTCTGGAATGAGAAAAAAGCAGCATTCAGACACAGATGTAATTTCTCTGCTGGCGTTTATTACTATCTTTCCAACGGCATTAGTTCTTAATTAAAACTTAATGGACATCTTTCTTGAAAATATCACCCTTTTTTCCTTGTTTTTGATTTTTGCCTATTACACAGAATTTCCTAGTTCTTACTTAGAGTAAAGGTAATGTTGAACAAAGTGAAAAACGTCTAGTAGAGAGGGATTTATTGACAGTTCAGAAAAAGAAAATAAACCAGGAATCATATTGTTTTCTCTGTCTCAATTTGTCTGTGTGTCTATCTCCTTGCGTAGTTGAGTGTGTTAGTGCACGTGTGTATCTGTCTGTGCCCTTCTCCCTGTTCATCTTGGTGTCTTTTTCTCCGGAAGCCCTGCTTCCCGCCTCCTCTTCCCCCATAATGAAAGCGGAATGGTGGATTTACATTGGATGCCAGCTTCACTGCTAAAAACACTGCCTTGAGCCTCACTCGGAGAGCGTGTCTGCTCTGGAAGACTCCCTCACACTCGGAGTATTAGACCCCACACAGACTTGCTATAGCCTGACATTTCTACCCCATAGAGTCCCTCAGGTACCTTGTGTCTTATCGCAGTGCTTAGTGTTCCAGACCATTACATTCCACGGAACAGGCCAAGGGCATGGGCATTGATTTGCAATGGTAACATGCCAGCGCAGTCACCTCTTTGTGTCATCCTGTGTCCTGTTCTTTTTCAGGGCCAGAAAAGGAAAAGAAAAAGTTTTGGACTTGACAGTAGGGGGAAAAAAATATAAAGCGGCTTTTTTTTTTTTAACCCCCAAGAAGGGAAAATAAATTATGTAGAATTATGTCACATCAAGAAAAACATGATTAAAATAACCTGGTATGAATATTCATCTGTGGCTTGACAGAAGACTAGGAGTGCTTGCAGCTTATTGCTAACAGAGATCTCTTTCACAGAACTGCATTTTAAAAGAATTTGTGATTAGGTCTCTTGGCTGAAACTGTGGGAGACTTTTTTGTGTTTCTTTTTTTCTTTAATCTTGGCATTTTGGATGCCCAGCTTCCTGCTGAAATGCATTTCTCTCTAATCACAACAGTCCCAGGTGGTTTGCCTCACTCACACCAGGCCCTTCGAGGCTGACTCGTTGCAGAGGGGAAAAAGCACATTATCATGGCAACTGATTACCCTTCGTACAATAGTCTTTTTGTCCACACAGTGAAAATGATGCTTAACGTGTTATTAATTATTTCTCCATCTCCAGTGTCGAAAGAACAACCATAGCGTTCAGTTCAGCCGCATCATTTTCTGTATTCCAAGAATGTTTCCTTTTCTTAAACTCTCTCCTGATTTTACCTTCTACAAACACCATCCAATTGAATTCTCTGTGATGGTAAAATGTTCTATATCTGCACTGTCCAATACAGTGGAAAGCACAGCTTAAACCTCTGAAAATGTTAGCAGAAAGTTTCAAAGTACGAAACTGTTCCAGAATCCAAAACTGTCAAGCAATGTGAATGCATAAGTCTGTACACATACACATGCTTTTATTCTCTAAGAATATGTTCTTTTAACTTTTCTAATCATTTCAAATCATTCATCATCATTTGTCATCAAATCTCAGCCTTGCTAGTCAGCAGTTATAGTTGCAGAAGACTCAGAAGATAAAATGTGGCATTATTTTTAACTTCACTCTACTGTTCTCCGAATAGCTAACAAATAGGTGCCAGGAAGCACGATTACACTTCACATCAAAATGATGTGCATTGAGCAGGAGCAATCACTTCTGATGTGAATTTTCCATGGGGATTTTCAATAAATCTAAGATAACCACACTTCCTATTCTTTAACCTCGTATTACCAATGTTTAAAATGAATTAAGGTCAACAACATTACCATTCTTGTTTATCTGTAAATCTATCCATGCCTAGTGAAAAGAGTTAAGGTATTCTTAGGCTATATCTATCTATCCGTCTATCTATCTTTCCTAATAATAATACTGAAAGAAATCATTCAGTTCAGTTTGATCAGTGAAATAAACTTAGAAATTGCTTGTTTAAGGTTGATGATGACGGTAATAAAAATAATAGTTATTATTATTACTACTATTATTACTATTAATACTACTTATTAAGTATCTATTATAGCCAGCCACTGTCTTAAATGTTTAACTTTATGTGTATTAGTTAATTTGTTCCTCACAACAAGGCTGAGAGAGAAGTACAATTTTTATACTCATTGCGCATATAAAGGAGACAGAGAAGTTACGTAACTTCCCCAGAGTCAGCCACAGTTGGCATTCAAATGCAGGCAGTGTCGCCACAGAGCCTGAGCTTGTAATTACTATCTAGCCCACCTCATGCAGGTCAGAAGCAACAAACCAGATGACTAAACTGTTTAGTTTTCAACAACAGATAAAAACTACCCTCGGCAGAAAAGTTCTGATTCCACGGTCACGTTAGTTGTTACTGTATTTGTGGCTTAAGAAAATTAGGGCTTACCCTTGTAACTACAATAGTACGCTTGCTGACCAGAGCAATGAGATGCTAACAGTGACAATTAAGAGGTTGCCAAAGAAATACCTGTAGTGTTCATCCAATATTTAAAAAGTATGCATTGAGAAAAAAACTACATTCTATTCCTACCTTTTGGTAACCTTCCTGTTATAAATGGAAAGTATACCACATTCCCATTCCTCAAGATACGTTTTCTGGAATTGATATTCCATTGACTTGGAAAGTCTTCTTACTTACCTTTTATTTTTGCTGAAGAAGATTGGCCCTGAGCTAACATCTGTGCCAATCTTTCTCTGTTTCATATGTGGGTCACCTCACAGCATGGGTGCTGATGAGTGGTGTATGTCGGTGACCACGTACTGACCCTGGGCTGCTGAAGTGGAGACTGCCAAACTTAACCACTAGCCCACAATTTTTAAGTGTGGCGAGAACACTTAACATGACAGCTACCCTAACAGATTTTTAAATACACAATACAGTATTTTTAACTACAGGCGCAACATTATACAACAGATCTCTAGAACTTATTTGCCTTGCATAACTGAAACTTTATACCCTTTGAACAGCAGCTCTCCATTTCCCTCTCCCCATAGCCCCTGGCAACCACCAATCTACTCTCTATTTCTATGAGGTTAACTATATTAGATACCTCATAAAAGTGGAATCACGTGGTATTGGTCCTTCTGTGACTGGCTTATTTCACTTAACGTCCTCCAAGTTCATCCATCTTGTCGCATATGGCAGGATTTCTTTCTTTTTTAAGGCTGAACAATATTGCATTGTATGTATATACCATGTTTTCTTTATTTATTTATCCATTGATAGACATTCAGATTGTTTCCATATCTTAGCTTTTGTGAATACTGCTGCAATGAACGTGGAAAGTCTTTCTGACTAAATAACTTCTATCTCTCTTCTTTGGCTATTCCCTTTTTTTTCTTTTTAATTGGACTTTCTTTCCTATAACATTTCTCACAACTTCATAACATTTTGTATTACCTGGTGGAAATAGCCATCTCTGACTCCAAGGTCAGAGGTTTCCTTTTTTCAACTTAGATGATGGATGCTCTTCCCACTCTCGTTCATCTCTTCTACACCCACCGTCCGTGCCACATCTTCAGGGTAGGCCTTTGAAAAAATGAGCTTGTTTTTGGAAAACTTAGATTACATGTGAACAAAGATATGAGTCTGGGAGTAATTAGGTGTGACAATCTCAGTTCTTTCTCTTTCTTCCTAGAACAGGGACATATCACAGTTTGAAATGACCTCAAACACCATCCTGAATCTCTTACGCTGGGATTATTCGGCCCTGTTTCAACGCCTCCAAGGATGTAGAAAACTCACTCCTGTATCAAAAAGATCACTTTATTTTTAAAAGCTCAAATCATTAGAATTTTTAAATAAAATATTTCTTTATCTAACTTTTCCAAGTTGAATCTAATAATTCTACTCTCTAAGATCAAAAGTAAATCTAATATCTTTCTTACATGACAGCTTATCAAATATTTGCAAACAGTTCTGATGTATCTTTTAAATTTCCTCTTCGCCAGACTAAGGATGCTGATTTTTTTTTCTTTATCAAGTGTTCCTCATCTTCAGGATGTCCATTTCACTTTGTGAATGGTCTCCCCTGAGTTAACTCAGTTAATCAATGTTCCATTTCTTGCCTAGAAACAAACATACTATGTTAGCAACATTTGATCAGCCAGAGTAGACTGGGAAGACTTCTTCCTCTGTCCCGGATGTGATCTCTCTAATAATGAAGCTTCTGCTCAACTGAATGAGCATTCATGTGATTTTTTAAAATATTGCTGAGTCTCTTATCAGTTTCCAATCATTAGAAATCCAGCAGCCACTTGGATATCAGAAAACTAAAAATACCATTAGTGGCGGTGTTTCCTTGTTTTCACCATTGTTCTTAAAGTTTCTAAGTTTTCAACTATCAGTTTCTTGTTGAGACTTCAATATTGTACTGACTTGAGTTGCAGCTTTCTAGAACTAGATTTGCCTAGCTCTACCACTTGCTAGCTATGTGAACAAGTGCATTACCTAAGCCTTTAAGTTTCTGTTTTTTCATCTGCAAAGTGGCATAATAATTACACCTAATTTGTAAGGTTGTTAGAGTCCAATGGAATAGTATATAAAGTACCTAGTGCGGAGCTCAGCATATAGTGAGTCCTCAAAAGATGTTAGCTATTATTATTAAGATGTGAACTCTTTTGGAGCTCTCATAGAAGAAGGACAGAATTTAGTCAGACTTCTAATTATTGCAACTTGAATTATGGCCTCAATTTTTGCATAAAATGAATTCCAAGAAATCAAAGATGAGGAATTCGTCTTTGAGGCTCAGGTTGTACCTTATCCTGGTGTATATAGGCCAAAAGAATTCTTCTCTGAGACCAGCGTAGGGACTATCAGACCATAACATCCCTGTCCTTGAGTTGACCTCATGACCATTTGGCTCATATCTCAATCACTCATGTTTTCCAGTTCCAGTTTTCCAAGAAAGGAAATTGGCCACAAAAGCTAATTCCAGCTACAATAAATAGGGCCCACACTTGATATAATCACCTGTGATTAGGCAAGGTCACCCTAGGCAAGACCCTAGGCAAGGACACCCAGTATAGAAGATGGCTGCGGCAAGCAAGAGCTGTGCATGGAGCAGCTATCCTCAGAATGGTGGAGGAGGAGGGAATTAGTGAAACAAGGGTGGATTTGTCTAGTATTGTAGTTTCCTATTCCACTTTCTGGAAGATGATTCTGAATTTAAACTGCTTAGGTGATTTTAACGATGATTAGTGGTGTGCTGGTAAGTGTTTAATAACCAGCTCTAGGGGAAAGGGGAGAATGCAGATTTCTAGTATTTGCTGATTTCTGTAGTATAATTATTCCCTTCATGACTAATTTCAGATTACCAAGGTGAAGTCACTGAATGTGAAGTCACTGAACATGAAGCTGTGAAAAGATGCACCATAGCACACCATTTTGTCATATTTTCAACATAGATGTAAATAACCTCAGGCCATAGATAATAGTAAAATATAGCAAAATAACTAAGGAGTGATGAGTATTTATTACCTTTGCTTTTAATGTAATTTATTTCATTGTAACTCTATATATTTTGATTCTTTATAATGGGTGGCAGAATTTTCTGAAAATTTAGAAGTTGGCTCTCACAAGCTTGTTCAAGCCAGCTCCAGTACGCCACCACCGGCAAGATGAGACCATTCAAGACGCGGCCTCTTCCCTTACAAAGTAATCAGGAAAATGATGCTTTTATACGCGAACAAATTAGAGGATAATTCAAGGCACTACATATTTAAATATGAAATAATAAGTGTGCATGAGACATATTTCAGGTATTTCAGAGAAGGGAGAGCTCAGGCTCACAAAAAATCAAGGCTGTCTTCCACACTTTTAGTGTCACTGTTCTGTCTGTCCCAAACTTCCTAAGATATACTTTAAATGCTCAAACACAAATCCAGACAAATCAGATTCCCGTGGGGAAAAGTGAAATAATGTTCTCCACGGTAGTGTCTTCTGAGGATCTCCAACTGGGAGCTGTAACAAAGGATTAGAAGATTGTTTGGGACGAGCTAAATTTAGAGTTACCAGATCCCACAGATCAGGTTAACAGTAGTTCATAAAGTCTGGACTTGAAGCGAATTTTTGCAGACTGGATTGATAGACTATTAGAAATACTCAATGACTTCTCTTGGGAGACCTTGAGAAAAGTGATCAGGAAAAGTGACACTTGGGTTTAATAAACTTCAGGCTACTCAGATATATCTCCTAACTAATGGATTGTGACATATGTAGCCTGGGCTTTGGCCAGCAGTGATGCCCAGTGCTATAATTGTCTTGCATATAGAACGTCTGTTTCCAAAGAAAGTTGTTGCCGTGTTGAGAGAGTAATTACAAAGCTGCCAGAAGGAAGAGCAGTCACCCCACCAAGCTCACGGTGATTTATTGGGTGTATTTGTACTCTTAAATGGATCTGTCTTTTTCTTCCTGGAATGTTTTCACACTTCAATATGAATCTTTCTTCCCCTGAGCTCACCTCATTTGTGTCTGAAATATTGATCTGGTTGAAAAAGGACAGGGCAGTATAAGGGTGTGTGTGTGTGTGTGTGTGTGTGTGTGTGTGTGTATGAAGTGGGGGAGGGAGGAACAGAGGGAGAGAGAAAGCGATAGAGAGTGTACATGCATACAAGTGCACAGTTTTCAATGACATGATTTTTTATTTTATATTATTTTTATGATCTAGGGAGATTTGGCACAGAGACTGCCCTTTCTCCTTGAAAATTCTGCTGATGGTTTCTGCCTTTGAGAAACAAACTCCATTGTGAGACTGAAAAAGACCTTCAGTCTTTTCTGTGGCATTTGTCCATGGATTCCGCAATAAGAAATGATTGATGAAAGCCCACCAATGCAAGAAAATCATAATGTTTGTGACAAATTTCTTTACCTCCATTGACGATCAGCAGTTTTCTAACTACCAAATGCCTTCTATCACACAAATGCATATTGCTAAAGTTGTGGAGAACCTTGGGAGGTTTTAGTTACCCATCTCCCCTTTGGAGAAGTAATCAAAAGTTGCTTTTAGTTAACTTAAGCATTTTTTCTCTCTAGGCAAACACCTTCACTTTTCTAAGCTTATAGTCATTGAGGAGCAGTGGAAGGCACTGGTGCACACCAAACCTTTGCTATAAATGTCCACTTGGCATCTGCCTCTGAATTTTTAATCTCTTCTCACAAAGAGGAATAGTCATGTGTCTCTCACATTCTGTCAAAACTTTCTACTGAAGTCTTAGAAAATTAAGTTCTTTGGGTGGAAAAAATGTTTACTCTATTTGCTAAAAGGCCAAGTGAATCACACTGTCAAATATTTCATGCCAAACTCAAGGTTATAATTCAGGCTATTGGGTTCAACACACCTCTTCTGTCAGAAGGGTCTTGTTCACAAATTTTTCTTGTTGCTAATCAGCACAGAAAAATAAAATCTATGCAAGAAAATGAAACTATACTATATATTATGTTTCTTGTTTTAGAAGAACTAATGAAGATAACCATTGTTCCAGAAAAATTGAGTGGCATTCCTGTCCCCAGGACAAAGGAATTAATTAAGTGGCCTCTCTTAGTCCCTGCTACCCTCTGCAGTAACAGATATTATCTGATTATGATTCAATTTTGAAATTCTCTTCCTTTTTATAAGCACCTTCTCAACACTGTCAGGCCCAGCCTCACCCAAGTTGAACTGACCTTACTTCCAGCACAGACTAAGGGTGGAGTGGGCAAAGAATGTTGAGCTGGAAACCAGCAGACATGGCTTTTGATTCTGCAAATATGTGCTATGAGAAGGTAAGTATAATTTCTTTAAGCTAAAATTATATTCGACCATCAACTAGTTTTCTTCAGGTGATTTATAAGTACAAAAGCATTAGATATCCTGTAATTAAGACATGTCCACAACAACATTTGTCACTCCCATGCATCAGAGGATTGAGAGAATAATAAAATGAGCTGAGAAATAGAAAATTAAGTTCAGAGATACATTTTCTTCTCCTTGAATGAAGAAATGATAACAGGGGGATGCCTGGGGAAAAAAGTGCTGAGATTAGTTGGGCTTAATACCTGAATAAATGATTTAGAAGGACTGTTATACCACATAGGGAGAATTCCAGGTTCTCAGAGAGACACGTCAAGCCAATGAATACGCTTAACAAAGAACATAGTTTATTCAATATTTTTTGAACATCAACCATGTACCAAGCATTGTTGGAGATACAAATAAGCAGTTTCTATTTTCAAGTCACTTATATTCTAGTATATGATTAAAATACTACTTTTAAAACTAGAAAACTAAGCAGAAAGTATTACCTTGTCCTCCCAGAGGAAGAGGTAAAAGGCTATTAAGCTTCAGAGTGCAAAGTGTTTACTTCTGGCTTAAGGGAAGAGGAGAGTCAAATTTTCATGAAGGTGATGGCATTTACACCTGAACTTTAGACCTCTAGTCTACATAATAAAGCACCAGGGCTTTCTGAGCACAGGAACAACATGGCAAAGTTAGAGTGGAAGAAAGCATGCATAAATTATATATGTGAGCCAGAAGGAATTTAAGTTTTTGTGGCTATTGCTGTTTTCTTGTTAGCACAAAAAGTATATGAGCAGGAGTAGAGAGCATGATTAGGGCCAAACTGTGAAGAGCTACGAAAGGTCAAGTTAGGGAATTTGGCCTTGATCTGAAGACTAAGAATTCTCAGCATTTTTCTTCCACAGCACACATGACATGACATTTCAACTTGCAGGATGTGGTCATAGTAAAAGTTATATACAAATAACTCTAACTCCCTAAGAAATTATATCATCATGTGAGTGAATGAGTGATTTTTCAAAATAAGCACAGTCACCAAACTGTTTTAATGCAAGTCATTCTCAAACATCAGTCTTTTAATTAAATGATGGCAAATTACTTTTGACGCATGTCAAAATAGATGACAACACTCTACTATGTTGAGGTAACAGGGTTAAGGTCCACTGCTACAGGTCATAGAAACAGTCTGTCATAATTAGAACAGTTTTTCAGGAATGTTTTGCAGTTCTTAAAGGTAAATGAGTTTGTGTATGAGAGTAAACAGAGTAAAGGAAAGCAATGGGATGCATTTTATTATCTAGTTGAATGAAAATGAAGTTCTGAACTTGAGAAGCAGTAGTGGAAATAGAGAGGAGCCTGGAGCTTTGAGTTATTACAGGACAGCACCTATTTTTCCCTAATTGGATTAGGTAATGGAAGGGAGTGTGGTGGGTGGCAGAAATCAGGAGAACAGTCACAAATTAAGTAAAGATTCACGTGGGAACTTGAGTAGGAAGATGGTGCCATTAAAAGAAATTGTGAATTCAAGAGGAAGAATGAGTTTAGGAAGTAATAAAGTAAGTTCAGTTTGGTATAAAAGGAGTTTGTGGGGCTTAACATATGCCAGATATTTAACAGGCAAATTGAAATATAGAACTGGCAATCCGGAGAGAAAACAAGCCAGAGATTGTGATCCTGTAGTCATCCATGATGGGTGATAATGAAAGCCATGAGACTGAATAAAATTACCCTCTTTTCACCTCTTATGTTACCTCCCTTGATAATTAGTTTCTTTAGGATCATTTACATTTACGGTTCCAGAGGAGGAAATAAATTAACAGAAAGTTCAGTCATAGAGTTGGTAGAAAAAAATCTAGTAAATAAGAATTCTACAAAAGGCAGGGGATCCAGAGGAATTCAAGCTGGGAGTGATCCATTCTATCAAATGCTGCATAAAAATTGAAGAAAATAAGAATGGAGAAAATATCTATTGAATTTGGAGAAAACCTTATTTCAAAAAAGCAGTCAGGTTAGAAGCCAGATAATAATGGTTGTTAATGGGCAGGTAGATAGCAAGTATATACTGTTATTTCAAGGAGTTCAGTAATGATTGGAAGTAGAGAGAGAATACTCCTGAACATATATCAAGATGGAGAGATCTATTTTATGATTTAGGGTTTGAGGAAATCTGGAGTGAAGATAACAGAAAGTCAAGAATAGAATAATGGCAGTGGAAGGAGTCAAAAGAACACACATGAGTCAAGTATCAGAGCCATCAAGAAGTGTGGGACAAGAAGGGATTTGAATAGTTATATCAGTTTGGGTCCTCCAAGAAGCAGACAAATGGGTTTAGATGTATATGAGATACATTGAGGCAACATCTTTGAAGGATAGCTGTTAGGGACCTGAATAGACAAGAAAAGGCTTCAAACCACAATGTCGATCTGGTATCTCTGAAAGGAGAGGAAGAAGGTAGAAGAATTGAGTAGTCAGAGTCTCAGACTGTACTACAGTTCTAAAAAAGTTTTGGCCAGACAGATGGGTACTCCTTGGTCCAAAGTCACCCATATGAGGAGTCCCATATCCCTCAGAAATGGACGTGGATTAGTATCATCACCATGCTCAGTTTCTGACTGAAAGCAGCCCAGAGAAAGGGGGACTTTGGTATAAATGTGGTTGTAGATCCAGAGGACAGCAGCTAGACTATCAGTCAATTCTGCTTTCCGCATCAGGAGACCTAAGCAGCATGTTTTCATATGAGTACAAATGAATGTGGTTAATTTCAGAAGAGGAGAAGATATTAGGATTGGTCAGGCCAATGATTGGTTATAGTAGTAAATAACAAGGAATAAGCATCCTGACCATCATGTCCTCCTGACTATGAGTTTGAGGGAAAGGATCGGATGATACTAAAGAGAGTTTTACTAAATAGACAGTCTTGAAGCATCCCGGTACAGATTCTTTAAAAACCAATCTTAGAAACAGCAAAATATCTTTAAGGTGTGCTAGAATGGAAGACTTCCATTTATGCCTCAAGTATCACAATTAAAGCAAACCAAGATAGGAAGCACCTGAACCAGGAGATTTTCCTAGAGATTGCTGATTCTTTCTGCAATCCCTAACACTCTTTAAGTTCACGTCCTAGCCTGGCCACTCGCTGTTTGTGTCATATTGGACGTGTTGCTTAGCTTTACCGCTCTTCATTTTCTTCAACTACAATGTGAGAATACCATAGCTCAGAGAGTTGTTATGAGGATTCACTTAGTATTTTTATGCACTTTACTTTTAGTTATAAAACTTTTACTTCTCTTCTTCCATTAAAACTTTAGTCCTGGGCTTTGGATGCTTTCTCCCACAATAACTGAACTACCAATATTTGATTCCGAACTCAGTCCTTCACCATTCCCCACTCTCTACCTGTACTGTTACCAACACCACCACCACCACCAAATTTAGCATCTCTTACTTCTGCTCCACCACCATCATCTGTTTTCTATATGCTTTCATTAGCTTATGGATCTTTCTTATGCAAATTCCTGTAACAGAACAACCCTGATGCTAAATTTCAGTTATGCCCAACCCCTGTCTATTGAACGACTTTTCCAGGAAAACATTGAAGGTAAAGGCATTTGCCTCCAGTTATTCAGAGATTCCACAGTACACGGGGAAAGGGAAAAAACAGGAACAGGTAAGCATGATTTAGACTCAGCAGTAAACAAGAGTACAAGAAGAAAGAGCAAAGTTCAGATTTGTCAATATAGTGATACGATTCAATAAGAGAGATTCAAGCAGAAAGTTGGGAAGTACCTGGAAGACTGATTTCCCATTGACAAAATCAATAAACAAACAAGTAGGAATTTCAGGAAAAATAAAGTTCTCCTTAACTTTTATTAAATGTGGAGTTTATACTTTTAATTTCTCATGCAGTTCATGTCTCTACCCTTCAGGAAATATATGATATAACAAAGAAAATTACAAATCAAAGATAATTATTTGAGAAATGCAATAAAAATGATCAAGGAAAATAAGGACTATTCCTTTGAGCATAAATGAAGAGAGTTATTTTTCTTTAGTTTGGAAATATAAGGATTGAGAGAGAAGACAAATTAAAATCATGAAACAAACGGTTTATGTATTTATTTACTAAATCTCATTATACTAAAATTAGATTATTTTTAGTATGTAAATATCTCTTTAATACAAACAAAAATTACTCTACTTAAGAAGAAGAAAGTTTATAAACATAGTCAGTGAGATAATACTTCCTAAAGGTAGACGTGGAGACGGAGAAGGAAGCTAATATTTATTAAATATCAAGCAAATTTCAGGCGCTGCAATTTGCAGTCTACTTGTGTTCTTTCATTTAATTCCACAAACAAATAGATGAGAGAGGTATTAACAAATCCATTTTGTACATGAGAAATTTATAGTCTAGACAGGTCAGTTAGCTAGTGGTACATGGTGGATCTAGGATTGAAATCCAATTCTCTGATGTCAAATTAGTGTTCTCATATGCCACCCTACCTAGGCTAATTTTTTTTTTTTTGTTATTTATAGCTCAAACTGTTTAGGATAAGTGAAGTGTGTTTGCAGTCTGGGTCTGTCACGGGTCTTAGTAGGCCTGCTTTCACATGCCTTTTGGTGTTCTTCTCAGAGATAAATTGCAGAATGGAATGGACCATGGAACTAATAAAGTATAACATTTTTCTTTTATAAAATTTGCTATCTAGAACTGGGCCCTCTGACTAGATTAGTACAAGAATCGTGCAATGTTTCCAATATTCACTCAGTAAATATTCATTATTGATGCTAAAGATGATACAGAAGACACTAAGATGGAAATTAAGCAGGACTACATAGCGTATCAGACCAGGGGAAAAATCTTTGGAGGGCAATAGGGACAGAAGACATAAAGCATTGATACACATGTGCGCACACACACACACACACACACACACACGTCCCCCATTTACCTCCTGGAGGAAACCAGTGTAAGTTCATTCCAGACGTCCTTAAAGTTATACCAACATTTCAAAAATATGCTTGACAAAAGTGTCTTTTTTAAAATATTTTAAGCATTTTTTCCATCTGTACCAACCAACCATTCACTAAAAATGATTTAAAGAGGATGAAAAAATTGAATGAAAAAATCAGCAAAGATATTTTAAAAGATATTCAATTGGGAACAAGCTCTGCCGTTCCTATGAAGACTTTCTCTGTCTTCCTCTTGGTCAAGGCCACTTTCTATAACCCCATTTTAGCCTGGTTTGTAAATTGCTGTTGACTCTAATAATGGAATTTCATAAATAAAAAAAAATGACAGAAATTACCTTTCTACTCTAAAATGAATCAATGCATTCTGAAGTTTGACTTTCAAAAATATTGTTCAGGGAGATGTTACTTACTCTATGGAGGGCTATGGGCGTCCTGGATGAAACAGATATTCTCTAATTTGAATTGCTTCTGTTAAATTGAGTTTTTCTGGTATAAAGAAAGTAAGCATTTTTTAACTCAACCCCAGAGAGATCTTGTTCTTTTATCACCGCTCCAAAAATTTGTCATGAATGTGCTAGCTACTAGTAAATATGCTGTAAGACTGAAGATTACTTAAATAAAATTTGAGGGTGTCACCATTTATGACATTTAATAAACTTCTGTATCATATGAAATTTCACTTCTCATCTCTGATATATCATTTCCTTGCAGTGTTTTCTTTCATAAGTGAGACTACATTTGAAATAATTGATGGGCTTTCTAATCAGTTTAGCTTTGTCATAGCACCACTCTTGTGTGCTCTATCTTCACAGAAAATGTGCTGGGATCAGGTATTGCTGGGATTTTGCTAAAAGGCAATTTACTTTTGCCTGAAATGTGGTCAGAATATTTGTGTTGTGATCTATAATTTGATGTGTCTGTCTCTGTTTATAGAAATGTTACTGATTTCTTTGCAGGAGCTAGTAGTTTGAAGGCAGTAATCGTTGCATATTAACTAAGAGAAATAGATTTGTCATAAAATTCTCTTAGACTTAGTCATTCTTGCTGCCTGCGCTTCATCCAGAGTTCCTCTGAGTATAATTCAGACCAGAATTAGCTCAAGAAACTTGCTTCAGTTTGGCGCATCCTTGCAAGGTTTCCTCTGGTCCCAAATTGGCCCTTGCTTGTAAGTCCTCCCTGGAGTACTGTAAGGACTTGAGTATGTGTTCCTCCAGCCGTCTCGATTGCTGAGTGTTGTGGATTTCTCAGGGGCACCACAAGACTAATCACTCTCTAAAACAATTTTACATTTCGAATCAATCCAAACCAGGTTGAATCTGCTGCAGTGTAAACTAGTCAGCTGTGGCCTACCAGAGCAGAAAAGAGGGTTCAATCTCAAAGAGCCGCGTAACCTCATGGGAATCTCATGCGACGAGAAAGTCATTTTACAGTAGTGGGGTAATGTATGTCATCTTTGGTATTCAAAAATTTTATTCTGTCATCATATTCATTCAAACATGACACCATTGTTTTGATGACTTGTGAGGGTTTTAGACGTAGATCAACAAGATGTAGATTTCTGACTACGAATTCTGTTAAATAAATGTCCTTTTTGTGTACGTGTTTTTAACAAACCTTGATGTCACTTAGTAAAGACAGGAAAAATATGTATCAATAAATTTACAATCTGCCCCCTGCTTTTTTTTTTTTTTTTTTTTTAACTGAAGCAGACAACTAGATCTCGGAAAGTGGTGAAAGAGCCCTCTCAATGCTGGTACAATAGACTAAGCAAATGTATGAGTTTTCAACTAGTGCTGTAACAAGTTATCATTAACTTAGGTGCTTAACACGGCACAAATTTATTATTGTACAGTATGTCAGAAGTCTGCTGCAGGTCACACAAGGCTAACATCAGATACTGGCAGGGCTGCATTTCTCCCTAGAAGCTCCCTGGAATCCATTCCTTAGCCTTTTCTGGCTTACGGCCTCATTCCTCCATCTTCAAAGCCAGCAATGGTGGGTTGAAGCTTCCTCACATTTCCTCACTCTGACTTCCTCTTCTATAGTCTAATATCCTTCTGTTTCTCTTGTCTAACTCTCTCTTCTCTCTCTTTTAATGGCTCTTATGATTATATTGGGTTCACCCAGATATTCTAGAACAATCTCCTCATCTCAAAATCTGTAATCACATGCAAAATCCCTTTTGTCGTGTAAAGTAACATATTCATAGGTTCTAGTCATTAGGAAGTGGACATCTTTGGGAGGCCATCATTCTGCCTACATCTCTTACAGCAGGTAAGAGGTCAGATAGACTTAAAAGCAATCACAAAAAAGATTTATTAAATAATCCCTCTCTCCAGTTGATCACTCTTTTTTCCATTAGTAGTAAGGCACTGTGTTGTGTGTTCACTATCATTGTACCTTTAGATACACTCTTATATAACTATTGTTATTTAATTTCAGGACTGATTTTTTTTCCTCCTCCGTCCATTTATGAAAGCATGAGCCCACTCATAGCAGTTGCTCAATAAATGTTTTATTAATTAATTTAGTTACATATGAGTATTATCTTCTTAATCTCCTTCATTCTCATGCTGAGAGAATGTTACTTGCTGAGCCTGGGTTGATGATGTAGAATGGGCTAGATAGACTTATAGGAGGATTTATTGAATGATTTATAGAGAGTTCATTCAAACATGAGTCATATTTGAACTTCTATCGCACTTTATTTGTGCTTCTGTTTATACCTATTGTGCTTGCCATGTATGAAATCTTACATTCTTGTTTCAAATTTGATATTAAACTCCTTGAAAGCAGAATCACTCAAGTTGCAAACTGATCTAACTTATATTTGTATCATTAGAATTTCCGTAGTAACTTGCTCTCATACATTTGAATTTTCAGAACACTGTGATGTGTTATGCAGACCACTCTCTTTTTCCAGAGTTTTGAGAAATAACAATCTTGTGCTTATCCTCTTCATTGAGGGAAGTGCAAAATGCTCAGGCCGGGCCATTCCTCAGTCTACTCCATAAATGTATCTTTTAGGGTGTCTCACCTATTACTTGGTCAATCTCAATCACTAAGTTTACTGTTCTTGTTCGAAAATGAAGACTTAACAAAGTTACTCTCCTTGCTGAACTGGGGGTGATAAGCGGGGGGGCAGGTGTAGGATGAGAGGCGTAGGGAAGCACTTTCAATGTGTCCTCACTCTCAACTCTGCCCTTCAAGGCCTCTGTTACTGGGGCAGCCTTGGAGATGTGAACGTAGTGGAGCGTGAGAAGGAGTAACATCGAGTCAGACTTTTCTAAGCATCGGTAGGAATACTCTTGTGGGGCTCTGCTGTGCCAGACTGAGTGGCTGTTGCTGACACACCCTTAAGCATCTCAGAAAAAGAAAAAAATCAAATATATTCTTCCTTCTCTGCCTGGTGTCAGTATGAGTAAAAGTAAACTAAAATAGAGAAACATGAGTTGAGGCAATTTGAATAGTACACCCAAAGGAAGACTGGCTGAGAGTGGTTTAGAGCGTAGAAAGCACCTGGGAATCTTGCTCAAATGCTCATTCTGACTCAGGAGGTCGAGGGCACGATCAAAGGTTCTACATTTCTAAGAAGCTGCAGATAATATGGATGCTGCTGGTTCTCAGATCACGTCAGCGAAGATTTAGAGCAACACTTACTCCATTGTGGGGCGACAATAGGACCTCCAGTGCAAGGAGATATAGTGAACAGGGACCTCTAAACTTTGACATCACCTCGATGTTACCGGATAAGAAGGAACATGCGTGTGCTTGCATATGGGAGTATATTTTATGTTTCTTCTGTGACTATTCAGAAGCAGTATGTCTTAATGGCTATAGCACAGGATTGAGGACAAGTCCCAGCTGAGCCCCTGACTCATTAGAGAAGCCCTATGCAAGTCACTTCGCCATCCTCATTATTTTATTTCCAAACTAAGGATTTGGTACTTGTTCTGGGCTTCTCTCACAGAGGATGTAAGTATTAACATGGGACAACTTTTAAGAAAGAATAGATACAAATAGAAGACAGTATCCCTACTTGCTGTCATTTCTTTTCTACTTGTCATCCAATTCCCTTCTGACCACTTATACAGGATTTATCTGTAGCCCATGTTCTCTCCATTTTCTTGGTATTCTTCTCATGTGACCATGTGATGTATTATTCAAATTCCCCAACTTCTTTTATTGCTAATTATATATTAACCAGGTTCTGACTTCATTCTTCTCTATATTGAATCCCAGTCCAGGCATGACACTGACAAAAGGATTCCTAGAGCTCAGAGGAAATTTTGGCAAATGACAGTTCTCTTTTAGGGCTGTTAGTCTTAATGGAATATTTGATAAGATGGTAATAACCCCTGAGATCCTTTTATAGCAAACCCAGGGGCAATATATATATATATTTTTAACAGTCTCAATGACTTTTATTTATTCATTTAAGTTTTCAGTGAGGTCAGTTCTTGAAGGCATTTCACAAAGATGATTACTTCAAACGTGCTGAACATGTATGATCCAAACTCTCTTCCTCTTTCCAATTATACCTATTGATGTACAGACAAAATTATTCTCCATATGTATGATTCAGTTGTAGTTTAAAACTCATTTCCTCAGCTCTCATTTAAAAGTGAAGAGCTACTCACCAACCTCTAGAATATCTCTTCTGATAGTTTGTAAAATCATCAATTTGGTTCCTCAAACCATACTCTCACCCATGTGCCATCCATTTATGTCCTCCATTTTAATCTCCATTTTCAAATACTACTTATGCCTCCATTCCAGTATCTAACAGTTGAAATGTGTTTCCCCTTGGAAAAATATGTTTATTATTCTTTTCAACTATGTACAACATCATACAATTCTTCCTCTGTTTCAAACATAAGTTCCGATGTTTAATAATATAAGTGGGCAGGCAATATAAACATTTTGAGGATAATAATACAAAGGATAAGTGTTAATATTTATTGAGCCCTCTACTGTTCTAGGTATCATGCAGAGTGCTTAACATAGGAGTTCTAATTTAATTCTTGCAACAATTGTATAAAGAAACAACAACTAATACCCTCATTTTGCAGATGTTGACACTAAGGTTTATAAATGCTAAGTAATGTTGCTCAAGGTCATACAGAAATAAGCAACAGAGCCTCTAGTCAAAAATGAAACATCCTCATTTTCAAGCCTGTGCTCTTAATCATTGTGTGAAATTATTTTGGCAAAAGCTCACTAATTCTGGATCTGGACATTCACACTATGCAAAGAGAAGATACATTTCTGTCTCAGGTGCAGTGCCCTTTAATGTTCAAAGCATCATTTTTAGGCGTTTATTAGAGATGAATTGTTCCAGGTTCCACCTATGTAACGTGTGTGAAGTTATCAGTAAACCTGTTTCATTACACCATAAACCTTAATTAATGTGTTTATAATAATGGCTTGGAATTTATTTACCAAAATAATGACTTCATTGAACATAACGACTTGATGCATCGGCAGCATTGAGTTGCAGCGTTCCTGCTGCTGGTTCCAGAACATTTACCATGTGGCTAATGGGAAATCACCTTTGTGATCCTGCAACACCTGTTAATGCCTTGTTTCACCTCTGAAGCCTGATCTCTTTATGTGAAGTTAGGCAGCCATGGGGAGTTAAATAGGGACCAAGTGAAGTATTAATTATTTTTAATAGCATGGTTGTGGTTGCCTTGTTATTAAAAATTTTGCAATGCTATAAAGAAATTCATAAAGTATGTCCTTGATAACCTTTATAAAGTGGGTTGAAGACTCAAAAGGTCAGTGTTGAGTTTGACATAGGCCAGCTAGACCTTTTTTTTTGGAGGAAGACTAGCCCTGAGCTAACATCTGCTCTCAATCCTCCTCTTTTTGCTGTGGAAGACCGGCCCTGAGCTAACATCTGCTCTCAATCCTCCTCTTTTTCCTGTGGAAGACCGGCCCTGAGCTAACATCTGCTCTCAATCCTCCTCTTTTTGCTGTGGAAGACTGGCCCTGAGCTAACATCTGCGCCCATCTTCCTCTACTTTATATGTGGGATGCCTGCTACAGCATGGCGTGCCAAGTGGTGTGTAGGTCCACACCCAGGATCCAAACTGGTGAACCCCAGGCGACTGAAGCAGAATGTGTGAACTTAACTGCTGTGCCACCAGTCTGGCCCCGCCAGCTAGACTTTTGATGTATTTACGCTAAGGGATTTTCTTTTTCACTTCGAGCTTCTCTTCTCTGGAGCCATTATGAATTATAGGGAGGTGGTGGAAAAATTGTTAATCCCTAACTCTATCCTTTAACTTTATTTTCCATGTTTAGTCAGTAAAATAAGAACTATTCAGATTCTTAACTAGTCAGTAAGAAGCCTGAAGGGCTGTCTTTAAATATCCCTCAGTAGAGCGCATTTGTGGGGAAAGTGTAAAGGATGAAATCCAAGTATGAATCATGAATAGTTAGAAAATATCTCTTCCCCTTAATTGAGGTGAACTAGCTGAACTCAATTGATTGATAAGGTTGGCAAATGTAGCAGAGGCTGCTAGTTGTCTGCTAAAATCCATGTCCTGCTTCCTCCCTAGTAATAGAGATGTAGCTGGATCCGTAGTTGCTCATTTAGAGCCTATTATTTCCCCTCTTTTTTCAGTGATTAAGTCCTTGCCAAAGGAATATCAGTGGAAGTGATAAGTGTCAACTCTTAGTCTCTGCCCTGAGACATTGGTCCAGTATTCTCTCTGCCCTCTTCCCACAAGAGAAAACATGGAGGTGCTCATGACTTCATGTCAACTATGTAGATGAGGATAGGATGCTAAAGGCAAAGTAACTTGAATCTTTGAATGTTTGCAAGGAGCAAAGCTGCCCCCAAACCTGCACCACTTACCTTGGGATTATTCAGTGAGCAATTAGCAAACCTTTTTCTCTTTTTCTTTTTGGGGAAGATTATCCCTGAGCTAACATCCGCATCCAATCCTCCTCTTTTTACTGAGGAAGACTGGCCCTGAGCTAATATCCGTGCCCATCTTTCCGTATGTTATATGTGGGACACCTGCCACAGCATGGCTTGATAAGTGGTGTGTAGGTTCGCACCTGGGATCTGAACCCGTGAACCCCAGGCTACCAAAGCAGAGCGTGGGAACTTACTTGCTATGCCACAGGCCAGTTCCAAACCTTTTGTTCTTTAAACCACTGTTTAAGGTATTTTTTTTTTAACAACCGCTTAGCCTTCACCTTAACTAATGCAACAAGCTTGACTAAAATGACCCACACCATTCCTTAAAATGAATCAAATCGAATAGATATTCACAGCCTAAGATCTTATAGGAAACAAATCTGGTTAAAGAAATCTCTTGGAAATCCCAAGAGATTTTAAGGGAAACTACAGCTAGGATGAAAGAAGGTGTTTATCTGATTTCACATATTCCATAAGCTGCTTTCAAGGAGTAAGGCATTGGAGTATTTCTCTGAAAGTACAATTAGCAATAAAAAAAGTCTATTCTGTTATAGAGATGAAGAAAACTTATGTTCTATGTACGGACCACAACCTCAACTGGTTAAACAAGAAAACATTTAACATAACTTTGCTTCTGCAATTATGAAGCTCAACACTTAGTTATTCAAAAAATATTTAATAAAACATTATTAAATTCGTGTGAATTTCTGTTAGTTATCTGTTTTTTTTCAATGAAATGACCTCGCCAACCTTACCATAGCCCAAATAACTTTTGGTAAAACAAAATATCAACAGGGGACATAGATATCAAAGCTTCCAATTATTGTTGAAATGGCATTTTTATGAAGTAGATTAAGAACACCTCTCATCTTCTATGCTCATCTTTACTGCTAATAAGTGCTAGTAAATAACATGTATAGGCATGTTGGAATGGTTTGCAAAAGCAGAACACAACTACATAGGTAATATAATTATCAAAAAAAAATCCTTCCCTTCTAGAGGAAGAGTTTGTTGAACATTTTATGTTTCCTTAAGTCCAGAAAGGCAGTGACATCAGGCACTAGGTTGGTTCTTGTGCCAATTATTAATTGCCTGAATCAAAAATGTCAATACTCCATTGGTATGTGCGGAAGAGGAATCCATTCCAAAAGTCACTAAATATCAGGTTTAAAAGGGTCGAAATCTCAAGACGGTGATCTTTTCTAAGCCCTTTCTACAAATGCTATGCTTAGCTTAAATGGGCAAATCGGATTCATGAAACTATAGATGAACATAGCTCTGAAGAAACAGTGAAGCAGAGAGTTCAGCAAATATTAAACAAATTTGGACAGTGTGTACAGCAGTTGAAATTCTTGAGAATCTCCCTTGAATGTATGAAAGCTATCAGTTGTCTGGAGCCAGATATGTGGGTGCTACATTCTTCATCATTTGGGCATCTTCTTACAGGTTATCAGAAATTCTTTTGGATATGTGGGTAATCCATAATATTCTTGTTTGAATTCACCATTAGCCATTTTAGAAGATTAACTTTCATGAATAATTACTACTCTGTGTATGATATTATTTTCCCAATGATGAATTTAAGTGAGGTTGAGCTAGTTCTCTGAATCAGCATTAGATTTCTGAAATTCCAAAAATAGAGATTAGAGCAACAATTATAATGTAGGAATGTATGTCTCTATGTTGAGGCTATACCAAATTAAGAGTCAACTACAATCCTCTAACAAAGCAAAGAGATTTTCAAAGAAGAGACTTGGAGTCAGGCCAGAATATTGCAGGAAGTATTTATTATATTTTTTAAATTGATATCGCTACAGACATATCTGAGAAGATAGAGTGCCCCCTCACCAAGGCAAACAGAGAAAAATGGACTGTATGTTGTGACGAGTACTCTTATTTACATACAATAGAACCCAGTGTACCTTTTTTAAGTGTGGAAGAATTTATTAGAAGATAGAAATACCTCAGAATCATTGGGAACCCCAAAGAAACAAATTCCAGGCTGAACTCCCAAGAATAACTTCTAAAATCACACCATAGAACTAGGTCACCAAGTGAACTGCTAGCTTTGCCATGATCTAGATTCTAGAAAGCCACTGAATCAGGAAGCCACCCACCCAATTAAGAAGCTGTTATCACAGCCACTAACTCCAGAACTGCCTCCAGTCTGCTTTGATGAGGAAGTAGTGATGTCAGGAAGCTGCCATTAAAATGATTGACTCAAACCACATTTTTCTCTACCTGGATCCTTACTAAAAATACGGATACCCTGTGCCTCACTCCTTCAACATGTCTCAGTCCCCAGTCAAAGTCTCAAATTTTTGTGTGATTGGTGATGCAGGTAACAAGCAATAGCTGCAAAGGAGTCCAAGAAATATAGCTTTTTTTTCCTTCAGACTTTCAGCTTGTATCTGTCAGGACGATGCAGGCATAGATGTTTAGCAAGGCATTCGTTGTATGTGCTGTAGAGCTCTTGGCCAGGGACTTTAGCTTAGGTCTCCTATTGCATTTTTAGGGTTCCCAGTGGGCTCTATCATGCAAGTGGCTGGTGGATCCTGGAAGAAGGGATCTGGAAGGTTTGAGATGAGAACGTTCCAGGAACAGAATTCTCAAGAATATCAATCTTGAAGATGCCTATTGAGAATTTAATCTAGAGGACATGTTTGGTTCTTCTGTTGTCTGGCTGATTTTAAAAACCACTGCCATACATTCAGCTTATTCAGCCTTAGCAGAGACTGAACTATTCACTTCACAGATTCCCACGAAACACGCATTTAAAAAAACAATATGGAAAATGGTGTGGTTCAGGGCTGTGAATAACCATGTATATTTTTGCAGAAATGATTTCAGTTAACCCATATTTCTTGAACCCCATGTTAGTTGCCAGGCACTGTGGAAGCTCTAGAGAAAAAGATATTGTGCCTTCTATGAAGCAGATCACAACCTTCATGGGATGGATTCCAATTACAGAACTTTATAGCAAAGTAGATACAGGATGAAGAATAATCTTTCCTGAATCTTGGTAAAACTACAAACATCCTCCACTGCCAAGCACCTACTAAGGAGGTCCCTGTGCCCCTCGGTGGAGTGAAGGTTTTTCATTACCACCGCTCTCCACCCTGTGAGTTAAGAGATTATAACTCAGTCATGGCTCCAAACATGGGCGGATGGGTACAGATCACTGTAGTTTTTAAAACTGGTGCTATAATACAGCACCTCAAACGTAATAGAACGTTAGTCTCTTATTTCCAGCCATTAAAAGATTCTGTTCTGGGTATGTGACCAATGGGAAAATGCGGCATAATGAGTGTGCATCCATATTGCCCCTTCACCCTCCTGCAGGGTTTAGGGTAAGGCTGTTTTGCTTCAATTGCTTTCAAGAGAGTTTATGAATTGTGTTCAGCCAAACATAGTGAATTGCCATCAGTTCTCAATTAATGTTTAAGGAATGTAATGCTTGTTATCAGATCTATCCTAACTACTTTATCTGATTCATTTTTTCCAGTGCATTGCTATCTTAACATATTGTCATTAGCATTTCAGTACATTGCCTTGCATGTAGTAGTTGTTCAGTAAAAAATATGTTTCAGTAATATTTTTAAAGCAATTATTTCTTCCTCCTGAGCGTTATGCCAGGTCGGTTTGACCTCAGCTGGTTGGCTGTGAAGGTCAGGAGCAGCTCTCCCCTATGATCTTTAATAAAATCAGTGCAAAGACTTTCCTGGCAATCAGCACCTGTGTGTGTCCTCATATATCATCTTTGCTGTGACTGTCCCTGACTGCAATGCTCCATTTCCTTCCTGGCCCACACACATGTTGTCTCAATAGCCATTTGACTGCTTTGTGACTGCAATTATTATTTCTTTTTGACTCAGCTAATTGTGTTTGCAGCCTTTTCCTCTTCCTTGCTCTGCAGAGAGTCCCTCAGATGGTGTTTAACAAGAGTGCATGTAACAAGAAACAAATTGTTTCTGGGGAGTGCTATTTACCTTTTTTATTTTCTGCTTTGTTAACGACGCAGAGGCTTCATTAGCAAGGAACAAATGGATTGCAAAGACAGCTAATCATACGTACACACATACACACACACACACACACACACAATGGATAGAGAACAGAACCAAACCATCTTCTCATAAGGAAGAACAAAGAAATGAAAGGTACCTTTGGGGTAATGGGGCTCATTGTTACATCGTTATCTGAATAGATTATATTCTGAGTAATTGGTGATTCAATCACATAACAGAGTTCTAAATTTTTCAGTATGAAGAAATGGAGCCAAACTTGTAATACTTCATAAATGTGATGAGATTGAGACCTACAACATTTTTATTGGCTCAGAAATTCCATGAATTTCCATCAGAGGAATATCTTAGGCTTAGAATAGCAGATAAGCATAAACAAACCTGGGATTATGAGGATTAATGTCTGCAAAATTTCCAAGACAAAGGCAGAAAAACTCAGAAATAGACACGCAATGATTAGGGCTCTTAGAGACTGCTCACTGTTGAAATACACACCTGCCACTCAATGCTGAACTGAATTCCCAGAGAACGTTAAAGTAGAAATGCAGCACATCTCAAAAATCTCAGCTGAAGGGGGAGGAAGAATGTAGTACCACACAACTGAAGAAAGAACGCACAAAATTTCTACTATTGGGGGGTCTGGAGAGGCCCTCCCTAACTGAGGCCCATTCCAGTCAGTAGCTATGAGACCCTGAGTTACCCTAGTGGTATTTCTCGCAAACTTTTGAAGGATGAATCCCATGAAGTGCAGAAAGAAAGAATTTAAAATCTACCAGACAATTCTGTAGTAAGAAATTCAATAAACTGGTGTACGGAAGAGATAATCAAATCAAAACTATTGACTCCTAGCCATGATGATTCCTAATGGAAGTTACAATGAAGAAGATTTTAGTTCATCATAAGGAAAAAATATACTAAAAATTAATACATTCTTCAATAATGGACTGGATTTTCTTATGAAGTGGTGAGCTCCTCATCACTACAAAGATAAAGCAAAGAGTAGATGACTGTTAAATATCCATTCATTGATTTTTTTCAGCCATGCATTTATTTAACAAATATTTATCTGGCTCCTGCTTATGTGTCAGGGGATGTTAAGCTAGAAACATCAAAGATATATTCAACTCAAAAATTTTATAGAAGTTCTGAGTTTAGGGCAAGAATTGCAAGTGTAGGAATCAATAATGTCTGAGGCAATTCCAAATGTATGTGTCTTAAATACCCAAATTGTCTACACTTTTACAACTCAGATGATTTTCATCCTGTCCATGTATTGGGGTAAACTCTACATAATGCTCCCAATCACATTTGCGGCTTCCTTTTCTTCTTTATCTTATTGTTCAGTAGTTACCTTTCCAGACAAAGTGAGTCAGGAACATTGCTTGGGTGCTCTCGTTTGCATGGGAAGTTGTCAGGCCTGATCTGACCTGCCTTTCCATCAGGATTATAAAGGTGACGGATAGTCAATTTCAGGGATTCATGATCCATTTTACCACGGCGCTTCACCTTGCAGCTAAGTAATACAGCTGTGATAAAATCAGCCATAATCACTGCATCTTACTCAGCCCTGCCTTGGCTATAAATACAAGTTTCATAACAAAAAAAGCAAACGGAACGAGAGAGGAGACAGAAGAAAAATGAAGGCAAATGTGAAGGCTTATTCATTGTGACTAATGGGACAATGTGTTCATGGTTTTTACCCTACTCATTTTTCTGTAGAGAGAATGGGAGCATATATCACACAATCAAGAAGTTGGCTTGCAGTTGATTCATCAAAATCAATTATAAGCATTTTATTAAGTATTACGTGCATTTAGAATAATTATTCTTAGCACAATACATATGAGACAGACAGTTAAACAAACCCCAGGACTGAAGACCTTATAATTTAATATACATATATGCAAATGTACATGCACATATAACAAACCTCTTTTGGGAGACAGATATACAGACAATGGTATAAATACTAAATATGGAGAGAATTGAAGAGAGTGATAATAAGTCTCAGAGCTAAAATTATTTCACTCATTCGTTATTCTACATGCAAAAGGAAAAGCAGTGATGGAAGCAGAGAAAAAGAAAACCCTCAAAGAGCTTACATTTTAAAGAAAGGAGAAAGAAAACAAATAAAACAATAAAAAATAAACTATATAGTATGTTAGGAGTGATGAGGGTAAAAAACAAAACACATATTGAAGGGAAGGGCACAGACATAATCAGATGTGGGATAATCTTCAGATACCCTGGCTAATATTTTAGTCACCTCCCTGATAGGGTGACAGTTGAATATAACGCCACTGAAGTCTTGAGTAGTCAAGTGACAAACTCTGACCTAAATATTTAAATGACCACTCTGGTTAACATGAAAAGAAGATACAGTAAAAGTCAAGGAAGAAGCAGAGAACCCGTTAGGAAATGATTCCAATATTTCAAACTAGAGCAGATGCTGATCCAGACCAGGGTGCTAGCAATGGTGGTGGTCGTAAAAAGTGATCAGACTGTGGAGGTCTCTTAAGGTAGAGCTAGCAAGAGCTCATGGCAGAAGCAATGTGGAGTGTGAGAGACAGAAAGTCAGTGAAGGTGGAAAGTGTTTGACCTCAACAGCCAGAAGGATGGATTTGCCATCAGCTTGGATGGGGAGGAATAAGAGAAGGTTTGAAGAGCCTAGGAGCTCAATTTTAGACATGTTAAGTTTGAGATGCCTGTTAGGCATCAAGGTGGAGATGTCAAATAAAGACTTGGATATATGAGACTGGATTCCAAGGGGAAGGTCAAGGCTGCAGGTTAGGATTTAGGAGTAATCAGCATATGAAAACCACAAGACTGGATGAGATGACCTCGGTAACCAGAAAAGAGAAGTCCACGACTGAGCCCTGGGCAACGTGACTTTTAGAGATTCTCTTCTGGAATTTGTCATTGACCATGTTTGTATCCTAACTCTGCAGGTCACTAGCCCCTCTAGTTCTCAATTTCTTCTTTCCTTAGATGAGCTCCAAAGTATAAGCATATTGGGGGAAAAAAGTTTAGAGCGGCACAGATAACCTAGATAGGGTAACGTTGATAACAGTAGCAGCATGAATAGCTGCAAGAATAAAGCTGTTATTTATTGAATATTTACGAGATGTCAGGCACTGTGAGAGCATTCCATGTATATTTACTTTCTGGAATTATTCCCACTATTATTATCTCCAATCTACAGGTGTGGAAGCAGAGGTTTTGAAAGTTCAAGATTTCCTTGAGATCATACTTGGGCAAGGTTCATCTGATTTCAAAGCTGGACCTCTTAACCAACAATAACTATACTGGGATGGTGTTCCTTTCTGTGAGATAACACTCAGTTCTTCTGGTGATTCTCTCTTGTTTTTGTCAATTAGAGTTATTTCTGCACTTAACTTCATCTCCACCCACACCCTTTTAGAACTATGAAAGAGGTTCACATGAAGATTGCACGATGCGGGTTAAGTGGGCACTGGGAAGGGATTTTAACCCAGCAGACAAAATAGGATTTGAATCTGCTTACTACCTGTGTGACCATGGGGAACTTACTTGACTTCTCTGAGATTCGAATTCCTTATCTGCAAAATGGGAATAGCACTTACCCAAATGGTATTTAACCACAGGACAATATAAAGATTAAATAAAAGCAAATATGTAAAGGACCTGGTATAGTGCCTGGAACAGGGCAGACACAATAAAAATTGCTAATGCTGCTCTTATTATTCTCATCATTGCTGTTTGAGCTGCCTTGTCCCTATTTTCGCCAAATACTGTGCCCTTCCTGATTGGACTTTGTCCTAAGTAAAGCTGGGTTTGCCCCCTTCCTCTGTCTCTAGAAATCTGCCAAGCCCCACTCCCACCTCAGGCAGTTTCCAGCTCTCAGTCTTTATGCAGCTCATACTTTTATGTCCCATTATGCCCTGTATTATGGCATCTTTCATCTTGTAAGGAATTCTAAGTGTGTTATAAATCCTTGTAACAAACCCATGTGGCAGATTGACTTGGTTATAGAACACATTATAGGGAGAAGCAAGGTCTTTATCATCATTTTCTTCAATATTGAATATTTACTGAATTTATATAATATATTGGATACTTAAACACAACACAAAGCACTGACATTACCATTGCCCTCTAGAAGCATCTATTTTAAACACGAGTCTTCTAAGTCTCACATCATTGAGTTGAGACCCTTTCTTGCCGCTGCACCTACATACCCAATAAAATACCTTCATGAAAAACCTGAACTGGGTAAATAATTTCCAGGGAATTTGTTTTATAACTATTTATTTTATCCCCAATTGATGTTGAACTATTTTTATTAATTTATATATGAATTATAAATTATTTTTATTAATTTATATATGAAATTAATGAAACTGTTGCTGAGTTGTGAAATTAGACTTCCCATGTTGCAATTTCCTTTCTTCTTTCAGAATTCCTCAGGACGCTAGATTGCATTTTGCTCTTCTGTTCTTTGCAAAATTTGATGGTTACCAGTCAACTCCCCTAGGCTTCTCTCCATTCCATTCACTTCCACTATGATTTTTTTTCATATAGTCTCTTATAGTGTGTTTATCTTGAAATGTATCATTGTCCTCTGCCATCTTCCACTCCACTTCCCTCAGGTTTCCATTTCATGTTCCAGTTTGTTTTATTTGGATTTTCTCTGTGGTTTTCTATTCCTTGCCAATGCAATTTTCCCACTGGACTATGCTGGCTCCCATCCTCCTTCCCTGCAGCTCTGTCAGTATGCAGTTCAGAATCCTCATGTGCTTTAATATAATGTGCTTTAAAGATCACTGTAAAGCATAGTGGGTTAACTAAATGTTATTTTCTATGTTACTGTTTTATCTTGGAGAGGAGCAAGGCGAGAGACAGGAAACAAGGGGTAAAGATGAATAGATACATCTTCAGGAAAGGGAAATAAAAGCATTCCTGCTGGATTCAATGACTTGGTAGGAGCGAATGCAAAATCTGCAAATAAGTTGTTAGAAAGAGGGAATGAAGTTTCCAAATTGACTGATACAGATTTCAGGAAGGTTTCAAAAGTATTTGTGGTGGAACTTAAAAGGAGTTGGTGGGCACCAAAGTGGTCTACTTGAGATAATTGATATAAGGTAAAATATAAATCTAAAACATTGTAAATGTGATGAGTTCTAAACCTCCACCACCGAAGCAGGAGGAACTTGAGTCAAGAGTATGAACATAGTGTGTTTCTATAGCTACAAAAGATAAGTGAACGGGCATCAGTGGAAAAGTTATAACAAACCAAATAGAAATACCTCTATGCAGACCTTTGTTGCCAAAACACAAAATACTCAAGATTGAGTTAGTGAAATTTAGCACTTGTAAATTTAAGAGGAGTGAAAAAACAGCCAAAGGAAAACAGATATCTTTTTCAGTTTAGAAAGGTCAACACTGAGATGAATTGTAATATAAGCATCTGAGATCAATAAGTGTATATTTTTTACAAAGTATGTTCCGTGGAGAACTAGTTATACCAATGGTTAATAACTAATTTGTGAAAATAAAAATTGAGAATTGTTTGGGTTACCCCAGGACTTCCCGGAGGGTTCGATATTCTTGTATTTACTTTAAATCTACAAGAAATATGTGGTATGCTTAGCTTCCCAAATTTATTTTACCATGGAGTCCTTTTGTTGTATGTGGACCATCTTACAAGACTAGAATTCAACTGACAGTCTTTAGAAAATTGTTTTTTCCTATATTAGGGCTACCACTTAAAGTACGGAGAGTAAATTTCTAGGCTCATTGACACCAAAAGTGATAAAAAAACTGAAAATATGAGCAAGTTCAAGCAAGCTTTTATTAAATGTTTGTCTGCTATATCCATGAGGAAATCTAAACGGCTAAGGTACATTTTAACCTTTGTTAGAAACCTTAAGAAGATCAGTTGACCTTTCGAATAATACTCTAGGCAATTCAGGAAAACTAGTAGAGTGAGTTTATTATGACCCCGCATGTAAATATTTATTTTCTAATATTTTTACTTAAATGGAGTATTTGAAGCTGGGCCTCTCAAACTGGAGATTTGCATACTTCAAGGATAAGCATGGCCTAATTTGTTTCTTTGAGAATTTAAAATATTATTCTTGGTATAAGAATAAAGTCAGATGTATCCTGGAAGAGAATGCAAAATTTACGATAATTTTAAAGATAAAATACCAGAAGTTAAAGAAAAGTTAAAGTTTTGATGGACTCTGCTTCCAGATCCCTGGGGGAAAGTGTATTTCTCTTATGTCATAAGTATTCTTTGGTGCTAAAATTTGAGATGCACTGACCTAGAGTAACAAACAATACCTAGGAATACTAAAAGCAAGTTTAATATATTTTGAATAAAAAGTAGGAAGTAAATGGATTCTTCTAGTGAATTCCCAAGACATATCTCTGACTGATTGGCAAGCTCCCTCTGTCAAGGTTGATGGAGATATACTACCCGTGGTCTCTGGTAGAAACTGCTTCTTCAGTGAACTTGAACTGAACTGCATTGATTCACATGATCACGAGATCTGTTCTAAATATTAGAAAAGGGAATGAGATGCTCTGCTTGATGTTATCATGTCTCCAATGTGAACTTAATTCAGATTTAATGCAATTACTCTGCGTTGATTAAATCTCAAACTGTTATTAAAAAACTGAATTATTGAGGTTTACCATTTATATAACAAGTTTGGCCTTCTATATTGCACCATAAACCTTAATCATTATGTTAGCAATAATCGCTTTGTGGTTATTTAACATAAATAATTACTTCAGCTACTAAAATGAGATGATGCGGCATTACATTGTCCCCACAACTTGTAGGAAAGCATTGCTATTTTTGCTTGAATTACTTAACCCTTAGCATGCAGTTCTTTTCTTTGCACCTATCTAGTGAATACTAAATTGAATAATCTTAGGGCTCTGGCTATAGAGTTTCTAAGTCTCTGCCACATAATGTTACTAAGCTGCGCAATTAAAGACTGCCACTCAGCTCTTAAGGCTGTCTTCTTTATCAAGAGATAAGGACTTATCAATACAAATGGATCTTTACTGGTGAAGAATCAGAATTTGGAAGTTAGCTATTTTCCATGTCATCTTGATTATAAATTATCCACTCTGTTCCCCATGTTTTCACTAAGAACTAAGAAAAATAAACATCCTGTCAGTATGTTATTTTTTTCTTTTTTCATTTGTTTTTGTTTTTGTTTAAGGTTGAGTGCACATTTAGGTAATAAACATTAGTGTGGGGATTTTTAAGGAATTGTGCTTGGTCTTAACTGTGGCAAGGAGAAAAAAAATTGAGAATATGGACTCTTGGCCTCATGGAGTTTACCATCTATAGGGAAGGTCATAGGCACCAATATTCTTATCTTCTGAAATCATAGTATAAAACTAAAAAGAAATAATGCCCAACTCTTAAGAATGTTTTATATATGGGTCTCAACTGTTTTGGATCTGAGGTCATATTTTAAGCTCAAGTGCCTTCCCTTGGCTCCTCCTTGTCCCTTACAAAACAGAGACTCTCCTTCAGGGACTCAGTGGGGTCGATGGATGCTTAGGATTTCTGTTCTTGCTATTGTTACATTTTGGTACACATGAGCCAAAGTATGAATTATGCCTCTGCTACTCATTTATTTACGTGACTTTGGAAAGGCTGTTCAGGCGCGTTGAGCCCTGTTTTCTCTTCTGTAAGATGTGTATAGCAATGCCTACTTTGTGGAGTTAATGGAAAGATTTGAGATAATACACGTAAGCCACCAAGCCCAGCAGCTGGCACATTGGTCTTGCTCAGTAAATGGCAGCTGTAGTATCCATTATTGATGATGGATTTACTATACAGGCAACCTCTGGGGATAAAGCAATCCTTGTACACAAACAGCTTGTCAGGCTATGCATTTGTTGTCCATTTGTCTTAGATTATTGCATGAGAAATTATCGAAGAATGGCACACATGCTACCACCATACCACCATGTACCCACTGCAGGCATTTTCAGTCAATCACAGTGAGCCCCAACATAGCCTTATAATTTTCTCCATACTGTTCCAGGCAGCTACTACTAATCAATTGCTATTGACATGAAAGATAAGTCCTATTTGCCATATAATAACTCAACAGTCAAATTAGGCAGATAGGACACAGTGTGTTTCAGAAATTAGGAGCAATGGAAGGCATTTTGGTTAGAGGTACACAAAACTGAGATGCAGGGACCCACTCAAGGAGTGGTAAAATGGTACCTAGAAGAGCCTGGAGCTCAGTATAAGTGGGCAGAGATTTGACAAGTTTGCCAGTAAGTAAGTGATTTTCTACTCAGGATGTTGTGCAAATGCCAGTCACAGCCACCTCACTTCAAAGGGTAGTGATGTACATAGCGATTTGTCTCTCACTGATTTACCTCTATTTGGCAACCTATCTCATAGTGAAACAAAAAAAAAAAGAAAGAAAGAAATTGATTAATTTCTTCAAAGGCTGTGTTCAGATGGAACTGACATTGATTTAAACTATGGGTCTGTGCTGATTCATCATCTCTAATTCCCAGATTCTTGCACACCCAGACCCTAGGTTGTGCCCCTGGCATGACTCTCTCTCAGAGTTGGACAGAGTTAACATGAGATAATCCTCCCACATGGAGCCTGGAAAGATTTATAACACCTTTTTAAGTTTGATAAAGTCACTCTCTTTTCTCTAAGGAGAAGTCTTCTTGTCTTAACTATGAACTCACGCACAATGAATTGTAAGCCCAAACACATAACTGTTTAAATGATGATGCAAGAGATCAAAGGAGCAATGTTTCACAAAAGAATGGAAAGCCCTTGCTGCTGTGGTGGTCTCTAAGCCTCTCAGATCCAATCAAATATCCATTTCCTTGCAGCTGGTCAGAAAGCAGGAGTTAAGGTTCATGAGCATGACAAGTAGAATATCAAAACAGAATACCTCACTGGCTGCTCCAAAGCCCAGTGAGCTTTTACTGTGGAATTGGAAAGCTGGGCTGTACACTCTCTCTCTCAATCTTTTAATGGACCAGCTGGTGGCATAGCATCACTTTGTACATGCCTGAGGACCCTAGACTTTGGGAACCAAAATGCTCTGAGGGGGCTTGGCCTGATCTGGCTGTCTAGATTCAAGGAACTTGTGCCATGAATAGCTATCATGAATCAGATCTTGCTTCTGACCACTGTGAAATAAGGATCCTGACAGTTCCACTGAGGACTGGGTTGTTTTGTTTTGGATGAGATAGTGTACATACAGTGCATCTGTTCTAATAGATTTGCATTGCATGTATAAAGGGAGTGGTAGGTATATATTTTAATCTTAAAATGTTATGACTTGTATCGATGCCTAGAATTTTAAGGCAAAAAGATTTTATTCCCACTTGATTTTGTTGATTTCCAACTTAGGCCAGCTTGATGGGATAACGAGTTTCACAAAACATACTAGAGAGTTTTATTTTTTACATTTGTCTTACAATTAAGCACTATGTTCTTTATGGCTTAGACCACATCTGTAACTCTGAGTTCAATACTGAATACCACAGTGGAGTCGGGGTAGTGACAAATAGGACTGGTCCAAAAAAATCCCATGGTGGACTCCAGGTAGTAACAAATGGGGCTAGTCAAAATTGTGCAGCATCTCCCTTATGATGAATATTGAAGAGAATTCAAATATTTAGCTTAAAGAAGACTCAGTGAGGATACCTATTTTAAAATGGTTGAAGTTATACCAAACGAGAAAGATATTAGCCTTATTTAACATAGTAGAACTAGTGTCCACAGGTGACAGTTATTAGAAAACAAATCATGTCTAAGGTTAAGAAAGAATATTCTCATATGTGAAACTAAGAATAGAATCATGCTTTCTCTCTTGAAAGGTAGTGAATTTGTTTTCAAATGAAGTGATCGAGTAGACATTGCCTGACCACCTATCAAAAACATTCTAAAATGTCACTGTTTCTTAATAATGATGGGGTCTTAGAATATATGAATACAATAAAAATTCAATAAATGTAAGTAAATTGAAATCCCGTCTTTGACCCAGAAACAGGATAATGTGAAGAAGGCTTAAATTTAATACTATATATATATATTAGAGTATCTAGGGAAGTTGCTGATGGTGAATTGAAACTAGAGAATTAAAGTCGGGCTAAAGGCACAAGCAAGAAAAAGAAAGAGTTAAAGAAAGACCTCTTGGCTATTTTCCAAAGTTGGTGGTGATTGATGGAGTATCCCTGCCAGTCAGCAGGGAGTTGATGCCAGCTGGCACAGCGAAGGGATCAGGAGCAGAATGGTCCAACAAGAAAAGGAATCTTAAGGTTTATTTCTGTGTTTTGGGAGTGTCTGTTTGTGGATGTGTATGTGGGCATGTAAAGAGTGTGAGATTAATTTCTAAGAAAGGTGAGGCAAAGAGAATAGCCAAAGAAGATAATTCAAAAATAAGAAAGGGAGTATCAACAATGGAAAAGGAGGCCAAAAAAGATAAGAGAAGGAATCTGAAAGAAATGAGTAAGATATACACGGAAAAAAGAAGTGTTAAGTAAGCCATATCTATTCTGGCTTGAGTGGCAGAAGGAAAAATTCAGTCTGTGAATGGAATCAGCAACACCACCTCTTCTAGCTCATGGGCTCATTGAAGAAGCTGCTCTGCTGGGATTCAGCTGTAAGTGTTTACTCAGCAACTACAGTTTATTTATCAGTTCTCACCTAGATAGAATTAGAAAATAAGATACTTGACTTTGCCCCTCCTTTTCCTCGTTTGGATGGGATACTCACAGCTCAGGAATGGGCTCCACCAAGAGCCCCTTATCTAGGGTCTGTCCTATCTGAGACTGCCCCTCCGGTAGGAGACCTGACCCCAGCCACCCACCCTTTCCTCCACATAGTACACCCTTCTGCATGGCTGTTCTTGCCTTGTGTTCAACAACTGACTATTACCAGTGAAATGTCTCCTTCTTACTAAACAAATGCCAGTATGATAAATTATCCATGTTCTGTGCTAATAAGACGAGGTTAGATGCCTCTTCAGGTTGTTTCTCTCCCAACCAGGCAATGTGCATTTAGACAGGCATTTTCCATGGAAACCCGCCCCATCTTCTGTTGCCCAAGCCAGAGTAGCTCCTCTAACCATGGACATCAAGTCCAGTCAAAATAAAGTTTGGTAGGTTTTGAGAGAGATGGATATGAGTCTTTGTCACAGTAGGATCTAATAAACTGCCTTCTCTCTTCCAAAATACACTTCATCTAGTTTGAGTAATATAATCTCCCCAAGCATTGAATTATGCATCTGACTGTTTTTTTGCAAGAACAGAGAATTATGAAAAGGCCATTAAAGTTCTAACACTTCGGAGTTTTCTGGTCTCCTCTGTGTCATGTACATTCTGAGGCATGACTTAGTTTTAAAATGGGAGAAAAGAAAAATTATTGCTAGCATTATGATGTTGAATAAGGTTTATAATAGCAATAATCCCCCATGAAAACAGTTGTTATCATAGTTAATGCCCATTTTGTCAGTGTGTTAACCTTCCCTGGCTCTGCCTTGGGCCATTAAATGGCCAACCATTTGTTAAGTACCCCAGAGCAAGCAGTTTCAGGGGGAATATTGCTGAGCTCATTTGCTAAGGAAAGCACCTGAGAAGACAGTGATAAACTCTACATAGGCCCATGTACACACACGCACCCCGATACATACTTTCCCCAAGTCCTTCCTTGAAGAATATCCTGCCCTATTTTATTTCAAGGACAGTCAGGGCAGTTCTGTAGCCCTGCTGTATCCATGCCTACTAACCCAGGCCACGTCAAACTTGGGCCCTCAGACACCTGCCCTCGTTGTCTCCTGCCATTCTTTCCCATGTCCAGGTGGTGTCAGTGTTTTAGATGTTTGATCATTTTAACTCCGACCTTCAAGAATACATTGTTTCTTTAAAATAAAGGACATAACCAAAAAACAAAATTAATGTTACTTGCAAGCTAGAGCCAAACAGGAAAAGGAAGTGATAAGTCACCTCTAACATCCAGGAACATTTGTCCCTTAAGTAGATACAACTGTGTAATAAATAGCTTCCAATGTTAATTTATTCAGTTATTAGATACATTCAGTGCTTTACACATATTATCCCTTTTAATGGTAATACCATCTCCATGAAGTTGCTATTAGTAGTACACCCAACTGATGGATGAAGAAACAGAATTTAGGGGTCCGCCTGGTGGCACAGCAGTTAAGTGCGCACATTCTGCTTTGGCGGCCTAGGGTTCTCAGGTTCAGATCCCGGGTGCGGACATGGCACTGCTTGGCATGCCATGCTGTGGTATGCATCCCACATATAAAGTGGAAGAAGATGGGCATGGATGTTAGCTCCGGGCTAATCTTCCTCAAAAAAGAAAGAAAGAAAGAAACAGAATTTGAACCCAGGCCCATTGAGTTCAGATCCAAGCTCTGCACTACCATGATACACTATCTCCATTTCAAAACAAAACAGGCAAGAATCCTGCGAAGTTACTGCCTCTTCTCTCATTCTCTCATGTCAGTTCTATCCCAGACCAGGCAATGGTTATCACTATTATGTTGGTTACTAATATTTGTTAAGGTCAACTATTTATTATTGTCCAGGGAGGCTCTGTTGAATAAATCATGTCCAAATGTGAGCTGGTTTTCAAAGTCACAACAAAGCAGACGTCCTTAGCCTAAATTCTGATCAAATTCATTATAGTGGATTTTATTTAAATTGCTTATTATTTGCGTTATAAATAGCTTTATACTAGGTTATCATAGACCCTCAAATGGTCCAGCATTATCAATGTCTAATTTTGGACAGGGTTTAACTAGTTAGTTAAAGGTAGCTGCAACTACCTTCAACTACTTTCCTTCCGCAAAGAGCTATTTCCACACAGTATCATTTCAGAGAAGAATACAGGTATGTTACACAAGTTTTGACATAATTAGTCATTTCATTAATGAAATAATTGGACCTCCTTAATCAAAGGTGGAACTTCTTCCTTAAAGCTTAGTTTGGAGAATCAAATGGGCGGAACAGTAGGAGGTACAAAGATTGGTTCAGAAGAGACAGGAAAAATTTTAATGAGGGAGAGATCTTTTCTCATTAAACTTCTAATTTAGTAAGGCTATATTCTATTTTTAATTTTTACTTCCTATCATCATTTTCACCATGGTTAACATTGTTAACTGCTAAATATCAGATGAGTACCATACATAATGCATGCAAGAGAATCCCAAGGTTGAGCAAAAGAGCTATAACTCATTTGCCAGGATTATGGTTAGTCCTTGATTTCTTGTATTGGCAGAGAGAAGCCTGACAGCACATTCTGTAAATTCAGAGATAATCCTAGACTCTCCATTAGCCATTGCCTTCAAGTGTCTCAGCAGCACAATATTTTCAGATTAGGAGAGCCCAATTAGGATTTAAAAACAATGGAAGTACTGTGCTTGATTTTCCCCCAAACATCTAAAATTTACACAAGAACTGGTATAAAGTTATGAGCAGATCTTAAACTCACTCTTTGCCAAGCACTTGAAATGCAGTAATACTCTGTTGGAAGAAGTGGGAAGCTGGTTCATTAGCATATACTTATCGATTATCTGCATAAATGGCTCTTTATCATGACTTTGCAGTCTGGGATTTTTCTCACTTGGTGTTCTGGCTGGCAGAAAGCCATGGAAATCTTGATGTTGCTCAGATTAAGTAAAGTTTCTGACCCCTGCATTCCTTGGTATTCTGTAGAATCGAGGTGTTAAAAGGCAGCAAACCCACAAACAGGTATCTAGTATAAGGATATGTAAAACTGGGATGTAGAATTTCTGCAAATTTAGTAACATAAATATACACGATAGCCTCTTGGACAAGTATGATGCTGTAAATTCATGCAAACTTTTAGTGAATGTGTCAAGATCAGTTGTAAGATGTCTGTAAACAACATGATCGACTGATAAGGTATAAAAGTTTGCAAACAAATTTTTCAATAATTAGAACAGATTCAAGGAAATTCCTACAATAATGCCATCATCACTCTTGTATATTATGATCCATTTTCTTGAGTGGGAAAGTGGTAGAAAGGCCTAAAGTCAAAAAGTGTGTGGAATTATTGGTATTTCCTTCTAATTGTGTTCTGTGTGTTGATGTCATGCCGTCTGTCTTGTACAGCCAGACTGAAAAATGTTAACAACATTTGCTTTAAGGAGTTACCCAAGGAAAGGAGTGAACATACAGTGTGAGGACCACATGGAACCACATGGACCTAATAGGCAGCCACATCCGGAGTGAGGGCTGCAACGAGAGAAAGTGCAGAGGAGGGTTCCCCTTTGTCCCTCTTTTGCTCCTCATTAATAGCTGCTCTGGGATGTTAATTTTGGATGAAATGTCCTTATTGTGGCAGTGCAAATATGAAGTGGCAAAATCTGATTTAAAACTAAACTCTGAGCCTGTGCACTCAAAAGACACATTACCTAAAGTAATCATGGGCTGAAAAGAAGCAGGCCACTTGCCCCAGGGAGAGGAGATCATTAACACTCCTTGGAGTCTCAGGGGCCTGTGGCCTATGAGAAAGGCAGAGTCTGTGTGCAGGTGAAACAGCTGCAGGTGTCAGGGCACCAGCCCGAATGCAGACAAGCCCAGAGCCGCAGGTGAACATGTCTGCGTGACCTGCGGCTGCGTTTCCCAGAGGAAGGGAGACTTCCAGGGGCTGGAACTCTTCATCTCTGTGCTGGGAGTCAGCAGAGCAGAGCTGTATTGAAAACTGTTTTTGATTTGAGCATATGGGCACATTTCTCTTGTTCCCTCTTCTCTTTTGTAACTCTCCCAGCTGCCTGGAGCTTTTCCACACAGCCTTCTTACATTGTACACTGGGTTTCAAAGACACAGGTTTTTAAAAGTATAATTTAATAAATGCCTGGAACCGCAACAGCTATTGCTCATCCCCTTTGTCCTTCTTCTTATCAAATTCTCAGTTATTTAGAGTAAAAAGTAGCATTGGTGTGGAAAACTAGAAACCTTGAACTACGATACCCATGGGCTCCAGCCTCAGTTTGTCCTCAGCAATAACAGTAGAGCTGTATGGACAGGACCCTGTTGTTGTTGCAAGTACCTTTATAAACACACACGCATGTATGCATGTATATGTGTATATATACACACACACGCAGGTAACTTTTGTGTGATGTAGTTTTTACTTCAATGGACTTATATTTTCACTTTTACTAGTGCCCAAATCAAAGTAACGACACTGTAATTTGAACCCAGGTCTCTCTGACTCCAAAGACCAAGCTCTTTTCCTTCAGTGTACTGTCATCTTAGGGAAAAAAACCCCAGGGATTTGATCTCAGTGTTTGGGAAAATAGTGCTCCAGACAAATAAATAAATAAAATCTCCTGTGCATGAAATGAGCAAGAGTTTGGTCTGAGGCAGCAAAACCCTGGAGCCCTGAGTGCTCTGTGCTACTTGCCCACAGGGTCCGTTGCGTGCCAAGACACAGGGACTGGTCTATCCACCCGAGAGAAGATTTATCGTTTAGTCAGAAAAATCTATACCCTTATTAAAAGATGATTATCCATTTTTCATTATGCATCTGATCTTTCTAGATCACAGACTGAGAAAAGAGGAAGCATGCATTTCTCTTTTCCATATGTATAAAAAACCCTCCAGTATGGAAGCCTGCAGATATATACCCTATATTAGAAATGAATCAGGCATTTTAGCTGTTATTACTCTGAATTCCATAACTGATGAGAGTTGGTAAACTCTAACCTCCCTTTTAAAAGAACTGTTTAAAAATCACTACTAGCTGATGAAAATTTGACAGGTTAAAGGAAAAAGAAGCCCTATTTATACATTTTGTTTCTAAAGTCAGAAGCTTTATAAAGCATTACAGTCAAGGCTGCTTCAACATTTAAAAGAGCTTTTCCAAAGGAGCTCTTTATGAAGGTGCATTAGCATGTGCAAATTAAGATTCTCTATATACTATGCGACTGTTAGGGGAAAAGGAAAAAAATAAAGGCAAGCATTTAGAGACAGCCCAAAAGCTAATTAAACGCCTATCTTCCTCTGGGCTTCAGTAGATAGCGATGCATTTATCAAGGCTCCCTTGCTTATTGCTGTCTCTGGGAAGAGTTCTTGTCTTCCATTTTGATACAACCAAATCTTGGGTAAGGCAACTGTCACCTAAAACAGTTCATTAGAACATGGCTTTCCTCCACATATGGACAGTCAGTGTCATTCTAATTAAGGTATTTGTAAGAGATTTTTCCTTGTCCTGTAGATTATTCTTTAATAAATCAGTAACATGATGTTTTAATGATTCAACACTCCAAACAAAATAAAGATAAGGAAAGCCCATCTTCAGTGTCCCTGGGCCCTTGTGTTTTACATGTGGGGAAGCTGAGGATGTGTGGGGGAACTTAGGAAGCCTGTCCGCACGGCACAGTATAGGCGGAGCTGGGGCAGGATCTCGCGGTACACGCTCTTTACACACTAGGTATAATTATTTGCATGGCTGAATAAAAGCCTTTTCAATCAGAACCTTTGAGTTTACATAATCCTCTCATCAGTATTCTCCTCCACTCACCCCACAACAACCGCCCCCCTAAAAAAAGCCTGAGGAAAATAAATGTAAATTGAGTCAATAAAAACTCTTTCTTCACTAATATGCAAATTGAGAGAACCATTTGAGAGTGAAGATAGATACACAAAGATAATGGACACATACTCACAGACACTAGTCAGAAGGCAGAATTTGATGTATTGTGATTGTTCAGCTTTTTTCTCTCCAGGAGGTCAACCCCTCCCCATTGTACAACTTTTTCATTAACGTAGCCACGAAAACAGATGCACTGCTCTTTACTCCAGATTGTATAAGACTTGTTAGCAGCACCACTAATGCTCATTTCCCATCATATATTCAGGTTAAATATAGATACATGGATAATATTTACAGTACTAGTACAAGGCAGGGGTGCTCTGCATTAAGAACACTTACTTTATGGAAAAAAAAAAAAGTCATAAGAAGAACCAAGGAATACAGAGATCATCAGCATGGAACTGACCTTAACAAACCATCTGTTGAATTTGCTTCTAATTCCCTGTTCTACAATTGAAGAGTTAGAGAGAAATAAGGCTGTGCTTTGGCTGAGGTTACACAAACAATATGAGTGAAATAAGGAATGACTCCTGGACCGAAGAGTTCTTTAATAATCTTCATTCTTCCTTCAAAACTCAGCTCAGCCATTTCTTTCTCTTCCCAGTGCTATTACTGATCTCCACGGGATGGACATGTGGCTCCTTCTTTGTCCTCTCACAGTCCCCTATGTTTAGCTCTATGTTTGCACTCAGCATATGATATTGACATCTGGTATTAATGCATCTCTCTCTTACACTAAACTCTAAGATTTTTGATGACGGGAACCAAATTATATCAACGTTTACCTCCACAGCACCTAGTTCAATGCCTGCAATGAAACTGATGCTTAGTAAAGTTGTCGAATTAGATGGAACCATTTTAAATAGCCAACTCTCACAGTTGATTTATATGTGATTTGATATGTCCAAAAAGTATTTACTCATAACTTTCCGGGATATATTATGGAAAGTGACGTATAGCATTAATGTCTTTCTATTAGAGGCTAAAACTTGGCAAGCCTGAGGTGCAACACATTAATTCATTTTGTGCAAAATAAGCACTTTTAATACGATCGCTTTACTTTCAATGGTTTTATAGGAAATAATATAATAACTGAGCATCAGTGAAGAGGCTCCCTAAAACCAGGAAGATGATAAATGATAACTGATCCATACCAAGACATCCTGAGGATTGTCAAGAGTTATGAAAAATCATTTACCTTATGGTTTTCTTTAGAACACCTACCATCTTGTGCCAGACTAGCCTATTGTCAAGACTAGTTGATTAAGTGTGCATCTACGAGATGGTGTGTACCACTAACTCAGAAAATAGTCTCAGATCTCCGATTTTCTCCTACACGGTCATTACTGGTCGCTAACTCCCCTCTTCAGGGGAGCAACATTTTCGTTCATAAGAGCATCAGCATATTTCAGAGAAGATTGAACTCTATCTCCACTTCTCTTCATGTCCTTTCTTTTCTACAAAAATCCTTTCAGAGTCATCTGATGAAAATGACCCTCATGCTGTCATAGACCACTTCCCTGCAAGTCAATGACATGTGGACAGTTGGCGGTTAATTCCTGCCACCTCCTTAGCGTCAATGTGTATAAATATGCCTGGACTTGTCTCAGGAAAGGCAGCTCACTTCAATTATCATTTCATATCTTTTAATATTTACATTAAAAAAGAACACATATTTTATACTGAGCATAGCCAAAACAGCATGAATTGTATCTCATCTCAACCAACAATATCTGAGGATTCTGAGATAAAGTGAAAGTAGCTCTTTGCCATTTCAGTGGACCAGAAACAAGAATGTGCTTCATTAAGGTAGAATCATAAACTGCTTGAGAGTAGAGGTCATTCCATTGTCTCTACCTTCTATAGCTTCTTACATGATATTGAGGACATGGTTTGGTCAAAATAAAGACTTATTTATTGATTACATATCAGACTGGTTCTTACAGACAGAAGGCTACAGTGTGAGCTTCTTCCACCAACAGTTCTCATTTATTTATTAATCTTAATTTCCAGATTTGCTCCTGGGACACATGCATGCTCACGCTCTCTGGTGTTCTCAGGTGGCCTCAAGTTGCCTGCCAAGCTGCTGATCACATGCTCTGCATGAAATCACACAGCCTGTTTATGTAACAGCTGCAGGGGCTGAGATGAAGCCTGGGAGAAGGCATGGATTTTCCAGTCAGAGAACTTTGAAAACTCTGACTTCTTTAAGAGTTACGGTTTCTCTGATGAGGTGTTCTCTAGCATTCTTCTTTTTGGTATTTCAGACACAATGGAATCAACAGAACACACTGGACTGAGAATCAGGAGCTCAAGGTTTTATTTTTGGTTTTGCTTTCACATTAGTATCACAACTGAATTAAAGATCTTGAATAAGACCTTGAATATTCCACTTTGTGATATGGAGGAAAAATTGTATAAGTCCTTAATTTCATACAAACAATAAAGATAGAACCATATGATAATATGGCTCAAAATTATATGGGTGTAGGGCACTTGGTAGCTCAATGGCTATGACTATGTATTGTGGAGAACCTGCAAAAACAATGAATACAATACTGTTAGTCCTCCACCACCTAAATCACAAGACCCTATTTTGCAAAATCTGAGATAGTCTAACTACAATTCTGAAACCACTCACGGCTTGGTAAATATTTCTCAGACTCGGATTCAACACTTAAAATAAACAGACAGTATCTGTCACTAATGTTGCTTCTCCTTTTTTATCTTATTATGCGTCAAAATGCATAATATCTTGATTCTTGTTGATTTACCTTGATTTTTCCTCCAAAATCGCAAACAAATTATTCTTTCTTCATAATGACATATATGCTTGTAGCTTCAGGCAGTGTCTTATTAATTGACATTTGAATGGGACCTCTATGGACACTCATCATCCGGAAACCCAGGAACAATTCTAGCTAGTGGGACACCCTTTGGGATTCAGAAAGATGCAGAGCCCCTTAATTTATTGCTCACTAAAGACAGTCGTCGGTCAACCATTAGTATCATGTCCTCTTCTCCCAGACCCCTCAACTTCCGCAATTCTGACCCTGACTCTTCTAGAAGAAAAATAAATAAATCAAGGAATGACAACATCTGGGGAACAATGATATCATTAAAACATATTTGCTCATCTGATTTAAAAGTACACAGTGTTTAAAGAAAGAAAATACTCTATTTGTTCTTTCACCTGGGACTTCCTGCTGATTCCTGCACTTAGCTATGAGTCTTGGTCTAAATCTAGTGTAAATCATTCAATGATAGAAATATTTTCTTTCCTTTTTCCATCTATTCACACCTGGTTGTGAAATATTTCCTAGTTGTGTTTCCATTCATCTTCACCCCAGCAGGGTGTTCGTGCTTTAGTGGTGCTCCTAGGCTTATTCCACTTTGCCAAAGGCTTCAGGACCAAACTTGCCATCCTCACGAAAGCTTACAGCTGGTGAGGGACCTTGTATGGAAGGAGATGCACTCTGGCAGCAGTTACTGTAGGATGCTCAATGAAACACAATCTCTGAAGAGATAAGGTAAACAAGACAGTTTTGGAATGAAATCTGCAATACCTACAGGCACAGCCAATCCCCTATATTTCACCTTTCCCCCACCCTGTTTTGCCTCCCTGTTACTTCCTTCGAGGGCCCATTCTTTCCTTGGGTTGCTTACCATTCTCTTACTCTTCCACGTTCCTAGACCAGCTTTGCTATTCCTGGATCTTTCCATATCTCTTGGTTTCCAGAGGACCTACTTGGTGTCTACATATGCACACTTCTGGGGCTGTTGCATTCAGGAGGATGGAGATATTTTCCTGGCTGCAGAAGGGTTGGAAACTCTTAGCAAAAGAAGATCCTGGATATTGGTTATTTGCCTTTAGGGCCCAATTCAAATGGCTCCTCCTCAGTCTAAATGATCCCTCCTCTGTACTTCCATAGCTTCTGTCCATTCTTCTGGTGTGGGAGTTCCACTGTAGTTACAAACATGCTGATTCTTCTCCCTTTAGACTCCTATCTTCTTCAAGGTAGAGCCTTAACTTTTGAATATTTAGTGTTTAGCATGATGACAAATATGTGGTAGGTACTCAAGAAGTACTTCTCAAATTGCATTGGCCTTCCAACCTCACACCATTAACTAGTGATTATCCAGGAGTAGAATGTAGCTCTGTCTCTTTCCATAACCACTAGCGAAGGGCTTTAAAGGGTTGGGGGAACTTGACAGTCTCCTGGGATTGCAGGGACCAGGTCAGTCTTCTTCCATGTCTGTAGGTTTGGAATAGAAAACACTAGCAGGGCTGAAATGCTTTATAAAGGACATGTGGGTTGAATTAGATAAAATACCAAATACCACATATTACAAAATTCTGAATGGCAAATGATACATTTTTTTTTTTGGTTTAAAAAAATAAACAAAAACGCAAACAAAACTCTGATCATTCTTTCTACTCTATGACTTATTCACTATGTCATCCTTTACTGGCTCTAACTAGAAGTGTGTTCTCTCAAATGGGTATTTCCAGGCCAGGTCAGTTTTTCCCGGCATGTGAAACTCTTCATGGTGTCCAGTGTAGGGAATTTATCCTCACTTATAATCAGGGCAATAGAGGGAAGAAATAAGATGTATCAACTACTTCCATCTGAAGGATGAGAAATGTGCATTGAAAGATGAATTATATTCTGGACCTTATTCCATTACCACCTCCTGCCAATTACGTGGTGAGAGGAAGGATGATGTTTCACAGAATTTTATAGGTTTCTGACCAGAAGGCACCTCAGAAATCGTCCAACACAATTCCCTTATTTTATAAATGAGGAAACTAAGGTTAGGAGAGGTTAAGTGACATGTGCAGGAGGGTAGTAAATGGCAGAGCAGGGCTAGAATCCAATTTTCCTAACTACAGTGCAGCCCTCCCTCTCTACGACTTGCAACACAGAGAAGCAGGTATTTTAGTGTCACTCATCTCCCTTCACAGTGCTTTCCTTTGTTCCCCTAAATGTCTTCTCACTGTTCAGGGACTTATAACCCCCAAGACTCTCTCACTTCATCTTTCAAATTTCCTTTTGAAGAAAGTGACTGGCACCATATTTTTATCTAACAATTAAGCCTTAGTATTAGGGCATTTTTAAACAAGACATAAAAATTTTAAAGTAGAGAAATAAAGAAGAATTTTCCCTAATATCGGAGTCCAGCAGACCTCAATTGACATGACATCTTTTAAAAATAAAAGCAATATCTGCACAAAGATAGAAATTCAAAAAAACACAAAAAGGTAAACTATAACGTGTGTTTCCTTTTCCTGTAGTCACTCTCCCTAGTGGAAGTTGCTGTTAACAGATTTTATCTATACTCACAGCAAAATGTAAAATGCTATATATGTGAACCAACATAGCTAGCTGGATGGATGGATGGATGGATGGATGCATGGATGTATAGATAGATAGATGAATAGATAGTAGATAGAAAAAAATTTTGACAGAAGAGTTGAGCCTATACAAATGTTTTTCATTTAATAACATAACATAGAGATATTTCAAAATCATCATATGCATGTATTTCATTTTTTAAATAGCTGCATATTATTCAACTCTATGAATGTACAATAATTTAAGTAGCCCCTACGTTTTTTCAGGTTTTGCTATTACAGGTTAGAATAATAATGTTTATATATATATATGTCTGTGCACACACACAGACATTTGCAAGCATAACTATAATAGTGGAATTGTTGTGTTAAAGGATATGAGCACTCAAAACTTTGATATTTTAAAGTAGGACATTTGAATATCTAAAGAAGAAGGAAACTTTCAATAAGATAGAGAAATCTTTCCTTATAGCTTTTTCAGTCATCTCTCTAAGGTCCCAGAAAATGTGTTGAAGAGTGAGTAGCAGGGGAGAATTCCCAGCATAGCAGCCTCTCGTACGTAGAGAAGGGGATAAGTTCAGAGTCCAAAGACCAGATCATAGGTTGGTGGCAAAAATTAAATACGATTATAAAGAATCTGTTTCAAAATGGCTACTTAGGGTTTATATGGAATGGCTAGCAAAGAACCCCAACCACTTACACACTATGCAAGAAAGAGCGGTCCTCCATCTATGAGAATATCATCTTCTTCATCCTAGTTGGCCTTCACTGCCTGCTGCATGGACCACCAGCCTCTACTCAGTGATGATGCCTGACCAAACAAGCTAAGGCTCCTAATGGGAAAGCAGGTAGCATTTCTTAAAGGTTCCAAAATGGAGGCTGAGGAGTTGTCATCCACTTGCTTTTTAAAAGGAGACAGGCTTTCCTCACTCTTCATCTCTTACTAGCTTATTAGCTATTAGTGCAGCCCCAGCAAGCTATGAGCAGCAGCCAAAATCTGATCAATAATGTATCCGTCTGTATCGGAATCAAAGGTTCCATGGTAAGGAAAGGAAAGCACAGAGTACTTTAAATCACAATGTGTATCAGCAGGAGCCAGACAGCTGAGAAGGGCCTGAGATGGAACACAGAGAAGAGAGAAGCTGAGCAGGGGGTAGAAAGCTGGGAGAGAGACCCAATTGTTAAAAACAATACAGTTCTTATTTTGAAAGGTTGAAGATTCAAAGGACAAAGGAGGCTCAGAGCTTTCAGAAATCAGAATCACAAATATATATATATATGCTTCAGAAACACAGGGGTCAAATGAAGCAAGAGTCCTGGGCAGTTTTTTGGATAATTCAAATAGATTCTTCACCCCACCCGGAATTTTCCAATGTCTATTTAGCTTCCTTTTTCTAGATAACATATCAGGCCTCTGAGAGTCAGGGATTCAGAGTTCCCATACTGAGTCCCATCATTTGAACCTGTAAACCATGCAGAATGATGTCACCCAGATACTGCATTTGAGCCACACTTCTGCCATTTTCTGTCCAAAAAAAAACATTCAGGTTCAAAAGTTGGAAATAGAAATGTGAAAGCTGTGAGGAATCTTATAGGTCAATTATTCAAACATCCAATTTTGTAGATGAGGAAACTAACGCCTCAGAAATAGCTGCTTTCACTAACATCACATAATCAGGACTAGATCTCAGACCTCTTTGATGACCACCTCCGTCATCTATCTGCTGCTCTACCACCAGGCAGTGTAGTCAGCATTTCTATTTTGGACCATGGGAGAAAAACAACCAACCAATATTTCATTATTCCCTCAAAAAAATACTCATTTATACCTCTCTACAAGTGGATTAACATTCAGTAAAGAAAACAGTGAACCGAAATCTCTAAGATCATGTGCTTTCTCTTATTCGACATATTTGGAGTCCATCACTGTTTCCGAAAATAGACTTTGCTTGGTAAAAGATATGTGTGTATGTTGCAGGAGCAGGATAAAGAGAGAAAGAGACACTTTATTGTAAAATAAAGTATAAATTATTTTTGTATCATCACCAGTTTTAATCTTTTAGCAAGAACCTTGGCTACGTGGCCTTCGTCTATGTCTAGGCTTAACATTTTCATATATAACCAAATATCTATATTTGTGGGGCTTGTTTATTTATTATCTGTCATTAGAATGTAAGACCAAGAGGGCATAGAGCAAGTCTGTTGTTCATGCTTATACTAGCTAAGGTCACACGAGCTGGGGTAATACAGAGTTTACTTCTGGCTCACCTCAAGTCTAAACAGTGTTCTTACTGCTGCTCTCAAACTGCTGATTCTGCCTCCTTCTTCCGTGTGGTTGCACTACCTTCAATGTAGCTCCCAAGACCAGCACAGTAGGGGAAAGATCCTGGAGAACCACACATGGCAGGAGAGAGAGTGAACACTTTCTCTTACATTCCATTGGCTAGCACTCAGTCACATATCCAACCTAAGCACAAAGAAGGCTAGGAAATGTAGTCTAGTTGTGTTCCCAAGAAGAGAGAATGGGTGCAGGGATCAGCTAGTAGCCTTTGCCACACTACTCTAAAACCAAAGCCTAGAATAGCATTTAGCATACTAGATGCTCAAAGAATAGCTGGTGAAGGAATTTTTGAATGAATGAATCTAGTCCACCCTTTTAACTTTCTCACGATCCTATAGGTTAAGTAATTAAGTGTGAACTACTTATCCAAATAGAAATGAGAATTCATTATGATTCCATTTTTAAAGAGGGTCTTATTACTCTTCAGCTCATTTGCTTTTTCTTTCCTCTCAGCAATGATCCTTAACTGAAAATAACTTGATTCTCATGAAAATCAGTTTTCTTGAAAGTAAAGCTAATTATAGCTGTCTGATGCCCCTTTTCTGTTCCTCTAGTCCTCATTAAAAGAGTTGACTACATGGGAACAATGTGATGAAAAATCTTCCCACCACCATGACACAAGCATATTACTTTATAATCTATGCTCACAGAATGTAGATTATCTGCATTTCACATGTATGGTTTGGAGTACGACTGCTATTTTATATTCAAAAATATAAGCCAGGAGACCTACTGAGGTTGTATAAGTCAGATAAGAATCTATCCTAGTGTCTGAATATTCAGAGCAGGCCATTGGATAAGCTTCCCTCATTCCCAACCAACCTCATTTTCAGGAGTTTCTTCAGTTTTTCCACCTGTGCTCTCTGACTACATGTCAAATCCGATCCTTTGTTTTTTGTCTTCAGCTATGCCAAGAGAACAGCAGGAACATGTCCCCAGAATAACAACTGTGCAGTACAATAGCTGCCTGAGGCCTGGTTCCCTGACTTCAACTCCTTAAAGTCTTATGAGTTGTAGCTAGACTTTGAAACACAGTCCTTTGCAAGCTTTCTATCCTCCCACCTTGCCCTTTACAATTCCCCTCTCTCTGCCTCATGTCGGCAGCGCAGGCTTAGGTCAGGTGGCAGATTAGACTTTTTCTTACTACAGGCAGTGAGAATAAGATTGATACAAACTATTGATTTTGGGTAGTCACAAATTCGTTAAGTGGTACAAAGTAGAAACTTGGGCACCTCGTTGAATGTCTCTAAGCTTCAGCGTTCTCATCTATGGAATGCGGAGAAAGGTAACTTTTGTTGAGTTAGTGTTAAGACAATGGATGTAAAATGGCTGCCCTACAAGTGTTTGTCTTCGCCCTTCCTTCCATCTCACGCTATTCCCCTATAGCTCCTTACTTCGCTCCCAGTTAATGGAAATTTTATCCTCCTCCAGTTTTCAGTATACCAATTTTTATACTTCAAGCACCCCATTCTGAAATTAGTTCATTTTAATGCAAAATCCTTTTGGCTACCTCTCTGTTCAAGCTTTCTTCTTAAGCTACTGGACTGTGCTGTCCAGAATCTCTAGTCACATATTGCCAGTGAATACTTGAAATGTGGCTATTCTAAATGAAGATGTGCTCCAAGTGCAAAATATACACGAGATTTTTTAAGACTTCATATACAAAAAGAATGTAAAATAGCTCATTAATCTTTTGTGTTGATTATATCTTAAAATGGTAATCCTTTAGATACATTGGATTACATAAAATATATTCTTAAAATAGATTTCACCTGTTTATTTTCACTTTATTAAACACGGCTACTAGGATAGTTTAAATTAAACATGTGACTTGCATTGTATTTCTACTGGACAGCATTTTAGTAGGACTATCTCTCACTCAAATTTCAAATTCCAAACTTCTCCTGCAACAGAATCCTCTCCCCTCAGCTCAATCTGCCTCCTTACAACTCTGCCATTTTCAGGCAGATGTGTTCCTCTTTCTTCTTAAGCATGAATAAAAGTAAGATCTCTTTGAAAACAAGAAGATAAAAATGGCATTTTAATGTTTCTAAAAGAAATGTATATCTTTATTATGTATGGAGAAAAAGGTGGTTAAGCACCCTGACCATGGCTGCTTAGCTAGAAGAAAGAGTTTGAACTCTGGGGTCTTCTGAATTTGAAAAGTCTTGTAAACAGGAATTTTGCGGAAGAGAGAAAAAGACTTGGTTTTGCATTCAGATTGTATAGGTTCAAATCCTCACTCTGTATTAACTTGAATCTGTAACCCTAGGTAAGTCTCTTGAGCTCTCTGAGTTGGTTTTCTCAATGATAAATATGTGTTTGTGAAAATTAGACTTCAATTATCTAAAGCGTTTGACATATAATGAGTCTTTAATGAGTGATCCAAATATTATTTCACATGACAAATCATGCTGCTAAATAATTTACTAGAACGACTGGGACTGGGACGACGGGCTGGGCTGGGCACTGGCGACAAGCAAATCAGACCAACTTTTTATAAAATGTCCTGTACACCTTTGTGTTTCAACTCTATCATTTCTATTTCCATCAGTCTTTTATTATGGGTTTTATTTTCAACAGATGCTTATTAAAAATATCCATAAAACTTTGGGGGATAATACCAAGATATAAAAGATATTAAAGATATATTCTAAAGGTTAAAAGAACACTTTTAGCCCTTTTTTTGAGGAAGGTTAGCCCTGAGCTAACATCTTGCCCATCTTCCTCTACTTTATGTGTGGGATGCCTACCTCAGCATGGCTTGACAAGCGGTGCCATGTCCACACCTAGGATCCAAACCGGCCAACCCCAGGCCACTGAGAAGTGGAACATGCGAACTTAACAGCTGCGCCACCAGGCCAGCCCCACTTTTAGCCCATATTTTATTTTGAAGATTTATATTTAATCATAGGAGCCAACTGGTTCCACGGTCTTTAAAAAAATAATAAAAAACCAAAATTTCCAGGATTCTTCACATTCTTTCCTACTCAGAAATATGAATAGATCGAGCTACTCCAAAATGAATATGGCTATAGTTCAAGACACACAGATTAACTTCCAAGAAGTAGGAGGAAAGAAATTCTTTGTTAATTTTCTGAACTGTAGAAATGGAAAGCCGTGAAAGGTTTTATCCTTCAAAGTGCCTTAGGAGTAATTTTAGCAGGCTGTGGAATCTTTGACTTTAAATATAACATTCTATTTTTCAAGATGTCTGTATGTATTGTTATTCTAGCTGATTGGATGCGGAGAGCAGACATGATAGAAACTAAGGCTAGACTCGTAAGTGGCTTAAATGGGTCAAAGAAACCTCAGACTTGCTTCTGAGATTCTGGATTCATGGTTGCTAGTTGAGTTTTTTGGGCCATGGCCTCCATGAAAGGCTGCGATGGACTGGTGATTTCTGAGCACAGGAAGTCCAGCTTCTCTTAGGTCCTCTCTACTCACCATCTGTATTCTGACTTCCAATGCTTCTGTGTCATGATTAACTGAGGCAAAGAGGCCATTGTAAAAGGTAATGAGACTAGGAGGTCAATAACGTCAAATCTCTTCATTTGGGCCTAATATGATCCTGCTGAGAAAAATATTCTTCTGACCGAGAGAAGCCAGATTCAATTGTGACTAAACCATGACAGTCCCTCGAGGTGGCTAGGGACTGGTTTTGAAATGGTATTTTTAAAAAAAATTATTGCCAAAGCCCTCTGTGGGCTACTAACATTATCTCAGTCAAGTAGTAATCTGGGGGTAGTTAATAAATAAGTTGTAGGACAACCAGCACCTGCCTGAATACTTAATGACTCTTGCAAACAGCAGCTTGTGTAGACCCTTCTTGATGTTTGAACTCCTTTTCTTCCTTTCACCACAAATCAAGTCCCTGGGATTCCACAAGGCCCAGTTGAAATGTGACCTATTCATGAAACTTGGCACTCTCCTGCCACACACTTAGTTGTCACCTCCCTCCCCCATCAGCTACCATAGCATTTTGCCCTTATCTCTGTTGCTGAAGCTGTAATTATTTTTCATGTGTTTGTTTTTCTAAATAAAGTATGGGGGATTCAAGAGCAAGATTTCTTCACTTACCTTTGCATCCCATGTGCTGCACACAGTGCCTGGAGCAGGATGGATACGCACACAGTTTTTGAATGGGTGTGTGCTTTTTCTGAAAGCCAAGGCTGATATGACTGGTCAATCAATGGATAAACTGATCGAATTCCTCCCACCCAATGGTCTTTTAAAATGTATTCACAGAAAAGTATAGATGATCTTAAGAAATGTCCAGTTGCCACTACAGAAAGGTATTTGGTGAGAAAGGAGCGTATTGTCCAATTAACTAGCTATTTTCCTTTATTCCACATTAAGCACAGCGGCCATTTTACCTTCACTGTAACTGAACTGAAGAAGATGAACCATCTTTCAGTGGTCCCTGTTAGGATCATTGGAGAAAATTGATATCTTTTCAGTTGCGTAATACAGAGTAAAGGCTTTTTAAATGATTCATCAGTTCAGCTATATCCATGTATGGTTATTTTTAAGTTTTTGCCTTATTGCTGTTTTTTGTTACCTTTAAAATTTTTAACTTTGATTTTTTGTGGCTATTTCTCCTTTCTAAATCTTTATCATTTTATCACCTTAAGTGCCTGCTGTACAGGGCTCAGTTGTTGCCATCTGCGTGATATATTTTCAGGGAAATAGGGAAATACTCAGTGTAATCCTCCTTTTATGTTCCTAGTAGCTCATTGATGCTTGACATTGTAAAACTAGAGATTCATTCCTTTGGCTTAAGACTTGGGCCCTTATTGAAAGATAATCTTTTATAATAGCTAGAGTATTTTCTTTCCTTAAACCTGTATGATCCAATGTGACATTTTACAGCATTTTTCGTATTTGTTTTCTATTACACTTTTTTGTATATTTATCTTATGTCCCCTACTAGAATATTAGCTTCTTGAAGTCAAGAGTTATTTTTCCTTCATCTTTCTGTGTCCTCTTTTCCCAGCTACATCTTTTCAGGTAGATTAAATGTTGGTTGTAGGAGAAGACATGCATAACCCCACTGTAAGGTCAGGTTAAGTTACCAATTATTTGGGCAAAAATCAGAATTTCACAGATCAGGGGAAATTTCAGCCTAATACAACACTTCCATCCTCACAGGGTCACTCAGCTACTGGTAACACTGGCTTCACAAAGTCCTCATTCATCTGAGCCCTTGATGGCTTGCTGCATCACAATCTTTTCCTCTTGGGGCTTACATAATAGTCATGCAAAACTGGTGCAAATAGTCTTTTTTTACTAGGGCTTCTATTGATGAGAGTGTTTTCAAAATTGGACACACACAGAAGAGGGATTGAGAAAGAGGGACGGAAATTAGTCCAGAGAGTCAATGTTCTTATCCATGTGGAGAAGAAAATAGATAAATCTCGGTAAGGTCCAGTAGCCTGCTTGTGATCACACAGCTAGTAAATGAAAGAACCAGGTTCCTCGACCCCAGCATGGTCTAGCTACAGAGCCTGAGCATCTTCCAACACACTGTGCTTCTTCATCAGTCATGTTTCTAACAATGGGAATAGTCTATTCAGTGCTTTTCATAGTTTTTAAAAAAGATTGTCTCCATACTTACCTTTCTGCTTCCTATTTACACTTAGTCTGACTTTTTCTTTTCCATTTGGTCGACTTTTTTTTCTTTCATCCTGGTCTTTTATTTTCTTTATTTTTTTCTTCCTCCCACTCTCTCATCTCTCTCTTCTTCCTCATTCTTTATCTCTTTTCCACTCTCTCTTTTCCAATTCCATTAATGAAAGTAGATAATAACTTGTGAATTCAAGTGGAACTTCATTTCTGAAACTGCACACTCATGCTGGAACCCATTAAGCTCGATAGCGAGAAATGAGAGAAATCATAATTATCAGGCCACTAAAATACATGAAACATAAAATTTGTCAGGGAAAGTAATTGAAATTATTGGAGCAGTTGGGCCTGGTGCTGAGCAGACCCTCAGTGATAATAGAAAGGTTACGGGTGATGTTTAGCAATGCTGATGAGGTCCAAGGTGACTCTGCGCCACCTCAGTCAGCAAATTTATGCTCGGTTTATATTATTTTGCTAATCCATCTCTGAAAATTGGGAGAACAGTGGTTCAAAGAACGCTTTCAACCATCCAGCAAAACAGGTACTAAAGACTCGCTTTTTTCTTTACCTCTTTAGTGAGTTTTTTCTCACTTTTCTCATTCTGTTGTCTTTTCTCTCCTTGAGCTTCTCCATCTCCTCATTTCCCTGCTTCCTATTATTCTTTCTCCTTTTAGTTTTTTCTTTCATCCTTTCCCATGTATTCTGAGTGCTATTATTCCATTAATTCCATCTAAAAGCATTTGACAATTTGTCTGACTGGTGTGGAAAATGAACTTTTCAGCGACAGTGACTCTGTAACCTCAGGGTCAGAATTTTTCCTCCTCTGACCAAGGCTGCCTGCCCCTGAGAGGAAACCACAGCCCCAGTCCGCACATACAAACGTTCCCGCAGGGATCGTCATCAAACACACACTGTTACTGCGCATGCTCAGCTGACGCTATCTGAGCAAATATGAACGTGCAGGAACGAGAATGGTTCTGACTACCAACCTTAAAAGTCCTAATGTGTCTCTGGCTTCAGCAACTTAAGAATTTTAAATATTCAGGACTGCCTATATACTGTGCTTATGGTATAAGAGCTGAGACATAGAAAATATCATCAGGAGGAGGTACCAACTCGTATGAGGTAAACATAAGAGTGAGACATTTTTGACAAAGATACCTGAGTCATGCTGGAAGATTTTTAAGAGGCTCACCATAGCTGGTAACAGCTATGGGCAGAATAAGTATATATATCTCTGACATTAATTGATGGTTGCCTTGTAACTTTATATCTCTCTCATATCTCCTTCATGACTTTTTATATTTATATCACATATCATTTTAAAAGATTTTGTTTGATCCTCACATATTCAAAGTAAGGAAGCTATTACTACCCCCATCCCTTAGTTGAAGAAACTGAGGCTCTGAAAGATTAAATGATATAGACACTGTCACTTGACTAGTGAGTGGCAGATATGTCTCCTTTCCCTTTATTCTGTGTGCTTTCCATGGCGCCTTGTGTCCAACTCCACCATTAGAAAATTCTTGAGTTGGGCCTGAATGGCATCTTGGTTTTTTGAAAGAGTTCAGTGACCTCATTTGGACAAGTTCTATATTGTAGTTACTATACCTTAGTATTGGGCTGACTCATGCATAACTACACTGGCGTCAGTGCTGACTCCTTACCAGTGCCTGATTCTTCTCCTTTGTGTGAATTCTAGTTCTAAAATCCCCCACCAAGTGGTAGCTCAGTCTCTGCTTAAATATTTTTACAAATGACTGGCTTCAGCCTAGCCCCTTCCATTGTTGCATAGCTCTAATTGTTAAAAAGTTATTTTTTCTGTTGAGACAAAGCCATTGCCATTCAATGGGATTCCAGCCTTTAGAACACTCAGAACAAATCAGAGAGACAATTATTGGGTTCATAGTATATTCCAGATCTGTGCTCAAATGCTAGAGGTAGTCTCTTCCTTCTTCTACACTTGCAGCCTAGGCAGCTTCCCTGCACTAGCAGTTAAGATTGTGGGCTTTGGGTTCAGAAGGTCTGGTTTGAAACCCGGTTCCACCCTGTTCTGCCAAAGGTCATGCAGGTTACCTAACTTCTCAGTGCCTCACATTTTCCATGTGCAAAATAAGGAGAGTAATAGTACCACCACAGTGAGTTTTGGCCAGGAATGAATGAGATAATACATATGAAAAACTTGAAAGATGGCATAGCACTTATTAAGCAACAAATAAAGATTAGCTATTATTATGGTATTGACAATACTTCAGAATATCTAGACTTCTCTCATGTATTTCTTAAAGTCCTTGTCCCCAGGTTAAAACTCTAGGCTTATTAGATAGATGGGTCATTCATTCATTTAGTCATTCATCCAAAACTGACTGGTGATAACTATGGGCCAGATGTGTGGCTAGCTCTGGAAATGAGACAGCGAACAAACAATCTTAGGTCTAAAGGAGATTGCTGTTCAGGAGATGCAGATACTCACAGGATAACTGTAATTCAGAGAGATAAAGGCTATGACTTTCATATCTACAAAATGGGAACACAGAGCAAGACATGCACACCCTTTCCCAGCTGGAGCTTCTGGTGGGTTGTGGGGCAGGAGTTAGACTTTCCGGAAAGGAAGCCCTGAATCAAGTCTTAGAGGACAAGTTAGAGCTGGCGGGAGGAGGAGAAGGAAAAGGAGAGAATGGCAATTCAAATAGTAGATGTGCATGAATAAAGGCATGGAGGCAAGAGGCACGTGATGGGCTCCGTGAGTCATTTAGTATGGATGGAGTATAAGACATCTGTCGGAGAGAGGAGACTGGGGATCGAGTTCTTATTCGGCTCTGTTTAAAAAAAAAGGAAGGTTGACTTACCTTGATCTCTGTTTGGCAGCCTCATTACACTGGAATAAATTAAATTCTAAAGTCTTCTTTTACACGTGCTGCTATTAGAGAGGGTTTGTTTGAACAATAAACAAAAAGCAGGGCTTTCCAAAACCCAGCATACAGTCTCAATCAGGAACAACGCTGGGAAGAAACTGGGCCAACAGGAGGACACAGACCACCTGGGGGAAAACACTGGGCATTGTTTGAAATTCCTTTGTACAGCAGATTTGCACGTGTGAAGTTCAGGAAAATAATCATGTGAAATGGAAAATTTTAAAGATTTCCTAATGATAACAATAGGAAAGAAAGCAAGAGAGAGACGACGGGGACAGAGGGAAGGAGGGACAGAGGGAGAAAGAGAAAGAAAGAGAAAGAAGGAAGAAAGAAACGGATTGATTCTGAAAAACCTGATAATTCATACTTTAGAGATTCTTAGGAAGAAATGGTCAATTATGAGAGAGTTCACTAAAATTCTTTTATTGCCTTCTGTATGCGTGATTGCTGTTATAAAGCTATTAGGATGAATATTTCTTAAGTGTCACTTAAGGACAATCTATGATCACTTTTCTACCATTTTCTCTAATTTCATGTCATTTATTGTACTCAGAAAAAAGAAATTATGTCTGTAACACTAATGGCCAATAACTAAATAATATGGCACTGAAAATAAAGTTTTCCTTTTAATGGGTCATGGGAATAAAAACAGACTAGACTATATAAATCTTTTAGATTCTCTGCAGCACATACATACAAACACCACAGAAAAAAAATTTAATTCTAAGCTCAAGGCATTGAATTGTCATCCAGTGTTCCCAAATTGCCAAGATGATAGTATTATTTCAAACCTGAAATCATCTAATGAAAGTATGTGCTGAGCTGTTGTTGTTTAATAGAGGTTTATCATGTTTATTTTACTACTCCTATAGTAAACTTCATTTTGTCAGTGCAGTGCAGACACTTGTCCTGAATTACGCCAACTATAGCTAATGGGCAGAATTAGGTACTACACTTGGTATTGCCAGAATTTATAAAAAGGCAGTTATATTCTTGAATTATAGAGAAATATTTGTATAAATAATTTCTAGCCCATCGTTCCACACAATATAAGTACCTTACTCTAGAAACATGTTAGAAAGGGCACTTTTTGTTGCTATAAGTAATATAAGAGGAACACTTACATTTTTGTACAGTAGCATAACTAGAAGGATTCTATAGTTAAGGACAGTGTGACTTTTCTCCCTGTCCAATTTTATGCCTCAAGGAAGGTACTGATCTTTAGTGGAGAGCTGGAAAAGATTTGGGGAACATTTATTATAACCCTTTATTCAGTAGATGAGGGTTTCATATCCCAAGGAGGCTTGCTAATTTGCCCAAGGTTTCACAGTTAATAGCAAAACTAGGACTCGAACTCAGCTCTTTAGACCTGTGATCCATGTACTTTCCACATCAACACTGGCTATTCTGGACTTTGCCAATTCTTCCTAAACTGTCTTCCTTTGAGAGATTTTGTGAGAGTTAACGTTGATCTTCAAGTGTGCTATTGTCTATTCTATCCAGCAGAATAGGAACAATAATAAAATGTATCCTTGTGCATTAATTTAAAATTGCGTCATTAAAAATATTCATTTAAAAACATACCACAAGTAATAGGAACACAAATATGTCCTGAGTTTAATAATGCAAAATTTCTATCTTGTTAGTGCTCCCACACTGAGAACACCATATAAATGTGGAAAGCAGGCACTTTCAACAGAATTTCTGAAATCTGATGATGCTCAGTAACTATGTCAATTAGCAAGAAAACATATCTCTGAGTCATTCCTTTGAGCACTAGAAGCTCTTTTATGTTTGAACGCTACTGGCAAAAATATTCCTGGACAGAGCAGCTTTAAAGCATCTGAGTCACAATGAAATTTCACAGGAAGAAAGGTTAGAGCTGGGAGCACACCAGAGAACTAATTGCTAAGAGAGCTGCCTTTATGTAGACACTGTGGTAATTCATAGAGTTACCATTTAGAAAGAGAGAATCAACAATTCTGTTCTATAGACAGTGTCCTCTAGAATAGGGGCGAGAATCAGGGCTTCTCACCACTCTGGGGATTTTCTGAAAGGCACAACTGTGGATCCATCACTAGAAATCATGTGGGCAGTCTGTCGTGGGGGCAGAGGGAGTGTTCAAGATTTATAATTCAAAAAATCTATTTCTTTCTCCCAGTGGGCTTCCCAGTTTTGGCAGAGGAAGCTTAGTTTTCCTTTTTTTCCATTTCTTTTTTTAAAAGTTCCGTTGCTGTATAATTGACATACAGCAAACTGCACTTATTTAAAGTGTGCAATTTGATAAGCTTGGGCACACATACACACCTGTGAGACCATAGCACAACCAAGTTAATGAACATATACATCACCCCCAAATGTTTCCTCATGCGTCTTTATAATCCCCCACTCTTGCCCCTCTCTGCTTTCTCCTGTCTCCAAGCAGCAACTGATCTGCTTCTGTCCCTATTGATTAATCTGAATTTTCTAGAATTTTATATATATTAAATCATACGTGTGAACCTCTTTTTGTCTAGCTTCTCTCACTCAGTATAATTACTTTGAGTTTCATCCATCCTGTTGCATATATCAAGAGTCTGTTCCTTTTTATTGCTGAGTACTATGCTGCTATATGACTATACCACATGTTATTGATCCATTCATCTATTAGTAGACATTTGAACTGTTTCCAGTTTGGGACTATTATAAAGAAAGTTGATATGCACATTCACATGTGAGTATTTATGTAGATATATGTTTTTCTTTTTTCTCTCTTGGGTAAATACCCAGAGAAAAATAAATGGATCTTATGGTAGGTTTATCTTTTACTTTAGACTTCTTTACCATGAGAAGAAGGGGCAGTATTGCTGGTTCAATTGAAATAGCACTTTTCAGCAAGCTTTACGGAGATGGCTTGACTCAGGATTGGGGTACTCAGAGCCTTTTCTTCTTAGTTTCAGGTTCTATTTAATTACAACTCCCATAAAATTGAAAAAAAAAATTCACAAGGTCCCTCACAATCTGGGAAGTACATATATGAACAAAGAATTTAAAATACAATTTCAGAAGGGCCCTGGCATCCTGAGGCTCCCCATGGCCTCATCCTATGCTCTAGAGACCTCCTTTTCAGTGCAAATCATGCAGCATGAAGGAGAGACTACAACTCACTCTCACATAGGACATGTGGAGCTTCCAGAATAAGTGACTTACACCTGGATAGTTTTCCAGAAGTATAGTAACAACCGTCAATTTTAAAACCATATGTTGGTATTAGGCTAATTCACATAATTTCACAAGCTTTTTCACATACTTCACGTACTACTGTGAAATATTAGTATTAGTATTTTTCACATACTAATTCACATGAGAGAGCTTTTCACAAACTTTTTCTCATTTGATTCTCATAATATCTTTGTCAAGGAATCAGAAAAAGTTTAAATTCTCCCATTTCACAGTTGTAGAGCCTGGAGCTCAGCAAAATTTAGAAGGACAGCATGGTACAGTAGATAAAATTCCAAAAGTGGGGTCAGTAGAGCGGGGTTGTAGTCACATCTTTGTCATTTGGTTATTATGGGATTTTGGGCAAATCAATTCAGCCTTTTAGGACTCAGTCTCCTTTTGATCAGGTAGAAAGCTTGGGTCGGATCAGGCTTCTCAAATTGTGTTCCTAGAAATATGGTCTTTTCAACTGTCTTAATAAAACATATACATATATGGTTGTGGAAAATGTACATTTAATTTCCTTCTGGAGAGTTATGACATAAGCACCGTATTAAAGGCTCTGAGAATTCTTGTAGTAAAGAGGCCTGTTTAACTTTGGGTCACCTAGCATTTCCCAAAGTTATTTGACAAAGAACCCTTTTGAGTATTAATCTTTTAGTAGCTAGCACCTCATGTAATTTTTATTCTAAAAAACACAATGAGACACCTGAGCTAATGTCTCAAATTCCTGGCAGCGCCAGCATCCTCTCCGCTGTGGAAGCTGTTACTCTTGCACATTCCCAAAGAAAAGCATCGAGGAGTGGAAATGAGAAGCTGGCTTTCCTAACTTCTTGTCCATTGCTTTCGCATGGTACCAACAAGACTAATCAGATCTTTCCTTGTGCTGCTTTATGATGACAAGTCTAATGCTACCACCACAGGCTGAGAGCATGTGACAACAAAGTCCCTACCTAGGCTTAATTCTGACCAGGAAAAAATTTACCAGCATTTATTGTTTTTTCTTCTAGTTATATTTCCTTCATAGGCAGTTCTTACATGACTGAAGCTTCTGTAGAAAGTGCCAAATTATCTAGTTTAAGGTGGTTAGAAGATTCTGCTTTATACTTCCTGGTGAGGTGTGTTTAAACTGAAAACTTTGTTTGGAAATAGCAAGGCTTATTTCACTCAGCAAAATAAAACATGAGAATATTAAATTGCTAGCCAATTTCTTTTTCAGTCTTTGTCTCAGGCCAACATGACTCTGCTCCCCAAATCAGCAAGTGGAAGTTGTTTCTGTGAAGTCTGTCTCAGACTCCCTCATTTAGAAATTTTCGTGGCACCAGAAAACACGATCTAGAGAATCCCAAAGAACAAATGAGAGGAAACGATCCCTTTATTTCTCACCCCCTATTCTGTCACTAAGACAGCAGGGTCCTTGCCTCATGCAGAGATAGTCGTACAACTCTATTTTAGAGCGAAGCAAGTCAGTAATCTTCTCACTAGTGCTTCTGGTTTTACCTTTAATTTCTCTGGGACAATAAAAATAATGACATTCTGAACAATATAAAGATTGAGTTTTTTTCTAAATATCCATATTACAGGACTAAACAATGAAACTCTTTCAGTCTCAAGATTTCAAGAAATGCATTGACGAGTCCATTAAATATGTTTAAGTGTGCATATGTGTTAGAAATACAATTGGTCTTTATGGTATATTATTTTATTCTAATTTTGAAGGAGAAGGAAAGATGAAAGATGTGAGCATATGAAATGTACAAATATGCAACTTGGATTGGTTTAAAAACAAGCTTGAAGTGGTTGAAATTCAGCCATTAAGGTGTTTAAACTTAATGCCTACTAACAAGTCTGAAATGTACTCTCAAAGACAATTCTGCTGGCAGATGTAAATCCCTTTCTCCATTCTCAGACAAGGTTGCTGAGATCCCTGTGTTGACTGTTTGATCTATATAAGATTCAGAACTGGATTTTTCAAACTCCACTGAAAGTCTCATGTTCTTATTATCAATTTCTCTTTTCTAAAGTTGTAGGACATACACCCATTTATTTTCCAAATGAACTCTATAACATTTTCAATAATAAATGGCTTGAAATAATAGGTATCATTTGGGATTCTTCATGAAAGGAAGCTGAATTCTCCCACCAGATGATTCTGATTTTGTTCACAAAAATGGAAAGCAGCTAAAGTGTGAGCACGGGGTTGAGAGATCCTATTCTATAATCTCTCTTTAATTTTCTAGGCTATTTTCAACTATTCAACTTGCATGTATTTTATTTAATGTGAAATAAATAATAACAGCTCTCTTCCTCCCATTCACTTTTTTCCATCTTAAAAGCTCTTGTTTCTAGTTGCCATGGTGATGGTGCCACTCTGATGTTTGTTTAAGTGAAACACTTTCATCTCACTGACTTGAAGACAGGTACTAGAAGGGCCAGAAAAAATAATTGACAGCATAGCTTGCTAGCTGGAATAAAGCACCCCTGTTCTGTGGCCAAAGGACAGTAGCCTTGTTAAGAGAAATAGTCCTAATAAAAGTAATGAAGGGGCACATTATCTCTCACTGTGAGGTTTATTTTATTTTCTCTTTCAATTGTGTTTTATTTTGTTGTGTTTTGTTTTAGAAAAGAGTGAAAAATAGTGTTAGGAGTAAACAGGCGGTGTTTAAAATTGAAGTTGTTCGTAGATAAATTTGCTACTGGGATTTAAGGGGACATTTGGAAATAAAGAAAGGCAGGAGAAAGCCCCGTTTTGCTCAGAAGAAGTGAAACAGAGAAAGGACACCACTTATAACGGAGAAGGCACTCCCTAAATTGTACCTAGATTTGTAATTATGGCCGATCCATGGAAATTGGTTTTGAGTCTGCGGCTGCAGTCAAATATCATGATGTCTTTGTTCAGAAAAATTGACGCATTTCAAATTGCTACACAGTTGTGTGCATAGCTCTATCATGTGAGCTCTGGCGTGTAAAACCATAATGAGAATCACCCTTGATGAACTTCAGTTCACAAAGGTACTATCTCTCATTATCCAACCTCGTCTAACTCTAAAACATTATGTTATGAGACTTAAGTGTTAGAAGATAGGTTATGTTTGTATCTGCACTTTATTTTTAAGCTCTGCTGCTACTAATGTCACCTTGGCAGAGCAGCACAGAGGTTAAAGAATGGCCTTTAGAATCAAACGTACTACAGTCCCAAACTCTACCACTCGATATATTCCATTTTTCCCTTCCTTCCTATTCCATTTTTTAAAAATTATTAGAACCCACTAAATTGATTTTATGACCTACTAATATGTCACAATATGTGGTTTGAAATACAGAGCTGTAGGTAAATGGTAGGTCAAGATAAAGCATGGAGAAATTTCCTAAATAAATGACAGAAATTGAGATTTGGATTGTTGAAGCCCCAAACGAGGCAAGTCATTGAAGTAAATGTAAAAGGCAGACACAAGAGGATATTATGGTCCCCTTGGAATTCTCTTTAGATAAATTAAGTCAGTTTTGTCCATGACAGGTAGTCAAATATTTGTCAAAAGATTGCTTCTTCTAGTTACAAATTGTCGGCCATTTACCTGAAGCTTGGGGTGGGGGGATTTGTCAGTGCCAAGTCTTCTAAAGAATATCCACAGAGGAAAGAAGAGAGCAGGCCCAGCTGTTGAGAAAAACCAGGAGTGGGGTGATCTGAAAGTCCTGCTTAGCCTGGATCATGGCAAGAAGTCACTGAGGACCTGCCGTGTTAGCTGGTGAGGAGGTAGGGTCTACAGTCTCGGGATTTGTACGGGCCAGTTAACCAGGTCTCTATGATATAAGAGGGAAGAATTATACGTGAAGACAAGGGGGTGTAGTTGTAGTTCTCTGCCTGACACTGGTTTGCAGAGTTATCCTAGGATAAGTCACTACACTCCTCTAGTCCTCACGTTCTCGGTTCTCATCGGTTTGACTCTTAAATTCTTATCTAGTGTAACCAGCGTGCAATCTTATAATCTGAGATGTAAGTCCAGGCACAGAGCAAAGAGAGATCAGGCCATTTTTCTGGGAGATCAGAGATCGGAAACACAGGGCAGGGATGGAGTCCTAGACGTGCAGGGCAACAGGAGAAATAGAGACCTTGAGTGTCTACATAGAAGGGGCTGAAACACGGGCAGTGATTCTGGACCAAGAGCAAGAAAACTGGGTTCAAACGGTCTCTGTCCCTAAGCCATCTCTCCTGAGACTGGAGCTCTTTATTAGCACCTTCCTAGGACCAAGGTCCGTGTCAGGGAGAGGGGGAGACTCAGCCAACAGCGAGAGCACCGCAAATGGGATACGCCTGGGAGAAGAGGAGAAGTAAATTCATGTTGTTTCCATCTGAGCTGGCCCAAGGAGGGAGAGACATTATCTCTGAATGACATGGCCAGTTTTCCACAAAAAGTTTCAAACATCAAAATTTGAACTACCAAAAAGATTACTACTTAAACTATCTGTGACCTCACTCTTTTGTAAAAAAGCAATCTTTTGTAGGATATTGCAAATTTACTGCTTATATTACAAATGTAGATTTTTTAATAGACTTTCTTAAAGCATATATATTTGGGATATCTATAATGGAAATTAATTAGGCCAATAATATGATTGAGGAGTACGTTCATTTGTTTACTCACCAAATATTAATTGAGTACCTATTTCTTTCAGGGTCAGTATATTAGTCTTGAGGCCAGAAAGATGAATAATACTGAGTCTCTGTCATCCAGAATTTCATAGTCTAGCAGGAGAGATAGACATATAAATAGATAAATTGCAATACGATGTGATAAGTGCTTTAATAGAGATAAGAAATGATTAATATAAATGAAGACCAAATTAAGCACATTAAGCTCCTCTCAAAAGAGGGGAAATTTGTTCACATAAAATATTATTATTAAACCGTATTATTCTTCAATTCCCTAAATGATATTTGAAGATAATGTCTTGCTCTTTTCTCTTCTAGCCCCATTAGTTTTCATTTTTACTCCACTGGAGTGGTTGTGTGCACACAGACACATGCATAGGTGGGCTTTGTTCTGTCATTTTGCTGCTATTTCCTGTAAAAGTGTCAACAATTTTACAATTATTATAATAACTATAATTAAGAGACACAAACCTTAAGGCATCAAAGTGCCCTTTTCCCCCAACCAGCCCTGGTTCCCTTTGGGGCAATTAGAAGATATTAATGGAAAAAAACCAGAGCAGGGAATAGAAATGCGGAAGGAATGCAAGAATGATAGTAATAAAGATCACTAATATTTATTGAGCTTTTACTATGTCCTAAATACTGTTATAAGTCCTTTGCACGTTTTAATTCCTTAACTCCTAACCACAACCCTATGAGGTAGATCTCTTATTATTTCTGTTGTGTTAATCAGGAAACTGAGGCATAGGGAGGTTAACTAACTTGCCCGAGGTCACACAACCAAGAAATTCAGAACCACAAGTTGAACCTGCCAGACTCCAGAATTAACGATTCAACAACTACACTGGCTATGTTGAAAAATGTTATTTCCTACATTTTTTTCCTTAGAAAATCCTGAAGTGATATTCATATTAAATATATATGAATAGAAGGGAATGCAGCTAGCAGGAGAAGGAAATGAGAGAATAAGCCCTCTGTAACATCTGACTTCCTCCTCTTTGGTTTTCGTCTGTTGCTTTATCTTGCAGATGGCATAAATCAGGACTGTAGAAAGGATTAGAATTTTTCAAGAACAGTAAATGTTTACTTGATATCTATGCTTCAGGATTTCTGGTAGAAATCTTTCTACTTGCCACCCACAAGCCAAGCCTAAGAGGGAAAATAGCTTTCTGCTTTTATGTTTTGTGAGAACAATACAGTTAACTGAGAAGAGGTGTCCTTAAAAATGGTTACCATAATGCTAATTGTTTTTCATTTGTTCACGTTCATTTCCTCCATAATCACAAATATTAATTAAATGACTGCGTCATTCTCACTTTATTCATGAGGAAAACTGAGACACCAGACAGCTAACCCATCACATGGAGGTAGTTATCAATTTGAGGTGGAAGGAGAGTGAGATAGATGGGTCCTAACTTATATCTTCTTGCGCTAGTTCAAGTGAAGGTTCTTCCCTTTAACTGGTAGTCAAGGAGTCCTGTAAACTGTAGTGCATATGTACCCTGCTGCGAGCCTACTGGACCCACCCTACCATGTTACCAGCTTTTTCTGGGAAGAATACGCAGCTCACCTGTGCCATGGTTCTATTCTTCTGTTCTTGGCCTCTTACCCAGATGTGAAAATAGCTATGCCTTGACTCGCAGGCACTGATGTTCCCTTGATTATTAGTTTCTAGTGGTGGACCGAGGTCCGTGATGCCACATTATCCTGTGATCTCATCCTGACCTGTCTTGTCCATATTTGGAACAAGAAAAAGCGTTAGAGGTCTTCCAGTCACTTCTGCCCCCATTTTGTCAGTAAAAAGGCTGAGGTCAGAGAATCTGCCTCCTCAAGTAGATCTCTTTTCCCTGATCCCTTCAAGCATAGCAGTAATTACAGGAAGACTTTGGGGTTATCAGGAGGCCTATGAGCTCTCCCTTTTCCCTTGCATATTCTTTTCTCTAGTACCAAAAGGCATGAGGATGTTTCCTACCCATAGGATCCTGCTAATGAAAAGATCCTGCCAGCTAATGACAACGATTTCTCTGTGGAAGAGCGCTGGATTTAAAATCAAAGACCAAGGTCTGAAACATGCCTGAGATGTTATGCGGCTCTGTGACCTTGGGCATTTGGTTTGATCTCATGATTTTCAGAGTCCTCATCGGTGGACTGGGATGATACCTGTTACCTACATGCAGGGTTGTTGTGAGGATTTGATGAGATGATAACCTCAAAGACCATATTTTTCTTTGCTCAGAATCTTTCATTTACTTCTCATTGCCCTTATGATAAAGTTCCATGTCTTAATACGGCCTCCGTGCCCTTGCATGTTTCTCTTGCCTGCCTTGCCCTTACTCTCTTGATTCCAGGAGTTCTGGAATTCTTTCTGTTCTTCCAAAAGTCCAGAAGCTCTTGTCCTGTCTTGTGATGGAGTCTGCTGTTTTCTCTGCCTGAAACTCTCTAACCCAGCTAACTCAGACTGAGAAAATATATTTCTTTGAGTATTCCAGGCTTCGTGGGGTTACCAGCTTTCTGTCTCCAAGGTCTTGTTCTACTTTTTGTGCCATTTGTTATTCTCATGAGCATTTGTTTAATCCCTCCCTTCCTCTCTAAATTGTAAGTATCATGAAGTCAGAATCCACGTGCATCCTGTAAACTTTTGTATCCCCAGCACCAAGTGTCAGGATATCTTTTGGCTCGTTGATTATTTGTGTATACTATATAGCATGTAAATGCTGTATCAAGTGTATGGTATACCTGTAGAGTAAGGCTGAATAAATAGGACTGGTCTACCTAGGTTAAGTAATGGCTGAAGCTCTCTGGCAGCTCTTGGTAACCACTCTCCTGGCTGTAGCAACCATAACACATACAAGGCATCATTGCATTAACCTGTCCGCTCCAAGCGTATAGATTATAGCTTAGACTTATCAGACGTTCCCTCGGGTCCATATACTAATGAGTTGGACTTGTTTTGCTGCAACTCTCACATCCATGGAAAACCTCTTGCAGCTCTACTGTCCATCCAATTGAGATGTTCATCCCAGCTCTTCTCTCCTTTAAACTGGTGGCTTCAAAATAATAGGAATGTGTATCAGAGTAAACTCCAATCATAGTTGTAAGTCACTTTCCAGCAACTTTTGTCTCGTTACCAGGTTATTTTAATCCTGGCATAAATTTGACAATGTTGTTAACAGTCTATACTGTGGTTAGTTTTTGTACAAAATATCCTTCAGGAAGACTAATATTACATATGTCGGAGATGGCCACAGAATAGTCAACTCCTTCCTCCACTACCCCTACTTAATTACCTACATAGCTTTTATCTATTTTAGAGGAGTTGAATTTCATCTGAAGGATTAAAAAAGCCTAATAGTAAATAGTAGATATTAAAGTAAATATTTCTCTTACCCAGAACCACTTACTTGGGCTTGATATGATCCTAGTTTGCTTATGTTTTACGCAAATTTAGCAGAGGTTGGTGCTGTGGAGTCCATTTCCCAGTCACACACATGAATTGCATTGAAACACATGAAGTAAAGTTCATTTCAACAATCTGTATTTTTTGCATCCAAAGAGCCTCATGTGGACTAATTTAGTTTACATGAGATTAGGTTAATCTCTCCAAATAAGTGATTGCTATATGCTGAACTGCCACAACCTCCCTCACTTCCTCACCATTTTACCTGGAGTGTAGGTTGATCCCGAACTTACCTGTTGCTACTGCAGCCAACTATGACGTTACCTAGGCAACTTGGGATACTCTGCTTTCAAAGAAAAACCAGAAAGCTTTCAAAGAAAAATGAGACAGTTAAAAAATAAGCATGGAGACTCTTTTCATCTGAATAGCTATATCTTTGAGAGCTCATCCTGAAAAGCAGCCTGTTGTTAGCTGATGTGACCAGATTATTGAATACTGAATCCATGTCCCTAGAGGGTGCAAGAGTGGGTGTCTATACTTAGATTTCGAAAAGTGATCATTCAAGCACTATGATTTATCTGTCTCTCTATAATTTTAGATCTTCTTCCCTGGTTGTTTGAAACTCTGTTTTTTTTTTTTAACTTAGTTAAAAGCAAAATATAGTATGTAAAATATATTTTTCCTTTAATTCTAAGACTTTTTATTTACTGCAAAATTTTAAAGATAAACTTAATTTTTTCTTGGAAGGCACATTCCCTTCCCTGAATGAGAGTTCTGTTCACACAAGATAAAACCCAAAAGGAAGATTCTAGGGAAAAGGGAGAAAGGTTTAAAAACAAAAAGGAATCCTTTTAGATTTGTTTTGTTTTATTGTTTAGGCATTTTTTAAAGATTTGTTTATTAGGAAACATTTATGTGGATGAGTTTTTATGATGAAACAACTGCATTCTTCCTTTCTGGCACTAGGAGGGGGAGAAGGTGCATTCAGCCGTGGGAGCTGTTCTCTCTGTTGGAAAGTGTAAATACATTATCATCACATTGCTGCACCCAGCTATTTCTATGGAGAGCTAGGGTCAGAAAGGGTCAAAAAGTACATCCAGGGCAACCCCTTATTCTCCCCTTTAATCCAGGCACAGTATTTCTATTAAGAATTTTGAAATTGTTAGGTTTCTTTTTAAATCTCAGACAAAATAAGTTATTGTTATGTTTTGAGACTGTTTCAACTTTGACCCCTAGGCTCTTTCCACATTAGCTTTCCTCGCCTCAGCTCTCTTTTCCTCATTGTTTCTTAACACCACCTGCCAGAGACTGACTTCTTCAGTGCTGTCATTCCAACTGTCCTCTCCTTCCACCCCAGAAGGCAGAGGGAGGCCCTTCCTTCTCTGGGCCTCCACAGAAACTTTTCTCTCCTCTGTTATATCACTCCATCACTTGTGTTATCGGCTTTCGTGAGCATCTCTCTCTCTAGACTTTGAGCATCTTGAGGGCTGAGACTGGCCCTTTGTCTTTGTATTCATGTGCTAAAAACTGAGTGGCATATGATAGGCTCTCAAATTGAGAGTCCCAATATATCTGATGATAAATGAAAAAATTAATGATTTTATAGTTTAGGATCATTTTGAGTTCTAATTCTAATTCTTTTATCCATTCCAGTCTGGTGTTACCTACACATTTCATAAGCATTCTGTCTCTGTTTACATTTAAGCCATTGATAGGCAGACATAGACACAGATGATATAGATATGGGTACAGATATGGACATGGATGTCCAGTGCACATGCCGGGAAACATACCTTCAGTCAACATTTTGCCATCGATCAATATAATATTTTGGGAGGAGAGGAGCTTTAAATGTTTCAATTAATTTATATCTATGAGTCAGTCAACAATAGTGGACTGGTAGCCAGACTATAATCTCTTTATATTTTCCATGTGCTTTTTCATATGATTGCCTGAACTGAAGATAATTAAAAGATTTCTGATTTGATGCTTTATGGAAAATAGGAAGAAGTTTAGCTTCATCATAACTAGTAATAGACTCTTTCATAAACACTGATACTAATTTATCTCCCAGTTCAGTCTAGAATTTTGCTAGAAATCAACATTAAGTTCACCAATCCATAATTTTTCCCATTTCTTAAAATTAGGACTTTTGTCCCACTTTAATCTGTATGATTTAGCGCCCATTCTTTTACATTCTTGCAATAAAATCTTTCTGGGCCTGGAAATTTGAAGACATTTAAATTGCCCAGGTAATAATTTACTATCACTTCATCTGCCAGAACTTTAATTCGTTTTTACAATGTTTATCCTACCCCTTCCACTGGGAAGATTTAGTCTCTTGCTATAGAAAATGGATGAAACACAAGAGTGAAAATCCTGGCTTCCCCCTTTCGTTTGGTGCTAGGTCACTGTCTTCCCTAAGCCACAAGCTTTTCTGAATAAACCTCACAAATATAAGCGCTTTTTCTTTTTGACTTTAGAATAGCTCATTCTGGCCTGAAGCCTTCTTGACACCATATTTACATGTTCACAGCACATATAGTATCTATTTTTATATGTCTCTCTTTTCATCTTTTATTGTATGACTTGTAAAAAGTGAACAAGAAATTCTTGTGCCATTGTATTAACTTGGCTGGATTCTTCTTTTCTGAAAATAGAGATTCAAACTTCAGTTTTACAATTTCTCATCTTCTTTAACTGCAATTATTTTAAACAATTCTGATTTTGAATGGAGGGGGGATTTTATACTAAATCTCTGTACAAAATGACTTCCTTGGGAAACTGAGCCTGTGTGTATGTCCAGCTTTATTTACCCCTGAGAGAGACAGGACTGCAGTTTTTCAGCACCCTCTCTTGTTAGGTTCTTTAGTTTTTACAGAATGTCTATCCTACTGTCAACTGTCTTACCTGTTACATCCTATACAACCCCATCCATATGTGGGAACAGAAACACGCTTCCTTCCAGGTGCTTTTCATGGCATATAAATTCAAACCCATTGTCCCTGGATGGTTTCAAAGGTTCAACAGAGAGAAACAATCATTTCACAATGGATCAAACTTCAAAGCGTTTCTTTAACTGAACTTCATTTTGATATAATATCATATCCTGTAAGAGACATCAGAAGACAAGAGACATCCTATGAAATCCAAGGCTTTGCTTAATCATAGGCTATTGTTGAGACTTTGTCGTATTTCTGTGTCCCCGCTCTAAGCTACTTCTGTATTATGTATCTGGAAGAGTTTGCCTTTGAATCTTTTAACTGATCCCGCTCTCCTCTTCAAGAAAGTTATGATTCAAATTTGTGATTCTCATTAAAAAGTGTGTGGTATAGGAATTCATGCCATACCCTTTGCTATTAACTTAATTTCACGCTTATACCTGCCATTATTTGCTAAGTCTGCATCTTTGTGAATCACCACAAATACTTTTTGTAATGAAGTAAGATAAAAATAAAACAAAATTAAATTAAATTAAATTAAAAACTTCCCTGTATTCCTTCCTCTTTTTATTACAAAATCACAACGGCATTTTCTTCTAAGGTCCCATCACTTCTTCCAGTCCAATCCAGTTTCTTGTTGGTCAGAATTAAAACTATTGCATACATTTTGTATGTGAATTCAGTGAGCATATGGAATATTCCCATGTCTGTTCTAAAAATCAACTTACTAACACATAAAGATACCCAATGGGCATTAGGATCAAATGCAATCAGGGCACTTTCCACACTTTTTCTTCCTCTTCTAGTTTTGTCAAGAGTTTATCAAATGTTCCAATATACCAATAAGTATTGGTATAATACTTTACCCAGAAGTACAAGTAATTGAAATTTTTCATCATTACTATATCTTACCTCTATGCCAGTCCTATAAGTTCCTATAAGTATTAGGAAAACATTAACCGTATTCCCTATCATGATACTCCCAAAACAGTATTGCTTCTATTTGTTCTTCTTTCTTTCTTTCTTTTTTGTTTTTTTGCTGAGGAAGATTAATCCTGAGCTAACATCTGTTGCCAATCTTCCTCTTTTCTTTGCTTGAGGAAGATTTGCCTTGAGCTAACATCTGTGCCAATCTTCCTCTGCTTTGTATATGGGTCACTGCCATAGTGTGGCAACCAACAAGTGGTGTTCAGTCCACCCCCAGGAATCAAACCCAGGCCACCAAAAAGGAGCACGTTGGACTGAACCACTAGGCCATATATATATATATATATATATATATATATATATATATATATGTATATACATGGTCCAAACTCTTTCTTTCCAACTTTTGAAGAACTTAATATTTTTATTAAATTCTTTGATTTTTGTGCTTTGTATTAGGTGCGTTTCCTATTCCCATTTACTTTCTGCTTTGAAACCCCTCAGTTCAGCACTTCTTAAGGATCCACAGACTTCCCTCAGTCTGGACAGGAGAAAGGATAAAGAGCCAGAGAGAAGTATAAAAAGAAAAACAGAGATCAAGGGAGGTGTCCCAGGACAGTCGAGTCAGGTTGACGTTCTTGCCTGGTCAGAAGCCAACTCTGAAGACAATTTCCAATAGGAAGCTCAAGAATGCTTTGTATCAGAGGAAATGTTGGGCCACCCAAGGAGACTGAGAGTCAACAGTCATTAGGGTGACAGAGTCCTCATAAACATTTCATTTGAATGTACATGAGTATAAAATGCATCCTTGTCATTACTTTTATAGTCATCTCATAGTCAAACTTTAAAAAATTGTCTAGAAAGGTGTAAAGCCAAGTTCTACTAATTGCTGCTTCGATTGTTGTAGGGCAACAGGCAAGATGTCTGGCTGAAATGGGAAAGTTTTTGATTTTGTGGTTTCAGGATCAAACTTAGCACTGGGTGCCTTTGAGTTTGGACATTCAAGCCAAAGCTTTCAAGCTTTTTGACACTGTGAAGTAACAATCTTAGGAGAAATCAAAGGATGAAAAATTCAGTGTCAGTGAGGACTGGCTCATGTATTTTAAAGACCAGTTTGACTTGAATATATTAAGGTGAAAGTGAAGCTGCTGGTGCAGATAAGATGGCTACTCAAGAAAGGAAAAAGAGAGACATTCTGTTTTCCAACCCAGGATGAAGACAACAACTTGGTCTCTGATATCTGTACTTTCCACAGGGAAATTTACACTGAAATAAGAGGATAACAAAATATATCTCTGAATTATTTGATCTCAATTATATCAAATGATTCAAATTCTGCTCAAAAATGGTCAGCAAAATCCCCCAGAAATGTTTTTTCTAAATGTTATTAATTTGATAGTGGTGGTTTTTGAATATCTTTATTTCTTAATTTTTGTCATAAAAATAAAGCAGAAATTATAAGAAATATTAAAAGTTAGTAAGTTTGTATCCCTGGTATCATTCTAACTATATTTGTTTGTGATTTTTAAAATGCTAATGTGTACAATTCAATATGAGCAATAACTTTATGGAGACTGTATCAGAACTTTTCTAAAATAGGCTTTTGGATATAGAGTATGCATTACAAAGTAAGCTTGCTAGATCAGGATGTCATTTTCCTCATCAGATTTCATTGATTCTTCTTACCTAGGGAAGGTTTTAGCTTTGTTGTTGAGATATAGTTTCCAGGACGACTACCACTGCTCTTTAAAGAAATTAATTTCCATCTAGTGCATTCACTGGAGTTAATAAACCATGATTGGATCCATGGTGATGAAGAGCATATAAAAATGCAATATAGCATTAAGTTAAATATGTCATGTTGATGCAAGGTCAAAGTTGAGAAGTAAGCACTCTGAAACCCCCAAACTCTATTATTACAAGCTCTGAAGCATAATGCACTATGCATTTTAAAAATAAATGCCATATATTATGATAAGCATTTACTAGGAAAGGAAAAGAATATGAAAAATATAAATTTATACATGTAAGAGGGTCATTGTATTAATAACATTGAAAAAAAGAGTTTCAGCATGCTAAATGCTTGGTTTTAATGCTGCTTGAACCCACTATCCAGTATTTTTATTGTTCTACTTAAAGTCAGTGTGCAATTGAAAATTAAATATAAAAAGGAAAGCATATATGAGACCACATAATAGGTAACACGTTTTATTATACTCTCCCCCAAATTAATTCAGGATTTATTTCCCAACAACCGTCATGATTTTGGGACAGACTTCCATCAATGGCAATCATCACCATCACTATATTATAATTATATATTTCCTTGCTTTACACCTTAAATCCAGGGGGCCTTTGAGGGAAGAGCCTGTCTAGCTCTATATCTCAATACCTAGTCTCAAAACCTAATCGGTGTCTGGCACATAATCAGCAGTCAGTATAAGGTTGTTTGATCAAGGAACAAACACACGAATGTGTGGGTATGTGATGAAGCATGGACTTACAGGAGGTATGGTGCTCTGGGCAGCACTCTCAGTGTGAAACACTCTTAGATGTAAAATTTTCAGGTACTAAAAATACTCATTTTCATTTATTATTTAAATATAATTTAAGGGAAAGAGAACACTTCCATCATCTCTTTGCACAGCTGCCATCCTATCAAATGGAAAATTCTTAATCTCATCATCTTCAGGGGAAACCCCTCCATCCTGATCACACTAATTAGTCTGGATCTTGTCCAGCTCCATTCTGTATCCTGGAGAGTGGTGTGCAGATGCATGATGCCCCTAGGTGCTGTTACAATATGTTTTGTTTTGTTTCCAGTCCGAGGATGTGTATTGCTTTTGGTTCTGTTTATATAAGACTCCATGAGGAAGCACAGCATTTCATGGGTCTCTTGGCCCAGGCAGCATTTTCTTCAATTGTCTTCAGTGAATAATGCACTCATGGGTTTCCTGATTGTCAATGATAGCTAGGAGCCCATCATTTTGTAGTTGGATTATTTCCCTCAAAACCTATTACCTTACACTTCCTCTGGCTGGATGAAGCCCATATGCTGCCACGCCACTTTCATGCCCATTTACCCAGACTCTCAGGAGTCTTCCTGAATGCTGTTGCCATTGCCTCAGCATTTCTTTACCCACTAGAGCTCACCGTCATTGAAAGTATGGAAATTTCACTACATATAACCTCTTTAACCTCATTCTTTAGAAATACTGTAATATTGGTTCCATTGAAGATGCGTTGGATGGTGGGGTGTGGGGGATGGTGGAGAGGGAGTCTGCCACAATTTTGAATCTTCTCGTGTCAGAGAAGTTAGTCTTTTTTTGTCCTCCCCATCTGTCAGAACCAACAGGCATTTCTTCAGGTGCATCTGTCTGTTTTTTACACCTGTGGGCTCTGGACTGCCTACACTCTTGGGTTGCCCCATTTCAGTCAGAGGACAGATATGTGCCTATAAATGCAGGCCCTTGATCTGGCTAATCTTTTTGACTGTTTCTTTTTTCCTTTCTCCTGCTTTCTTGAGGTATAAAAAAAAATTCACAGGTAAAATTTGTGTATAAGGTGTACAATGCAATGTTTTGATACACATACACATTGTAAAATGATTGCCTTTGAACCATTTGCTTAAAGTATGGTATCAGAAAAGGAAACCTGACTATAGAGTCAAATAGTTCCGTAGACCCTGACTGTCTCCTCCTGTCTTGAATGAGTACACAAATGAGTAATTTAATTGGGGTTTATTCCTCATCTGCAAAGTAGAGATTCTAAGACCTATAAATAGGGTTTTTGAAGATTCGATGAAAGAGCATATCATGTATAACAGTTTATCATATTGTGTGTCGTTGTGTGTCACAGTCTCAGGATATTTATTTCCTTCTTTCCTTCATTTCTGCTGGCTGCTTCTCCTTTAATCTGGGCCTCATTATTTTCTGCCCACCGCCCTGATGGAGGCCTGATGTTCTTTATTATGCCTGACCTCTTACTCCCTGTTTTCCTGATTCTGTCATCCACCAGGTAACTCCTGTCCAGTGTAGCTAATCTCTGACTAGCCATCTCCCTCATTAGGAGACCTTTTAAAAGAAAGCACACTCACAAATAGCTTTTAGAAATTCTCTGATTCTCTATGAATCACATGCTTACCTGTTTTTTTTTCCCACAGCGTGCATATCAATTACTTGGACATAATTTCCCTTTGCATTACCACCAGCAAATATTGACAAAACACTCCTGCCCAGTTGCACGGGTCTGGGGAATACAGCACAGCAGCGACTTTTGAAGCATTCCCTGCATGGAGAGTTAGGGGTATTTCTGGTCTGGGCTGAAATGTTCCTTATAATGGCCAGAGTTGAAAATAATTTGAAGAGCAAACTGATATTTAAGCAGAGGAGAGGGTCTATAAACCAAAGGTCAGTGCCAAAAGAACAATTTGTGATTAGGGTTTCTAGCGAAAGGCAAGGTGGCAAGGATACCAGGTCCTGGTACACAGGTGGAACACAAAAGGAGATAAGGTGAGAGGGTTAAATCCGAACAAGTCTAGGGTATTAGGGAGATCACTTTTAGTAAGTGCACACTCACTAAATTCAGTGGCACTCATTCGGTGGCACAGAGCAAGTCATCAGGGTTAGAGGAGCAGCACAAAGACACATATGTGAGGGCATTTGAAACATGGAAAATATAGACGAGTAAGTTATTGAGCACCCGTAGGCTTTACCTACATTGGCTTAAATCCTCAAAACAAAATTATTCTCAAGATAATAAAGATGGGTTCGTATGGGTTGCCCCCAAATGAGACTCTGAGAGAAGTATTTGGGTACAAGCCAAAAGAGAGCCCATTAATAACCGTGTGGCCACTGTAAGCAATGATGGCTTAATCCTGTTGAAGACCCCCTGAGACACTATGTGGAACACACCTCAGAAATGTCCCACAAGAGGCAAGGAAAATGAAGTAGCTGTCCACACTCTCCCATCTTCCCCTGGTTGAGGGTTACTCCTGGAAGCACTAACTTCCCTGTGCCACCATTCTGAGCCACATCTCAGAAGAATGTTCCTAGAGCCAAAGGAAGTAGGTGGGGGGGAGACAGGTGCTGGAGGTCCACGTCAGCCACTGATGACTTCCGAGGTGCGCTAGGGAGCTTACGGGTGGGGCAGTGACAGTGTCTGCTATAAAGGGAAAGTATAATTCTTTCCGTATAATCAAGTGAATACACTGAGGGGTTCTGCTCAAAATCTCTTATATCAAAATATGATTTGTCACCTTTAGTCACTCAGATCCAGGACCTGTGGAGAAGCTATGTTCATGAATTTCTTTTTTATTTTTTTTTAAGATTGGCACCTGAGCTAACAACTATTGCCAATCCTCTTCTTTGTTTTTCCCCCTTTTTCTTTCCCCACAAAGCCCCCCAGTACATATTTGTACCTTCTAGTTGTGAGTACCTCTAGTTGTGCTATGTGGGACGCTGCCTCAGCATGGCTGGATGAGTGGTGCCATGTCCGCCCCCAGGATCCGAACCAGCGAAACCCTGGGCCGCCAAAGTGGAGCGCGTGAACTTAACCACTGGGCCAAGGGCCGACCCCCATACATTTCTGTCTTCTCCACTAAAATAAACATATCAGCACCAGGAGCTAGCATTTATTTTATATGCCTCTTCACCACTCGACACAGTGTTTTTCTAAAATGAACTGAATTCAATTCTAGTGAAATTAGAAAACAACTGCTCTATAAGATCCTCTTTTCCCTCAAAAATCAGAACACTGCAAAAGTTAACTGCTTCCCTATGTCTATTTTTGTACTGCCTCTAACCCCAGTGGATCCAAATACACTGAATTAGCAATTACCGTACAGCACATTTAGCATACTTAGGGGCCTCTTGCCCACCAATGGAATGTGGCCACCGGGAGAGAGCACAACAGCTGTGCAGCAGCTACAGTAACACAACATAAAAGTGTGTGATGAATAACCCAACTGGCATGCGTTCCCCACATAACAGGTTGCATATTTGCAATCTCAGAGTCTCCTCCAGATCACTTTTGGACTTCTAGTATCAAGAGTATGTAATATTTCTATAGTAATTATTTTTAGGAAGATAAAAGCAATTCATACAGTCCTCTAATCTTGCCATTTAGAATCAGAAGTGAGAGTAAAATCCACGGAAGGGGCTATGTGTCTATTATGAAACTGAATGCCCAGTAAACAGAAGCCTCTGTCTTTGGAGGAATGCATGCTGTGCCATAGGGGTGTTCATGGTGGCATCACAGACACTTAAGTGTTATTCAGAGTTCACAAACCTCTTAGACATATGCTACTTAAATTAATCCTCATAACACACCCATTTTGCAGACGAAGATATGAAGACCCAAAGAAGAGATGCATTTCATCTGGGATCACAGAGTCGTAGCAAAGACTGCCATCTTCAACCTCATTTTTTTACCTTTGAGGCCTGTTCCCTTTCCCACGCCAGACCTCCTCTATATATAGTGAGACACAGGGCTGTGGAGGGTGCCTTGCTGTCCTACCACTTTCTTTAAAGGGCCTCATGTGATGCTCAGAGCTATTTGCACATTTTGTTTTGCATTTGCTTCTCATGCAGTTAGGTGTGTGTGATGAATCCCGTTTTACATGGCGGTGTAGGGGGAGTGAGGGATTAAAGCTCAGAGAGCAGCAGTTTCTTACCAGAGATCACACAACTTCTAAGTGGGAACACAATTGAAACTCAGGTCAGTCTGATTTTGAGCTCTGTGCTGTCTTTAGTACATCTGGGGCAATTCCCAGGGTTTTCCCAACCAGGGGATGAAACAGGAATGTTTAACTGAATCTCCATTAACACAGGGTGTTAACGGAAGTAGAATGTCTGACGGTGTTCAGAAAATCAGGAGTTCCACCTCTGACTCTAAGCTTAGCCAAGTTGTTTGGACACCAAGAGCCTGAATACTCCCCTGTCCCAATGTGAATGCCGTCACCACTGATTGAGTACCTGCATTAGGCACCAGGGAAGAAACAGCCTTGCCCTCAAGAAGAGGCAACAAGTAAACACACCAGAACAAAGCAGCTCTTTATGTCCCTAGAGGAAGAGAGCTCCAGAGGTGCTGAAGGAGAGCCTGGAGGCTCCTTTCCATACCAATGAAAAGAATCCACTAATTCTTTATTTTTTTTAAGATTTTATTTTTTCCTTTTTCTCCCCAAAGCCCCCCAGTACATAGTTGTATATTCTTCATTGTGGGTTTTTCTAGTTGTGGCATGTGGGACGCTGCCTCAGCGTGGTCTGATGAGCAGTGCCATGTCCGCGCCCAGGATTCGAACCAACGAAACACTGGGCCGCCTGCAGCGGAGCGCGTGAACTTAACCACTCAGCCACGGGGCCAGCCCCAAGAATCCACTAATTCTTATAGATAATAAGATGAAAACAGATGAATGATAACATTTGAAATGTTACCTTTCATCGGGAGCATTTCCAGAGTTTATATTGAAAACATTTACCAACCAGAGTGGCTTGAGGACCAACCAATCAGGATAGAGGTAGTGACAGTCCAGAGCCTCAGAGACCCCTTGCTGTGCCCAAGGTTAGTTTAGCTGCTGGAGCATGGGAGGTCCAGGAGGTCCCAAGGGAGAGGCTACGGTGGCCACAGCTGAGAAAGTGAGATATGAGGTGAGGATGGGGCAGAGGCACTTGGGGGCTCAAGGCAGAGGTTTGACTTCTGCAATTGATGCAGAAATATTCCAGTATTTTCACAACTAATAACTTCTTCTGGTACCAGTTGAATAGCAGCCCTGTTATTTGCTTTCAGAGGCCAATCCTTTATTTGCCCTAAACCTTCCTGAGGTTTGCCTTAAGCTCCTCTGTGATATTTCACACATCTAAAGGCCACAGAAAGAGGTGCCCCCGTAATCGCTCCATGTGCACAGCTCCTGCTTTATGAGTGGGTAATACCACACACACAGACTTACAGAGAAACTTTAGGTAATTTTTCCATGTTAAGAAATGATCAAAGGTGAGAGAAGATCCAAGATGGCGCCATGAGTAGTCCTCTTTGTCTCTCCCCCTTTGAGTCTACAATTATTTGGACACTCATCGCTTAACAACGATATCCAGATAGCATCTCAGGACGTCTGAGAGACCCACGCGACTATACATCAGAAGGTGGAGGGACTTCCCTCCGGGAGGAGGTAGAGATAGGTGAAAACTCTCTGACCCCGACCGAACAGCCTAGTACCTGCAAGCGGCTTTCTTCCAACGGACGCCCCCAGAAGATCAACACACACCTAGGGCAGGAGCGAGCACACACCAGAGGAGCGACGGTGGAAACAGGTGACCAGAGCCCTACCTAAACCCCCCGCAATTACTCCTAAACGCAGAGGGAAACTCCAGAGTTACACACCTGAGCCCGCAGGGCGAGTCTCACCCCGCCATTGGCGGGGAGATCCCACCTGGTGTCCACGGTGCCCGGAGGGTCCCAGAGAGAATCACAGAGGGCGCAGCGGACCCCCAGCTGCCACTGCCTGCACGGCGGGGCAAGGGATTGCCGGAGATCTCAGAGAGGACTGGGGCTGGGTGGAGCTCCAGAGACCGGCTCCGCAGCCCGGGGGGAAAGCTCCAGAGTTCCGCCCAGGCAGCAGACAAAACTCTCCGTCTGCCATTAGCGGAGGGGCTCTACCCAGCATCCACAACACCGGGAGGGTCCCAGAGAGGAGAATATCAGGCAGGGCAGCAGCCGACAAGCTACCACTGAAATCAGGATCTCCAGCTATCCCCCAGACAGGACAAAGGGCTCCCCGAGTTCCTGGGGAACAGGACTGGGGCTGGGTGGAGTTCCAGCAGCCCGGCTCCATAGCCTAGGGGGAAACTCTACAGGCTCACAGCAGCCTCAGCGAAAGCCTCTGCACAGCACTAGTAGAGAGCACCCATCCGGCAGCCACAAGGCTGGAAGACCCCAGGACAAAAGTAGCATAGCTAGGTGAGCTAACCACAGACTGTAGAAGATGCCAATATCTCTGCTGCGACCCATAGTGGACAAGTGAGATTTTGTGGGTGCCGACAGTGATGGAGTGGCAAATATAAGTGATCCTACCCCTGGCCGCTGGAAAAGCCCATAACACCGTTGCAGACCCCAAGGAGGGAGCACGTCTAGGTGGGCTGCAACAGTAGGCACCAGCAGCCTGAAGCCCCCCTGTGACAGCCCCCATGGCAGAAGAGGGAATCCAAAGGACCACTGTGACTATGAGGAGGGGCCCAGGCCCAGTTAGCAACTGCGGATAGGGTTCCTGGTTGGTGCAGTATAAACAGCTGTTCCCCCACCACACCAGCAGAAACAAGTGGAAGGAGCAACTAAACTCTATCTCTATGCGGAGGCACAAATCTACAACATCAAGCAATATGAAAAAATACCTTAAATCTCCAGAACAGAAGGAAAATAACAAATACACAGAAAATAATCCCAAAGAAAATGAAATATATAACCTAAATGACGATGACTTCAAAACAGCCATCATTAAAATGCTCAATGAGTTAAGAGAGAATTCAGATAGACAACTCAACGAGTTCAGGAGCTATGTCACAAAAGAGTTTGATACTATAAAGAAGAACCAAACAGAAATACTGGAAATGAAGAACACAATAGAGGAGATTAAGAAAAATCTAGATGCACTGAACAGTAGGGCCGATAATATGGAGGAAAGAATTAGCAATTTGGAAGATGGGAATATAGAAATGCTGCAGGCAGAGGAGGAGAGAGAAGCAAGACTAAAAAGAAATGAAGAAACTCTCCAAGAATTATCAGACACAATTAGGAGATGCAACGTAAGGATTATAGGTATACCAGAGGGAGAAGAGAAGGAGAAAGGGGCAGAAAGCCTATTCAAAGAAATAATGGCTGAGAACTTCCCAAATCTGGTGAGAGAGATGGATCCTCAGGTGACAGAAGCCAATAGATCTCCAAACTTTATCAATGCAAGAAGACCGACCCCACGGCATATAGTAGCGAAGCTAGCAAAAGTCAATGACAAGGAGAAAATACTAAGGACAGCCAGGCAGAAGAAACTAACCTACAAAGGAACCCCCCTCAGGCTATCAGCAGATTTCTCAGCAGAAACTTTACAGGCTAGAAGAGCGTGGAATGATATATTCAAAAATCTGAAGGACAAAAACCTACAGCCGAGAATTCTCTACCCAGTGAAAATATCCTTCAAATACGATGGGGAAATAAAAACTTTCCCAGATAAACAAAAATTAAGGGAGTTCATTGCCACAAAACCTCCTCTTCAGGAAATCCTCAGGAAAACCCTCATTCCTGAAAAATCAAAAAAAGGAAAGGGACTACAAAACCAAGAGCAGAGGAGGTAAGTAGAAGGACAACAACAGAGAGTAGCAGCTCTTCATCAGAACAGATTAAACCATGGGACGAGAAACAAAGGAAATTGAAGAAAACTGGAAAACAAGACATAAAATGGCAGTGGTAGGCCCCCACATCTCAATAATCACTCTAAATGTAAATGGATTGAACTCCCCAATCAAAAGACACAGAGTGGCAGGATGGATCAAAGAACAAGACCCAACAATATGCTGCCTCCAGGAAACACACCTCAGCCCCAAAGACAACCACAGACTCAGAGTGAAGGGATGGAGAACAATACTCCAAGCTAATAATGAACAAAAGAAAGCAGGTGTCGCTATACTAATATCAGACAAGGTAGACTTCAAAGCAAAACAGATAAAGAAGGACAAAGAGGGACAGTATATAATGATAAAAGGGACTCTCCACCAAGAAGACATAACACTTATAAATATATACGCACCCAACACAGGAGCACCAAAATTTGTAAAGCAACTCTTAACAGAACTAAAAGAAGACATCAACAACAATACAATAATAGTAGGGGACCTCAACACACCATTAACACCAATGGACAGAACATCCAGACAGAAAATCAGCAAGGAAATAATAGAATTAAATGAAAAATTAAACCAGATGGACTTAATAGATATATATAGAACACTTCATCCAAAAACAGCAGGTTACACATTCTTCTCAAGTGCACATGGAACATTCTCAAGGATTGACCATATTGTGGGAAACAAAGCAAGCATCAATAAATACAAGAGAGTTGAAATAATATCAAGCATCTTTTCTGATCATAATGCTATGAAACTAGAAATCAACTACAAGAAAAAAGCAGAGAAAGGTGCAAAAATGTGAAGAAATGATCAAAGGAGAATGGACTTGCAACTCGCATAACCTCCTTGTTTTACCTTAGTGAAATAATAGTAAGTGCAGCAGTGTTAAAACTCCTTGATGTTGTACCATTGGAAATGCACTTTCACGTATACTATGTCATTTCCTTTCACTACAATTGTGTAGATTCAGCAGGGCTGCTATTATTATCATCTGCATTTAACAGATGGGGAAATGGAGGCACAGGAAGATAAACTAACAGAGTCATGCAGTAAGCAAATGAGAAGATTCAGTGACCACTGGGGAGGTAAAAGTATGGGCTTTGGGGTCTGACAGCCTGGAATTGAAATATGGCTCCAAATTTCCATTGCTGGATGACCTCAAACATTCTATTTTCATTCCTTTAGCCTCAGTTCCTCTTTTGTAAGTTAAAGACAGTATCAGTATTGACCTCTTAGAGTCTTCCTGAGGTTTAAATGAGGCCACATTTGAAAACACACAGTGCTTGGCACATAGTAAGCACTTGGTGGGTAGTGGCTACTCTTAGAAAGCTAGGGTCTGACTGCTAACCCCGTGTCCTCTCCTTTGTTACATCAACACCTTTTTTACACTGACTCTTAATACAGTCACAAACTCAACCTCGTATTACGAAATCAAAACAGAATCCTGAATAATTTGAAATACCAACTGTCATGGGTATATTCTTTTAGTACTGAGTGCAGTGTGATAATATTTACATATTTTAGTGCCAATGAAACAATACTAAGAAAAACACACATAAGCAAAGAAAAATATTTCAAGTTTTGACTTCTGGTGTTTGAATCTCTTCATTCTACAGAGTATTACAATTCACCAAAGAGCTTGAAGCGCCCTTATCAAAGTAGGATATTGATTAATTTCACAGCCAAAATGCTGGGGCTAGTAAAGTTAGAGAGAATGGTGGTGTGCTTATCACATCCAGAGAGATTTATTTTCTTAAATCTGTTTTGTGCAATAAACCATTCTACACAATTTTTCCATTGGGTTTTCCAAGCTGTCAACCTATGGACTTCAACTCCTCACCTTTTGTTTTTTTTTTTTTTTTTGGCAAGGGGAGGTACACTGGGCAAAAAAGATGAGTATTTCATAGTCTTCTGAACCTAATAAGCTGTGTGTGTATCTTTCAAAGGTGCAAATTTCACGGTCTAGAAGGGAATATATTTCATTCGAAAGCCTTTTATGAGATGATTGGAAAAATTGCCAAAACAATTCAAGAATGGTTTGGAAGATGTGTATGGGTTAAAATACAATGTAATTCTTATCTTTGTATTTTATTTAAGGCAATAGCTTCCTTGCTCTATGAGTCAGTAAGCATTTTGCTTTACTCTGAATTAAAAAGTGCATACATGTTCCTAGACACTGTGAATTCTCCCTGAGTTTCCTGGACACAAATTCCTGGCCACTGCTACCAAAAATTCACTACCATTCTGGGTTTTAACACTGGTCATTAGATGAGAACTGTTTTAGAGAACATGACTTAGCCCACCTCTGCTCTCAGAAGCTCTGCAAATCTGGATTTCTCAGCCTACCACAATCATACCTGTGACTCATTAGCTAAGTTTATCAAAATCACAGGGCCAGATACACAACCTATTTGTCCCCTGGTGTGTAAAAACAGGGCTGCTACAAATCTCAGTGGGTGGCATTATCTGAAATTACACCCTAAAGCAGAAAATTCCTCTCTTAAGTATTTCTGAACTTCCATAAATATGGAGTGTCCTCGTCTTTTTCAGAGGGATAGTTTATGGGCCAAGTGAAATTTGCAGAGGTATTGCCATCTTTACCATTCTTAGGTCCTCATTTCTAATGAAAGTGTTGATCTCAGCAGTTAGCTCCTTTCAAAGGGCAAGTGGTCCTGAGAGGGGGAATCCTTGAGCTTCTCATCCTCATTTTTGCCTCTGAGCCTTGGCTATGTTCTTCCCTGTATTATATTATGCTTTGTTCCCCTTTAATTATTTAAATACTGAGCATTCTTCCAAGCCCAGATCAAGCTTTCCCTGCCTACTCCAGTCCTAGCTTCCCCCTTCCCTTTGCTAAACAATTAACGCATTCACCCATCAGTTTCACGATAAAGAATTTAAATGTATACCCACAAAGCACAGAATTTAGATGGAGAGGTGGATGGTACTCAGAAAGGTAATGTAAGGAAGACTGATTCAGAGCAACCGAAAGGGGAAAACAGGCTGGCTTGTGAGGTAATAATATCCCTGTCACAGGAGGTGTTTAAGAGTTGGCTGAATAATGGATTAGGGGGTCCCATTCTGGAGGAGACTCATGTATCAGATAGATCACTTAAAGAACTCTAAGATCCCTGAGATTATACCATTTCATAATTTTTTAATAACATACAGACTCATTGAGAATGAGACCTTCCCCTACACTGCTTCTGTGTCTTAAAAAGCAAGCATGTAGTAGAGGCTACTTAATTCTCCATTGACTGATTGTATTTATTTTACTAGTTAGTTTCCTCTTATATCAAGAGCTACAGGGCAGCAAGGAAAAGACTTGAAGGGAGAAGAAGCTTATAAGAGATGTTACAGAAAACCTACAGTATATACAAAATATGCTTGATTTAGAACTCTTTCCTTTATGTGATATCTTTCCTTACTTTTTACCAATAGGGAAATATGGTCTAGGCCTCCTGATTATGATGATGCCAGGTCTAGTCACAGGCAAAAATAAAAGTCTGAAAAATACACTTGTGACTTAATATTACTCTGAAGAAATAGTTTTCTTTTATTCTGAATTTGTAATTCAGTCTGTGTGGTTTCCTGCTTTTTTTAAAAGGATATGATCAAAAAGAACTCTGCCTTACCATAGTTTGTTGTTGCTGCTGTTTCAAAGAGCTAACACTCTTTCTCTTCTAACCCTCACAGCAGTCCTGTGAAGAAGTTGATAAAAGTAACACCTTGTTGACTTTCGAAGGAAACTAAGGCTCAAAAAGTTTAAGTGACTCATTCAAGATGACACAGCCATTGATGAAACACAATCCCAGTCTTTACGCTTAAACCTGCTGCTTTAAAACCATCATACCACCAGCAGTATAATGCAATTAGCATATTTATACACTGCTACTTGCAAGGGTGGAGAAGTAAGCTTAATCTAGGCAAAAGAAATTTAAAGTATAAATATTTCGATATGTGATATAAAATTGTTTTCTGTAGTTAAATATTATTAGAGTGTGGGACATACCTGTTTACGTATCTGAATGTGAAGTTTACTGCATGCATTATTTTCAAGGATTGCAGAGGAAATGAAAAGAGGCATACTAATGTTTAAAAAACCACAGCTATAGAGATCTCTTATGTTTTATATGTAAGAGATATTTATTGTAAGGAAAGATGCAGAGAAGAGTGCACTCATACCCAAAATCTCATCGTGTTGGAATTCAGTCATTTAAAAAAATTAGTAGAGGGAACAAAGAACAGAACATTAATCAAAGAATGAAGTGAGATTACGAATTATATTGAATGAAGGAATGAATAAAAACAAAGGGCATTGTAAAGTGTAGTTTCCAATACAGAAGCTCAGAAGTGGCTCTCTCTTATTTGTAAACAGGGACAGGATTTTCTGTGCTTGGCAGAGAGCACGTACCAGTGTGGAGGGATCCGCTTCTCAGCGCTGGGCCACTCCTTACCCTCAGCAGCCCACATGCAATAGGAAACAGGCAGCAGTGCTCCCGAGAACAAGCGTATAACCTCACTGATGCTTCTTAAGTGGCCATAAAGAAGTTGGCTGAGCATGAAATTTCATCATTAAAGTTTATGCTTTGAGTTGGGGGGAGGGAAGAAGAAACAAAAATCAAGACGACAAAAAAAAGAGGAGGAGGAGAAATTGATAACAGCTCCTATGAGAAAGTGATGTGTTTCGTAGGAGATAGTTAATTTTTAGGGGGAGAAAAGACACTTGTGATTCTGAATCCGAAGTGTGCTGGTGGCTCTTGCCCTTCCTGTCCTCCAGGATGGAAGACAAGAGGGAGACTGCAGAGAGGTTCTGCTCCTGGCTATCTGAACGTGAATGACAGGGGTGCTCTGCTGAGTTGTGATGAAGGAATGCAGACAACCTTTTCTAAACATAAGGAGAACAGGATTCTGCTTGAAGAACTGAAGGAAAAAAATGTTAATTGAGAGGATAGTTTATATTTCTATAGTAGTACAATTGCATTGAATTAGTTTGGAAATTTACACACTATTACTGAGGTGATAATAAGAAATGTCATTCCTTTAATTTGCTGTAATTACTCTAATATTTCTCCCGGTCTTCTATGTGCTCAGAAGACTGAGGTTAAGGTAGAGTGGGGAGGACGTGTTTAACTGTTAACAGCCTCTTCGTCTCCTCTAGTCTAAATAGTCTATTTTGGATATCCAGGTGTCTTTTAGATAAATAGTGCCATCCGTATTCACACCACCTTCTCCTGTGCCTGCCTAACATGGCATCTGGCTGCTAAGCTCGAGGCAGGAAACATCTTTCTATGAGCTCCTAGAACTGAAGTAGTTGGAAGTCGTGCAATGGGGCTCATTTCTGCAATAGAGTGGCTGATTTGGTCTGGACTTTGGACTCATGACCACAGACGTACTCTCTGGTCCTGCATGGCCTTTGGGAGTGATGTGCTGACAGCAACTGCTGGACTCTGGTTCTCGTCATCTGCCTCTTCATTCCAACCCTGGGCCTCTGATAATTTATCTGCCCTCTCAGCACTCTCGTGTCAATTCAGCAGAACTTACAGAAACATCTGGACCCTTTTCATGCTACATACAAAAGAGGAAGAGCCAAAAGCATTATTTCAAGATCATCTCTCCAGCCAATTTTCACCACCAGACTATCAGCACCCTCCTCGAATTGGACCAGGGCCTTACATCATAGCTCTCTTTTTCCAGACAAATAAGTGAAGAAAAGGAGTGAAAGATCTACTGGTGTAGATTTCTCTTCAACCCTTCCAACATGTTAAAGTCAGAAGCCATTTCTCAAACTTGCTTACTTTCCCTTCACCTTCCACAGTCTACTAACCTAAAGGGACTGTGTTTGCGTTTCCTTTTCCTCTCTGGAAGAAACTTGCCCAAATTTGATCTTCCAATTTCCCAGGGATGCTAGACCTCAGACTTAGCTTTAATGGTAGATGAGGAGCAAGGAGAGAAATCTGCTCACCAACAAGAGAGCACATTGCAAGGGATATGTACAAATTATCATCCTCATTACATTTATACCCTATCAGAGATCTGAATCTATTATAATATAAAATTCAAGGGTTACTTTTCCACTATTGGAAGGCTGAGGTACAATGGACTATTTAGCGAAACAACATATATTCATTTTATAAGAAAACCTTTGAAATACAAAGCTGGTAAAACTCAGGTGGCTTTACTGAGACAAAATATTCTTTTGCTCAACAGAAGTATCATAAGAATCAAACAGGAAAAAAAAGGTTTAAGAAAAAAATGATGGTAAGTGTTTAGCATCTGAAGAGGAGTGTCCTGTGTCATCCCAGAGAGGGCATTTCAGCTGTACATCACTTCTACTGCCATGCAGGCATTTACCCACACGTACACAGGGAAACATTGCTCTCAATCCCCCTTCCCTGAGACTTTAAAGCTTTATTATTTTTAGAGTGCCCTCATTTTATTTAGTTCAGGAGAGGCTGCAAGATTTACCTATTTCTGTCTTCGGGCATCATTAAGAAGGGGTAGACAATTCTTTGTACTGTTTAGTTTAAACATTTTCCTGCAATAATTGACTAACATCATATGAAGAAGTTGATCTTAATGATTCAACTACTGGGTAACCCCTTAAGTTTGAGAAACATTTTCTAAGAATGGAAAAAAAGAATAATAATTTCTATCCACTGATGCTCCTACCAAAGGTGTAAGCTTTGCTGCTTTCCTTCAAATATTTATTGAATGTTCATAGTGGTTCAGGCACCTTGATGGGCCCTAGACATACAAAATATGAAGATACTGTCCTGATCTTCAAGGAACTCAAATTCAATTCTATTTAGCAAGTTGTTTGATTCTGTGATTCTTTCTTTATACCTTTTGCATTCTGCTCCTAAAAAATTGGATTAAAGTTAGACACACATACACACACAAAGATTTTAATTACCAGTTCTTCTTCTTCACCCTGGATGTCTGACGGTTGTGTGCTGTATGTTCAGAAACGAGTCACGTGCACAAATCCACCATTTTGAATATGTTCTCCCAGTGATTATATTTTTGGGTTACTTGTTCATTTGTCAGGAATAAATTATTAAGAATTTAAGGTAATAGACATAGTGAGTGATTCTTGGTACATTTACTCTGTGATAATTGTTTTGAAAAAGAGAGAAAGAGAGAAGAAAAGGATGATATTTCAGGACCTCATTTTTAACCATAATCTGAGTAAATGTATTCTTGAAATAATCTCTCTTCCAACTTTCTGTTTTCATCAGGGCAAGACCCTCCTAAGACTGTATGTGCCAGGATCATTAAAATGGTGCTTTGTGTATATTGTGTTAATCCAAAGTGAACACATATAAACACGTCCAACATCAGTATACATTTGTGTTTTTATGTTAGTCAAGAGAAGACCAAAAATGTTTTTTCCTTGCCTGAGATTTTTAATTGTAAAAATCTCTTAATGGGCTTACATTGCATATCCAAGATTCTGTAAAACCTTGTCTCCATTTTATATTCTGCTAGTCGCCTCCTTGTGCGTTTCAAAATCACAACAAAGAGCCAGTCAAGGAAAGAAAATCCTTAGAAAGTGCTATTCTAATGCAGCTGCCTCTTGCTCTTCTTCAGTCTCATGTTTATTAGTTTCCTGGTTTTGTAACGAATTGATAAGGAATTTATAAAGGTTAAAAATCCTTACAAAAGTTGCCATCTACCAAGGCAAATTCCACTGGCTTCGTAGGTGAAATGTGGTAATAAATGGAAGATGGATGAACAGAGTGGAACAATGATAGCTGTATGATTCTATTGCAGGAAAAGTAAAAAGAAAAAAAAAGTGGTATTTAATTCCTTCACTGTCTTGAGAATCTATCACTCAGACAGAACCCTTAACAGAAATCTAATTCTCCAGTTGCTGGACAAAGTTAATTAATTTGCAAATATATTTCATCTTCTAAGTGACAGCTTTGTCTACTCTAGGCAATGAGGAAATAGGAGGCTGAAACTGGAGCATGAAGTGCTGGCGGGCTCACATGACACGACTCTAACCCTGGAGAATCGAGGTGACACCAGCTCACTACATCTCCTCTAAATGAGCTCCTCGTAAAAGGGAAATATTTTGATTAAGGTAGCGAGGGGGAGCTTGGAATCTCTCCATGTGCTTCTTCTAACTGCCTGCAGCGACAGGAGTCCTCCTGGTTTTTGTCATCAGCCCCAAGGTGGGGTGGGGAGATGTTTTTTTTTCCTGATTCCTCTAGTCACTGTATTCCTTACCTTAATCTCCAGTGCCTTCATTTTAAATCCGCTCATCCTGAGTGGGAGTCTTTCAAATTACTTTAGTGACTTACACTGCCAAGATTCTAGCACAAGATTCAGGAAAGACCATAGGATTCTAACTTGGGCCATTTCTTTTCCCTGTAAGAGATTTCCAACTAAGAGGACCCTTTCCCTGTATCCAAATCACTTCATAGGCTTGTATGTTTCTATGGCATTGGCAGAATAATTACAAAGTCAAAACTGAGGTGACAGGGTGAGTGGGAATAAAAGTCTACACTCAGAATGGAGTCAAGCTCTGTCTATTCCCAACCTATGCAGTTCTGTTTTTTGCAAGGCTGGACTTCTTGGTCCCATCTGCTGACTCAGCAACATCCCAGTTCCTAGAACACAAAGGAGGAGAGAGTGGTTATCAGCATAGTGAGCAGGGCGGCAGTGGTTAGGGACAAAGCCGTTGATTTATAAAGAGAAAAGATCATGCAGTGGTTTGTACCATATGATGGAGTTTGCCTTGCATTGTAAGTGCAATGGGAGGCCACTGAAGGTATTTAAATAAGGAAATTAAACGACTTGAATTATGTTTTAAAAATAATATTCTGGCTATTGTATGAAAGATGGATGAGCAAGGAAAGAGTGGAATCAGGTTGCTGTTATAAGAGTCCTAGTCAATGAACTCAATGAAGATAGTTAAGAGATTGTAGATTTATATGGGAGGTATAACAAGCAGGTCTTGCTAAAGGGTCGAATGTAGAAGATGAGAGAAGTAAGGGGGAAATTGGAGCAATCAAAGATGGCTACTAGGTTTCTGGTTTTGAGCAACTGAGTAGACACAAGCACCAGATATCTCTGTCTTTTTAGAACTCAGGCCTTGACGTGCTCTTAGTTCCTGTCCAAAGGGTAGGACCATGGCCCCCGAAACTCAGTTCGGTGGTCAGACTCTCAAAATGAATTTTCAGGTACTTTCTTTCTATTTTCTGTCCTTGAAATCTTATTACCCTTTTTAGCAACTGCACTGGCTGGGATGCCCCAGTTACTCCATTCACGACCTCCTCATCCCTGCACTGAGATCTGAACTATCCCCAAATCCCTGTTGAGGAAACAGTTGATTTTGCACGGAAGCGTCCTTCCATACTCTGCTATTGGGTGCCACAGCCCCATGCCCAGAATTTGCACTGCCTTTTTGATGGGTATAGTTTTAGAATCTGGCTCCTTTCATCAGAGGCCTATTTCACTCTGATTTACTGAGCCTTTCTCTGCTAAGTCCTGATATAGGAAAGATAAATAGAATGATACCAAAATTTGTAGCAAGTTTTCACAAAAATTTCCCCTCACTTTGAGGCCAGTATCCCCAAAAATACATACTCTGAAAAGTACCCCTCCCCTTTGGCCATCCCTAAGCAGCACTAGTGTTATAGAAATATCAATTGGTTTATCTAAAACCCTCAGTCCGTTATGTGTTCAGAAGGGTCCAACACAATGACCAAAGGCAACATTCTAGAAATAATTATGTAATTATGAGGAGCTATAGTTAGAGGAGTTTCTGAAAAAAAGAAGAAAGCAAATTTTATTAAAAAGAGAGAAGCAGAATAAAAAGAGAGAACTGTGTGTGTTCCTTTCCAAACATCAGAGCTGGTCCATGTCTTGTTAATGGGCGTCCATTTGGAAATTATAAGATATGCATCTCATTTTCTATCTCACAAAGTAGAAAAGCAATAGTACTGTTTCTCTTCATTTAGTGACCAGAGATTTATTTCTTGGAGAGTTTTGCAATATACCAATCAAATGAATTGTAACAAAATATTCATTTTATTCAGATGCTAAAGGTCTAGTGAACTAATGAACAAGAGAACTATTTGCTTCATTCACACATATAGAATTCTGCTACCAAAAAAAAAAGAAAAAGCCCACTTTTGCAAAAATGGTGTTAAGGGAATTTGTAAGCCAGTTTTTAAAAAATGATCAATCACCTCCTGCAATCTAAAAATGGGATATAAAGCAATTTTTATAATTCTAGATAGCACTAAAAAGCTTGAAATTGCTTCATTCTTTTAAAAGAAAACATTATTCTAGCTAAACTTTCCACCCAGTTGTCATGACAACCTTGCCATTTTCTACTATGCAGAGACAATTAGATATTAACCTGGGCATTTAGATACAGACACTTCTAACTTAGAGAAAGACTTGTTGATTTGTGTTTGACTGAGTAGGCCAAAAATTACTATTGTAATTCTTCCCGGAGCTAATATTCTCTGAGCCTTCCAGGCCATTGACTGAGAAAGGAGTAGCTCTGATTTTTATGGATAAATCAAACACAGTCAAGGGAAAGGAGATATAAATGGGGTTATGTTAGCTAGTACTCTACCTGCTGGAAAACTAGAGAAAGTCACATTTTTGGTGTCTTTGACATAAATCTTTAATATAATGGCTGTTATCACTATAGTTTCATACAAAATGGAAGAGTAATTTATCTGAGATTTAGTTGGAGAAAGAAGTGGCACAGAATTGTATCTCTATGCTTTAACAAACAACAGTTATTAAATCTGTAGCCCTAACTCTTTCATTTACTTATATATCTTGTGAAAGATAGCAAGGAAAGCAAGGAGATGGAAACCACCTGAGAATGCAGAAATTAATCCTTTCTTTATTAGGGTTTTTGTCTAACTGGCACTCTTCCTTTCCCCATCGATTGAGATAATAAAATTCTTTTTGGGTTTTTTTCTTTCATTATCTTCCTTGCTATTCAAGTTTTTTCCTACTTATCTAATAATGCCAGAGTGGGAGAAGGGTAGAGGCATATGGTTGGGAAGGAAGTGCTGTTTTAGATTAAATGGACTCATAAAACAGATCAGAGGCATTGTTGTCACAGAGCATTTGTGTAACTCCAAGACCGTATTATCCCCCTGGTTAATGGAGACGTTTACCTGGGCTAGAGCTATCCCCAAAGCATGTACCATACAGATGAGGAACAAGGTAAAATGCATTTTAAAATGTGACTATAAAAGAACAATGATTTTCATTTGAAAAAAAAAAATTAGGGCTTTCCTCTTCAATGTACTAACCAGAGAAAGGGATATATTTTCTAATTATGCTGTCATTGTTCAAAATATTTAGGGAGCTCTTCTCCTGGAAATTGCTTCTAAAATCTCTTGCATGTTATTTCGATTATTCTAAGTGAAGGAAATCTGTATTCTTTGAGAGTAGGCCAAGTCTATTAAAAAGGTGGATATTTAAGTTTGGCAAAATCATTTTTACTTTAGTGTTTTTTCATTTTTTTTTAAATAGCAGTGAAGATTGTTTTGTGTGTGCATGATGGAAGGGACATGGGTGGCTGTATTAGTTTGCTAAGGCTACCATCTGTAACAAAATACCACAGACTGAGTGGCTTACACAAGAGAAACTTATTTTCTCACAATTCTGGAGACTAGAAGTCTGCCATGGCGGTGCCCGTTGGTGGGGTTGGTTTCTTCTGAAGGTCCTGAGGAAAAGATCTGTTCCAGGCCTCTGACTTCGGCTCATAGATGACGGCTTTCACCTCTGTCTTCACACAGTCTTCCTTTTGTACATGTTTGTGTCCAAATTTCCTTTTATCAGGACACCAGTCATGTTGGATTAGGGCTTACTCTAATGACCTTATTTTAACTTAATTATCTCTTTAAAGACCCTATTTCCAGAAACAGTCACATTCTAGGTACTGGAGTTAGAACTTCAACATATGAATTTGGGGGGAACACATTTCAGTCCGTAACAATGGGTGTGGCTTCTAAATAGAATCTGAAGGCAAGTAAGTCCCACAGGAAAGTTTCCATGAAGGAAGTCACTCGTTGGATGTAAAAAAAGTATTATTTCTCACAATGTGGTGAGATGGTCAGATGGTTCTTTTACTGGTTTCCCCCAGCTCATTTATGTGGTTGAATTCAGAAGGAGAGTTCTCTGGATTAGAAGGTACACAATGGACTCATTGACACGTCTGGCAGTCAGTTCTGGGGAGGGATACTCAGTTCTCTTCACAGGGGCTCTTATCCTCTAGTAGGGTAGACCAGCTTCCTTGCATGCTAGTCTCAGGGCATTTTCTCCAAGAGGGCAGAGGTAAAATCTGCAAAGCCTCTTGAGACCTAAACTCTGGAACTCAGGCTTTCATTCTGGTGAAATAAATGTCATGGAGATGTAAGTGTATAGCATGGTGACTATGGTTAATAATACTGTATTGCATATTTGGAAGTTGCTGAGAGAATAGACCTTAAAAGTTCTCATCACAAGGGGAAAATAGTTTGCAGCTATGCATAGTGACGGATGTTAACTAGACTTATTGTGGTGATCATTTCACAATATATACAAATATTAAATCATTATGTTGTACACCTGAAACTAATATAATGTTGTATGTCAATTATACCTCAATAAAAAAAGCTATTTTCTTTTGATCAAAGCAAGTCATAGGCTAGCCCAAATTCCAAGAATTGGGAATAAATTTCACCTCTCAGTGGGAGGAACTACAAATAAATTGTGTCCGTATTTAATCTATCGCATGTCTGAATTCTGGTATGTTTGTTAAAATACTGGTCTTTCATCTAATGCTATAATTTTTAGTTCCATTAACTTTTATAGTGGCAAGCATAAACTGAAACAGAATTTTTTTTAAATTCCCATTATTTAGCTTTTTAAAATATTTTATTCTTGCCTTATGTTTAAATCTTACCAATTTTGATTAAGTATTGCATAAATCTTTAATAAAAGGATTTTACATTCTTCAAGCACACACTGGAGAGATGATAAAGGAGACAGCCAGAGAAGTTGCTAAAGAGTAGAAAACAGAAGCTCATAGAGTGTTTTAGGTTATTTCGTGTTCCAGAGAACAGAAAAGTATTGCTACTCAGGTGCTAAAGCTTTATTGTAAAGATACACAAACAAGTAAAGGAAATTGAAAACTTTCCACTGAGGTCCAGCCAGGCTAACTGGAGAATTAGCGCATCATAGTAGCCACGTGGTACGGGAATGGTAACTCTATTAGTTTCCTGAGGCTTCTATAAAAAATCCCCACAAATTTGGTGGCTTAAAACAACAGAAATTTATTCTGGCACCATTCTGGAGGCCAGAAGTCCCAAATCCAGTCATACTGTCCTCCCTCCAGGCAGTCTCGGAGACAATCTCTTCTTGCCTCTTCCAGCTTCGGGTGGCAGCCCCAGCATCCCTGGGTGGTTCACATCGCCAAGGTCTCTGCTTCATTTTTACATTGCCTCCTTCCCTGTGTGTTTGTGTTGTCTCCTGTTGCCTTTTCCTTATAAGGACATTTGTGATGCTGTTTAGGGCCCACTCAGATAATCCATGGTAATCTCCTCATTTTAAAATCCTTAATGACATCTGCAAAGATCTTTTTTTCAAATAAGATAATCTACAAATTGCAGAAAATAGGACTTGATATCTTTGGGTGGCCATTGTTCAACCTACTAAAGCCATCACCAATGTCAGGCTTTCTCCAGCCTCTAGAGTTGACCTGTTGTAAAAGACAAATAAAATGTAAGAAGGCAAGGAATGTGTGGATATCAGCTGTGCCAGCCTGCCTGTGTTCTTCCTCATCTCCAGCCCCAGCGTGATAGCCCTCCACTCAGTCAGATTCTGTGTAAGTATGTGCAGCTCACTAGCATTTAGGAGTCAGAGGCCCTTCTCAGCTGCAGTGAGTATAAGATAGGAGGATATGACCCTAATGTTTTTTCTGCAAGTAAATCCCCTTGTGTTAAAACACCTGCATTAATTCTCCTGAATCCCCATTTAGAAGAGGCAGCTAAACTCAGCAGAGAAAAGAGCTCAAATTTTATCTGAGTTATGACGGAGAACACAGAAGTGCCCACTGCCTTCCTAGATGACAGCCAGAGCAGAGAGCTCTAACTCTGAACTCCCACATCCCAGAGACAATCTAGAAGGGCACGAATGGCTCCAGGCATTCTGGAGGGCAGATGATCCCGTTTTTGATCTGTTGAAGTCTTTGGACCAACACTTAGTCCTCATAAAAAGTGCACATAAATAATATTTCTCTTGTAATTTGAAGAGGGATGATAATTTTGAGTGTAACATAAGGTAAACTATATGCTTTACCTTATGTTTATATTTCTAGTGCCTACAACAGAACCAGGGGTAGAGGAAGTCTTGTAAAAACCTTGCTTTAAGAAGCTCCAACAGGTACAGATATTTAATATAATAATAGCTTTTCCACAGAGCACAATTTCCTGAAATGCAGTTAATGATCTTAGGTTATGGCTGCCAGTTACCACACGTAAATATACTTACCAAGGCATGAGGCCATTCTAGTGCTTTCTTTAAAACATTTTTAACTAACTTGTGTGTAACAGTGTCATCATATATAAGTCAGGGGAGGTTTGGTAAGACAATCCCTAAAGGCTATGATATTTCCATATGCATAGGAATCATCTGGGTGGCTTGTTAAAAATACTATTTCTTTAACCAACTGCTCCAGAAATTCCCATTCAATAACGACATGGTACACAGGCGATTCAGATAGAGATGGTTGAGGAGTGCATTTTGAGAAACACTGTCCTCAGCAAGCATTCCAGAACTTCTAGCATCTGATATGCCATGTTGTAGCAAAGTTAGCACAGGAATCCTACTCAATAGGTGGCAGGAGTGAGATGGGGAAAGTTAGTAATGCTGAAAACTGCATTTCTAATTTGTTTCCATGATGTTTTGAAGAAATGAGTCATCAAAGTTGTAGGCACTTCTCTGGCCATAATAATAGGATATTGTTTATTAAAACAAGATGCCTAGACTTGAGCCTTCCTCAAAGTAGAAAATTTTTTTGTCTTACAGCAAAAAGAAATGGAGCCCTATCTTCCTTGATATTTGGTTCACTCCTAGACATCTGTCATTTCAGGATCTATGTCATATTTTTCAGCTCCACTTTGTAATCCTTTATCAAAAGAAAGAGCATGCTGGCAGTTTCTGAAAAGATTTGAGACACACATCCACACAAAAGGACCCAGAGAGAAACTAAGCTTTTGTTGACGGGAATGAGCTGTCTGTGTGATCATCATGTTTCCATCCATACATCTGGAGAGCGGTTCTCCATTACAGACAGATATGGCACTTTAATGAAGCTCCATGTTTAAATCTCGCTTCTATCATCTGTCTTCACCCAAGTTAACTATGTTAAAAAATAAAATAAATATTAAATAAAAGTGTTGAACCTATATTTGAACTATTTTTTTTCTTCATGGGGATTTCAGAGCAAGGTCATGCTTCAAAAGTTTAGAGTAAGAGGTTATTTGATAGGATTATAATGATCAGGTTGTCCCCAGGAAAACCAGGACAGAAAGGGTCATGCTCAGCAAGCCCGGCCTCTAGCAGAGAGCATCAAGAACCCTAGGAGCAGTGGCTGGCCTGGCTTTTTCTTCTTTACACTGAGGACCTTTAGTTACTAACCTATAGATGGTTCCCGAGATGACTATTTCTGGCTTTGTCTTTGACAAAGCATCTAGGAAACTGAGAGAAAGACTAATTTAAAATGTGCCACTAAGATCTCTGAGTATCCACATAATGTGGCAGACCTCCTTTAGAAAGTTCATATTTCAGGAGACACATAATTTGAAGACATATATAAATTGTCCCCTTTTTAAAAAATTTAGCACTACATCCTACGTATTTTTTTAGGTCGTGTTCCTCTCCCCAATTATGGTTTTGATTGCATTTTGGTAGAGTTCACTTCCAATAAATCATAATTATAGTAAGGGCCTATAGAATTTAAATAATATAGTTAATACATTTGCTCTAATAGGTATGTATCAAACTGTAGTCCCTGAAAACAGAGAATAAACTTATAATCAACTATAAAATATTTACAGAAATTGACCCTATGTCAGCTTCAAAGAATTTGAATTTTAATGAATTTGAAACCAAAAAGAAATAATGCATTTTTTTTACCAAACTGTAATTATGCTAGAAACCATTGGCAAAAATGCAAATCGGTGTACCCAATGACATGGAAATTAAACAAAATGAGGAAATTTATACATATTTTAAACAACTCATGTCTAAAACAAAAACAAAATTTCCAAATATCCAGAAAATAGTAATTGTATTAAAATGTTTGTGATGCATATTAAAAATGAATATCAACAATACTTGAGAGATAGTCAACTGAAAAGATACAAAAAAGCAACAAACAGGTCTAAAGAAGTTGAAATTAAAACTTTAATTAAAAAAGTGATAAATCTAACTGCTGATTTAAAACTAAAGTAGAAAAGGGATTATTGTAATAAAGAAAGAAGAAAGCACAATATCAGAAATAATAACAGATGGAATATCCCCTGGAAAAAAAGAAATTAAAAGAATAAATATATACTTTTTGAAACTTTTTTCAAAAATACTTTGAAATCATAAATTAAATGAAAGTTACTTTTAGGAAACTGGAAATTATCTAAATTTAAATAAAAAGACTATAATATCTAATCAGAAAAGTTACCAAGAAGAGACATTGAGAAAGTTATCAAATAACCAAATACCAAGAAAGAGGCAGGCCCAGAAATTTGCTTAGATCCTTTCTTTCAAGTCTTCAAGGAAGACATCTAATTCAATGCACAAGAAAAACAATCACTTTTTTCCTTAAAAAATAAAAAAAAACCCTGAAAAAAATCATCAAAATAGAAGGAAAAAGAGGGCCTGGCCCAGTGGTGTAGTGGTTAAGTCTGCATGCTCTGCTTCGGTGGCCCAGGGTTCCTGGGTTTGGATCCTGGGTGCAGACCTACACACTGCTCATCAAGCTGTGCTGTGGTGGCATCCTGCATGTAAGAAAATAGAGAAACATTGGCACAGATGTTAGCTCAGGGCCAATCTTCCTCATCAAAAAGAAAGAAAGAAAAGATCATTTTGTCATATGAATATTGATACAACCATCATGAAGAAAATATTCCAAAATGAATTCACGAGTAAATGAATATAATGTTACACTCTGAATAAGTGGGGTCTGTTTCAAAAATGCAAGGATAGTTCAATAACAAGAAATTTATTAAAATATTTCAGCTTACAAAAAAGTTAACAAGGGAAAATACATTCATCTTGATAGAGGTCAAAAGCACACTGGGAAAATAAATTCAACCTCCATTTCAAACAAAAGCAATTTAAAACACCTTTGCATAAATTGAAAAGATGGAGACTTTCCTAACATGATATAAGTATATTTTGTGAACTCAAACCCATGGCAATGGGAATACGCTAGGGCACTCCCATTACTGTCTGGAAAAGCAGGCATTATTAAACATTATTCTAGATGTCATAGATAAAGAAGTTTTGCAGAAGAATGCTTTATATGACATAAATATTCACAAAGGAAAAATATAGTCTTTGTACATTATATGATTGTATATCTAGTCACCCATATGTCAATAAAAAATAATTAGAAATAATAAGTAAATCTAAAAAGGTGGTTGATTACAATATTAATATAGACAGCAATTAGGTACAAATAGAAAGTTAATAGAAGAGTACTTAATTCACAGAACTAGTCAGAAAGATACATTTTAGAGCAAGCTTAATAAGCAGTGTGTAGCTCCAACATGATGAAAATGTTACAATTCCACTGAGAAACAAAAAAGCCTTGGGTGAATAGAAATGCATACTCTGTTTTAAAATAGGAAGACTCAATTTTATAAAAATACAATTATGCTTAAAATAATTCATAATTTTAACCTCAAAATACTAAGACTTTTGTAGACCTTGAAAAAATAAAGCTAACTAAACTTTTTGTAGAGAAAGAAACATCAAAATACCCAGAAATTTTCTAAAGTAGCCAGAAAATATGGAAGTTTTCAGATAGTAAAACATATTTTAAAACTAAAATGTTAAAAATTAGTTTGCTGTTGACATAAAAATAGGCAGGCAGGGTAATGGAATAGAATAGAGAGGTCATAAGTAGACTAATATTTATACGAGAATTTATATTTTAAAGATGAGGGGAAAACTAGATTTAGTAACTAGTGTTGGGGAAACTAGCTGGCAATTGGAAGAAATATATATATCTGGTCTCATATCAGACTTCTATATCATAATAAATTTCAGATGAATCAAAAATTTCAATATTAAATGAAATCCTAAAAAGCCAAAAGATTTCAAGAACGTGTTTTTTTCTTTAATTTTGAAGTGATAAAGCGCTATCTAAAGAGGGAAAAATATAAAAGCAATTATACATTAAAAAACTATTGGTAACATAAAAATATTAAATATTTGTATAGCCAAAAGAGTCAAAAGACAAAGATAAATGACAGGGAATAATTTATCATAGAGAAAATAAAACAAAGAGCTCATTTCTGTAATACACAAAAAGCTCTTAAAATTAAAAATATATATATAAAGGACAACAAATAGATAAAAGGCAGGAACAAGGATCACACACACACAAAAAGAAGTATAAATACATATTGGGTCACTCTCAACTTATAAAAGAAACACAAATTTAAACAATAATTTTGTCAGTAAGATTGGCAAGATTAGAATTTTCCATAATGTCCAGAATTGATGGGGGAATAAAGAAGTGTGCCTTAACATATTCCTGTGATGAGAATATAATTTGGCCCACACTTTTGTAGAAAAATTTGGCAATATCTATCAAAATATTAAGCCTACATACTTGTTGAGCCATCGGTTTCCCCCTCTAAGATTTTTCTCCCATAGATTTTTCTTGTACATGTGGACAAAGATATGTGTTCAATGATTGTCACTGAAAAACAGTTTTTAATAGCAAGAAAACTGGAAACAACCTAAATATAAATAAATAGAGACCGGTTAAATTTGTTACATTCATGCCCTGAAATGAAGGAATTTTACATATTCTAATATAAAAAGCTGATCAAAATAGACTGATAAGTAAATGAAGTAAGTGACTCCATTTGTATAAAAAAATACTAGAAGAAAATACGTCAACAAAGCAAAACAAAACTGAAGCAAGGCTTTCGTTATGGAAACGGAAATGGAGGTCACAGTATGAAGGAAGATTTTTATTTTCCTTCTTTTATAACATTCTGGCTTTTTGTTCAACCAAGAGGTATTAATTTAGTAGCAGTGGTGATAATAAATACTTTTTAAGGGATGAAAAAAGGAGGGGGACATGAACCAGAAGCAAGAATGGTATGTCTTGTTCTTCTAGGACTTGGTAATAGTATCAAAGCTGTCTCACAAATATTAGCAGAAAAGGCAGCACTTTCAGTGACTATGAATTCATAATTCTCCCCAACACCTAATCTCAACCACTGGGTAACTATACATCAAATGAAGAAGTATATTCCCTCCCTTTATCACAGAGGTAATTGGGCAAAGAAAACTGGTTTGGGGCCTTGTTGCATGATACAACGGAAATGGAGAGAAACCCCAAGCCAAAGGATCCAGACACAGATCATGGTTTTCACATTCACTGGGTGTGCTTGTCCAGTCACTTAACCCTGCTGAGGCTCAGTTTTCTCATCTGTAAAATGAGAGTAAAATTACTTAACAAATTAAAGAGAGTTATAAAAAAGAGACTTTATAAACATTATGATACAAAACAAATAGAAGTTTGGTTTGATTTTAAAGGAGATACATAGTACTTTGTTTTCGGATCTCTTTATCTCTGTCAGAGCAGATAGTTTTAATCAACATGGGTTTTAAGTCAGAATGGTCAAAAAATGATGCTTGCTCCAGAATTTGCACACCCTACATCTGGGATAGATTTGTACGTACTGAAATCAAAAAAGAGTGTCTGAATGGTCAGATTCTCATTTTTTTAACATCATGGGCCAAATGTTAAGCATACACATCTTCTCTTTCTGGTCTTATTCTTTCTGGCATCTGTTCCTTTCTTTTATCTACAGTTTTATCAGCTAAAATATTTTATCTCTGTTTCCGAGATCAATTGAAGGTAGGACCTGTTCAATCATTCCCTGAGCAATGATGTATCAGGTTCATTAAAACCAGAGCCTAATTTGGAAAACGAAAGATGAATATACAAATTAACCCTGGGAAATCCCTGTTGAATTCTTGCTAACTGCAATGCTTTTGCTTAGAGTGGAAATGGGGTTAGCCTTTATGTCACTGATGATTTAATTGTTTCACTGCCAGAAAATATCCAACTTACTTTGCCTGCAAGAACGCAAACTTCTCTACATGAAGTAAAAAATCTTGCATAATCTGGCACCATTATTTCTTCCAAACCATATTTTTTTTTTATCATTTCCCATAATGAAACTTCCTGTACAGCTGGTCATCTAATTCACCCTCTTACTTTGCTCTGTTAATTTCCCTCACAGCATTTTTGTTCTTGAAAGATTTTCTACTTATTATTTATGGTTCACTCTCTCTTCCCTTCTCCATGAAGCTCCCGCTCTTCAACCACATTCAGACCGTCCTGATCTCTTCCTTATGTTCCCATGGAACTCTGTGTTTGTGTCACTCATTGTGACTCCTATTTATAGTCAACTCAATGACATTTCATGCACTAAATTACTCTGACCTTGAGCAGCTCAATCTCTCTGGATTTCACTTTCCTCATCTATAAAATTAAGCTCCTGTAGTAATTCAATCGTTTATTCAACAAGTATTTTACTAATGCCCACTTTATGCAGGGCACTTTTCTATGTGCAAGGGACCTAACAATTGAAAAAAAGAAACAAGTGGCTCCTCTCTTGCAGTCTCATTCCTGTGGTGACAGAACGTAATATCAGGATGGTAAATCTGCATATCATATAATGAGTTAAATGATGACGAGTTCTATGCAGAAAAATAGATGAGGAGTAGGGCAGTTGAAGCCCCAGAAGCAGGTCAGCCGTTGCGTTACAACTTTAAATGAAGGTGAACTTCCAGCTCTAATGTTCTGAGTTTGTATGAATGTATTTTATATTTTTCTCAGGAAGATTATACGTTCCAGGACAGCAGGAAATGCATCGTTAGTGTCTTGTTTCATGCTGTGAGGAATATGGTGAAATGAATAAGAGTTTAGGTTTTGGAATCAGAAAGATTTGCATGGGAATTCCAGGTGTGCAACTCAAGTGCTCTGTGACCAAACAAGTTCCTTCATCTCTCTGAGCCTTTGTTTCTCCCTCTATAAAATAATATCTACTTTATAAGATTGTTGTGAGGATGAAATTAAAGAATTCATATGAAGATGTTAGTATAGTGCCTGATCCATTGTAAGCACTGAACGAATGGGAGCTATATCATTATTCTGTATAAAATGTTGACACCCAATACCTTTTCATTGAATTAAAAGGTACTGAATATGTTACACACTAAAATGAAACGTATTTTCCTAAGCAAACTCTCTGGAATCTTTCACTTTCTCGGAAGCTCTTTATCCTCATGTGCTATACACAAGAATCCTAGGTGTTCAAAAAGTAGTTGTTGGAACAATTGGCAAAACCTAAATAAGTTCTATAAATTAGATGAGATTATTGTATTAATGTTAGTTTCCTGATTTTGATAATTATGCTGTAGTCATGTAGAAGATTGTCCTCGTATTTAGGAAATTCACACTCCAATATTTATGGGTAAAGGGGTATAATGTCTGCAACTTACTTTCAAATGGTTCAGAATCCCTCTCTTTCTATATATGTATAGATATATATTTATTTATATATATGTATAATAGATATATATTTGTATGTGGGAATCTGAGTAAAGGTAGTATGAGAAATATTGCAACTTGTTTGTAAGTCTGATACTGGATTAAAAGTATTGATACTGCAGTAAAAAGTTACAGTTAAAAAATATATTGTTGGATGGGGGCTGGCCTCGTGGCTGAGTGGTTAAGTTCACGCGCTCTGCTGCAGGCGGCCCAGGGTTTCGCCAGTTCGAATCCTGGGTGCGGACATGGCACCACTCATCAAACCACACTGAGGCAGCATCCCACATGCCACAACTAGAAGGACCCACAACGAAGAATATACAACTATGTACCGGGGGGCTTTGGGGAGAAAAAGGGAAAAAATAAAATCTTTAAAAAAATATATATATATTGTTGGATGAATAAATGGCTCAATGAGGGAATGAGAATATGAATGAATCCTAGTATCATCAGAAACCACAGAATGAAATCAATTAGCATCTGGTATACCTGGTCCCCTCTGTAGTTCACTGTTAGAATTCTTAAGGAACACCAAGACATGGAATAATTGTAAACTAATATTAAGGGGAAAAGATGAATATCCAGATGTCTCATGTTTAGGTGTCATGTCATTGAAATGAAAATCTTGTGCATATGATGAAGATTTTATCAGGTTTTAAACACAGCAATTTTGATTATGAATGTTGAAAACTACTATTTTGTAAAACTGCGTTCACAGTATGAGATGATATAGGAAAAATAGAAGTCATGCTACAACTGATAAAGCAACGTCCCTATTTTCTATGTTTTCAACAGAGGGGAAAAAGAAGAGCCCTGTGGATGCTTTCTGTGGTTTGGCTGTATATATGTATTTTGATAGAACTTGCTGGGGATTCACAAATTCAGCCATCAAACTATACCAGGGGTTTCATTATCAGATCCTGTTAAGTTTCTTTGAGAAAAAACAAAAATAAAAAATAAAAGGCTTAAGCCTCCCAGTCTCTTACTTTGGGCATTGCCAATTCATTAAAATTTTATACCCTTTTCTAATTGATTGCAGAACTTGTCTATGCAGCAAATATTCTAAGGAACCATAGAGATGGAGTAAATGAATGAAAAGAATCATATGAAGAAATACCTTTATCTTTTTATATTTTCTTAAGATGGTCTTTGCAATTTGTTCTCGGTCTACAAGTGTGTCTATTTTGATATGTCAAGAGCTCTTGTTTTTCTCTTTTCCTGTTTTATTGTCTTAAAACAGCTAACAACTATCCAATCAGAATTACATATATAATATTCATATATATACATACATAAACACAAACACATATTTTTCTATCTAGGAAGACCCCTTTTCAAAGAAAGAAAAAATGATATGCCTGAATAAAAGCACCTTTAATCAGTTGCAAGAGTGCTGTACCAATTACTTCCCTACAGGGTGACCTTTTCATCTTTTAATGGCATTTTGGAATAAAATCGCCCCAACACGTTGGGAGTGTTATGTGTGTCACATTTCCAATTCTATTTTTTCTCTTGTTGGCACTGAATAAGGCCTAATGTATTCATGACCTAATTAGAGTAATTTTTGAATAATAATGACCTCCTGGGGGAGACTTTTTTCATAGTGCTATTCAGACACATTAACTAGAACAAGTGTTTCTTAATTTTTAAGTGTTTCTCTGGTTATTAGAAGTATTTTTGCTTCATTTAAAATGGAAATTACATAACAGGAATCCCTAGAGGAAATGAGAAGCACTTTGTTTGAGTTTTCTTGATGCTTTCTTCTCTTGAAAATGCAGTAATCTTGTTATGTTGTTGTTGCTGTGTTCGTCTTTTCTTTCATTCTTGAGGATGTGACTGCATCCATGAAAGACATATCACAACATTTGGGGAAAAAGCTTAAACAATTCAGACAGCCCTTCAGCAGCTGTATTTCTGGTTTTCTGAATTAGTTACACAATGATTTTTATTCCAACCACCTCCTATTTTACTCTCTTATCCTTTTCTAAGATAAAAATAAATTATAAGAGACACAAAAGCAAATAAACATATTGATACATTTTGGAAACTTACCCATTCTCCCTAACTCATGAAACACGGAGTAGTTTAATTTTGTTTTGGTGCATGTTAGGCACTGAGGCTTGGCGGCTTATGCAGCATAGGCACAGCACTTTAGTAGCTGGTTCATGCAGGGCATATCTGAAGGTGGATGGACTACTCCTGGGGAGGTGGTGGAGATAGGTGAGCACTCTCCAGCTCCCTGGCAGCCCTGAGCATGCATGCAACTGCTCTCCTGGCTGGAGCACCCATAACACCGCTGTGGCCGCAAGGGTGGGAGCACACCTCGGTGTGACTGCAGGAACAGGTGACAATAGCCCTGAGCCCCCACACAATCATTTTCCTGTCAGGTGTGAGAGCCCACAGTGCCGCCGTGTCCCCCAGGAGTGGCCCAGAAACAAAGTGCTTCTCATTTCCTCTAGGGATTCCTGTTATATAATTTCCATTTTAAGTAAAGCAAAAATACTTCTAATAACCAGAGAAAGACTTAAAAATTAAGAAACGCTTGTTCTAGTTAATATGTCTGAACAGTACTAAGAACGGTACTAAAGTAAGTACTCACCCTCCCCCAAGAGACCAACAGAAGTAACAACATCATGCTTCTCATCTCCATCACCACTGGAAGTTCAGGCTGTCCCCTCATCCATCTCCCCATGTGGATCTGCTCATCCCCTAATCAGACTTGATTTACACTCACTCCCACATGGTGCTATTATGCCTCTAGACTCTCAGTTTGACATCATTAAAATACCTGATATCACTGAACTCTTCTTCTACTTCTTTAAGGGAGACCTAATCTTTACTTGAGGATCCAGATACTGCCATATCTGTCGTAAATGGTAGCTGACTTCTTTTCTATACCCCCATGTAAAACAGGTCCTTGAGGTTGAGTTGAGGTGCTTACTATTCATTGCCTCTTTTAGACCACTTTTCTTTCTTCCTCTTTCAAAACCCTTAACTCCTTTGCAGTCTTCTAATCAGACTATATCTACTACCACTCTTTTATCTTTAAGATTGGCCCTAAGCTCACATCTATTGCCAATCTTCCTCTTTTGCTTTTTCTCCCCAAAGCCCCAATAATTGTATATCCTAGTTGTAACTCATTCTAGTTCTTCTATGTGGGATGCCTCCACAGCATGGCTTGATGAGTGGTGTGTAGGTCTGTGCCCAGGATCTGAAGCAGCAAACCCCAGGCTGCCAAAGCAGAGTAAACAAACTTAACCACTCAGCCATAAGACCAGTCCCTACCACCAATTTTTATTTCAATCATTTAAAAACTTTCCAGAAAGTGAAGTCAACAACATGGCAAAGTGAGCTGTTCCTTTTATCTATTCTCCTTTGAACTACAACTAAATGGACACTCATTGATCAACAGAGGATATCCAAACAGCATAATAAGACAGCTGAGAGACCCACGCAGCTATACATCTGAAGGGGGATGGATTACTTCCTGGGAGGTGGTGAAGATAAGTAAGCACTCTCTGATCCCCCAGCAGCCCAGGACACGCATGTGACTGCTTTCCTGGCTGGAGCACATTTGGCACTACTGCAGTCCCAAGGGTGGGAGCACTCCTTGGTGCAACCATGGGAACAGGTGATAGCAGCCCTGAGCCCCCATGTGATTGCTTTCCTGTCTGGTGGGAGAGCCAACAGTGCCACCACAGTCCCCTGGGAATGGCCCAGTCTCAGACCTGGTGGCAAGATGCTGCCCACAAAGGAAAATGGCTGGTGCAACTTAGAAGGAGACAGTGGTAGATCTGCATGCCCAGGCAAACAAGTTCCTGGCTGCTGCAAACACCCATAGTACTGCTGTGGCCCTAAAGTGCATCTTGGTGGGACTGTGTGAGCAGGTGGCAGTAGCCCTGATCCCCTGTGTGATTGCTTTCCCATTCAGTAGGTGAGCTCACAGGGCTGCTGCAGTCCTAAGGAGTGTCTCAGACTCAGACAGGCACAACGGAAAGGAATCATGGTAGGCTCAGAATACACAGCTCCTGCCCCTAACTCAGTAGCAGTAGGTGGAATCTGCGACAAAATACTATCACTGTGAAAAGGCACAAATGCACCCCATCAAATAGTATGAAGAGGTATATTAGTACTCCAAACCAGAAGGGAAAACACAAATGCCCAGAAATCAATGCTAAAGGCACAGAAATTTGCAAACTAAAAGACAGAGAATTCAAAATAGCTGTCATAAAATAACTCAATGAGTTACAAGAAAACTCAGAAAGTTCAATGAAATCAGGAATGAAATTAATGAACAGAGGGAATTCTTCACAAAAGAGATTGTGACTATAAAGAAAAACTGATCAGAAATGTTGAAGATGAAAGACACAATGAATGAGATAAAGAAATAGCTGGAGTCCTTAAATAATAGAGTTGATATTATAGGGGACAGAACTAGCAATTTAGAAGATAGAAATATAGACATCTTTCAGATGGAGGAGAGAGAACTAAGACTAAAAAGAAATGAAGAAATTCTGAAAGAAATATCAGACTCAATTAGGCAATGTAACACAAGGATTATAGGTCTTCCAGATGGAGGAGAGACAGAAAGGAGTAGAGAGCATGTTCAAAGAAATAATAGCTGAGAATTTCCCAAACCTGGGGAAGGAGCTGGAATTACAAGAAGCTAATAGAACTCCTAATTACATCAATGTAAAAAGATCTTCTCCAAGGCATATAGAAGTAAAACTGACAAAAGTCAATGATAAAAGACAAAATATTAAGGGCAGCAAGGCAGAAGAAAATAACTTACAAAGGAATCCCTATCAGACTTTCAGTGGATTTCTCAGCAGAAACCTTACAGAAGAGAGTGGAATGATATATTCAACATTCTGAAAGACAAAAACTTTCAGCCAAAAATATTCTATCCAGTGAAAATATCCTTCACATATCATAGAGAAATAAAAACTTTCCCACATAAACAAAAGCTCAGGGAGTTCATCGCCACAAGACACTGCTCTACAAGAAATTCTCAAGAAGGCCCTCATACCTGAAAAAAAAAAAAAAAGGAAGGGTTTATGAAGCTTTGAGCAAGAGATAAGTAGGCAGACAAAATCAGAAAATTACAGCTCTCCATCAGAACAGGTTAGCAAACACTTAATTATAACATTAAAGATAAACGGAAAGAAAACATCAAAAATAGCTATAATCTCATCCTTTTAACCACAAACTAACAACACAAAATGGAATAAGTTGTGAAAACAATAAATTATAAGGGAAAGAGGAAATGGATGGAATCAGCTTAGACTAAGGAAGTAAGAGGCTTACAGAAATGGACTACCTCATCTACAAGATTTTTTACACAAACCTCACAGTAACCACTAAACAAATAAGCAGAACAGAGACACAAATGATAAAGACAAAACTGAAAAACTATTACAGAGAGCTACCAAACTGAATTGGCAGTCTGAAATACATGGGACAAGAAACAAGGGAAATACAGAACAACTGGTAAACAAGTGATAAAATAGCAGCATTAAGCCCTCCTTTATCAACAATCGCTCTAAATGTAAATGGATTGATTTCTCTAATCAAATACGCAGAGTGGTGGGATGGAATAAAAAACAAGAGACAACAGTCTGCTACCTCCAGGAAACACATCTCAGCTCTAAAGGCAAACACAGGCTCAGAATGAATGGATGAAGGATGATACTCCAAGCTAATGGCAAACAAAAGAAGGCATATATTGCCACACTTATATCAGACAAAGTAGATGACAAGATAAAAAAGGCAAAGAGAGACAAAGAGGGGGAGTATATAATGATAAAAGGGATGCTTCACCAAGAAGACAAAACATTTATAAATATATAAATATAAATATATGCACCCAACACTGGAGCACTAAAGTACATAAAGCAACTAACAGACCTAAAAGGAGGTATTAACAACAACATAATAATAGTAGGGGACTTTAAACCCCACTTACATCAATGGATAGATCATCCAGACAAAAAAGTCAACAGGGAAATAGTGGAATTAAATGAAAAACTATATCAGATGGACTTAATAGATATATAGAGAGAATACTCTGTCCAAAAACAGCAGAATACACATTCTTCTTAAATGCACATGGAACAGTCTCAAAGATAGACCATATGTTGGGAAACAAGGCAAGCCTCAATAAATTTAGAATGTGGAAATCATATTAAGCATCTTTTCTGACCATAATGCTATGAAACTAGAAATCAACTACAAAAAGAAAGCTGGGAAAGGGACAAAGAGTTGGAGACTAAACAACATGCTACTGAACAACTAGTGGATCATTGAAGAAATTAAAGGAGGATTCAAAAGATATCTGGAAACAAATGAAAATGAATATACACCATACCAATTCGTATGGGATGCAGCAAAAGTGGTCCTAAGAGGGAAATTCATAGCAATACAGGCCCTCTTCAGCAAACCAGAAAAATCTCAAATAAATAATCTTAAGCTACACCTAACAGAACTAGAAAAAGAAGAACAAAGGCCAAAGTCAGCAGAAGGAGGGAAATAATAAAAACTAGAGCAGAAATAAATGAAATTGAAACCAAAAAAAGTAGCAGACAGGATCAATGAAACTAAGAGCTGGTTCTTTGAAAAAATAAACAAAATTGACAAACCCCTAGCCAGACTCACTAAGAAAAAAAGAGAGAAGGCTAAAATAAATAAAATTGGAAATGAAAGAGGCAAAATTACAATGGATACCCCACATATACAAAGGATTATAAGAGAATACTATGAAATTTATATGCCAACAAATTGGATAATCTAGAAGAAATGGGTAAGTTCTTAGACTCATATAACCTCCCAAAACCAAATCAAGAAGAAATAGAGACTCTGAATAGACCAATTACAAGTAAAGAGATTGAAACAGTAACTAAAAACCCTCCCCAGAAATAAAAGTCTAGGACCAGATGGCTTCTCTAGAGAATTCTACCAAACATTCAAAGCAGATTCAATACCTATCCTTCTCAAACTCTTACAAAAAATTGAAGAAGATGGAACACTTTCTAACACATTTTACGAGGCCAACGTCACCCTGATCCCAAAGCTAGACAAGGACAACACAAAGAAGGAACATTATAGGCCAATATCGATGATAAACTTCGATGCAAAAATCCTAAACAAAATATTGGCAAATTGAATGCAGAAATATATAAAAGGATCATACACCATGATCAAGTGGGATTTATAACAGGGATGCTTGGATGGTTCAACATCCACAAATCAAAGTGATACATCACATTAACAAAATGAGAAATAAAAACCACATGATCATCTCAATAGATGCAGAGAAAGCATTTGACAACGTCCAAAATCCATTTATGATAAAAACTATCAATAAAATGGGTATAGAAGGAAAGAACATCAACATAATAAAGGCCATATATGACAAACCAACAGCCCACATCATACTCAATGGGGAAACACTGAATGCCATTCTTCTGAGAATAGGAACAAGATAAGGGTGCCCACTCTTGCTACTCTTATTCAACACAGTACTGGAGGTTTTGGCCAGAGAAATTAGGCAAGAAAAAGAAATAAAATTTATCCAGATTGGCAAGGAAGAAGTGAAACTCTTGCTGCTTGCAGATAACATTATTCTCTATATTAGAAAACCCTAAAGAATCTATCAGAAAACTATTAGAAATAATCAACAACTACAGCAAATTTTCAGGTTGCAAAATCAACTTACAAAAGTCAGTTGCATTTCTACACTCTAATAACAAACTAACGGAAAGAGAACTCAATAGTATAATCCCATTTACAATAACTACAAAAAGAATAAAATATCTAGGAATAAATGTAACCGAGCAGGTGAAAGGCCCATACAATGAAAACTGTAAGAAATTGATGATGACATAAAGAAATGGAAAGATATTCCATGCACATGTATTAGAAGAATAAACATAGTTAAAATGTCCATACTACCTAAAGCAATCTCCAGATTCAATGCAATCCCAATCAGAATCCCAATGACATTCTTCACAGAAATAGAACAAAGAATCCTAAAAATCATGTGGGGCAAGAAAAGATCCGAATAGCTAAAGCAATCCTAAGTAAAAAAAATGACGCTGGAGGCATCACAATTCCTGACTTCAAAATGTACCACAAAGCTATAGTAATCAAAACAGCATGGTACTGATGCAAAAAACAGGCTCACAGATCAATGGAACAGAATTGAAAGCTCAGAAATAAATCCACACATCTACAGACAGATAATCTTCCACAAAGAAGCCAAGAACATACAATGGAGAAAGTAAAGTCTATTCAATAAATCATGTTGGGAAAACTGGACAGCCACATGCAAAAGAATAAAGGTACACCATTGTCTTTCACCATACACCAAATTAACACAAAATGGATTAAAGACTTCAAGGTAAGACGTGACACCATAAAACTCCTAGAAGAAAATATAGACAGTATACTCTTTAACATCTGTCTAAAGAAGGATCTTTTTGAATATCATGTCTACTCTGGGAAAGGAAACAAAAGAAAAAATAAACAAATGGAACTTCATCAGACTAAAGATCTTCTGCAAGGCAAAAGAAACCATGAACAAGATGAAAAGACAACCCACCAACTGAAAGAAAATATTTGCAAATCATATATCTGACAAGGACTTAATCTCCAAAATATATAAAGAACTCATACAAATCAACAACAAAAAACTAAACAACCCAATCAAAAAATGGGCAAAGGATATGAACAGGCATTTCTCCAAGAAGATATACAGATGGACAATAGGCACATGAAAAGATGTTCAACATCACTAATCACCAGGGAAATGCAAATCAAAACTACACTAAGACATCACCTTACACCCGTTAGAATGGCTATAATCACCAAGACAAAAAAATCACAGATGTTGGAGAGGATGTGGAGAAAAGGAACCCTCATACACTGCTGGTAGGAGTGATAACTGGTACAGCCACTATGGAAAACAGTATGGAGACTTCTCAAAAAATCAAAAATAGAAATATCATCTGACCCAGCTGTCCCACTACTGGTATCTATCCAAAGAACTTGAAATCAACAATCCAAAGAGACTTATGCACCCCTATATTCAGGGCAGCATTATTCACAATAGCCAAGATGTGGAAGAACCCAAATGCCCATCAACTGATCAATAGATTAAGAAGATACGGTATATGTATACAATGGAAGACTAGTCAGCCATAAAAAAAGAAAAAATCATCCCATTTGCAAGAACATGGATGGAGCTTGAGGGTATTATGTTAAGTAAAATAAGCCAGACAGAGAAAGACCAACACCATATGATTAAACTCATATGTGGAAGATAAACAAATACATGGACAAAAAGAACAGATTAGTGGTTACCAGAGGGGAAGGGGATTGAGGGGTGGGCATAATGGGTAAAGGGGCACATATATACGGTGACTGACAAATAATAATGTACAACTGAAATTTCACACAGTTATAAACTATTATGACTTCAATAAAATCAAATAAACTTTCCATTCTCCAGATTCCAGTCATTGGCCCATTCTCTTTTGTTCTACCCCACTGCTATATAAAGTATCAACCTACCAATGACTTAACTACTAAAATATCTACCTCAATAACCCCTCTCTCTTATATTTCAAGCTCATTTACTCTAATATTTACACTCCAACAATTCTCTGACCCCATCAGAACCAATCCTTTTTCACTGAGCAATATTTTTCTCATGTTTTCACTTTGCTCCTTGCAATTAAGATGACACTATTCTTCAGCCTAATCATCCCCTTGTGTACCTGCTCACGTCGCTACTCTCTGTCTCCTACTTTCTTACTTGTGGGACAAAAGCAAAAACCTAGCTAAACACAAAACACCGATCCTTTTGCACATCCAGCAAAACAGCTGAATTTGGCTTGGAAAACATCACACCACTATACCAGTGAACTCTGCTTTAATTATATGATCAAAAAATTCAAATAGGCTTTCAGTATTACTCAGCAATAGTACTATATTTTCCTAGTCAATTTTCCCCCGACTCACTGAGGTGAGCATCTTCTCCTTTTTGCTCCAATAGCCTCCCGTTTTCACAGTCTCTCCCATTTCTGTGCGATCCACATATGCACTTTTGTTTAGCTTAAAGGGAAGAAGAACAAGAATTTCTGTTTAACATAAAAAGACTTTGGAACTATGGGGAGAGAATAAGCCTGAAGATTGTTTCCAAGATGAACTTGGAGACATAGAGGTTCTAGAGAGCTCTCTTCCTAAAGAGCTGCCTAAACTTGGGCAAGATTTTAAACTTCTTAGAACCTCTTTCTTCAACTCTAAAGTGAGATATGTGAATGGAAAGTTTATTGGAATCCCTTGTGGAAATAAACAGACATTTAAGCAGACTCTCTAAAATCTTGTAAGTATTGTGGTAATCTAGCCTATCAAATTCCGCATTCATTTGTGTACAGTCATGCACCGCACGTCATTTGCATATGACAGACTGCATATGCAACGGTGGTCCCTAAGATTAGTACCATACAGCTTAGGTATGTAGTAGGCTCTACCATCTAGGTTTGTGTAGGTAAACTCTAGGATGTTTGCACAACCATAAAATCGCCTAAGGATGTATTTTTTAGAACGTATTCCCATCATCAAATGACGCGTGAGTGTATTCTGATGGTTGAGAGCATGGAGAGGATGGCAAGAGAGGGACCCTACAAACAAGAAAGTGGGAAGATTGGGAGATGGAGGGAAAGAAGTTGGTTCTCTAAAAGCTTAGTAGAATGTCCTTAGGTGCCCCTCTACATAATTATTGTTCAGATTAAAATGTACTGACATTATAAGATATTACAATACCATTTTAACATTTGCGATAGATATTGTAATTGGATGGCATTCGTAGGGTTGTTAGTTAGGGAGAAGACTGTCCTGAATGTCTATCTTATAAAGGATGGCGATAAGGCAACAAATAGTTACAAGTTAAAAAATAATAATAATAATTGAAACTTGAAAGATGAAACAGGGGCCAGGACCCTACCGTGTCTCCATAAATTTAAACTGAAGAAACTTAGTACTATTACAATAAGCAGTGACTGAACACTACAAGTTCAGGAATGGTTAAATAAGAAGTGCAGAGCCTATGCTAGCACATAAAGGCACTTTGTACAAATTAGAAAAGGTGTCACCTCTGGGTAATCCTTAAGTATTTCCTCTAAATGAATTAGATAGAGTTCCTCCCGTGTGTGGACAAAGGTGGCCCTTTCATGTTGTGGTTATAACCTCTTTCCCACCTGTGTCCTCAAGGGTGAGCAGCTTGGCAAGCAAAAGCGCAGAGGGAATTTTAGTTTGCCTTGGTCCTCCTTGACTGGGTGCTCTTGTGGAGGGCACTACACATATCCATAAGCAAGATGCTAGCAGCTTGAGTCTGTTAATTATGGATGTGTTAAGAGAAGATAGGAATATTCAAGGTAAATCTTAACCTATTTAAGCAAATACCTCAAAGGACAAATAACTACTTCCTAAGTGCTTGGTATATCTACCAGAGATGGAATACTGTCTGCCTAGAACAATACATTTAGTGTGGCATTTCTTATATTATTAAAAGTAGTGGAGGTTAATTAATTTTACAATTAAAAACTATAGCCATAAATAAGAAAAAGAAATTGTTTTCAATGAAATGACCCTGGAAAAACTGGATATCTATATGTGAAAAAAAAAAAGAAAAGTGAAACTCAATCCCTACCACACAATATATACAAAAATTAATTCAAGAAGGATCATAGACCTAAACATAAGAGCCAAAATCATAAAGCTTCTCAGAAGAAAGCATAGGACAATCTTGTGAGATCTTGTGATATGCAAAGATTTCTTAATAGGACAGAGAAAGCACTAACCATAAAGAAAATGGATACTTTGGACTTCATCAAAATTTAAAACTTTTGCTCAATGAATGACACCATTAAGAAAATAAATAGGGAGGCTGCAGACTGGGAAAAAGTGTTTGCATACATCTATCTGAGAAAGGATAGTATCCAAAATATTTAAAGAATTCCTACGATAGAAAATATAGAAATAACCAAAAAACTAATGGGCAAAAGATTTGAACAGCATTTCACAAAGAAAGATATGCATAAAATATGTTTGTAAGAAAGCAGTTGTCATCACTAATCATCAGAAAAATTAAAGTTAAATTCACAAGATATCATTTTACATTTACTAGAATGGAAAAAATGTTAAACGTTACGAATGTGGAGCAATCAGAACTCTCAGTTGTTGCTGGTAGGAGTGTGAAACGGTACTATCAGAAAGAAAAGAAAACTTTTTGTAGTTTCTCATAAAATTAAATTTTTACATACCCTATGACCCAGCAATTCCATTCCAAAGAAATGAAAATATATTAATCTTGATCAAGAATGTTCGTAGCAGCTTTATTCATAATTCCCCTGGACTGGAAAAACCCAAGTGTCCATAAGCAAGAAAATGGGCAAACAAATTTTCCTATATTCCTGCAATGGAAAACTACTCAGCAATAAGAAGGAACAAGTTGCAACAATACAGAGAAATTTCAAAAACATTATTTTGAGCAAAAGAAGCCAGACACCAAAGCGTATGTACCATCGGATTCTTCTTAAATGAGGTTCTAGAACAGGGAAATGATCCCTCAGTGATGGAAAAGCAGAGCAGTGGTTACCTTTGGGTTAGAAGAGGAATTGATAAAGAATGGGCATGAGGAAACCTTTGTGGTAGTGGAAATGTTCTACATATTGATGAAGTGTGGGTTATACAAGTGTCTGTATTTGTAAAAACTCATCATATTGTCCACTCAAGATCTGCACATTTCACTGTATGTAAATTGCACCTATATATAAAAAAAAAAAAAAACTGTAAAATAAAAGTAACTAAGCCAGCCCTATGGCCTAGTGGTTAAAGTTTGGCACTCTCACTGTTTTGGTGGCCCGGGTTCATTTCCCAGTCGTGGAACCACACCACCCATCTGTCAGTTGCCATGCTGTGGCAGCGGCTCACATAGAAGAACTAGAAGGACTCACAACAAGGATGTACAACCATGCACTGGGGCTTTGGGGAGGAAAAGCAAAAGAGGAAGTTTGGCAACAGATGTTATTTCAGGGTGAATCCTTCCCCTTCAAAAAAATTAAATTAAATTAAAATAAAGATAAAAGTAACTATAGCAAATGCATCCTCCCCCAGATGGTGAAAGGTCACTCTCTCTCCTGTCACAGGATACTTATCTCTGTATCTGGATGCTCATCTCCCTTAAGTTAAATTAGCCTAGTTGGCTAATAAAGTTGTCACATCTTCCATCTTACTGGCAAACTATCTGAAAGATCTAAGTTTGGGCCCTCAGCAAATTCCACCCCCAAGACTTTCTGGCAGACTCATGATTTTTGAGCCTTTGAGAAACTGTTTGTTTTATATCCTGAAAACTTTCAACACAAAATCACTCCGGCTACAATCGACCCTTCAAAGTGCATGCTGCAGTTCTAGCCTGGTAGTATCCAAATGTTCATATGGAAATAACAGCTGGACCTGTGAAAGTTCAAGACTAACATGGATTTTTGTGGTCCTTAGTTCTGAGTTTCTAGTATATTTCTGCTTCCTAGATACGAGTTTTCTTCTATGATGATCTTCACACCAGGCTTGTTTCTGCTTTGAATTCGGAGTTCCCTACCTCACAGCTCCGAAGAGAATTCAAAACAAACCTTTATAAATAAATTTATTGTTACTCAATAAGGACTTGAATATCTAGTCTGGGAAAGACACTGTACTGAGCCCTATAAAAATGCCATGTCTTCTGGTGCTGGGGTATTTTCTATCTACCTTGACCTCTTATATCAGCACCCAAGCTGTGACAGAGAAGTTTTAGGAATAAAGGAATCCTATGACCATTTGAGACATTTTAATTGCTATTGAACTATACAACCCAGTGCTCTTTTCTGTTGTGAAATCTGGGGATTATTAAACTGACCTAATCAATAGCGGTCCACTTTCAGAAGGGCCATAATAGAGTTCTGGGGGATGGGAACAATGTGCTCCACTGTATCCTTCACAGTGATTTCTGATTAAATGATCAAGGCCATCTGTGTTCAATGATCATAATAAATTTACCAAGGGATCTTGCAACACTGATTTGAATGCACAGAGCAACTTAATCATTAGGATCAGCAATACTGTAAATGACTTTGCTACTTCTCTATAAAACTTGGCATTTAGTACCTACTACAAATCCTATTAAACGCAAATACTATAGTTCTTGCTACCTTACTCCCATAATGTAGGCTCATTTTAAAAAGTAACAAAGTCAGAGTTTCAAAGTGCAAGTACCTTTCACTAACCAAATCTATTCAAATCCTGCATTTGGATAATGAGAATTCAAATAGCATATTAAGGTAGCAATGGATACAAATGTATCTGAACCTGTTCAGTTCTTTTGGTTAGTTTGTTTCAGCTCAGAGGGCAAGAAATATTTTACAAATATATCAAACTCTTTTATATCCTGATTTTGGATAGTGAGAATTCAGATAAGTAGGGGGGGAAAGGTTTGTCGCTTTATGCTATTGTTTTAGTTTTACTTTATGATATTTCAAAATACAAATCAGCCCAAATTTCTCACCAGGCATATAGCTATAAGGGCCTGAGTATTTATGATACAGTCTGAAATTGCAATCATCTCATTAGCAAATCGTTTAATTGCACTGGAAAATTCACTATCTTAATAGAGTTATAAGCAGTGCACATGGATTATGAATTTATGTATATGGATTATGGTTTTATGCATTTGAGGAAGAAAAAGGCACAGATGGTTGGGCTCCATAAACTCCTTCATTGATGTATGAAATAAGCACAGGTACAGTTCAGGCAGGTGGGAGTGAAAGCAAAGAAAAGGAGAAGAGAAGATGTGCAGACACATTCATTGGATCCTGACGCTGCAGTAGGAAATTAGCTTTTGAATTCTTTTATTTCTCTTGTTAAATTGTAGAAATAAAAGCATATCTTTCCTTGTGCCAGTTCTTTCCTGGATGAATTACACTCAAGCCAGGGGTCAGCGATGAAGCACCCCAATGAAAGTATTTGTAAGCACACATTAAGAACACAGATCTTTTTGAAGTTCACTGCAAATGAGTGTATTATTTCAAGTGTGTGAGGCACTCATATTGTACTAAGAATTTTCTCCTGGCCTAAACATGTATGATGCTCACCTCACAAACTAGGGTAAAAGCCACCTATTAGGAAGAAAGTTAGAAGTAAATTTTCACTTTTATAACCAGGAAGACTGGGGCAAAGGAAGCTCAGAATGATGTACAGGAAACTCACAAATGGTCAAAAGCTGTACAGTCAAGTTGCGATTCAACTTCACTATACCCTTGGCTAAAGGGAGAACTCTGTCCAAGGGTTGATAAATCCAGTGTCTATAAGTTGCCTGGGGTTGAAATTCATTTCTAGAAAGAGGCTGGTCAGAGAAGTAGAGATTCCTACTCTTAAAATACCACTCAAAGTAAAAGGTTCATTAACACTGAATTACTAAGACGGGATTCTCTTTGTTGCTTGATCTCCCCTATGGTAATCCTCATGTTTGGTAATTTGGGAATTAGGAGATTCGACGGTTTGTTTGTAAAGAGAACTGTCAAGGAAACGGCAGTGTACTATTAAGGCTAGGCTGACTTCATCTGGATAACTCATAACTCAAATTGAAGCCAAATATCACCCTGAGGTGTTGGGCTACCACTGTGGGGGGTGCTTAGTGCTGTTGAATTTAAGCTAAAAACTACATCGAGAAGGTTCACAGAGAAAGCCCATTTTCACAGCACTAGGTTCCTACCTCCCCACGCGCATACATACAGCTTTATGTGAAAATACACAGGAGAGTCTAGCCTTCATTTGTGTCATCTGCACATCTTTTTTTCACATTCACTATCAGACTCTAGGCCTTGCTCTGGGCCCTGGAGATATAACAGCAAAAGATGGCCCTTGTAGCACTTACATTGTAACTGGGGAAACAGAAAATTAACAAGTTAAAAAATATAGATAGAGTATAATTTTAAGTAACAATCAGTGCTAGAAAGAAAAGTAAAGCAGGAGAAAAGATTCTGAAAAGATCTGGTGAAAGCCTTGTCAGGGAAGACCTGTTAATGAGCTGACACACAGAAAGAGGGAAGTAAGGGACGAGCCATGGAAAGGTCTAGAAGAGGAGTATTCCAGACAGGAGAAGCAGAAAGTACAAACATCTTAAGGTGAGAAGGAACCTGACATATTTGAGGAAATTAGGATGCCACTTTAGCAGGAGTGGATGAATGAGAGGAACATTTGCAGCAAATGAGTTTGGAGAGGCAAGCAGAAGAAAGACCACACAGGGTCTTGTTGTCCATGGTATAGATTCTGGCTGTTTATGAATCCAGATTTTCCATTACTTAGGTTTAATAATTATCAACTCACATCCAATCCTATTTCATCCATACCCTCACCACTTTCCTCTCTTCCATATTATTTTGGAGCAATCTGCAAGTATTGCATAATTTTATCAGTAAATGCATACATATTTAAGTATGTATATAGTTTGTATTTAAAACCACGGGTCTGGACAAGGTTCTCTAGAGAGAGAGTAAATAGAGATCAGAAGATGAATAAGGTTTGAGTTTTGGAGCGTTCCAAAATTTAGAGGTCAGGATGAGAAATCAGCAAAGAAGACCAGGAAAGAGGAGCTGCCACTGATGTAGGAAGAAAACCAGGGGAATCTGACATCATGGAGCTAAGTGAAAATAGTATTTCTCTTGTGTCAAGAGCTGCTGAGAGAATGAGATAGGCACAGATAATTGACTATTGGATTTAACAAGGTGGAAATCATTGACAAGAGTGGTTTCCCTGAAATGATCGAGACAAAGTGTCGATTGGAATAGATTGAGGAGAATGATAGATGATGAAGTTTAGGCAGCAAATATAAATAACTCTTAGAGGTGATTTGTTGAGAGGACGAGCAGGGAAATGCGGCAGAAGCTGGAAGGGAATATTGTGTCAAGGGGGAATTTTACTTTCATATCATGGAAGATGTTACTACATGTTAATATGCTGATAAAAATGATCTGCTATAGAGGAAGACGTTGACGTAGGAGAGAGAGAGGACAAGCGCAAAGCAAAATCCATTGGCAGGTGAAAGGAAACTGCCTCCAGCGCGCAAGTGCAGGAGTTGTCCTTAGATAATGGCAACAGTTCATCAATGTGAACAAGAGGAAAGGCAGAGTATATTGATTCAAGCGCAGGCAGGTTGGTAGATTTGATGTAAGACAAGTAAGGATTATTCCATTCTGAATGCTTCTATTTTCTCAATCAAATATTGAGATGATCAGCTGATAATGAAGTAGGGTTAGGTCTCACTGACTATTTTCAGGAGAGAAGAAAAGGAGTGAAATATTCCACTTCAAAAATGAAAGAGTAAATTGACTTGGGATTTAGTATAGAATTACTGGCCATCCTGAAGTCCCACTTAAAATGCATGGGAAAGTTAGAGTAGGTCCAGTCATCACAGTTTGTGTCTTTCTCCACTGTTTAAGCTGTTCATGTACAGTAGTAGAATAAGAGGAAGGCTGGATTTTACCAATTAGAGTTTTGATGTATTGGAGGAAAACCAAGTTTGAGCTGATGGTGTTTGCAAGGTGTTTGCTTGTAGTGATGAATTGTGGCATCTAAGCTCAGTAAAAAAGGAAATGAAGGAAGGAAAAATGGAAGTGAAGTGGTGATTAATGGATTGGCAGTTTCACTGGGGCCAAATAATTAGAGCAGCTGGGAAAGTAAGATGAGTGACTTTAAAGAATAAGAAGTGACAACAGAGATGGAACTGACCAAAATCAAGATTTTGGAGTTGGTGATAACAATGTGTAATGAACACTATGGGGATGGTTGGATGAGATTGGGGGAAAGATCACTGGAAGGGAAAAGAACAAGAAATTGATAGCTCAAGGTGTTGGTTTATCTACCTGTATGGTGAACAGAGCAGTAAGTGAATCCTATTCAAAGACAGTGAGCAGGTTCTAAATATTTTTAGTGAACGAAGAGATGACCAGTTTGTAAGTGATTCAAACAAGAGGCAGTAGTAGATGGTATGGCGACAGGCTTCAAAGGTTTTTGAGTTATTGAGGGAAGAGGAAAGACAGATGGTCTCACGTGGCCGTGAAGAGCATGAAGGCAGCTTTCCCTTCCTCCAGGACTTGTTTTCAGGGGTGAAGATAGGCCATGGGAGAGCCCTCCACTGAGAGGGCTACAGGGGCATTGGTGATCTCAAGGAATATTTATGTTTCAGTACTAGAAGAACATGTACAGAGAAAAGGTTGGAGGTAAAGGGTATTTTGTTGATGAGAGACTAACTGTTCTAGAAGGCAATTGAAGAGTTTTTGGGGAAAGGGAAATTTAAACGGGCAGAAGTTTAGGTCAGATTACAGGTTGCATAGAGTTTGTGAGATGGAGTCCATATACGGATAGATGACTGGGAAGGCTTATACTTCTCATGGTGACTGCTCTAAGCACGGATGAGGGCGTGATCGGTTAATTCCTACTGATTGTAGCAGTTGTCCTTTTGTTAAGGGTGGTTAGCTCATCACTTGCTCCTTTCTCCTAGGATCAGTCTCTTTAGTTTGTAGTGATAAAGGTTGGTTTCACAACTAGGGGAATGTGGCTTTACCATAATCACATGAGATCTACTCAATTTCAAGAGCAGACAAAGATCTGTAAAGATATTTTATAGGCTATAGCAGAGAGTGTCATGCCAAAGAGAGGGAAAGCTTTAGCAGGAGTAGATGGTCAACAAATGGGCCCTTTCTTTCCCTTTTTCTTTCTTCCCCATCACAAAGAAATGTCTTCAGGAAATGGAGGTATGATGTAAAACTCACGGGGTCTGAATTAATTAAATTTTGTTAAAACAACATAATTTAAGACAGCCTTTCTCAAACTTTACACTGCAAAAGAATCATCTTGGAAACTTAATGGAAATGCAAAGTTCTGGGACTCAATCCCCAAAGTGCTGTAGATCTGGGATGCGTAGGGGCACCCTGTGTTCTATTTTGCCCAGGGCAGCACAGTCTATGCTTGTTAACCTGGCATGATTATTTCTAGCAATCCCTTTCACTCCCCAAAATGTCCAGGTTTGAACAATCAAGTGTATGGTCACCTTAGGAGTAGGATTGGGAATCTTAACTTTAAACAAGTGCCCCAGGTAATTCCTATGCAAGTGGCCTAAATTGTATGCTCTGAGAAACACCACTTGAAAAGACAATGCTGTTTGTTTTGTCGATTCTGAGCATCATATCTTTTCTGAATTAGTCAGATTTGAGCCCCCCAGCCCAGGTCACTATGTTTAGAATTATCTGCAAGAGCCCATGGTCTTTATGAACAAGGCAAACTGATTTATTCAGAAATGACTGATCTCTACTCTGAAATGACAACCATTTGTAACTTATTATACCAGCTTGTGTACACACACACACAGGCTAACATTGTTGAATTGTACTTACCACATCACAGGCACTCAAATAAGCACTTTGCATAAATTAACTCATGTAACCCTCAAAGCCAAACTTCAAGTTTCCGCTAATATTTCCGTTTTGCAGTGGGACACAGAGAAGTAAAACAATTTGTTAAAGATCACAGAGCTAATACGTGGTAGGACTTGGATTTGAAATCAGGCAGTGCAACTTCCCAGCCTATGCTCTTCACTGTTATGTGATATGACCTCACAAAGTCCTACTCTGGAGGAACACCAATCTCAGTTCCCTCCTTCCTAAGATCCTGGTGATAATCCTTAACCAGATTACCTCCTAGTCACCCCACTGAGTTCTTATCCATGTTTTATTATGAGGAAGATTCAGGATCTTTATCAGTTGTAGAAGGCCTTTGTCTTTTCATTTACAAAAGTCTACTGAATTATGGGTTTTCTTCACTCCCAAAAGTGGCAGGAGTAGGGAGAAGGGAATTAGCATTCATTGAGCTCATACTATCAACTCCTTTATATAATTTTCTCATTCAGTCTTCACAAGAATCCTGAGAAGTGAATTTTTTATCCCATTTTTTGAAATAAGGAAAATGGAGTTTAAAGAGAATAAGTAGTATTCGCAGGGAAGTAGAAAGTTGTGGGACTAAGATTTGAACTCTGGGCTGTAGCCTGCAGAACTGAACTATACTGCACCGTATTTTCACACTAGGACGACTTCATTTTTCTATTTGGTTGGCCCTGCTGCTCTCTCCTTGATATTGTATTAATAACAGCAAAAGCAAAGTTCCTATTTTATTCTCTTTGGTGAAGAGAGCCACTGCTTTGATGAAGTCTAAGATGAAAGTAATAACATTAAAGATACCCTTTTCAGCAATATGGGAGGTGTTGCTATTTAACCATTTCACAGCCAGTGTTGTGAAAAATTCTAGGTCCTCCTCCTCAATCTAAAAATGACTTATTTTCTGACATTTACTTATGTACACTCGTTTATACACGTTAGTAAAAGGAAATTATTACGAAGGCCAGACAGCTAAGAATTAATGAAAAAAAAATTATAACACCTCCCCCTGCCCTTGGTGGATATGTGTTGGGGGGAGCATGGTGAATGACAATACAGAAAACAATACTTTGCAAAGAACTACTGCTTATCTATCTGGGCATCAATATTTATTCAAGTGAGGATCAGTTCATCAGTACCTTCAGAAAAGAAACCTCTATACTGAGTTGTAATAAGAAATGTTGTTCCAATCAAGGCTTATAGGATACCAAAAAAAAAAGATAAAAGAAAAAAGCTGAACAAAAATGACTACAGTAGCCAAGGACACAAAATAAGTCCCCTGAAAGTGATTGACCCTGACACAGCCTGAGCCTCTATAAGATTTTTAGCAAGGCTGAGTAACTGCGTATAACTCCTCAAAGCAATATGACAACCTGTGCCATCCTGTGTCTATAAAATGCCTATCTTTTCATTCTGTAACTCTATATGGAGCCATATTTTCCTCACTGGGGAAACTCAGATTCAAGACAGCAGTGGTTTCTACTCTCAAAACGTACTAAAAGATTGAGTAGATATAATATTCTTGCTGTTTGACAAAAAGAGGGAAAGTTGCCAAATTTTACTGTTGGGCGAGACCCCTAAGTCCCTGCAGAGAGTCTGCAGTTTGTCAGCATTTCACTCAAAACTGCCTAGTGCAAGGTGAAGACTTCAGAAAGTAGAGTAGTCATGGCTGCTTCATGATGGTGCCTATCACAGCGCTGAGCACACAGTGTGTGTGCATTTGTAATGTGGATTAACTCTATGTTTGAATAACATATTACTCTCCTGTTAGAAGTTCGAGGTCTAAATGTTTCCATGATTGTCTGTGAAACATAAAGGATTTGTATCAGTCTATCTAGTTTATAGTCACTTTATTGCAGTGGGAAATCTACGTGATAGATGAATGGAGAAAGAAATAGATAAATAGATCGACATGTATATACAAGTATGCATAAGTGCATAAGTGTATGTATACATAAGCACATGTGTATATGTGTATGCATTTTAATACATACAGAGTTATAATAACTATTCGTACAAACTCAGCGAGAACAGATAGCCCTAACAAGTAAAATTTAACTAAAATTCAGAGTGCGTGTGTGTTTATGTGCAGGGAAATGACTAGAGATTATATTGGCCAATCCAGAAATTACCTCTTCATCTTCTTGGACACTCTGGGATTAATTTCCTCAGGTTAACATATGAAAAAAATTATCTTTTTACTGATCCGGACATTTTCTTACTCACATCCAGTCATTTTCTGGGTCTTAAAAATAGGTGAATATAAATATATATTACGAATCCACATGTTTATAAGAAGATACGTATGTTTATCATTCTCAGTCTTATTTTAGTTTAGGCAAGTTAAAAATCCTTCTTTACATATTTTTATTCTCATGAACACAAACTATATGGTGGTGTTCCCTGCATGTGCTGCAAGGATTTTAAGATAAGCTGACCAGAGTTCTGCATTCAACATTCAGACTGCATTTGATGTCTCAATAAAGTTTTGTTGATTGAAGCAAGAGCAGGGGTTAATGAGTCTTAGTACCATTATATTATATATCCAACAATGAATCCAAAACCCTACGGAGATTTTTCTCAGGTTTCAACAGCAGTTCCCACTTATTTATATTTGGCACAAGGGAGAAAATAATCATTTCATGACAATTCATGTCACAGTTCTATTTTAAGCACCAGGATGCAATCTAAAGTGATGGTCCTTTTATTGTTATTTTCAGGATGAGACCGAGGCTGCTTCCCGTTAATCTGTCTATAAAATTTGCAGCAATAGGTATGCTCTGAGTCAGATTCCCCGCTTTGCCATTTACTAGCTGTGTGACCTTGAAGATGTTCTATCACCATTACGTGTCTTAGATTTCTTATTTAAAAAGAGGTGGGGGACAATGATACATAATTTATAGGGATGACATAAGGGTTAAATGCTACGAAGCCTATGAAATTTAGCACAATCTTTGGCACTCCTATTCTTTCACAAACTTCCCGTGGTGGACACAGAAGAGAAGTTTAAGGTTTAAAGATCCCACAAATTCGTTTACTCCAACTCACTCACCTCACAGATAAGGAACTGAAGGCCTAAAGTGTAAAGGGGTGAGGTGACTTCCCCAGCTGGCTATCTGCTGAGCCATGACAGAATCCCTGGACAGGACCTCTTGATTCTCTCTTCACGGGATTCCCAAGCACCATTTTGTCCATTAAATCAAGGCTGTGACCTCAAATTTACTGGTCTGAATTCTTGAATTTCTGAACTAGGTGAACTAGATTGGTGAACCAGGTGTGCCTTGGCAGTAATGTGGTTTAAGGAAAGGAATATGGCTTCTGAGTTACTAAGTACTTATGTTGCCTTCAGTTCTCCCTCCTGAACTCCCATATGGACAGCTGGCTCTATCCTCAGACCTGAAACATAGATCTCTGCCTTTTATTGCTCCCCTACTTCATGACCTCTAGATAGCACTACTCCTTTCCTCAAGCAATTATTAACCACCTTCTATCTGCCAGATGCAACACGAGGTTGAGCATTCCATGAGTGTCTAGAAACCACGGTCTTTTTTTCCTTCTGGTTCCCAGTTTCATCTTCATAGCCCTACAGATCTCTGAAAATCAACATATTGTTCCCCCAGACTCTTGCCAGATAAATTATTTAAGGCCTCTCTTCTCTGGTCTGGGAACATACCAGCCTCCTTGTGACTGTGAGTGATCAGCATATCTTGGAGGAAAACTATTCTCAATGATCTTATCCTATAAAAACTCCAAATAGGCTCTTGGCAGGTGGAGAAAGGATGAGGTGGAAGATGGGGAAATTATTACTAAATAATAATTCAGTGTCTTGCTCCAGTTTGCATAAGAACCCAGCTGTTTCTGTCCTGCTTCCCAGAAATCACTGAGCAGAGCATCTAGGGATGGTGCTGCTGACTAATTGGAATGAGCTCGAGTAGAGACCATGACCCAGGGACCAAACTGATGTCACTTTTAGTCAGAGGACAGAAAAGTACATTCCAGGACATGCTGTTAAGTGCTGCTAAGATTAAGGAACACTCAGGTTCTAAAAATTCATGACGAAAGGTGATTTTTAATGAGGGTTTTTGTTTATTTTCATTAGTGGTAGCTTACTGACCCAATTAATGAGAAGCCAGAACTTCAGTTGTAGAGGAAAATGAAGAGAAGAGTGAAAGCATAACAATATAAAATATTATCCAAAATCGTCTAAAGGAAAATCTTTTTTAATCGTGGAATTAAAATTGTATTAATTATGCATATTATTTTTAACTATATATGCCAGTCTTTGTTATCATAGTCGATAGAACTCGAGATCTCATAAAGGTGGAGCCAAGAAAGCATAGGAATGGCCTCCAGCGTAAACCAGAATAAACTGTCTCTAGCGTGAATTATTCCAGCCATATCATATTTCTTGTAATTCTAGAAATCAAACATTCGACGATATCTTGTAACTTGTGCACTTATGGGTGCCTGCATGCATGTGCTTGTTTTAGGCAGCTTCTTGTTACTGATGCATGAAAGAAAAATCAATGGTTTAGGAAGCAAGAATGATAATACACCTGTCTCTGCTCTGTGCTCTGCTATGGAGCTCTGTGAACCACCACAGTAACTCTCTGGGCCTCAGTCTCCACATCTCTCAAGTAAACACATTGTCTTGGAAACCCATTTGTTCAGTGTATTTCAATTTCACATGCCTATAAATGTACTTATATTTCAATAGGGGCCTATCGTCTAGTATCAAAGCTTTTCCACCTGCCCATATGTAGCTGGAAATTGAATGATATAAATACGTTCACTATTTCCTCCCCATCCCCTCCAGCCACCTTTCCACAATAGAAAGAACCTTTGTTTCTGGGGCAACAACCTACAGGTGTCTGAAGTTTATTTATTTTGTTTTGTTTGTTTGTTGTCTAATTGGGGAAATGGGATGAGCATCAGAATTAAGAAGAGCTAAAAAAAGAATAGATTGATTTGAAAATTAGAACTCGAAGTGCTCTTGAAGAGAGACTAGAGTATCAGGATGAGGGATGAATAAATAACACTGATCAGGGCTGGAGATTGGGGTATGGAGGAAAAGACAGGGGATGTTTGTTAGTTTGATTATTTTAAGCTACTTGGAGGACTTTGGGAAACTGGATGGGACTGCTTACTCTGAAAATGATCTTGTGGCAATCTTTTGGATTCCCTCTGTCAACATTTGAAATATTTTAATGATTATTGAAGTGTCTTTTCAATATTCTCAGATACTATTTGACTCTAGCCTCATGATGAAAGGGACATGAGGCAGCCTAGGTTTTTAGGGTGCATAAAGATATGATGCATAATGTTTCAGTTCTTATTCCCATATAAATCTTGTTCTGTTCACTAATGAACATCAGTGCTGCTCCACCCACCCCGGCACCAGAAAATTCGTTACATGACATGACTATCCTTTAGCTAATGGCATCACAACACGCTTTCAGTAACAAATCTGCTCTTGAGTCTCCCCTACTTCTCATTTCCATTTCTTCCTTTCCTTCACCATATGGGTGATTACGTTGGTCTCACCCAAGCACTAAAGCTGGAAGATGACAGCTGCAGGGTAGAGAATACCACAAAGTTGAATGCATTTCATTTCACAACAATGGAGAGTCTGGTAATTCTGTTGAGGAAGCTATGCAGGTATCTCACAGCAATAGCCACAATAATCTTTTGCAGCCATGCACGTGGGCAGCAGGTCACGGACCCTGGCAAAGGTCTTATTCTATTCAGCCTTTCCTTAAATAAAGGAGTCTCAGATGTCACCATGGAGAGGTGAATTTTACAGAGATAGACATGGGGGTCAAATATCCTACAGACGAGGGGCTCTGTGTGTCTATTTCCATGGCATTTTACATTTTCCAACACTCACATATGCTGTTTGATTGATCCTTTTCATAACCCTGTGAAGCAGGCAAGGCAAGAACCATGGCCCCAGGTGAGGAATCAGGCTTAGAAAGGTTAAGTTAGTTGCCAAAGCCAAACAATCTCTGTGAAAGAGTCCATAGTGGGACTCGGGACTTCGGACTAGAGTCCATTTCTCTGTCAACTGTAAGATACTCTCTCTGGGTAAGTCTGGCAGAGGTCAGAACCACTGCTTAGTGTTTCACTGGGCTTTGTAGTCGATGATCCCATAGGGTCATTTGATCTCTTTGCTAGGGTTGGCTGTTTTCAAGTTCACAGTCCTTTCATCAAGGGCTAGTTCTAGAAAATTCAGAGACGAGGAAAAACTCAAAGCTTCTTTAAAAACTTCCTTACCTGGAAGAGATACCATTAATTGCAATGTATTAGAGGAGCTTGTCTATCTAGATTGCAACTCATTAGTGAATAAGAATAATTAGCCCTAGTTTACAAATGGGGAAAGTGAGGCATAGAACGTTGCCTGAATCTTCAGTTAGTTGTTTTCTTTATTCTCAACTCTAATCGCCTCCGTTGCATTCTTGTTATGTGACTTTTGGGAGAAAGAAGACATTGATTCAGGTGGAAAATATAGTGCAGTGAATTAAGGCAAATTTCCTGATGTTTGGTGATGGCATTCACTACAGTCAAAATGTAGGCCTTGAACCTATTGTTTGGTTATGAAATTTGGAGATATGTTAATTTCTTATTTTGGAAAGATGCTAAATAAACTTCAGTACCTTCTTCAAAATTATTTATTTGAGAGTAGAACCTCAGTTTGGGAAAAAGCAGTGTTGGAATTCCCTTGTCTCTTAATTGAACTTACTGATAACTATGAAATAGTAAATTCAATATATATTTGGTTCAGGATAATTCTTCTGTAAGTTTGTCAAAGTTTCCGTACCCAACTATAGCTGATTAGTTTTCCTTTTTTCTATCCTATGTCTAATTCTTTTTGATCTGTTAGAAAACCTGTGCTCACTGAGGTCCATGTTACTCTCCACCTAGAAGCCAGGGAGATAGAACAGTCAAGTTCTAGAGTAGCGTGCCATGGGCTAAGAAATAAGAGAATTGAGTGTCTGTCTTTGAATCCTGGGCAGCCACTAAATTGTTAAGGTTACTCTAGTAACTAATTTCCAATACATCAATTGTCTCTCTATAAAATAAGAATGACATTTTTTGTGAAGTGTTGTGAAGATAAACAATTTACCCTGCTTTGGGACTGTAGGTTCGTGGAAATCAAGTGATTGAAAAGATATTTGATTTCAATTTAAAACAAATAAATATCATAAAAATTCCAGTTTAGAGAATAAACTTCTCAAGATGGGGAAAATATATATTATTTATTTGTTTCTCCTTTCTTAGAATATGATGTATATGGACTCACTGGGAGTGACTCCAGGAAAGCCTTTCCCCTGGAAATCCCCCAGGTGTTTGAACTATTTAATATGACAGGGCTGTGGCCCCCACCCCAGTCACATGTTCATGATGGTAGTTGTTGTTCTCTTCTAAGTGGCCAGTGGACATTGTCCCCTGTGAAATGCCACTTCATCAAGAGAAACTCACCTCAGATTATACTGCACAGTGAAATTGTGGCTTTGGTGGTGGTTGAAAGGCTGTGAGACAAATTAACAGCACTGTAGAGTCAGAATAGTGTATTATACTTTCTCTCCTTAGTTTTGTCACATTGGGCAAATCACGTAATCCCTCAGAACTCAATTCTTTTACCTGTAATATGGGATAATAATATCCACATCCCCAGTCTATTGTGACAGTGGGTAGGATAATATTCGAAAGAGCTTTTCACATAGGAAGCACTCAATAAGGATGTACAGAATTAGCTGGAATATTGTTGCAGGGATGAGTTCTGTCTAAGGGGTATCAAGGAATTTTCAAATTCATAAAGATGCTTTTGCCAAACTTTATTCTGTGAAATATGATCATCCCTTTAGTTGTTAACAGGCATTACATAAGAATAAAGAATTTCATAGTGGAGGTTGATGAGATCCCACTGTAGAGTCACAAAATGCACATTAGTATGCTGAAGTCATTAAAAGTCCTATCATTTAAAAAAGAACCCATTTTTTATCCAAATTTTCACCAACTTATTTTGTCATAGAACACATTCTGACAGAACATTTACTAACTTCTTCCAGAACATATTTTGGAGGATACTATCATAGAATTTTAAGGCTTTAAGAGGTCATAGAAAGTATCTAGTTCAATTATTTTATGAATGGGGGTGTTGGAGTTCACAAAAGTTGAGGAATTTATGCAAGAGTGCACCACTAGTTAGTGGCAGACTCAAGATCATAACAGATCAATGATCTTTCCATTGTATTACCTGCTATGGATCTAGATGAGCTCTCCCTTGGCTCATCATAATCCATTCATCAAGTCTTTGGAATAATGGTCTATATCCTTTCCTGTATACAGAAACCCTCTAACCTTCCATAGTGTGATCCTCAACATTTGAACCCAGTGATCCATTTTTTTCCCTACATCCATGAGCATGCACAGAGTCAACAGCATGGCCCGACTGAGTGGAGAAATAGCTAGTTCTAAACACTAGTTCATTCAACTAGATTCAACTTATTTTAACTCCCCATGGCAAGTGTTTATTGAGCCCCTGTTATATAGGTCAAAACTGAGAAGGATCTATTCCTTAAGGAGTCTTAAGCAAAAAGCCATGTTCAGACGGTTCAGGCAGTTGTATGAGCTCCTTAGTGATCTGTAGCAAGTCTGTTAGGCTTAGAAATGCAGATTTCCTGTATATACATGGACAGAGATTAATATTTACAGCAATTGCAGAATGTACATGCTGCAGAAAAATGCATAAAAACACCACAGTTTTTAGACTAAATGTCTTCTCTTATAGTAATAATTATGCCATTCTGCCTCCTTGCTCTGATTTTCTGTGTTCTGTCTTAAACAGAATTTTAAAACTTCTTGAGATTAGGGGCTTTGTCCTTACACACCTTCGCATAAAGAGGTTTAAATATACTTGCTTTTTTATATTATGTGAGTTCAAATGCATTGTTAAAACCATATTTGCACGGGTGAAAGAGAAAGGGAAGACAGAGCTAAAACCCAGCACCAGTGATGAGAAAAATGGATTAATTAAACCCAACCTCTGAAAAACACACTTTATGATCCATTTGAATGACATCCCTTAGCACATTAGTTGTTTAGATTAACAATGTAAACCCTAGATCTGAATAAGCGCCTCACTGTTAACCAAATGCTTTGTTTCACTGACTATTTTCATTATGCAAAAATAACTTCCGAAGTAGCATGCCTATCTGAAATAGAAGTAAAAGCTGCTACTTTCCAAATGACACATGTATTTACCTTTGCTCAGCAGTTGACTTCTGTTACTTAAGGGCACAGATGGCTGTCTTAAAGCTACTCTTGAACTCCAAATTACCACATGCTGGAACAATGATTTCTTGTTTGCTAAAAGAAAGTTTTCTAGCACTCAGATCAGGGTACAAGTACGGAACATTATATGTAGAGCAGGGTATGCAATCGAACATTCTATGAAACATATAAGCAAACAATTTCATGGGTAATAATCTCATCATTGCCTATTGCAGAAGATTATAATGGCTCCCAATGTTCATCCTTCCAATTCCTTAAGTCTACTTTCCTTAGCCTGTCCATTGAGCCACCAAAAAGCATTTATTTAAAATAGTCTATGGGAAGTATTTTTTAAAAGATTCATTATTTTTAACTTAAAATTGATGTTACACATTGAAGATTAAATTTGTATTTTATATTTCAGTGATTATTAGGACCATCAAAAATGTCTGGTTATTGGGTCATATTGGGGCATTTATCCAGATAAGAAGGAGGGAAAGTAATTAAAAACAGTAGAGGAAGTCGAGTAATAGGAAGAAGTTTCTTGGACAAAAAGAGAACTGCTCCAGAAAACAGTAGAATTAAGAAGAGGTTGCTCTGAAAGACAAGAAATAATCCTACAAGTGAATACGAAAAATGTTGGTGAGCTATTGTGCCTCTTAGGAATTAGCAAGAGTTCGTAAGAATTTAAGCTCTAGGTCTTTCAGTGTCTCTTTTACCTCTTGAACTTTTGGCCAAACTTACCTTCCCTGACTTCAAAAATCATAGTTTACTTGACGTATGTATGTGTTTTTAATAATATTTTTCTCATTCTATTATATACCCTTTAAATTCAATCATAATCTTTCTTCTCTTTTGTGTTTATGGCAATGCTCACTCTATCATTTGTTCCCAACAGATACTTAACAGATTTTGTCTCATGCTTCATCTTAATGATTGAACTAAAAACTAAATAAACATTTGACTAATTTGCTATAGACTGAGTGGTTCTATCCCCAAGATTCATATATTGAAGTCCTTATCCCCAATGAGTGATATTAGAGATGGGACCTTGGGGAGGTTAATGGTTTAGGTGAGGATGAACCCCCCATTATGGGATTAATGTCCTTATACAAAGAGGAGAAGACACCAGATTTCCCTCTCTTCATCACGTGGGGACACAGCCACAAATCAGGAAGAGGTCTCTCGCCAGACAGTGAATCTGTCAGTGCCTTGATTTTATACTTAGTCTCCAGATTGGTGAGAAATAAAACATTTGTTGTTTAAGCCATCAAGTCTATGATACTTTGTTATAGCAGCCCAAACTGACTAAAACAGTAATATTGTTCTTAAATTTTGCTTTTCCTGTATTGAAGAGCTAAACCTCTTACTTAGCAGCTAGGATCAGTGAAACAACCCACATTCCTGTCTTAGTTATAGTGTTCCCCGAAACATCATCATTTTGTGTTTTCTACACTATTCTATAGAATTCTTAAATTTCTAAGACAGTGTGGTTTGTGTCATTAAATCATGTCTATTTTAGTCAAAAAATCCTTCATTAAAGACAAAAAATATACCAACATGTTGAGAGTGATTATGATTTGTCAAGCTTATGCGTTTTCAAGAGGTGCCCTTATGAGATAAGTTTAATTAAGCAAGGCATTCTATTAATCATTTCTAATTACTCATGCAAATCACAGACGCTCTGGCCTGTGCTTTAATAGCCTGATTTGATCCCAAATGCAGCTGATGTCTGTGGCCCAATGGGTATTTCAATGAATGTGTCTTCACCGATCTTGTTACTCTACCTAGATATGATAATTGTCAGAAAACCACAGCTTGATTTGTTAGGTGTTTTAATTGCTGAATTAAAGAGGCACAGGTAAAAGGATATAAGAAAAGGTTGTGCCGCTACGTGTAGCAGTCTAGCTCGGCAGTGCACACGCATATCCATCTGGCTATATGTGCGCTACCCAGGGTGCTCATCCAGAGGCCCATGCTTTTCTCTTTCTAGATACAATTTCTATCTATTCACTTCAAATGTGATGCTGATGAAAATATGTTATCCTGAGTTTAGTATCATCATTTACATAGGTAAATAAGACAGATAGAAGAATAGCAAACGTGTTCAACTGGATTCCAGATTTCTTCTCTATACCAGTGGTTCATAATTCAAGTATGAGGTTAAAAGATGTAGCCTCTTCACCCATCCCCACTCCAAATTGCTGGAGAAAATCCATAAGGGCGAAATTACCATGAATTTATTTCTAAATAAATTTGTAATTTAGAACCTATAAATTTTGAGAAATAGTGATATCTATATGAGTTGGACTTACTGTTTATTTACTTGAAAGGCAATGCTCGGAGAACATAGAAATTCAAGGATTGCCTTGGAATGATTCTACAACATCCTAGGGGGTTTATCCCATAGATTGAGACCTCTGTGCTTTTTCTGTTCTATGGGAAATTTAGGTCTGTTTTCACCTTCTTGCTTAGATGGAGATATTGCAAACCTCCAGCATACCAAGGAAAAATGTAATGAGTCTGCATCTCCCCTTCTCCCACACACAGTGAAACTTCCCCTCCATTCACATAGCCAATCCAGACAAACCTGAGACACCAGTCACAACCTCAATCTCCCTTCCCCTCACCCCTTCCCTTTTCAGAAAGCTCCTACTTTATAATCTCAGTCTCAGTGTCTCCTTGGGTACTCCCACCCTCAAAATCTGCTGTCACAACATTTCTTGCTAAATCAATTTGTCCTAAGGTATAAAGGACAGATAAGGTTATATTTGCATTTGAATAGAGATCATTGTGTTTCACTAAAGGGATTAGGCTCTGACCTGGAATTTTAGGCATCAGCAAATAGATGACAAGAGGGCCAGTTCAAGGACATTGAGCCTTCTTAGTGCCAATGAAATCACACTAAATGTTCATTCACTTATTCACCCACCTGAGAAACAGTGTGACCTAGTGGTTAAAGGCCTAGGTCCTGGGGCCAGGCTGCTTGAATTTCAATTCGGTCTCAATTCGGCAGTTACTTATCTATGTGATTTTTGGCATGTTTTCAGTTTCCCTGTGCCTCAGTTACCCCATCTATGGAAAGGGATGGGGATAATAGTATCTACCTTGTACACTTGTAGGTTGTGAAAATCTGTGTGCACGTGGAGTGCTTAGGAAATACTGCACAACTTGTTAGAGCTCTGTATGTGTTTGATAAATAAAATAAATACTAGTAAGGCTGGCCTTGATCCTTTGTGGTGTTTCTATCAATAACACCTAAGTCCCTCAAGATGTTTTAATTACTCCTGGGGACTAGACTCTGAACTTGGATAATGGAATAGAGTAGATCAGGCAAACATCTTAGAGTGATGCTCTCTGGAGTACACCCCAATTTGAAGGACATCCAAAGGGGAAAGGCAGATGTCAATGTAGGGGGACAGACTCTTCCCTAAGTATGAATTAAAACATCACCTTAAACTATAGTTCTTCATGACCATGAATAAATATTGCAGAACAGTTCAATGGATGCCAATATTATACTCTCCAAACTCACAATTTCTGCCTTCCTGCCTTCTCATCTTCTTATTTCCCCTCTTTATGTACCTCTTTTACTCATTCTACAAATGTAGTTTGGACAAACAAAATTGCTTGGACAACAAAAGGAGGGACAAACTGGCTGGGGATGGGTGGTAGATAAAGAACTCAGTTTTAGACACTTGGGTTTGAGTTGCAGAATTCAGGGGTCTGAGCTCAGGAGGGACTAAGTGTTCAAGATAGAAAGAGATTCATCAGTATGCAAAAGGGAGATAAAGATAGGCAGCCCCATTAGAAAGAAAGTAGATTAAAGGAAAGGTCAAAGAAAGATCCTAGAAAAACACTAATCACCAGTTTTAATGGAGAAAATAGAAGAGGAACTAGCAAAGAAAAATACGATAGGACAAAAACCAGGACAAGAATCCAATGTGTTTCCTTCACGGAAAGCAAAGGAGAATTGCATCACTGGAAGAAGCTTAAGTGTTGAAGCTATTCTGTTATGACAAGGACCAAACTGTCCATGGGATTTGCATTGAGGCCATCTTGATGCCAAAATGGTTTTAGAGAAGTGGTAGAAATGAAAGCCAGATTTCAGTGAGCTAAGGAGTGAACTGGAGATTAGGAAGTAGAGATGGTAAGCCCTGCAGAGAAAGATAGAGGAAAGCAGACAGCTTGAAAGGCTCAACAATTTGGGTTAATGCCTAAACAGTTGTGTTTTTATTCTTTCAAAAGCCTGCCTCTTCTCTCTTCTGATGCTGAAATTCCAGCAGACTGACTCCACCCTCCCAAATCCCGTCTCCATAATCATCTTCCAACAGGAGAGACTTAAAGAGAGACAAGTACAGTCAGGCACCACATGATGACATCGCATTTTGGTCAGCAAACTGCATATACACTGGTAGTCCCATAAGTTTAGTACCATATAACCTAGGTGTGAAGTAGGCTATACCATCTAGGTTTGTGTAAGTACACTCTGTGATGTTCACACAAGACACATTTCTCAGAACGTATTCCCCTTAAGCAATAATGACTGTAGCGTGGAACAATTACCTGGCAGATAGAGGCCAAATTAACCTGTAAATAAGGATGTCTAGGAAAGCTAGCCAACAGAGTCAAGTTTCAGTTAGAAGAGTAGGATCATGATGGGGGTATGTATGTAGATCTAATCGAAAGACAAGGGATCGCTGAAGTGGTAAAAGGAAACAGGTAACTGAAAGAGTGCACAGAAGAGGGAAAACATAGATCTTTGTTAAAGACTCCAAATTTAATGGGGATAATAAGGAAGAAGAACTAGTGACAGACTCTGTCACAGACTGTGGTGCAGAAGCAATCAGAGAGCTGGGAGGACTAGAATAGTGCAGCACAACAGAAGCCAAGGGAAGAGTGTGATTCAGACATGTGTGGGATGAAGGACACACCGAAAATAGCAGCCAGGTCAAGGAGCGATGAATGAGAAAATCGATTTGCTTCATGCCTTTCTCTGCATATATGTGTGTGTATGTATGTATGTACGTATATGTATATGTATGTATAACACATGTGTAGATCCATGCATCAGCTTTGCTGAGATGTAATTTAATATCACAGATCATGCAGTTCACCCATTTAAAGTGCATGGTTCCATGGTTTTTAAGTACATTCACAGAGTTGTGCAACTATCACCAATATATTTGTTTATACAATAAGATTATTGCTGCCAACATAGAGAAAAGTCATTTCAGGGGAAACAATGGAGATGTGGCAGTTATCCAAGAATTAAGAAGCAGTGAGGCCACAAACTAGGAGAAAATACTTGCAAAACACATATCTGATAAAGGCTGTTATCCAAAACAAAGAACTCTCAAAACTCAACAATAAGAAAACAATCTGATTAAAAAATGCGCAAAAGATCTAAACAGACATTTCACCAAAAGAAGATATACAGATGACAAATAAGCATATTAAAAGATGCTCAACATCATATGTCATTAGAGAATTGCATATTAAAACATCAATGCAATACCATACAAACCTATTAGAAGGGTGAAAATCCAAAACACTGACAAAACCAAATGCTGACAAGGATGTAGAGCAACAAGAACTCGCATTCGTTGCTAGTAGGAATGCAAAGTGGTACAACCACTTTGGAAGACAGTTTGGCAGTTTCTTACAAAAGTAAACCTACTCTTACCATACAGTTCAGCAGTTTTGCCCCTTGGCATTTACTCAAATGAGTTGGAAACATGTCCACACAAAAACCTGTACATGGATGTTTATAGAATCTTTGTTCATAATTGCCAAAACTTGGAAGCAACCAAGACGTCCTTCAGTAAGTGAATGAATAAACAAACTATGGTACATCCCAACAATGGAATATTATTCAGCACTAAAAAGAAATGAGCTATCAAGCCATGAAAAGACATGGAGGAAACTTAAATGCATATTACTAAGTGAAAGAAGCCAATCTGAGAAGTCTACATGCTGTATGATTCTAACCATATAACATTCTGGAAAAGGCAAGCCTGTGGAGATGATAAAAAGATCAGTGCTCGCCAAGGACTAAAGTAGGCCTGAGGGATGAACAGGTAGCGTAGAGGATTTTTAGGGCAGTGAAATTATTCTGTGTCATATTATAACGGTTGGTTACATGTCATTATACATGTCAAAACTCATACCATGTACAACACCAAGAGTGAACCCTAATGTAAACTATGACTTTGAGTGATAATGATGTGTCATTGTAGGTTCATCAGTCATAACAAATGTCCACTCTGGTGGGGGATATTGATGGTGTTGATAGTTGTGCATATGTGGAGGCAGGGGACATACAGGAAATCTCTGTACTTTTTGCAAATTTTGCTGTGAATCAAAATTTGCTCTAAAAAATAGTCGAGAAACAAAGAGAGAAAGAAAGAAAGAGAGGAAAAAGAAAGAAGGAAGGAGGCAGGGATGAGTACACAGAGCAATTGTTCTTCTGAGATGGTGAAAAGAATGAAACGAGGATGACGGTCAAGGGAGTAACTGAGTCAAAAGTAGACCTGCTTTGCTTTGGGTTTCTCTGTGTGTATGGTCTTTGTTTGCTTAAGGAAAGAGAGACTAAGCCAAGAGGGAAGTCAAGTGTACATCACGTTGTAGGAGGTGAGTCTGAAGTTGTACAATACAGTGTTTGATGGAATGAGGCAATGAAAAAGCAGGTGGAAGCAGAGTAGCTGGGGCTTTAAGTCTTAGAGTGAAGAAAAGACCTTTTCCTCTGAGACAGAAGTGAGGAAAGAGAGAATGGGTAAAGCCCTTGGATATTTAGAATTTGTGAGGAGGGCATGGTTACAGAGATATTTTGAGGAAAAGAGGAAGAAGGTGAGGAAGTTTATACTTGGTGACTTTGATTTTTTCTCAGCAAACCCAAGTCACAAAATGCCCCAGGCTAGAGTAAATATTTGATGAGGGAGAAGTTTTCAAGTTCAGAAGGTTTACTTCTCTAGTTAGCTTACTTGAGGGGAAAAAAACAAAAAGTGTAGTGTCTACACCAGTTCTTTATATTATTGCTGTCCTTAGGTTCTTTGATTTCTACACTGACACATGTGGCTATTGAGCCGTTGAAATGGGGCTGGTCCAAATTAAGATGTGCTGTAAGTGTAAAATACAACTAAATTTTGAAGGTTTAGTAAAAAATAATGTTTTTAATGTAGAATGTCTCAATCATTTCTTATATTGATTATCTGTTGAAGTAATGTTTTGGATATATTTGCTTAAATGAAACAGGTTATCAAATTAATTTCCCCTGCTTCTTTTTACTGTTTTTAAAATGTGTCTATTAGAAAATTTAAAATTACTTGGTAGCTCCCATTATATTTCTATGACAGCGCTCTTCCAGACCCATGATCATGTCTATTTCAGTTTGTCCTAACTGCTAGTTAGAATATCTCTCTCTCAAATACCATATTAATATATCTTTTTGAAATCCAGTATGAGGTATTTATGGACCACTTTGGTTTTTGCAAACTAAATTCTTTGTGTTCTGACAAAAAGTAGATTTTCACAGCAACACTCCCCTTAATTCTCATCAGATGATATCAAAGTGATTTCTTTCTTTCTTTCTTTCTTTCTTTCTTTTTGTGAGGAAGATTGGCTCTGAGCTAACATCTGTGCCAATCTTCCTCTATTTTGTATGTGGGACACTGCCACAGCATGGCTTGACAACTGGTGTGTTGGTCTGCGTCTAGTCAGAGCCTGGGGCCCCAGAAGCGGAGAGTGAGAAATTAACCACTATGCCACCAGGCCAGCCCCCAAGGTGACTTCTGAATGGTGAGGAGAGACAGGCCTTGGAACAAAGTACAGGATAATAATGATAGCAACCACTTAGTGAGAACCTAGAATAGGCTAGGATTGTCCAGGTGTTTTACATACATTTAAAAACAAGTAAACAAAATGAGTGGGTTTCCCAGCTGAAACCCTTGAACTGCTTTGAAGGCCAGTGTTTAATCTGTAAAGTGAACCCTAAATTCTCACTAATCAAATATTGATTAGTGTAACAGGCATAAAGCGTATCAGCTATTGCTGCACATGCTAACTCCTATGGCCTAGGGTTCCAAAATTCCTATTTTACCTTTGAAGGAACTTCTCTGAGATTAATTGCCAAGGTCACACAATTTACAAGTGTTCAGTATGACTCAGTGTCCATCTTCTTTCTGCATTGCTACTTCCTGAAGGTCAAGATTCCCCCTCTCTCACATGGGGTTTTGAGAACTGAATGAGTGAGGGATGCAGCTCTTAGAATGGCCCTTTATTCTCCCCTTGCTCTTTTCCTGTGTCTGGAGCAGTAACACCTCTCTCCTCTTCCCTCTTCCTCTGTGTCTACCTTTCTAAATGTTTGGCCTTTCAACTCTCTCTCCCTCAACTCTCTCACTGTTCTTCACTTCCTCCCTCTTGAGTCCTTTCCCATCTCTCCCTGTTTCTGTTTGTCTGTCTGTCTTCTCTTCTGAGTACTTGAATCCTGCTCTAATATGACCTTGTGTTTGGGCCTAGTTTTCTCCAAATGCCTTCCAATTTTCCTTAGTACTAAGTCTGAGAGTTGATGGCATATTTCTTCTAAACATTTTTGACAAAACCAAACACTGGTTGGGAGCAAGAGAGAAACTTGAATTAAACAAAAGACTCCGCAAACACTTTTTCAGAGTTAATTTGAATTATTTAGAATGTCTTCCTTGGGGAAGTGGCATTTTGTCAACATGTTTAAAAATATATACTCAAGGATGTTCTAATGTATTGTGGCTAATATATTCTTCATATCATGCATTTTTATAGCATTTAGTTGAACACTTCCTTAGATAATATTGTCATCCAGCCTTTCATTTGAGAAATCAGGGAAAATAATGTTTTAAAAATACTCATTGTTAGATTTCATCAAACTCCAGACACAATCTTGGTTGTTGTGATGGGATCGTGACATTGCATCTTACAAAATCGATCACTTTATAAATTACCTTCATTTATATTTCATAATTTTATGAACTTGATTATCTGTGCAAAGAGTTTTTTCCTTTAACATCAACAGTTCCTTGGGTCTACCCACCAATGAAGAAGTGAGATTTTTGTATGTAGTTTTTTTTTTTTAAAGAGAAGTATTTTACAGCCTCTGAGCTGTGAAATATGGGGCTCTCATTAGCTGCCCTGAGAGTTCACTGTTACTAATCCAGCTGTTGACTATTTACTATGGAAGCTGATGCTAGTGCTGGCAGAGAAAAATGCTCATTTAGAGCTTTCCAGGTGAAGATTTCTTTGAAGTTGATTTGAACATTTACCTATTATGAGAAAAAGCTATGCATTATTCAAATCACGTAAAAACGACAAGAATTACCCCAAATTGTTCAGGATTTTTTGTCGAATAAAATAAGTGCTAGTATTTAAAGGAAAATTCTATTATGCTAATTAACTTTAAAAATCATTAGCTAACACATTTTTTTCTTTAAATGATAGATAGTAGGAAATCCCAAATCTAATTGTTGAGATACATTTTAGTACATTTGTGAACATTTTACTCATGACCAAATTAAGCTATTGCTTCCAGTTGTAGTTATGACATTATGTAATTTGCTTCCAGTTGTAGTTATGACATTAGCTAGTTTTAAAACTCTCAAGTGGATCTCAAATTATCATAAAAACAGTTGTCTATATTCCAGTGACCTTTGGGGACATACATTTTGAACAGTGTTATTATTATTATTATTTTTTTTTTTTTGAGGAAGATTAGCCCTAAGCTAACATCCACTGCCAATCCTCCTCTTTTTGCTGAGGAAGACTGGCCCTGAGCTAACATCTGTGCCCATCTTCCTCTACTTTATATGTGGGATGCCTGCCGCAGCATGACTGCTAAGCAGTGCATAGGTCCGTGCCTTGAATCCGGGCCCACAATCCCTGGACCGCTGAAGCAGATCACAGGCACTCAACTGCTACACCACTGGGCTGGCCCCTTGAACAGTGTTATTTGCATCACGAGATGTGGTGTGCTATGATGGCGAAAGCCACAGCTCTCAGCTCTAAATAAAGCAAACCTGGGTTCGAATCCTTGCTTGAGCACTTCAGAGATAAACAACCTTAGCAAGTTGTCTGACCTCTCTCTGTCTGTTTTCTCACTTGTTATGCAACCATAATGACCCCAGAAAGTGGGTTGATGGAGTCATGCTAAGCACCTCGGTTATTTATGATAACTTTATTCAGAAGCGGCACATTTGAGTAAACTGTGTGGAAGGATAAAGGGTGATTTTTTAAATTCTCTTTTCCTTCTTGTATTTTCTACTATTAAGAACATATTACTTTTTTAAAAAGAAAAAATAAAGATTATACAATACGTTAACAAAGAGGCAATAGACACTGAGGAATTCTTTTGAAGAGCAAGATAACATGGTTAAAGAATCTGTCAAGGGAAAGGATTATCTGGTCTGTGCCTATCCGCTGCCATCCTCCTTGCCTCCCAAACAGAAGCTTCTGGAAACAAATTCTGCCATTCGCTGGCACATTTCTAAGTTTTCTTCTTGCATAGCCAAGAAGTGCAAGAGCCGTGTTGTGAGATTTTCAATTTGATTGTCTCACATGAGGGTACCAGTGTTTTCAGACAGGAAACAGCATGTTACTACACTTTGGCAATAATGCATTAAATACAGATGGGTTTGTTTTTAGCCAAATATGTATCATACAGCCAACAGCTGTGTAGCTATTGCCAACGGTCTGTTTAGTACACAGAGAATCTGTGAATTTCTTTTTTGCTCAAGAAAGTCTAGTGGCTCCATGTAAAAGCCCCACAAAGGTGCCCAGCTTGCCACAAAACAGGAGACAGAAATTGCTAACACACCGACAAAGGCCTGCAATAATTTTTTTCCTCCCAAATTAAAATACCTAATTTATTATAATGAGTAGGATTAATGTGCTTTTTAATATATCGAAGTTTTAATATAATTCTACATCCTTCAATGGGTAAAGAATGCCTTGTAGTCTCAGCAATAATGCAATCGATAATGATCTTAGATATTTTTTCGTGTTGTCTTTAAAAGTGTGCAGCATTGGGGGCTGGCCCCGTGGCCGAGTGGTTAAGTCTGTGCGCTCCGCTGCAGGCGGCCCAGTGTTTCGTTGGTTCGAATCCTGGGCACGGACATGGCACTGCTCATCAGGCCGCGCTGAGGCAGCGTCCCACATGCTACAACTAGAAGGACCCACAACGAAGAATATACAACTATGTACTGGGGGGCTTTGGGGAGAAAAAGGAAAAAATAAAATCTTTAAAAAAAAAAAAAAGTGTGCAGCATTGAAGAGTGTGCATAACCTGAAGAACACAGGTCATCCCTGCCCCCTCCCTCCAGTTGGGGACAATCAATGAGCATATAGTATAGTATTTCTCATTGCCTAGAATTTATTTTAATCTGTATTCACGGTATTAAGATACCTAATAAAACGGCCAGATGTATTATCTAAAAAGTAAAAAAACAAAAACAAAACAAGATTCTATTCTATCAAATTCATGATTGATTTAATAGAGGACTGTTAAAATGTAAACAGGTAAGCATAGCTTAATACTATTTATATGTAAACAGGGAAGCATAACTTAATACTATTTGTATATTTTGTTTTATATATCCCCCCTTTTGTAAATATTGTTTTAACACTTGAAACAAGTGAAACCATTTATTTCCATTTTGTATGTTAGGAATGCTGCCACCAGGTGGTGGTAAGGAAACATGATTACACTATAAACTCTAATCTTTTTTACCCCTGTAATCATTTATTTCTACATCTTAACAAACAGTTCTTTCATTGAAATGGATAAACCTAAAACATTTTAAGCAGTCGTCAAAAGTGAAACATCTTCCATCAGTTTAAACTCATAAGGGAGAATTAACTCTTATAATACATGCAGGAGTCATCCAGACTTTGTGGGTCCTGAAGTTAGTAAAATTTCGGAGAGCTCTTAAGAATACACAATTATGTGTACAAAATTATTTATGAGAGGGAGTATTTATTTTGAATTAGAAATCAAATAACCACAAATTACTTAAGGCTTGCTGATCCCTGTCTCTTATTTCTGAACTCTTAATAGGCATTTTCCCCAAAGAGCTCCAGATTCTACCTTGACCCCCCCTCCTCCCCCCACTTGATAACACTATACAACTCCCCACACACATCCCGGTCCGTGCAAGGGAGGAGCTTGGAAGCTTAAGTTTTATTAGCTTTATGATATAAATCCATCAAAAGGTTAAATTTTGTCATTTCACAGTGCTTGTTTACAGCTGTGAGGCTGACCTATCAAATGAGAACAGGCAACTCTACAGTTCTCAACTCCAAAAAACTGTTGTTACTTTCTAGCCAACTCTTACGTATTACTATAATGATTTATAGTAATCCCATATTTTTGTGGTGGTTAACTTCCCCTGACAATTACTGCTTTGTTCCTGAGCTCTGGGCGTTTGAATTTCTCTTACCTGACAGTCCCCTTAGAGACTCCTTCCCTTCGCACTCCAGCCAGAAATGGTTCCTTCTCTTTTCAAACCAATAGTTTATCAACTAATTGCCCAGTTCTTACCTGTAGAACTAAGGAAAGCTGAAAGGACATGGACTGGTGTGAGGGGTATTGAGGAGGAGGAAAAAGGGCTAGAAACCGCAGCCCAGAACTTTCTGGAAAATCTACGTTCATGTCTGTTTCTGATTGGTGGTGTTTTTCTCCTTGTGTTGAAAACCTTAACCAAAGACAAAATGTTTTGTTGGTTAAACAATTTCTTACATAATCTTGACAAATGTTCTCAACTCTGGTCTAGGTGGGTATTCCTCACACTGCTGTAGACACTTAAAAATTTCCCATTGGAAGGAAAACTGGAAATAAACCAGTTTTTACCATGGGCTTTTGGAATCATCAATTTTGTTATTAGACAAACCTAGATCTGAGTTGAGAACGTTTGTCAAGATTATGTAAGAAATTGTTTAACCAGCACAGTGAGTGCCACACGAAGCCCTACAAACTGTTTTCTATTCACAACTCATATTGAATATTTGAATTTTGCAAAAAGTAGGAATTAATGAGAGAAATAATAAATTTCAGAATCTTTTTTCACTTAAAGGCAAGGTTAGCAGATACAATTTGCATGTAAATCCACATTTACCTGACACATGCACTTTTCACGGCTTGAATAAACTATGACATGAAGAAGATAAAAGGCATAGGATGGGTATAAAAATCTTTAAAAGGTAATTGGCAGACACTTGCAATAAATATTTATTATGTGAAGAAATATCCTTTTCTCTTTTTGTGCCACTGTGATTCCTGCTTCATCTCTGTGTTCTACCCACTTTCTCATTAAATATGACTTCTCTTTTATGATAGGATTCAGACCCCATTCTGATGGCGGAGGAAGGAGGATGAAGGAGCCTTAGGAAAAAATTTTTTTGCCATAAGCTGCTTTTTGAAGACGTTAAAAAAGTCTGTGACAAATGAATGCCCGAGAAGTTTGAAAGAAGAGAAGAGCATACATTAGAAGATGAGCTAACTTCAGATTAGCTTTGCGGCTCCTCACCTTCTGCCACCTTTTAAATTATTCCCATTGCTGTCTGGTGTGTTATTGTCCCTTCAACTCTGACAGTCTCTGTCTTTGAACACTGTACCAAGACAATTACAACAAGAGGGAAACCATGCCCTAAGGTCCAGTGGCTTCTTCAAAATATTTGAGGTGAAGGAGAAAGCCAAGTTTAAGAGTACCCTTTCGCTTCTTGGCTGGTTGTGAGTGGCTTCTGTCTGTCCGGCCTTATGGAGGTTGTCCAACCATAACATTTCAATGACCACTGAAATATAAGCCCCACCAAAATCCTACAAGCCCTTACCAAGTTGCCTTGAAAAAAATTATTTTGTTTCTAGCCTGTTACGTTTATAATCTTTCTTTTCCTCTCCTGTTCCATTCTCTTTTCTCATGACATCCCTTGTCATGACTAACCTATGCCGTGGTTCAAAAAATGCTCGCTAATTTTTAATAATGACTTTTAATAGTTTCCTTTAGGTAGAGTTATTCTAAAATCTCTCCTCACCTTATTCATGAAGTCTCTTCCAATTATTAAAATGGGAAAGAAGTTTCTATGAACCAGCATCTTATCTTGCTACCTACAAATGTCACATCTCTCTCTCTATTCTCCATCCACAGACAATGCAATTTAATGAAATATAATTTCTACACATAATTAGTAACTCTCCCTACCCCAACTCTCAGAAGCTAAGAAGGCATTTATGCAATGAAGTGCAAAGTTTTAAAAGATGCACTACATTATTATTTCGTTTTAAAAAGCTTTATGCTACATTTTTTAATTTTAATTTTTTCTATTGAGTAACATTAGTTTATAACATTACGTAAATTTTAGGTGTACATCATTGTATTTTGACTTCTGTATTGACTGCATCATGTTTACCACCGAAAGTCTAGTTTCCATCCATCCACATGACACATTTTAAGTGAATTGAAATATATTACGAATTGAGACTATGCAGGCATCTCTGGAGATCACTGGAAATGCTCTGAAATGTCACAGAAACAAGTCTGGAAATCCCTAATCTACATGAGTCGTAGAAGACTGCTCTCACCGATCAGAGTACACCATCCACTTAGCACCTGGTATTTTGAAGTGCCAATTATGTAAAGAATCTTGGCTGTGCTAATTTGATCCAACACAATGGCTTTGATGCTTCAAAGAAATGACTTCAGTGCCTCTTGGAAGTGGTCAGCTGCCATGTAAGTAATTAAATTCCACTATTCATGTCAGAGTGGGCTGTATCAGGCCAATAAAAATCCCAAAGGGTCTGTGCTGATCTTGTTTGGAAAAGTACCACCCACTGAGTCTCAGAGTGCTTTAATGAGGTTTTTACAAGGGCCCCCTTCCCCTTTCCCAGGCTTAAAGTATACACTTCTTACAAATAGAGTCCATTTCAATTGCCATTGCAGCGTTTGCCTTTAATATCTCTATAAGGATTAAAACAAACATTCCTGATTAAATGTTAACTTACTTTAGGCATTTACTGCGGCCATATCAGACATCCCCATTATGGCTTGTATGTGAACAGTACTTAATGTGGAAATTACTTTTAAAAAAATTGACAAGAAGTTGGAATAACTCATTTCAACATTTCCACAGGTCTCACCTTTTGGAAAGCTTATTACTGAATCAGGGAATGTGAAATTATATGTTCAAAACTCTAAACTGACAAAAATATAGTGTTCCGCTTTAGAATACTAAAAGATTTCACTTACTTTGTAAAATATTGCATAATTTATAAAATGTAAATTAAAGTCCTATTGAAAATGCATTGTAAAAGGATGCTATCAAGTAATTCTTAATAGATTTTCCACCATTCCACAGTATCGCTGGACACTTGAACAATAATAAGTGTCACCAGCAGCCAAATCTTTCCATTTTCAGCAAACTTTAATTTGATTCTTTGGTATTTATTTTAAACCCATGGCTTGCAGTACGTGGGCTCTATTTGGTTTGGCTGTAGATTCAGTAACTCAGATGATATGAAAGAGAGCAAGTTAACAAGACATTATTCCCAAAGCCTGTCATAGTTGCCAAGTCTTTTGATTCTGTATCTTCTAAGAGTTTCTCCACTTGTCCGCTTCCATCTGCCCCTATTTCAGACCACCATCATCTCTGAAATGGGTTACCGTAATTGCACCCCAATAAGATTCTCTGTACCTGGTCTTTTCTCTCTTCATCTATTCTCCACACTTTAGACACAGTAATCATTTAAAAGCGAATTTGATCATCTAGTTATTGCCCTCTTAAAATCCTTCAGAAGTAGCTCCTTTTTACCCCGAGGCTCCAATTCTCTAACATTACTGGAGTATATTGTAAAAAAAAAAAAGAAGAGAGAGAGAAATCCCATTCCTTTCATTTATATGCATGCCCCTTAGTCATGTGACTGCTACTCTTCTTGTCAGGAAGTGGAGTATATTTCTCTACCCCTTGAATCTGAGCAGAACCTGTGAGCTGCCTTGACCAAAAGAGTGTGGTGGGAGCTCTGAGCCTAGATATCAAGAGGTAATTTTTTTTTTTTTGAGGAAGATTAGCCCTGAGCTAACTACTGCCAGTCCTCCTCTTTTTGCTGAGGAAGACTGGCCCTGAGCTGACATCCACGACCATCTTCCTCTACTTTATACGTGGGATGCCTGCCATAGCATGGCTTTTGCCAGGTGGTGCCATGTCTGCACCCAGAATCCGAACCAGCGAACCCCGGGTCACCCAGAAGCAGAAGGTGCGAACTTAACTGCTGCGCCACTGGGCCGTCCCCTCAAGAGGTCTTAAGGATTCTGTTTTCACCCTCTTGGAATTCTGTCAGGAAACCACCGTATGAAGAAGCCTGATCTGGGGGCCACCTGATGGCACAGAGGTTAAGTTTGCACGTTCTGCTTCTGGGTGGCCTGGGGTTCACTGGTTCGGATCCCGGGTACGGACATGGCACCACTTGGCACGCCATGCTGTGGTAGGCATCCCACATATAAAGTAGAGGAAGATGGGCATGGATGTCATCTCAGGGGCAGTCTTCCTCAGAAAAAAGAGGAGGATTGGTAGCAGATGTTAGCTCAGGGCTAATCTTTCTCAAAAAAAAAGATTCCTGGTCTGGCCTGCTGAAGGATGGGAGGCCACGTGGAGCAGAGACAAGCCTTCCCAGCTGGAGCTCCTTCAACTAACCAGCCAACAACCAGTGTGAACTACTTTGTTAAGTACAGTGTACACAGTATGCATTTTACCACAATTTTAAAGATGAGGAAATCAAGGGAGTTTACAAATAACCAGCCCAAACCAGACATCAAATTTTGGAGCCAAGATTTTAAATCCAGACACCTTCACTCATGTCACTAACTCTTAACCAGTAGGCTACAAAAATATTCATTTAAAATACTCTACATGCCATGCAGCAGACTGTTTTTCCCCTGCTTAATTATGTCTAACTGTGACATTTTTGTTGATATTTAACCCAACAATATCAAAGTTACATCATGGCTCAAGACACTTAATAGATCATATACTTACAGCACTTTCCACCACGGTTCCTAGAACTGGTTAAGTGCTGAATAATGGCAGCTGTGGTCCCTGTGCAAATAATGAATCTCCATACTTTCCAGTATGAATTTTATTCTTTTGAACAGCTTAATGTCATTTTGGAACTAAGAAGAATGAGTAGAGTGTGGAATTCTAATTCTAATTCCAGTTGGCCTCACTAACAAAAATATCAGGTAAAATAAGAAAATTGCCTTTCTCATGTGGCTTGGGACATGGGTTTGACAGTCATTCTCTGCAGGTTTTTGACAATAGCTCACCAGTAAACTGCAAGTTAGTACCCATGAAGTGAAATACTCACATAGAAGTCGAAGTTCTGGCATGGCTGTGAAAACATCAGTCTTTTCTTACAGTCAGGCCTCACACACATAAATTCATATAAACTTTGTATAATAAACTAACAAAAATATGGATGATAACTGTGGTTTCGGGTATTCAGTGTATTGATCAGTGTGTAAGGTGATTGGGTTGGCTGAGTTTCGCTGTCCTACTGCTCAGGAGTCGTTCAAAGGTGAAGCAGCTTGAAGGTCAAAAAACTTTTACATCTTCAAACACTAACGTTTACTTGAGAACTTTCACCAGGCTTGGACCCATCCAAGAAGGCTGGATATAACTTTCTATCTGTGAGGTGGTAATCAGTGAAGATAGGAAAGTGATATACTAGGCTTTGAATAGAAAGAATAGGTCCCTGATATAATTAGTGGAACATGTCTTGCCAGTGTAATCAGTGAATTTTTTTCTTTGTCTATTTTACATATGAGGGGAAAAATCATTCTATTCCTGGAATGATCTGTTTCTTTATAGGATAAAGTCCAATGTCCTCAATATGGCATTCACAGCCTTTGTGATCGATTTCCAGCCTACTGGCTAGATGTCTTCCCAACATCCCTTGCCTTTTCTCACTTTGGTGTTTTGTTCAGACTTACCTGGACCTGGAATGTGCATTTCACTTTCCCATTCTCCTCACCTTATTTATTCTCTCCTTACTGAAAAATGTTGACATACATCAAATCATAGGACATCTTCCCCAGGAGGTCTATACAATGCCCTTAGTGGAAAACAGTCTTTCTCTTAGGTAAAACTGTGTAATGTGAGGACTTATGGATCAAAATATAACAGACACTGTCTTAATAGCACTTGGAGATAATGATAGTGACTACATCATAGGCTTGTTTGAGGCATTAAATGAGTTATTCTATGCAAAGCACTTAGAAGATTTCCAGGTATATAATAGACAAAATCACCATATAAATGTTGGCCATTATTATTTACAATTGCTGAAAAATGATGTATATGTAGCTGTAGGGATGGTTGCACAATTTTATAGGTAAAGGATGACAATGCCATTGAGCTATCAGGAAATCTATGTAGATAAAAAGTGAAAGGAAAGAGAGAACAGTACATGGAGTCATTGCACATTGGATTTGCATGTGTATTGAGTTGCCTGAAAGCAAGGTCTAAGACAACAGGATCGATGAAGTGTATCTAACCAAGATTAAAATGGAGCTGCCAAAACTCAGCTGACCTTGCAGGATTGCCACCTCAGTAAAAAAAAAAAAAAGAAAAGAAAATTACACTGAAGGATGGGGGAAATTATCTCACTTTCTATATCTTTGTCTTGTCAATTAATCAGGTCAATTACCAGATTCATTGATTAAAACCTCTCTTCTCAAAATCAAACTCAATCCAGAAATCAGCTTTGTTGAATAAGAACTGATGATTAAAGAAAGAAAGAAAAAAGATCTGGTGCAATCAGAGAGGCTAGAATTGCTGGGGAACTGAGACTTGTAAATAGAATTTCTTGGGAATTTTCATCCATACTGATCCAAAGCTGAAGCAGCTGCCCACTTCACTGTGACCAGAGGTAAACTCTCTGAATATTTAGCTGTGAGTTCTCTGTACAGGAATGTTTCTGTGTGTGGATATGTATGATTAATTCATCCACTGAATATTGGGTTTCCCTGAGTAGCTGTATTTTGTAATAAGCCTGAAATCTCAAAATTTCAGAAAAATATCTCCGTTTTAAGATCTGTAATAAATCACAGACTTTTTATAAGCCGTGGCTGTGTTTTATCTGTTGCCATCCCATAACCATTACCATGCCTAATCCATAGCAGGGCTTCAAATTATATGAAGGGTACAATGGGGCCACTTTATCTCTTGATCTAGTACACCTTAAACTTTCCTACACAGTCTTTGAGTTTCTCACAGAGATTCTCACAATGCCATGCACATAATAGACAATATATTTGGCAGATTAAGTGAATTACTATATCACTGTGTTACAAGAAGATAATAGGGTTTTTTTCAGCAGTACTGAGATACAGTATATAGTACAATACAGTATTATTATTTTCTTTTGTTGTGTAGTCAACAAAATCAGCCTTGTTTTTCCATAAGAAAATACATCAAATCAAGTTCTCCTCATCCCATAAATCTTAAATTTTAAGGCAGGATTTTACATTAATCCATACTTAATCACATCTCATAGTTTGCAGCCAGTTTGCAGCCTGTCAAAATTTTTTTGACTCCTATATGATAGTTTTTCCCTCCTAACTTCTGTCATCTATAAATATGATTGGCCTTTTTTCTGTACTTTGGTCTAACATACTAATCAAAGGGACAATAGTATGGATAATATATGAACCCATAATGGACATTCCTGGAGCTCTTGCTGTAGGATGACATAAGGGAGGCAGTAAAAAGAATGCATGGTTCCTTGTTTTTGGAAAACACTGGCAAGGCATGCTCCACTAATTATAACAGGGACCTAGTCTTCCTATTGGAAGCCCAGTATATCACTTTCCTATCTTATCAATTTTGTACACAGCCTGAAGTTTGCAAATAAATAGATTTGCCCTAAACTTAAATTGACCTTAACAAACAAGTTTTCTAGAATACACATTTGTCATGAAAACAAACAAAAGGATCTGGTGTAGAAAACAAAAAGAGATAATAGGATTTAATTGAACATAATTGAATGATGTTATTCATATATTGCATTTGTATGGCACTTGTAAACACAAATCATTTCTTAGAACATATCTGGAAGGTTCATGTGTCCTTTATTCAGATTTATGAATTTTAGAGTCACCCTTTCTTTATAAGTAATGGGGCATTTGTGTATTCATTACTGGTCCTAAATCTTTTCTTTTTCTTTTTTTTTTGCTATGCTTTTAAATGTTGATAAACTTCTCCCTCTCACAGAGCCAATTTTATTTATATTTTTAAAATTTTTTTTTCATTTGTCCTGGATTACACTAGTCATAAGAACAGCTTCCGTTTGTTTAGGATTTGTTACACATCAGGCTCTTTACATCACTGTTTCTCTTTTAATCCTCCAACAAACCTCTGAGGCAGGTACTGAGGATAAGAGAAGTAAGCAAGTTTTCCCAGAGTCAGCACCTTGCAAACAACAAAGCTGATTTTAAACTCTGGCTCAGCTCAACCCAAATAGCAGGTCCTTACTATAAACCTCCCAAATGCATCAATGCATATATCTTCATATACAATTTTTCCGGAGTTTTGGAAAAATGATATTGAATAAATGGAAGTCATCCTGATTATCACTTTTCCCAATAATGCACCAACTAAGTTTTCTTTTTCAAGTACTGTGTTCCAGACTCACCACCAACTCCTAGTATTTCTCTTCTGGCAAATCTTACCCAATTATATATGCACCCTTGGTTGGCTACTGTGTAAAATACATAGCTCAAGTTACATTAACTAACTTCCATTCTTAGTGCCACTATCCAATGCATGCTACCCTATCTCTTGCCTGTCCCACCTGCCCCAAGCCTTGGATCATTCACATTTATCATAGGCAAAGTGATTATCAAAACTGAAAATCTCATCTGACTCTCCTGCTTAAAACTCTCCATTGACCTTAACATTGGTCTTCCCCGTTGGCCTTAACAACTTAGGATAGGATCTTAACTACTTAGCAAGTAAATATAGGAAGGGCCCCTTGGGATTTGAATCTTGTTTACCTTTCTTCTCCTATCTGACCACACTGATCCTGCAGGACAAAGGCCAGGCAGGGTACATCATTCTTCCTCGCCTTCAAACCACTGGTCCCCTCCTCACCCCACCTCTCTTGCTAGCCAACATCAGAAATAGGTGTCCTGGGATTTATTTAGAGGCTCAACAGTAACATCAAGAACTCAGTTTCTATAGTAAATTCAGTGGAAGATTCCCCTTCAAGGAAGTACTTGCAGCCCAGCTGTGCGGCATGCATTCAGCAGAAGGCCTCTAGCTGTCAGCTCCTTCAGGGTCGGCCTCAGCTGCAGGCAGCCACCTAATCCCTGGCACCTCTTCCCAAGGAAGCTGGCCTCTAGTGACTGAGCAGGGCTGATGCTGAGGTTTAAAGGTATAGCCCACAGCCCCATGTCTCGGACACTCTGGAAATCCTTTATTCAAGAGCTCACTGCATTTTAGCTGAGATTTTGTTGGGCCTGCAGCAGAGTTTGGTTTCTTCCTCTGCCCGGTGTGGCTTCCTCCAATTTCCCTTCACAGATGTTGATCCCTAAACACTATCTTCGTTTTACGTCTGCAGAGCACAACCTCCAACATTTTTTGTTATTTGCAGATGATGTCTCTTCCCCTTCCACAGGGTGGCTGCAGCAGTTTCTAGCATTGCATCATTGTATAACACTATGCAAAAGTCATGTGGGCAGGGGTGTAGGAGTCGGGCATTAGGGGAGCACTTTATCTCATTTTATTAAGAAAGAGAATATTTCCCAGAATGCCCCAGAAAAATTAGCTCTTCATATTACTGGTCAATATTGGGTCACATGATTAACCCCATATATAAGAGAGGCTAAGAAAGTGAGTGTAGTTTTTCTAAATCTCCATCTTGAGATACCAACCCAGACAGTGGGGAAGAAAGGTCATGTTTCCAGAGAAGAATTTCTCTAGGACAAGTTTTCAAACTTTTATGCTCATGTATCCCTAAAAAGAATGTGAATTTCCTTGCCTATTATTAATTTCACACCGAAAATTGTTTCATTATCAATTTAAATAATTGTAAAGAGTATGATTTCCAACATTTGGAAATGTTTACATTAACGATGTAGCATTACTCTTTAAATGCATTCAATGGAACCTGAATACAACAGGTTTTTTTTAATGGAAATTTTCAAACATGCTCAAAAAGAGAATGACATAATGAACCTCCATGTACCTATCACCTAACTTAAACAAAATCAACATCCTGCCATTCTTGCTGTTTACATAATCTCCTGGTATTTTTTTCCATTTGTTGGAGTATTTGAAAGTAAATCACAGACATCATATCATTTCGTTCATACATATTTTAAAATGTATATCTGACACACATAAAACACAATACCATTATGTCGCAACCAGCACTTTTTACAATAATCTCTTAATAGTGTCTAATACTTAGTATGGGCTTAATTTTCCCTGCTTATTTAAAAATTATTTGTTTTCTGTTTATTTGAATCAGCCCACACACTGCCTTTGGTTGATTCCTTTTGAGTCTCTTTTAAAATCTGTACCTTTAAATTTATTTTGTATTTTCGACTTATTTATTTTTAATTTTCCATGCTACTTATTTATAGAAGAAACTTCATGTTTTGTCCTATAGAAGTTTCCATATTCTGCATATTAATGTGTCTTCATTGTATTGTTTAACATATTCTCCTTTTCTCCCACATCTTCTAGAAATTGAAAGTTCTGATCTAGTGGACTGATGAAATTAAGGATTGTTAATTTCGGGAGGCACATAATAGAAGGTTGTCCTACTTTTAGTGATATTAAGATTCTTTTAGTGATATTAAGATTTGGTGATATTAAGATTATTAAGATTAAGATCAGTGGATTCAAGGGTTGTCGGCCTGATCCATCCAAGATTAACCATAAGCTAGTCAAATAGTTTTAGCAGCTGTCTATGATCATCATATCCAGTACTCCATAAAGGTTACAAAATTCTGACTTTGTAATTCTATCATTCTTCCTGCATTTATTATCTGTGGTTTCCTATAAGGAGGATCTAGTCCTTACCAACTACTTGGTTACTCTGAAAAACAGCTCTAAAGGAAAGCCAAGGCAAATACTTTTCCCTTAATCAGTTCTCAGAATAATGAAGCGTTGCCCTAGCAACCTTCAAGGGTTATGAGTGAGGATTCTTTTTTTTAAATCTTTGTGAACTTCTGGACTTTTATATGTGTTTCAATCTATTGCTGTCATTTATTTATTTATTTTTCCCATACTCAGGATTTCCCACCTGGGGCCATGGAAGCCTCTTTAAGCTGGCTTTTGTGTCCTTCTGATTTGCCCCGGGAAGTCTTTGGTACTGTTTTTCCTTCAGTCATGGTAAGGCTCATATTATAAATGCCCCGCTCCAGATCTGAAATCAGGCGTTTTTCCAAAGACAAGCTTTGTTGGTGTTTTTTCTGTTGTTATTTTGTGTTGTTTTTGGTCAAAACATAAATGATATTTGGAGACAACAATCTGGACACACCATAGAGTTTTGATGTTCATCATTACCCTAAAAAGGGTAAAAATACCTAACCAAAACCTTTAACTGTCAACAATTTTACATTGTTCCTTTTTCTCCCTGAACTTTTCTTTTCATTCTACTTCTCTCACATAATTTTAGTATAATGAAATATATTTTTACATTTTACAGCACATTATTGATTGTTTTGTCATAACTCTCCTCAACAAAAAATTATATATAAATTAAAATGTGAAATTTTTCTTTATTCCTTGCAATCATATGTCTCTACGCCTTGAATGCTTTAGTATACTACATAAAATTTTCAAATACATTAATAAAAATGTTTCTCCTGAGCATCTAAATAAGTGTTCAAAACATATAAAACACTTCTCATGTAATTTTTTGTGCGTAAAGATGTAATGTTAATTTATGAGAAAATGCAATTTATTCCTCATTTTTCTTGAAATCATGCAAAATATGCAACTAAGACAGAGAATTAGAGTAAATGAAAATATTTCCCTGGGCCTTTCTCATAACAGAATAATAAAAAAGCAGAGAGAGAGCCTTTCATAGCAGATTAATATTGCTCAAAATGCTTCTTACAGATTTTGAATATTATAATTCTAAAATAGGTAGACAAGGCACAGACTATTGCTTTGAGTACTGTATTTAACTAGATGAAATAATGGACCATCAACTTTCTTAACAATCGCATGATTAGTTTTGCTATACCATAAGACTCTTGCATGGAATCCATGTATCCTTTGTCAGAAGTCAAGGGTGGAAAAAAATGAGGTAATAAAAAGAACTATGTCTTCACTCCTCTGCCATGCTCTGATATATGTGAATTCAGAACATCCTAACATTCACCAAAATATCCTACTTCTAATTTAGCACACCACCCTGCAGATTTCACGTCGTCCCTTTGTTCGAATCAGGATTCAGGTTTTGAATCCCAGGACAATGTCCTATAGTAAGACTCTGGATGGGTAAGAGGTAGGGCCTTTCTTTTTAAGGTGGGAGAAGAATAATAATCAGAGAAATAATGAGAAAGAAGAAAACCAGCAGATTAATTTAAGAATAGAAGAAATCTGAGGAGGAGAAAATTGATTCACTTAAAGTTATTTGTGCTTGCATAACTCCTTAGATAGTTTTGTGTACCCCAGAAGTACCTCATTTTGAAGACTGCTGTGCTAAAGTATAAATACAATAGTGAGAATGAAGGTTCTTAGGATCAACATATGCATAATTGTATTATGTTGGCCAGATCGCTCTTGAGTTCTGCTGAACCATTTTATGCATTCCTCCCAGTAAACATCCCATTTCCTTATATTCTTGTCAACACTTGCCATTACCCAACTTTTATTTTTTTGCCAGTCAGGCAGGTGTAAATTGGTATCTCAAGTAGTTTTATTTTGTGTTTTTCTGAGTAATTGTGTTCTTGCTACACGTATAGTTTTTTCCTTTTGTGAACTTTAGTTTTGAATTCTCTTCTCATTTTCTATTGAGTTTTTTGCCTTGGCCTAGTTGATTTTCAGGAATTTCTTGCATGTTCATGATAATTATCAAGATTTTAAATATTTTCTCAAATATCTCTCAAAGTGTGTCAGTTTTCAAATTTATGAATAGTAACCTGCAGTGAACATAAATTCTTGATTTCTGGTGTAGTCAAAGCCAATAATTATTTTATTATTTGCTTTGTAGCTTGTATTTTCTGAGTCTTGTTTAAAAATTATGTTCCCACCTCCAAGGTAACAAATATATTCACTTATTTTCTTCTAATAGCATCATTGTTTTACTTTTCACATGTAGATTGTAAATCTGTATGGAATGCCTCTTTGTATCTAATATAAGGTAGAGGTTCAGCTTTATTGTTCTCCATATAATGAACTTATTTTTCCCCAAATACCTGGGACATGATTAATAATTTATATATTTGTGTTACTGTTTTATCATGTATATAATTTCTATCTATGCATGGATCTGTTTATAAGCTCTTTATTCTATCTCATTTGGTCTATTTTTTTCTGTGGCATTTTTATGCTGTTTTTTGTACTATAGCTTTATAACATGTCTTAATACTTGTAAGGTTTGTTCTGATCTACTTTTTGAAAGTGGATTTAGTGATCTATGATTTTTATTTTTTGTATACATTTTAGCATAAATTTCTTGAATTTCCTTAAAACAATTCTCCTGATCCTGCTGGTATTTTTATTGGGAATTACATTTAATTTCTAGATTAACCTACAGATAATGCACATCTTTACAATGTTATATCATCCATGAATAAGGTGTCAATCACTATTTATTTAAATCTACTTTTATAACATAATAAAGTTTTAAAATTTTCTCTCTAAAGAGTTTGTGCACTTTTGACCAAAATAATTTCTAAGTGCTTTCTATATTTTGAAGTTATTATGAATGGTACTTAATTTCTATTATATCTTTAAGTTGGCTATTGCTGGTATTAAATAGATGAAATAATGATTTGTGCAAAATAGATGAATGCTATTGACTTGCGTGAGTTGATCTTACTCATAAGTATCTCAGAAGTTTATTTTTAGTTCTAATGGTTTATATGACAAATCTGTTGATTTTTCTGTGCATGTGTTCATACCATCTGCAAATAGTTATAGTCTTGTCACAGTTCTTTCAACCTTTATAGCTCTTATTTCTTTTTCATGTGCTTTTGCATTGGCTAGAATCTCTAGTACTATATTACATGGCAACAGTGATAATGGGCATCCTTGTCCTTTTCCCAGATCTGTAAGGGAATGCTTTTCAGTGGGATGCTTACTATAGATTTGGTATGTAATCTTTATAAAGTCACAGAGATGCCTCACTATTCCAAGTATCCTGAGAGATTTTTGGTTTGCTTGTTTGTTTGGCTTTGTTAATACTCATAAATATATATTGAACTATTTTTAATTAATTTTTTATTGAGGTAATATTGGTTTATAACATGATACAAATTTCAGGTATACCTCACTATATTTCAACTTCTGTGTAGCCTATATCATGTTCACCACCCAAAATCTAGTTGTCATTTGTACGGTGACAGGTGGATATTGAACTTTATTAAAATTTTACTTTTCTATGTTTAGAAAAATAGATGACTCTTTTTTCCCTGTTAGGCCATTAATGATGTGCTTTACTTTGTCAGATTTTCTGATATTAAACACACCTTTAGCTCTCAGGATAAACGTTGCTTGGTAAATTTATTTTCATAACAGTCTGTTGGATTTGGTTAGATAAGTGTTACTTAGAATTTTCTCAACTGTGCTCATAAATAAAATTGTTAATATTTTTGTACTGCCCTTACCTAGTTTTAGAATCTGTAGAATCACAGGTTTTTTTCTATTGTCTTGAACAATTTATGTAAGACAGAAATTATCTTTTCTTCAGAATTTTGAATTTCCTATAAAACTCTCTGGCCCTGGGACTGACTTAGAGATTGCCATTTCAAGTTTTTAAATGGTTATTGATCAATTTTCTAATATTTGTGCCAAGTTTGGTAATTGTTTTTATTATTATGGTTGTATAACAAATTAGCTCAAAACTTAGTGGTGAAAACAAACAGTTTTTTATCTTCACAGATTCTGTGGGTCAGGAATTCAGACAGGACTATAGTGGGATGGCTTATCACTGGGTGATGATGTCCCTCAGCTGGAAGAATTGAAGATTAGGGACTGAAATCACTTGAAGGCTCATTTATTCACATATCTGACAGTTGGTACCAGCTTTCAGCTAAAGCCTCAGTTCCTTTCTTTGTGGGGCTCTTCATCTGGTCTCACCATGTTGTCTTCCCATGCTGGCTAGTTTCAGCTTCCAGCTTGGTGGCTGGCTTTCCCAGAGTGAAAGAAAGACCTAGCATCAGAAGTCACATAGCTATCCAGATATTCTACTGGTCAGAGCAGTCACACACCTGCCTAGGTCCCAAGGGAGGGGAAGTGGACAAGTGGACTTTACTTCTGATGGGGGAATGGCAAGATTCTGGAAGCACATGTGGACATTTATGAAAAACACAATATGCCACAGCAATTTGTATGTTTTTCAAATAGATAGCTTATCTGTTTTTTCATATGTATTAATGAATAGTTTGTTGTCCTATTCTTTCTTTGTTTCAATTGCTGTTTTGTCTTTGACTACGTCCAACTTCGTACTCTGTCTCTGGTTTGATTGAAAATATTTCCTTTTTCCTTTAAAAATCTTATCAGGGGATTGTGTAACCAGTTGTAAAAGGACTAGCTATAGATTTGAGCAACATTTATTATTGTATTTTTGTTCTATGTTTCTTGATTTCTGCCTTTTTCTTCAATAATTATCTCCTCATTTCACTTCGGTCTGTTCCTCTTTTTCCAATGAATCAAGTAAAATCATGGCTGATTTTATTTCAATCTTTGTTTTTCTTCTTTTCTGATAAATGTTTTTAAAACTATACATTTTCCTCCAGTTCTGCTTCAGTTGTGCCCTGCTGGCTTTCATATGCTATGGTATCATTGTCATTAAATTCTTCATATTTCATAATTTCCCTGATGATTTCTTCATTAGCCCAAGGGTAATTTTTTCTTTTTTTTTCTTTTTTGCTGAGGACAATTCACCCTGAGCTAATATCTGTGGCCAATCTTCCTCTTTTTTTTTTTTTTTGTAAGTTAGTCACCACCACAGCATGGCCACTGGCAGACAGCTAGTGTAGGTCCACTCCCAGGAGCCAAACCCAGGCTGCCAAAGCCAAGTGAGCTAAATGTAACCACCGGGCTACCAGGGCTGGCCCAGCCCAAGGGTAATTTAATAGCAAGCATTTTAGTTTCAAGACATACGCAATATTTTGGGCTCTTTTTTTACTATTGATCTTCTCATTTAATTACAGTATGGTTAGAGAACACAGTCTGATGTAACTTCCTTGGATTGAGCCTTTAACTTTGTGAGTATTCATGTAAGCTAAAAAAATTAACTGTTTTTGTTATCCACTCTCCATCCTAATGAGGCTTTAGCAGCTCTCAGCTCTAACCCATGATCCATGGACAAATAAAAAGTTGGCAGACAAAGCCGTGTCCTTCAAAGGGGGAGGGGGAGGTGAAAGAGCACAACTGAAAATGCTCCCTCTGCATCCCAGCCCATCACGAGGCCAAGGAACCCTTTCCCCCACAGGCAATCCTTAACTTCTCTCTTTCTTTCTCTGGGGCTTCTTGCACTCATAAACTTCCTTTTCATTTCCATGGCACCGCTAGGGCTGGCTTTTGGGGACGGAGCCAATAGTCTTTGTTAATTCTCTTGCTTCAATATCCACAGCTGTTTAAATTAAACTGAGTAGTTTACCTTAGAGTGAAGGACTCTTGAAGTACAAACAACATACGCATTAGGCCCTCCAAATGTTTACCCAAAGAAGGAAGGGAAGGAGGATACATGTACTCAATGCTATGAGTGCTACAAACAAGAAAGGGAGGAAAAGGTGGGGGTATGGTTTGAGAAAGGCCTGGAAGTAGGAGTCAGAGTGGTTTGTATACAACTTATTCTGGGAGGTAGGTAGTTCATTGCTATCTGCCTTTCACTATGATTTGAAAAATGCTGTCTTTATTTCATAAAATAAAGAACTTTAAGGGTTTCTGATTTGTGGTTAGACACTAAAGCAGTGATGTAAGAAAACTGAGCTGACTTCAACAAACTGTGTTGGTAAAACTAGACAGCCACATGTAAAAGAACGAAAATAGACCATTCTTTTATGCCATTCACAAAATTGAACTCAAAATGGATCAAAGACTTAAAGGTAAGACCTGAAACCATAAGACTTCTAGAAGAAAATACAGGCAGTACACTCTTTGACATCAGTCTTAAAAGGCTCTTTTCGGACACCATATCTTCTCAGACAAGGGAAACAATAGAAAGAATAAACAAATGCTACTTCATCAGGCTAAAGAGCTTCTACAAGGCAAAGGAAAACAGGATTGAAACAAAAACACAACCCACCAACTGGGAAAAAATATTTGCAAATCATATATCTGACAAAGGGTTAATCTCCATAATATATAAAGAACTCACACAACTCAACAACAAAAGGCAAACAACTCAGTCAAAAAAAATAGGCAGGGGATATGAACAGACATTTCTCCAAAGAAGATATACGGATGGCCAATAGGCACATGAAAAGATGCTCATCATCACTGATCATCAGGGAAATGCAAATCAGAACTACACTAAGATATCATCTTATACCAGTTAGAATGGCAAAAATAACCAAAACAAATAATAACAAATGTTGGAGAGGTCGTGGAGAAAAAGGAACCATCATACACTGCTGGTGGGAATGCAAATTGGTGCAGACACTAAGTATAGAGATTTCTCAAAAAATTAAAAATAGAAAAACCATATGACCCAGCCATCCTGCTGCTGGGTATCTATCCAAAGAACTTGACATCTGCAATTCAAAGAGACCCATGCACCCCTATATTCATTACAGCATTATTCACAATAGCCAAGACAAGGAAGCAACCTAAGTGCCCATTGACTGATGACTGGGTAAAGAAGATATGGTGTGTATATATGTATATATATATATATATATATATGTATATATACAATAAAATACTACTCAGCCATAACAAAAGATAAAATTGTCCCCTTCACAACAATATGGATGGACCTTGAAAGTATTATGTTGAGTGAAATAAGCCAGATAGAGAAAGACAAACTGTGTGTGACTCCACTCATATGTGGAAGATAAGTAAACACATGGACAAAGAAAGCAGATTAGTGGTTACCAGGGGAAAGGGGGGTGGGGGGTGGGGGGTGGGCACAAAGAGTGAAGTGGTGCACGTATAATATGTCTGACAAATAATAATGTACAACTGAAATTGATTAAGCTTGTAAATGATCATAACCTCAATTAAAAAGAGAAATAAAAAAGAAAACTGAGCTGAAGTTTAGGAAAGGAAGGTAGGTTGGAGAGAACCATGGAGACCATTTAAGGCATGCTTTCAGAGCTTAGCTACATGTTGTTAGGGACTTGAAGTGACAGCTGGCGAAGGAATTAAAAATTAAGATAAAATATCTCAGAAAAGGAGAATAAACATGATGTGGAAATTGACTGGGCCAGGAGGATAGGAAAGAAAAGTCATAAGAGTCAAGACGACTAAAATTTCAATAAGTGTATAAGGCAAGGGAGTCAAGGAGACAATAAGTCCGCGATCAGATGAGAGTTTGAGTTGTGATTACAAAACCACAGGTGAATGTTCAGAAAGAGCCCAGAGAAGCACAGGTGAGAACACACTGAAGGCTCCAAGTGTCCTTACAACTGCGTAGTTCACTCTGCTTGCCTTCTGCTCTTCTGTCAGAGCAACACAAGTTTCCCTGGGGGACCTTGTCCTCTAAGCTGCATTTCCAAATCTAATAGTCTTCTCAGACAAATATTTTCAGGAAAGTAAAGCCCAAGAATATTGTGTTGACTCTTGCCAATCTGATTTTCCATTGTATAGGATTTCTGGGCAAAGGATTGCCTTCCATGTTTCAAGAACTAGTGCAATCTCATTTTCTCTATATTCCCACTACGGTACACTGTCAAGTTGTAATCCAGTCAGTTAGAAATAGTGGCTGGTTGATTCTCCGTAGATTGAAATTTCATTCTTTCAGTCTGAGTGTGAGTGGATGGCTAAATCAAGGGTCTAGACCAGTTTCTCCCCTCATTTTATGTCCTTCTTTCTTCATGTCTCCTAAATGCTAAATCTAATTGATGTGGATCAAGGCTGCCCCAGGGAGAGAAGCCCAAGGCATCCTGGCCTACATGCCTATCTATGTGACCCTATTCATATCTAAAGTTATGCAACCACACGATAACCAGACCCCACCCACACTGATATCATTTTAATGACTTTTTACATCATCTTTCCTTTGTCTAGTAAAAACAATCACGTACCCATGCCTTATAAATTTAGCCCTAACCCTCAACACATTGCATCTCTTCACTGTCCATGGGTCCTGTCCCCATGCTATTCTCTGACTAAAGGAGCACTACTTCCAGACCTTGAGAGTCCAAGAAATCTTTCCTTCAACTATGTGGCTTGCCAAGACTGCATCACTAATCTCCCTTCCCTCTCCTGGATCTGCAAAACATGTTTTAGGTCTTTCCAATGGAGAAGGCACAAAGATTAAGATGGATGTGTTCTGTATGCCCCCCGCTTCGTGTGCAGGGATCCTAAACTCTTTCAGATACAGGATCTTTGTACCTTTAAAATCCCAAGGAGAGAGGCCAGAATCCCTCTCCCTCTCTGCCCCTGCCCTGGGCTGTCTCTCAGCTCTCCCTTGAAGAACCTGTCTCCAGCAGGCCATTTCCTCTGTGCAGCTTTCAGGCATCCCAGCTGTGTCTGTCCTTGGCTGTCTTCCTCTGCCTGCAGCCTGCAGGATGCTTCAGCATCTCTGGCCCAAGGGCTGACATTCCTGCTCTGGCAGTATATTGGGAAAGTTTTTCTTCCTTATTCCTCCTGTTTCTTTTTTTATTTTGTTTTGTTTCTGTTTTTGTTGTTGTTCAATTCACACATTCCAGGACTGTCATGCTAGACCGCCCCTCCCCCCCAACAGCTGTCAGATCCCTCTACAAGGAGACAGTCAGAGCAAACAAGAAACAAACAATGTATGAAGAGAAATTTCAAAGTGTATTCAGAGGAACGTGTTACTTCAAAGGCCTCAGCGAGGTCCCCCTGGAGCTCATTACTGTAGTCAGTGAGATAAGGCAGGGAGGGAGCTGCTCAGTTGGCTCCCAGGGGATGGAGAAAATGGATAAGGAAAAAAATAAAAAGCCCACAAGAAGTGCAGTTTAGCTATTTTTTAAACTATCAACTCTATATATCCATTGGAAATGAAGAAATAAGCTTTCCCCTTTCCGTGATCCCCAGAAGCTGTTCATCTCACCTGATAACCCACTGACACCCTGAAAACCAGGAGCTGGAGGAAGGAGGATGTCTTTTCCATCGTGGGATTTGTACATCTGTAGGAAGAGGGGGTGACAGGGTAGAGGCTGAATTCTGCTGAATAACAGCAGTTGAGGTGACGGGGCAGAAGAGGGGGAAAGGGACCACGGTGCCCACCTCTTACTGTACTTCAAAACGGAAAGCCACCAGGGGCAGCCTGGGGAGCCCCAGATGAAGGCTTCTTCACCTCGGGGAACTGTATTTGTTTTAGTAGCAAAAGTTACAATGATGAGAATACATTTTGGGCAAAAGTGACCAGGAAGAATAGAATCAAAAATCTATTCTAACAATAATAGATTTCCCTCATACCTTAGATTGTGCATGCTTGTCCTATAGCTACTAAAGTTTTTCCCATTTCTCCCAACAAACTTGTCTTGCTCATTAAATTGTGATGTTTAGGGTCAGGAAAAGGATTTTTGTCTTTTCATTTTGATTTGTTAGCTTTTCCATCTCCGATCTCCTCACAGAATGTGGCAAATAAAAGATATCAAATAAAATTAGTTTCAAAATCATCCCTGCCCCTCACCACACACACATACACACACACACACACACACACACACACACACTTGTGGTTAAGCCCTCCTTACCCTTTACCCCTGTAGTGACTAATCTGTTCTTTGTCCCTATAGTTTGCCTTTGCCAGAATGTCGCATAAATGCAGTGATACAGTATGCGGCCTTTGAGTCTGGCTTCTTTCAATTAGCACAATGCGTTTGAGGTCCATCTGTGCTGTAGCGTGTATCTTTACTGTGTTCATTTTTATTACTAAGCAATATTCCATCTCATGGATGTACTCCAGTTCATTTATCTGTTCCCCAGTAGAAGGATATTTCAGAGCAATTCCTGTTCAGGGTGGTTATAGGTAAACGTGCTATAAACATCAGGATAAAAGTTTTTGTGTGAACATAGATTTTCCTTTCACTCAAATGCATATCTTGGAGTGGGCCACATACATTTTTGTTGAGTGAATTAATGAATGAATTTACCAATATGATGTTTCTTTTTTTTTTTCTGTAAGCTACTCTTAGTTTCTTTCCTCAGTGTGCCATCAGTGTAACGAGGCTGGTATTTCCAGTGCCTATTTCACATCTAAATCTAGTTTCTAGGATCATTAACCTAGTATTTCCCCCTCAAACTTCACTTTGAATGTGAAAATCATGTGATGAGGAGTTTAATTTTTATTTATAGAACTTCAAAGATATAGAGCTCTTAATCCTCTTTCTTGCTCTTTTGGGCTGAGCAGACCTGGCTTCCTTGGTAGAAGGGTGAGGAGCCTGGCAGCCTCCAGGAGAGAATTCCACCTCAGTGTTTCTTCTAGGATGTGGCCAGCTAATTCTGGGAGATTATAAATCCTGGTGGCTTCTTAGATCCCACTGCATTGATGAGGTAAGAAGAGCCTTTGAATCTCTTGTCCCTGTATATAAAAATAAAAAGAAGGATCTTTGGGTACATTATACCAAAAGGTATCACTAAACTATTATTATGTGTAGTGTGAGCAACTCTAAATGAGATAGTGTTGTGCATGAGTCCAATTCCTCTATGAATCATGTACATGGGGCTGCACTACGTAAAGCTGACTAAAATAATTGCTAATTTTTGTTCTTTCAAAGTCCTCTTTTTCACCAAGCAGTCCCATAAAGATGCCTTTAATTTCTATGTGAGTGCATAAAATACTTTATTCTGAATATAGTTTATAGCATATTAATTTGAAGTGAAACATACATTATAAATTAAATCTGACACTGGTCCCTTCTTCTGAGTCATCCCAATTCTTTCTTTATCATATTGAGACAAGCCAAACTTTAAAATGTATCATCCAGTTATCCTCAGTGATAACAGTCTTTGTGTCCATCACAATTGTGATCATCATGAAACCAAATGATATATGAGAAAGAGCCTAATGTTAATGCCTATACAAAGAACAAATTTTAGAAATTTCTCATCATTACCTTCAAATAGTTCAGTGGTTCTTATCTATTCTTAGGTTATGGACCCCTTTGAAAATCTGATGAAAACTGTTTCCAGAAAAAATGCATCTACACATGTGCAAACCAAATTTTACTTACAATTTCAGGAAGGTGAAAGAATAAATTAAATTCATCTATAAATTCTTTAATAATCCATGTTGAGGTTAAGAACTCCTAAAAAAAACCTTTTATTGCTTACACATACTTGTTTCATTTATAGGTAGAGCTTGTATTTAAAAAATTAGATGGATGATCCTTTCCAAAGAAAATGAAGAGAGAGAATCTGATTCTAGCATTTGACCAGAAGGGTTCATTTTAAAATAACGTATGAAAGAAATAATGCAGGAGAGCAGTGGAAATGCAAGGCCATGGGCGCCATAGGGCTAGCAGAACACCGCCAGTGCCTGCACAGTGCTTATAGAAGAGGCTCAAGAAACATTTGAGAAAGGAAGACAAAAAGGAAGGAAACTAGGAGGAGATGGAGGGAGAGAGGGAAGAAGGAAGGAAGATGTCATGCAGGCTGGGCATACGTAGTAACAGGGAAGAAGTTGACTAGAATAGCATCCTCTAAAAGTGACCAGGACATGGACTATGTTTCCTTATATAAATGGGAGAAGAATATTCCAAAGAATGCTAAAAAGTTTTCCTGAACACTGCAAGCTGGTGTTGAATAAAACCTAGCCCTGAGATCAGTGTCACCATATGGGCAAGTAGTATGCCTGCTGAAGCTCTTAAGAGAAGTTTCTAGGGGTGTTGGGGGGTGGGGCAGCTCATTCCCTCCACCTTGGTTCCATCTGTGTTCAGAGTTGGTCTAGTTAAAAGCAAAATTTTGATACTGACTTCTTCTTCCACAGATTCTCTCTCATTATTTTCTCAATGGCATTGACTATCAGCCTAATGAGCTCTTTTCCTAAGCTGCCATTTTCCTTGTACTTGCCTGAGCTCACATCCCAGAAAACAATTAACGTGGAGAACAGAGTCTCAGCCACCTAATACTTCCTTGGTTGTCCCCTTAATGTCTTCCTATCCCACATCAATCTCCATTTGATCAATCTCCATTTTCAGCTCTTTGGGAAAGAGTATATAGTTACTGAAGCCAACCAGGTCTGAATGTCAATCCTGGTTTGTTACCAACTGTGACACCTTCAGCAAATCTCTTAATTTCTTTGAGTCTCTTAGGGTTATTTGGAGTGTAGGAGAGGCTGTACAAGAGTCAAATGGGTATATTACTCCAGAAATTATAGGGCCTCTTCAGTCATAAGTGTTTACCCTTTTCTAAGGTAGTAGAAAGAGCTAGAGCCAAAAGGAGGGGAGATGTCAAAGGGAAGGAGTGAAAAGACAGAGATGGTAGCAGGTTACAGGAAGATAATGGGTGCTTGGCAGAGTCTGAGTCTCAGAACTCTACTAAAGGAAAAAAATATAAACCCAAACACGGGTGTCTCCAGTCCATATCAAACATCATCCATGCTGCCTGCTCCAGTTTTGTCTCTAAAAACGCGTTAATGTAAGAATACACTTCATAAGATGTCCTACTGGTAGTCTTTTCTTTTCACTCTCTTTTTTTTTCTCTAAGTTTGAAAGTACTTAAGTCTTTGATTATTCTTCGGGTAGGAGGAGGAAATACTTAACGTTTTTCTAACATATATAATCCATATTCTTATTTGCTACATAAGGCCGTACACCTCTATGTTCTAATCTTTGGAAGCTAAATTTAGGCATTTGTATGCTACAAGGAAACCCCCTGTGGCTTAATGTCTTTAAACTGTATGTATTTATGCTCCTGCATCAATTTAGGTTCCAGCAAAACACACTTTTATAAAGTGCTTTGCTGTTTACACAGTATTTTCATATGAATTTTCACATCAGGGCTTCATGGAAGCTGAGATTCACAAAAAGTTAGTGGCTTGACCAAGGTCACAGAGTAGCGATGAGTCAAGCTCAAACCTAAGTTAGTTGGCCCCATTGCCATGTATGTTAAATCTATATGAAATTACATGTATGTATATATAGATGTGTGTGTGTGTGTGTGTGTGTGTGTAAAATCACTGAAACATGTATTCATCTGAGCATGGTTGGGTTTTTTTTCTGTCCTTCGAGTTTCATTACTTCTCTTGACATCCTTGTGAGTTTGAGTAGCAGTTTTCATTTTATAAACAGAAAACCTCAGACACACTGAGGTGTTCAGTGAACTGAATATTTCTGTGTCTTGGAAAAATCCTCAGAATACTGAAGTACACATTTTTTCAGCACATGATTCTGGAGCTAGTAACCTCTCTCAGAGAAATCACATATCTCAGGAATTTTCACTCAGCTCTTTTAAATCATAAACAATGAAAGCATTTGTAAAATTTATTTACTGCTGTTTTGTTTCGAGATGGTAGGGTGAGCCACACATCCTATATAAAGCGTGAGTACCCATCACTTCCTTCATGCAGGTACCATTCTGGGTACCAGTACGCGTACTACCTTTGTGAAAATGTGAAATGCCACAGAGTCAAAACGAAACAGACTTTACTTACTTACAAATACATGTGAACTAGATCCAGAAATGTTCTTCTTTGTGTGAAGCCAAGTATATCCAATCGTCTTCCATAATTTTAAGTACAGAAGTGCTAGTGGCTTTTTCGAAATCTGTCCTATTAAATTATTAAACCTACAATTAAGATGCTCAGAAATGCAAACTCTTACTAACAGGGAAGTCTTCAATGGGCAAACGCCCCTCTTTAGGGGAGTTCTCTGCCTCTGCAATAGGTGGATCCAGCTGTAGGGCTTTTGTGCCTTTTCACAGAAGCTGACACAGGGGACCACCATAGCCAGGCACAGGCTTCATGCTGAAATCTCGCTTCTATTCCAGGGGAACAGCATTTCTGGAAGAAGACAAATGGGGAAAAGACTCCAGGGAAGCCTTACTCACAGGACTGAGGGAGAATATGACCCCCTAAAGTGAGATAAACCCATCCTTCGTCACTTCACTGAGTACAGCAGCCATGGTGTGAAGGATGACTCCCCTCTGGCTCTGAGAGCCAGACTAGAAACATTAGGCCTGATCTTCAAGGCTCAAAAGAGGGAGAGAGTTGAATGAGGCAAGGCTGTCACAGTTGCAAAAGGAATTTTCCTCCAGTTAGGTGGCGGAGTCACCTGTCTCACTGAACTTTGTTGAAGGTGCCATCCTCCCACTGGGCTCCGCCTTCCTTTGTGCTGCAGGTGCCTGCAGAGTAGCCTGTCTCCCAGCTGCATCCCTGACCTGGTGTCGTTTTAACATTTCCTGCCTGAATAGATGTCACTGACTCGTCCCCACCCCAGGGGCTGAGACCTTTTGGGAATTAGTAATACAATCATCTCAGCTGGACACCTGTGCAAACAGGGCCGGGCTCTATTTCCGCCTTGCTGTTCAGCCTCCCTGTGAAAGTGAATGGTTCCTTGGCCTGACCACAGAGAGGTTCTTCCTCTGCCCCTTTTCCTTACCCCTTGCTTGCTACATTGATGCATCTTGTGCTATTGCAGACCCCGTGTCAGCATGTTCCTCCTCCCCTCACCCATGTCATCAGTCCTTTCCCTGCTTTCCCAGAACACTTGCTTTTTAATTATGACACACATGGTTTCCTCTCTCCTACACATATGCTTTTCTTTCCTCTAGAGTCCTTTGTGCTATTTTTTCCTCCACTTCAAGACTGCTATCCCCATATCCCTAATCTGAGCTTCTTTCCTTCCTCTATAATTTCGGAGACTCAAAGCTAGTATTTATATTCCTTAGTCTGCCCTGAACCAGGACCACTGGTTCCACAGAACCACAGAACCAGACATCCCCTCACCCCCCAGTGATACTCACCCCACTCATTCCCACCCATAGCCCCAGTCTTTGCTGAGTCTTGGAGGTGCCTAAGTGGAGTAAAGTTGGAGATGTCCTCAAGACTATTGAAGGAGTCAAGAAGAGAGAGGAATTTTACTCCAAGTTAGCAAAAGAACAGGGGATGAAAGAAAGAGTCAGGAAAATGTGATCCTGGATATTTCCCATGAAGATATTATTGATGTGGAATTCCCTTCGCTCATTCATTCATTTTTCTTCAACAAATTTCTGTTGAGTACTTTTTTTACCCCGAGTGCTATGTCAGGTCCTAGATAGCTAAGAACAGCAGGAATTTATGTGTGCCAAGCAATGTGCTAAGCACTTTATGACCACTTTCTCATTTAACCCTCAAAATAACCCAGAGAAGCAGGTTTGATGGTTATCCTCACTCTAAAGTAAAGAGCTGTGATCAGTCAAGTTAAATAGCTTGCTGAAGTTCACAGTTAATAAAATAACGCCACTATATTCTTTTGCTTCTCAAGTTAGGATCAAATATATTGTGTATTAAGGATTAAGCATCTTGCGTATTATAGCAATTATTAAGCGCCATAAGGAAGTTTCTTATTTCTAAGGGAGGGGGTAGACTTTCAAACAACCAATATGCAAACTGCCTGTTGGTAAATTAGGAACCGACTCTAGCCTACTTGTCTTAGGAATATTGTTATTAATTTACATGATACAAACACATTCTTATCTAAATATTGTATTTGAAATCCAAAAGAATATATACTATATATACATATGCAAAATATCTCCATCTTAAATTTTTCAATTTTTCTAGCCATGAAATGATCTTTGCCGTTCCTCTTGCTATAGCAAGGTGGGTTGCAAGGAATAGCCTCATTCCACAAACAGACACAAACACCACAAAAACCTCTATAGAGGGTATCTGTGGGATTCTGCTGCATCTACTTTTCCATCCTCCAATCAGAGATGTTGAGTCTCTTCTCTGGACCAATGAAAGGGGATATTTTCAAAAGACACTCAAGGTGCGGGACAGAAAATTTAAAAAGAATTCAGTTTACCAGAGAGCGTTCAACTGTGTTCGGGCGCCCCCTAGCCGCATGGAAGCGCCTTCTCGTTGCCTAAGCTGCTCAGCCCAAAGCTTAACTCAAAACACTGTTCGTGCAAGAGCAAAGATTTTATCTCCTGTCTCCCTTGTTTACTTTTCTGAATGCGCTGTTGTTATTGCATTCAGCTCCGGAGGCCGGGTGAAAGTAAAGCAGCCATGGTCAGAGGAGGGTACTCAAAGCAGAGAATGAAAAGGCAAATGTTAGTGTGGGGATCCTTTTTAGTGATGCTTTATGAATGTCTTACAAAGATAACATCAATTCCCCGGTCAATATCTTTATTGGTTTTTTTCCCCAAAGGGACTGGGCTGAATGTGCTCACTTCTTAAAGCACCTGGGTCTCACATCCACCCTCTGCTATTTTTCTGTGTAATGTCAGTTCATCCTTACGTAACCCGCAGGCGGAGGGCATGGAGGGAATCTGACAGGAAGCCTCATCAGACACAGCAAAAGCAGCTACCTGGCAAGTCGTGGAGAGATATGTCCCAAAGGCCTTCCCACACATCGAGAGCTACTGCCAAGCAAGAGAAGCTTTAGGAATGGGAAAATTAGAGATGTTTTAGCTTTCTTTTCCTTACCAAAGCCTACTGTTACTGTTGCTGTTGAAAGACAACAGAAGACATCCCCAGCGGCTTCCAGCGCCGTCAAAGCTCTGCCTTCAGGGCACTGACATTTCCGTGTGTTTCTTTCTCTCCTATTCCACAAGAGCACTCGAGGAATTATAAAGTGCCAAACAGATGTAGCATAATATATTGGTTAAAGTGATCCATACTGTCACCAACAGAGCACTGCTGAATAGGTAGAATGGAGTCACTGACTGTTTCTTTGAATGGAATTAAATGAAGTCTTTGAGTCTGCAAATAGTAATTCAGCACCTGGTAGGTGCAAGACACTATTCTGGGAATCAGAACATCCAAAATAATTCAGTTGCTTTCTCTGCCTTTAAGGACCCTGCTTTCTAGTGGAGGAAGACATATTATAAGGGGATGGAAAGGCAGAGTGAGACATGGTGGGTAATATAAATGGCATGCTATGTGTGTATTAGGAGGGGAAAAAATCCTTTGCCTGTGATGGAGACTGGGTCAAGAGAGAGGCACCAGGAACAACTTTATAGGTTGAAGAACATTTAAACAGAAACTAGAAGAATGGACAGGGTTTTAACAGTCCTTGAAAAGGGATCACAGAGCATTATGGGAAAAAGAAACTTCAAGAAGTGAGAAGTGGAGGTGAGAAAGTTAATGGAGCCCTCTGGTGTCTTCCAGGCCTCCAGTGAGAACCACATGGATGGGGAGTTCCGGAAAAGCTGACAGGATGGTTGTGGACTGATTGTGAAAGGCCTTGAACTCCGTGTGAAGGAGTTTCCGTTTATTGTGAAGGCATTGGGTATCACACAAGTATTTCTGACTGAGGAACTGGCTTTATTAGATTGAGGTTGTAGAGGGAAGTATGAAGCTTATGGAGACTGGATGAGAGAGGGGGGCCTGGACACAATTAGAGAGGATGGATGAGGCAGCAATCTGTCCCCAAGAGAGAGGAAGAGGGTCTGAACTGGGACCGTGGTGCTGGGAACCAGAAGGGAGCGGATGACTTGATTCAGCCTGACAGTCCTCGCAGTCCAGATTATTCTTCGGCTGCCCAGAGGTGGGTTGTACCCTCGCTGCGCTGCACTGTATTTAATAGCTGACAACGGTACCATTCTCTGGTTTTGTGCTGGCTTTCTTTTCAACAAAGCTCCACATAAATGCAGCTTTCTACTAGTTTCTACTCCTAGCATGCTCATGATCCTCTTTCCTACTCTTAACATAACTCTATTTTGTGCTGAATGATATAGTTACCCACAGCAAACTAGTTCATTTTCTAGATTCAGAGATGTTAAACAAATGAACCAAAAAAACCCCACCACTGAATAAAGTTCCCGCAGTGACCAGTGTCAGAATGAGAACAGACACAGGTGTTCTGAGCTTCAGCACTTAACACTCAGCCACCTTTGCTTCCCACTATCCTCAACCTACTGATGTCACACATGAATTAACAATGTGCAAAACCTCTTCTGTCCTTCCATGTGGTATAAAGCGCTTTAGTGCTATAGCATTAAGCAACATTTAGACAATTAATGCATGTCTGCTGTCAAAATGCAGTGATTTTGCCAGAACATACACAGGAGAATGTAAATGGATTAAACGCATTTATATCTCTAGAAAAATTGAGAGGCTGTGTCAAAATAAAACATCACCGTGCATAGTTTACCTTTTCATTTTTTCTTTAATTATTAGACAAATTTATGCCTGAGTTAGACGTCTGAATTTGAAACAGATTAAGGTTATTTATACCTAATTCCAATTAGAATATATGAAATTGTGGTTTCTAAAATATGTATGATTCTGTATGCACATTACCATAGATTTGAAATTATACAAAACACTTTTTCTTTCAGCCTCATGTAAACAGTACAGTAAGTGAAAACAAGTTGAAGAGTTGAAAGAGAATATTTGGGGGACAGTGTTTCATGGCAGCCCTTCCTCTCATAAGCAGCAGGGACAGCTCCACCACCAGCCACAGGGCCAGCTCTCTCTTCTTTCATTTTGGAACATTCAGGGAGTGAGAGCAGATCCCATAAGGACTTAATGCTTCCTAGGGTCTCTTTCTGCTCTGTGATTCTATAGTTCCTTGTGGCTCCCAGAGGATTCTGGACTGAAAGCATTGGTGCCACCTGGGGGCAGGTGAAAGATCTCTGACGTGTTAACAAAGGCACACACAGGACAGCTGAGCAGCAGGGTGGGTAGGAAACTAAAACTGTGGCATTATTACTCAGCCTTTGGTTGTCATTGTTGTATTAAACTTCCACTACTTTACAGATTCCTACTGTGGGTTAGAGAAATGTTACTTCCTTGCCCATTTTGGAGGTAGGGTCCCAATAATTGCTCTCAGATTGTCTGGTGAGCACCCCTCCCAGAGAGGCACCTGATTCCTTACTAGAGTTCTCTCTCTTCTGTGTTCTGGGCAGAATTCAGAAGATCAAGTCCAACGCAACCAATTACTTCGTAAGGTGAGAGAGGTGCAGGGCCAGCATGAGTGTAAGGTCACTGTCCAATCAACAAAGAAAGAGCCCAGCTGAAGTGGACTGCAGGCACAGGGAGCACTGAGGCGAAGCTGTGCCATGCTTTCTTTCCAGAGATTCCCCACTCTAATAGCTACTTTTTGATTTCTACAGATTAACGCCAGCAAATTAGCATAATGACATTACCCAGATGCCTTTGCAATTGTTTTCTTTCAAAGGTCCCTGTAACTGAGGTTGGAGAATGTAATGGATTAAGAAAAAGAGATGGAAAATTACCATATTTAATATTGTTTCCACAGAAACTGACATAGTTTATGGAGCAGAGGAATATAATGTAATTTACTTCTCCATCCCTGCTGGAGAGAGAAGGAGGGGTATAGGGGAGCAGAGGATGCAGTGACGAAGCACAGTAGTTATGGAGATGATGTAGCTGCTAAAGGGGCAACTCCCACAGCACCTTCTGCTCTCAGAGGCGAAGCGAGCAGAGCCAGGTTAGCTACCTGTAAAATCTATGTGTGATCAGAATAGCATTTCAGCGAAATTAAACTTGGGACGGTTCCTAGATAATAGATACATGAATGTGTGAGAAAAGACCTTGGTCGTATGGCCTGATCTGTGGCAAGTGCAAAATCAGAATCACTGGTGGAGAACACCAGGGACAAGCACACGAATTGCCTTCACTCTATTACACACATACCAATTGCTATAATATTGAAGAAAATATTCATAAATCCCTTTTCCTTTTGCTGCTTTATGCTTCATCGCCTTTTCCCCATTTGTAGTTTATAGATGGAATGAAGAAAAAATGTAGAAGGCAAATGGCAAGGAGGGAGGATGTTTTCTAGAGGCAGAATGGTCAAGAGGCAGGTCTTTCGCATCAGGCAACCAAATTAATTCCTGACCCAGCCTTTTACTAGCTGTACGACCTCAGTAAAGGTTCTTAACTTCTTTTAGCTTCATCTGTAGAATAGAAATATTTTCAATGATGGCAGGAAAAGAACAGAAGCAAGTTCCATTGTCACTAAGGTGATGAGTGTCAAGGAAAAGCAAACTAAATAGTTTGGTGTTTGTTTGTTAAGGAGAGGATGATGAAATTTAGAAAGAACAATCAGAATTAAATAAATATTGATATAATTCATGTTAGTAGATATAATATACAGGCAAAAACACAACAAAAGTTTTACTTACTAGCATTTTTGATATAGTTTAAATCCTTGACACTTACTTTTGTGCTTAGTTTGGTTTGTCCCAAAGTACCAAAGAACCAGAAATAGAAATATGTATAATGCAATAAAGATAAAGAGTTTGTCTTCTGACCTTTGGGGGATGTACTTAAAAATAAATAAATAAATACATAAATAAGATTAGAGAATTTAAGCAAAGGAATAATCTCATTAAGTCAATTACAGGAACTTGAGAAAGAAGATGAAAATGAAGATAACACAGAAGATAAAATAAAGGCAAGAGAAAGTTTCCTGAGACTAGTTTCTTTTCATAACTTGCCGAGCAAATGCTTCGTTCCCATGATCTCATTCTTTAGTTTAGGAAGAAAACGGCATGAAGAAGTTTCCAGGTGAAAAAATGTAATTTAGCATAGACAAAATGTTTACCTCTATGTGTAAATTCCACAGGTTATGATTAGAAAAAAATGAAGCTTAGTGCAAGGAGCAAGAGGCAAGTCCTGGGTCTGTCTATTCCCTCCGTTATCTATGGAAGTGATTCCCCATTTGTGGTTTAGAGAAAGAACAAAAAACTGTGGAAGACAGATGATGGATAAGAGTGTTTCCTAGACACTGTATTGCACATGATTGCATTGTGGATCAAATGAGATACATGGTAAAAACTTAGTTTGAACTATAAAGTGTCATTTAAGTATAAGGCTATCTTTGTTATACTTACGGTCTCTTATAGTATTTGAGTATACTAATCATATTCATTTACTTATTTATTCCTATAATTTAAGATACGCAAATTCCTAATCTGCCAATGTGGACACTGGCTGAGAGTAGAGTTGCCATAGTTGTATCATCACTCAGGCTAACAAAATTCGTGTAGACAATATAGTCCATTCATGAAAGTAATATGGGCCAGACAAAATCTGCCTTTTCACAGCCTTTCTGCACACTTGCTTTGATAAAAATGTACAATTATACTTCAAAAGCCTCAGCAGACAAAAAACTTCACTGTTGGTTGTTTCTTTATTTTCTCCAGGCCTAAGAATTACATCCACTCATAAGCAATGGACTCTCTGGATAAATAATTAATGGTTACTTAACAAGACTTGAGAACTTTCCTGCCATTATTTTGATTATGTTAGGTTCACAAGGTGACTCTTTCAGGAAATGTGAATGGCATTTACCCGAGAAAGCAGTGATTCATTTTTATCTGTTTTTAGAAAAGCTTTTGTTTCATTATCATGAAGTAAAAAATAGTGCTTGAAGAAAATCAAAGCAAATCTGATTTGAAAATAGCTGGGGCTTTGATTAAGCTGTCTTAGGGATGCTAGATCCATTTAGTACTTACATAATATTATTTATTTATGATTTTGATTTATGTGGAACTTCCCGTGGGAGCTCTCCTGTGAAGACCATCCTCGCAGCGATGGTATTCATGAGTCGGCACTCAACTGTTCTCTGTTTATGCTGTAGTCTTGGGTTCTTGTAGCCACATCCTTCAGAGGGGACTTCAGCCCAAGGCCTGATCCTGGGCAGTGGTTGAGGATCCCGCGACACATCTAAGTTTCAATGCCTGGCCAAATTCCAATTTGGGCCCCTTCTTCTTCATGTTCCCATGGTTCCTTAGAGAAGACTTTTTGCGTTAAATTGCCTTGTTCTTGTTGAGCTGCAGTTGTTAAGCAGCTGCCTCATTGTGCTCTCCACGTGGTAAAATTCCTATTGAAAACTGAGAGAGAATTACCATGACAGAAGGGGGCAAAAAACAAAACAATGACAACAATGCGAGAGGCAGTAGGAATGCAATTAGAGTGTGTGGCAGCGAGTCTCTTAAGGCAGATATTCAATATACACTTGGAAGGCAATAATGACCTTGGTTACTTTTAGAAAATCTTACTTTCTTCTCCCTGTGGATGTTACCCAAGACTCCATGGAGCAGTATGACTGACTTAGCCCTGGGTAAGAGAGATCCCTCCTGGAGTTTCATGCTTTAGAGCATCCTCCCCACCAGCCTTACCCCTCCTCAAGGCGTGAGGAATCTTTGGGGGTCAAAAAGATATGCCTACCCAGGGCCTGCACCACCCCTTCTAGTCTATGATCTAGGTTCAGAGGACTCCAAAATTCTCTACCCAAGTAGCGCTGTGCCTGCTCCCATGGTCTGTAAGGAACTCTCCTTCCAATGGCAAACCATCCTACCAGCCTAGGGCAGAGGGGTGGCCGAGCCTGCAGTGTTTGCATGGGGTGTAGATGAAGCTTGAATGTGTAGCCTGGGGGTGTCCACAAGGATGTGAGTCCCCTCATAGTGCTGACTGAGCCAGGGGTGAGAAGAGACAGGAAGGCCATTGGTCAGGGGTCAGGGTTCTCCTGTGATACCATGTTCTGGTACAGAATTATGAACAGTTTTAGATTTTTAAATTTTAATCTGGTCTTATAGGTAATTATGAAGATACATTGTCAAGATGGGATGGTAAAATATATTTTATTATCAGTTTGTTACCTTGATTCATAATGGTCAAATATTTAGATATATGGCATATAGACTTCTATTTTTACTCTTGACCCAGGCTCTGGAAACAAATGCTGGCCTACAATGTTGTTATACTTTCTCCTAACATTTCCTTCTCTTTTCATTGAAAATAATCTAGACACTGCAACAGTATTAAAACTTCATCATTTCATCCCAGTCACAACCTGATAAAAAGTTGTTTACTTGCTTCCTGGCCAAAGTACTACATTCAAAGTTTTACTGAACCTCCCCAGCAATACTAAGAATCAGAATGCTGTCTATGCTAAAAAAATTCTACATGAGTTTCTACACAAACTTTCCCTACATCCTCACTACACTCCTTTTCCAAGCTCATCATAGGAACCCATTGAGCATGCCTATGAGATGTTTGGGAAGCACTGAAGGCCACACAGATGTAATGCATCATTGTTAGTCTCATCTCTCAGTATCACCTCCCTTCCTCAATGACTTCCCTAAACCATTGCCAAAGATGTGTTCAATCAGCCCATTCTGTGCCCAGCCATAAAATCAAACTTTTGTATATATAGTCTCCTCTTCCTTTTCTTCCTCAAACCCGTCTTCCCCACAACAAAGCAGAGAATTTGCAGCTGAGATTATCCTGGAGAAAATAAGAATAGTTGTTAACATGTACTCGGCTCTTGTGAGCAGACGTAGGCTCGGCACTACCATGCTGTAGGTACAAGGATTATTACCATATAACAGGTGAATAAATTGAGGTTTATGTAGTTTAACTAACTTTTCAGACCCAGGAATTCTGACTTTGGAGTATACTCATTTAATCACTTCACAGTGACTGCCTCCAGAATATCGGATTGTTTCTTCTGACTCCACCAAAATCACCTTCAGCAGCCTCTGGCTGCCATTTTTAAAAGCTATTACTGGCCCCAGGAGAATGTGAAGCCTTGCAAATGTGCAAGTAGTCATCAGCTTCATTATTATTATTTTCCTAGTTTCATTATGGTCCCTTACAAACTAAATTAAAATGTACTAGCCTCTAGTCACTATGCATCAGATGGTCAATATTTTGGCCAGGAAATACAATTATGGTGGATTAAGCTTGGGTATCACAGGGTATAACTGATTGCTTTACTTAGTCTCCAGATTTTTAACTAAGAAAAGCCAATATTCAAAGACATGACTAGCCACGTAAGCATTCAGCATCTAATTTTTCTTTCTCACAAGTCAGAGTGTGTGGAAACTTATAAAACAACGCAATCCTGTTTTAATACTAATACGTAGGTTTACGTGAGTGCACTTATTTTCTATAGGGGTTTGTTGAAGTTCATCCATTGGCTCTTGGTAACATGAGGACAAGTGTAGTAGTGTGTGGAAAAGCAATTTATATTCTCATAGTGTTTTAAAGCTTTCTTAAAATGTACTCATATCCATTTAATAACTAGGGGTGTTATAAAGGAATCTTATTATTTGATGCCTTTCAGGAATTTGCTTTTTTAAAATTCTTTACTCACTTCAGAGTCAAATGAGTCAAGCAAACACCTTGAAATGCCTAATTGAAGAAGACACATATCTTCCACCCAAATCAAGTAGACCCTAAGAATGACAGAAAGTTGTTCCTTGCTGTGCTAGCTACCTTTCTAAATGTAGTCATCCTAGCAGTCACCTCAGTCACCAGTTCTCATCTAGTCATTTTCATTTACTAGAGCGCATTGGCTCAGCCTCTGACAAAACAGCAGCTACATGCAGGGCCTATAATGTGGGAGATGTCTCACAACCCTCTGTGAGAGCTCTAGGAACTTCTATTGGAAGTCGATAACAGCTTCATTTGTCACATGCCCACTGAAAGGAACTCATTCCTTGTTTTCAGACTGGGTGGGATGAAAGCCAAGAGCTTCCAGTGCTCGTTCTGGATGTTAAGGTAGAATGTAGATCGGCAGCATCCAATGGCAGATAGGAAATGCCAGAGTGTCGGTCCTCAAGGGGACTAACACAGCTTTCATCTAAAGCAGAAAGTGATTTTTTTACTCTAGGGACTGGGGCTACCCTGTTTGGTTCATCTGATTCGTAGCATAAAAGGTATAAGAACTGGTTTGTAATTGGAGGTCAACAATGGAGAGAGACCAGTGCTCTCAGGCAGAGGAAGGGGGAGTCAAACTTCAGCTAAGCTGAGGACCTTTGAAATGTCTCAGTAACCGTGAAAGGTGCCAGAGGGAAATGCCATCTGCAGTGGTGCTGATGCTGAGGGACTGCTAGGAACTGGATATGAGCATCTATTATGTAGGCTGTGCAAATCCCTCTTGAAGACTTGTCGGACTGCTAAGATGCTATTTACCACTATGTTCCTGAGTTTTCCTTTTCTGTCCTGGACTGTGTCATCTGACTAAGAAAGATGTGTTTGCACTAATGTTGTAAACTGAGAGCCAAAGAAAGATAAAGCTTCTCTGTGTTAGACTTTTGAGTATGCCCAGAGGCCAAGGGACAGGTGACTTCTGAGTCTAGTCCCATTTGACAGATATACAGCTTACCTGTAAGAATGATTAGATGCAGTGTGGGATCTTTGAGGTCAGGGTGAGTGTGTTGATCACCTCCAGGCCTAGCAAGGTGGCTGGCACACAATAAGGTCCATATACATTTGTTGAATAAATGAAGGAATGAAAGACTGATTAAATGATTAAATACATGAAGAAACCAGATAATGCCCACCTTCTTCTGCATTAGATTGAGACCCTGCTTTCTTGTAGAACAAGCAAATCTGGTCTACGCAAGACATTTAAATGATTTAGGGATAATGACCAACGCACTATCACATTTTCAAAAAATAATCTAAAATTGTAAGGTCAGGTCAAGGGGAAAGCAGGATTTGATTTACAAAACTTCAGTGCATATACAATGTCTTAGAAACATGTCTACTATATAACACAAGGTGTTTTTTTTAATTAAGATTGCAAAAACAAATTCACCATGAAATGATGTTTAAGTGCTTTTTTTTGTTGTTCTTTCTTTCAGGTAAGTGAAAGATATCTTCTGAAGTGTTCTGCAGAAACTGTGCAGGTGGCAGAGTTGTCTTAGAAGAAAAAGGAAGGCAGGGATCCTTGGAATGGTAATATTTCAGCTGTTCCATACCCACAGGAAGCATCTCACATGTTTTCTCTTGTGTGGTTACACCTGTTTATTTCACTATAACTTAATATGGCTTAAACCGCAAGGTCTGCAAGAATTGAGCGTTTTTATGTATGTGTTTGAGAGCCATTTCGTATCCTAATCCAAATCTTCAGCAGCCTACCCTCAGCTGAAAGCTCATTCTATATGAATTGCTTCAAATTGAAATGTCGTTTCTAAACAGATCTGACAATAACAGATACGCAATTTACTCTAAATAGTATATGAAATATATATAATATGTATGTAAATATACATTTGTGACTGCTTTCTTTTCATAAGTTTCTTCCATTTGAATATGAAGTGCCTTATTTTTTACATTAATGGAAGCATTATCTGTTTAGAAATAAACCTGTAGCCTCTTAGATTTCCAGTCAAATTGATAAGACAGTGGAAATGTACTACAGATTTTAGTCATGATACAATTTAGCTTACCAAACTGGCTTCTTGACAACTAGTGACTGACAAAAAACTTGATTTACAAAATTTCAACATATTAACAACTCCAATTTGTAGTGTAATGTCTGAAAACATTTCACATGAAACAGAAGTAAGGGAAGAAGCTATACCTAAATATTAAGTGAAAGCTTTATGAGATTATATTATTATAGCAGATTTTAGAAGTGTAATTTGCTAAATGGACGTGATTGATTCAAGACTCAATTTATACCACCAAACTAGGATTGTCTTCCTATTTTCAACAGCAAAATCCATTTGGGTGAGTTGTTTGTATTTGGGAATTTCCTCCACAATTTTCTTTTTAAATAAGCTTTCTCATTTGCTGAGTAAGTATTTACAGCTGGCTTCTTATGAAACATTAAAATATGTCCTAAAGCTCCCTGTGGAGTTAGCAATACAATGCTTGGTAATTTGTGTTATTCTAATGCATGGTCAAGTTTCTCCATGCCAATCATAACGTAAATATGCACAATGAAATAAGTCATCTATTATCAAAAGTGCATTTACCAAGCGTTGATAATAAGATAGAGACAATTCAAAGCTAACAAGAAATAGACCCTGCTCTCAAGAGTTCAGCATTTTAGGAGTCGGCAAGACATAGCAGACACGGAATAGCTTCATAATGTAAGAATTTAAAAAGTATTATCTTTTTTTTAACATAGGAAATACATGTATAAAATTAAAGGCCTAAACCATCACTTGAATTCGAGAAACCGTGAAGTAAATATTTTTCTGTTCTTTTAATTTATGTACCTATTTCCTTTCTAAGAAAAGACTGTCATATTCATCTCTATCAGAAAATGTTTTAGGTTATAGACAGAAAACAATAAAAATAATAAACAAATAAGTAAATAGGGAAAAAAAGTAGAAAAATATCCCCAGTTCTTAAGACAGTTGGTTATTGCCCTGTGGGGAAGTGACAGAAACTCAATTAGAGAGTATTTAATTTTTTAAATTATAATCCATCCTGGAGAATACATAATTTAACAAATTATTTTGTTAATTTATAGAAAATTAGGTAACATGAACGACAGCTACAAAAGTAACCCCTTCCATGGCGTGATGCGGACAGAGCGCAGCAACATGAACACGTGTCCATCTCCACCTGCCCATGGTGTGCTTGATTCCCTCGGTCTTAAGGACTGCCTGGTGACTGTTATAGAAATGAGCTGAGGGAAACGTCAATGAGTCTTAAGGGTTCTTCTTCCTCATCATTCCCTAGAGCTTGACCCAGGGAGAAGACTGTGTGAATTGGAGGAAGGGTGGGAGAATCATGGGAAAAATCCACGGATGCAGGAAAGAGTCAGAAAATTTAGCTCATTGAGAGCTCTCTCTTTCTATTTGAAATTCCCTTCCACTTCCCAACCCTGATTCTTAGTCCAAAGATGCCCCAAGATTTGTCTCTCATTTTCTCAGTCTGTGAGCATCACCTGCTGTCTGTGTTTCTATCTTACACATAGACAAAGGAGTATCTTTTGATAATCTGGGATTCTGGAGAGACACCAGCTAATAATATAAGAAGTGCATTTAACTTCCTAATTTTATTTAATTAGGCATTTATCTATACCCTGTCTCATTTTCCAAAGGATTCAAGGAGTTCAAATGAAATAGTAAACAGCAATCCTGCCTTTCATATGATGATTGAAAGACTGTGCGTGCCAATACTGAAACTTTGGTTAATCTGAAGAACTTCTGCTCTTAGCAGGGCGATCAGTTACATAATCCAATAAATTAATTCAATTCAAAAAATACTTTCAAGGACTTCACAACCATATGCATGATGATATGTTAAGCAGAAAGATAAGATAGTAAAATATAGCTCCTGCCTTCAAGGACTTTGCAGCTTAGGACTCCTCTCTGATTTCTTTTACTTGGTGTCTGGTGGCTCAACCTTTAGTCACTTAACTGATAACCACAGTTATCTCTTAGTCACATAACTGATAACTACACTTTATGCCTCTTGCACAGAACAAGAGAAAAAAGTCAGTCCTTTAGCACAGAAGTCCTTCCTCTGATGGTCGGGTGGAACTGGATTTGATGCAACTGGTTCAGAGGAGATTTTTATGTTATCAGTGTGGTTGTATACAGTATTTTGGCTTCTTCACTAGCTTGGATAATCAGGTTGTGACAATTATAGTAGTTGTTTCATGAGGTATGATAATCACGTCATGACATTTTTATGCCTCATTCACTGTTATGATTTCAACAGCTCCACGCCAAACACTGGTTTACACAGTATTAATACTGTGTCGTGGTGTTGTGCACACCAGGTAGAGTGACACTATTGTATGCAGAGTTCAGAATGTTGTAGTCATATATTGATTATTACCATGACATCTAATAAAAGAGTATGTATTTGTAATGTAAGATTACAAAACCAAGAAGGTCATAATATTGGATGAGAGTTGACACAAATTAGTTTAGACTTTGAGCTTTCATTGAGTTTGCTAATGGAAAAAAAAATAAGAAAAAAGATTTCTTTAACTGAGTATATGCACTAGAGAACTGCACGATCTCACTTTTCTTTTGTGACCCCAAGTCCCCGTTTTCCTCGTGTACTCCCTGCTTTATTTTCTGTTTAGTCTTTGTCTGATAGTCTTATTTCAAGCACTTCTTGCACTGAAAGTGGGATGGCTGTTAGAGCTCGCTGCATGTAGTTGTCATCCTGAAATTAGTAAGAAAGCATTGTTACAAGACTGCATGGAGGTCCATAGAAGATAGGGCAATATAGTTTGTGTATTTGAATCTGGCTACTTTACAATCAACACGCACTAAGTTGGGAATCCACAGCACCAGAATGAGAAAATTTTCTAATCTTCGATTTATCCCTCTGAGAACAATAATCTCCTTCTCAGAGAAAAAATAACCTCTTCTGGAAAGTAAAGCGAAGGTAAAACTAAGTTGACAGAGTTCGAATGCTATGTGCAGCATCTAGTTCAGATACAATTTTCAAAGAATGAATTTTAATGCACACAGCCCTATTAGCACAGGATCAGATTCCTAACAAATTGGTTGGACATGCAGAAAGAGTCTGTGTCCTAGATTTAAAGTCATTACAGAGTTTTAAACACAGCTGTGCAGCAAGCCTTTCATTCTAGATGGACATGAGCAAACTGAATGGTTCTGAAGGTGATTGGCTGTTGGATTTCCCACAGTACAATTTTCAATAATGACAAATCTAATGAAATCAGTATGACATTATTTAGCAAGAGAATGTGTGTCCTATTTTGTATAACCATCAATGACTACTTAAGTATGCACAAGAGTATGAATGCACAAATATTTAAATAGATCCAGAGGCACCCATAATTCTTCAGTTGAAGGGAGGGATGTGTACCCAGCTCTGCCATTATCTTTATCCAACAAGGGATGAAGATAATCCTATTCTTTGTATTGAAACCTTACCCAATTTTCTTCCTATCATTCCTGAATTCTTGCTTCTTACTATTTCTAATCATTTCCTGGAAATGACCATTTCAGTTGAGCATATGATACATTTCTATTTTAAGTTTAAATGTTTTCCTTTCTATAATAAGGAATATACACTTGTATAAGCATTACATGTCAAGAATATTGCATATGTAAACTACCAACCATGTGTCATTGCTTCATATGGACTATGAAGATGTCAAGAAGGAAAACAGTACTTTCATTCTTTTTTTTTCTGATGAGCTTGGCCCTGAGCTAACATCTGATGCCAACTTTCCTCTTTTTGCTTGAGGAAGATTGCTAACATCCGTGCCAATCTTCCTCCATTTTGTATGTTGGATGCCACCACAGCATGGCTCAATGAGCAGTGTGTAGATCCGCACTAGTGATCCAAACCCGCAACCCCTGGGCTGCCAAATCAGAGCCTGAGAACTTAACCATTACACCACTGGGCTGGCCCAAGTACTTTCATTCTTAATTTTGTGCCATATGAAGCTTGGGATAGAAAGATGTGCATACATCTTGTCAAATGAAATCCTAATCAATAATAGAATATTAGTAAGAGACAATGGCCATAGAAGTGAAGAAAAATAATTTCTTGTGAAATTCACTCATAGTACTTATGTCTCTTTGCAAGAAACATGCATTATAAACTGCTCAGTTTTGTTGTATAGCTTTATATTTGATACTTATGATTTGTGTGGAATATAAATAAGAAATATGTGTGGGATATATATAGGAAATTTGTGTAGTTACAAAGGATCAGACTTCCAGTCATCTTGTAAACGTAGCCAAGCAGTCTGCAGTCTTAGGGAAGCCAGCACAAATCCCTGGGAAAGAGAGGCCAGGAGGTAAAGGCTTTCCTATCATGACGGAAAGTTTTCATGATTGAACCAAAGGGTTCAGGTACACAAAGTACAAAAACAGAAATAGCTATTTTGCAGTTTACTGTCATTGTCCCAGGGGAGCATACATCCTTTCTCTTTTTAGTAAGAAGAGCCTATTCTGAGCAATGAATATAATTAGTTAATAAATTACCCCAGCTTTATACCTTAAGGATCTTAGCTTCAGGGAAATTGTAATAGTAGGCAGTTAGTAAAGACATGGGCATTCTATCAGGGGGCCATCCTGAAAGTTAACCAACAGAAGCTGATCCTTTTAAGTTATGTTGTAAATCCAAGTTAAAACCAGAGAGCTTGTTTACAAAAAATGGCAGGAAGTTAAATAAGAGCTTTTGTAGAATATGGTGGAGATTGAATATACTTGTTTTCCTCTGAAGGTTAGCAGATTGTTTTGTGTCACTAGAAATTATCTATAAAATGTTATGAGTAATAAGTTTGGTCAAGAACATTACAGACTAGATTTCGAACTTCTTTCAAAAATGACTTAAAATTTAAGATGTATTAACATGATCAAGAGGAAAAACAATTTATTCTATCTACTTCAATAAACATTTAGTGAATTCCTAGAATATGCTGAGTACTCTTTTGAGGATATAAAGATGAGTACAGTCCTTGTCTTTGAGGAACTTGTGTTCCGGAAAGACTTCACCAACAGGTAAACAAACAGTTTTAGTGTTTGATAAAAGGCAGCCAAAGAAGGGCACAGGGACTCCTGTGAGCACAGTGGAGGAGGGGACCTTGGACCAGCCTACGTGGTGGGGAAGGCCTCTTGGGTGTTGGAAGAAATTCTCAGGTTCATCAGGCAAGGAAAGGAGGAAAAGATGTTCTGAGCAGAGACAAGAACATCGTGTACCTGTGTTCAGTTGTCCAATCATGCTGTATGTCACAAATAAAATCCATACAATGACTGGCGTATCCTACCCTATTTTTTTTAACCCTCTTGCTTTTCCTCTTGTCGTTGATTGTAAGTATTCCTTTTGGGTTTTAGAAAAAAAGAGCAGTGGGAAGGAGATGGAAAATGGAGACAGGCAGCTTGCTCTGTTCTTGGATAATCTCCCTGGTAGTGTTCAGTTTCCTTATCCTTTCAGAAATAGTAGGGATAGAACAGAAGCTGTTGATTCCATCCATCTGTGTCCATATCAATTAATCACTCCCCCCAACCCACAAGCTTTCAAAAGACAGGAGATTATGTGGTGTCCTCCTAAATCTCTCCTTTCCTTTCATTTGTTTCATTTGAATCTCAGAAAAGAATAATGTTGATAGATTTTGCTATTTAGTAGCATCCTTCCATGTGCTGAGTACAGTGCGATGCACCCGCCATGGAATGTGTTATCTAATCCTTACAACAGCCTGAGAGGCAGGTACTACTTTCCTTGTTTTATACTTGAAAAAACAGAGGCACAGAGAGGTTAAATAACTTCTTTAAATTCATTAAGTTGTAGAGTCAGTGTTTGAACCCAGGCAATTAGACTCAAGGGCTGCACTCTTAAACCTTATTCAATACCAGCCCCTTATCTGCTATTTATTCCATCAATGTTTAATATCTTTACAATGTACAAAACGTCCATGTGGATTTTTTGTGTGTGTGCATGAGGAAGATTGTTGCTGAGCTAACATCTGTGCCCATCTTCCTCTATTTTGCATGTGGGACGCTGCCACAGTGTGGTTTTGATGAGTGGAGTAGGTCCCTGCCTGGGATCCAAATCTGTGAACCTCAGGCTGCCTAAGTGGAGCACACAAGCTTAACTACTATGCCACTGAGCTGGCCCCCACATCTGGATTTTTTTTTATGGCTTACAGCATTTTATAGAATTTAGTGCACTTTCAGTTCATTATTTCATTTTGATCCTCAACAGAATTCTGTTAGGTAGACCACCCAGATAGTAAAATTTCATAGATGAGAAAACTAAAACTCAAAGGGCTTGAGTTGATCAATGTCTCACAATTAAGGAGCAGCAAGTCTCAAGCCTGAGTCTTTTGACCTACTTTACAGTTCTTTTCAGAGCAGGAATGCTGGAACTATCATTGTAACATATGAGGGGGAAAGAAAACCTGATCATGGAAGTGACACATACAAGGTCAAATGCTGAATCAGTGAAAGATCCAACATCAGAACTACGTCTCTAAATAACTATTCCAGTGTTTTCCTCAGTGACATCATTTGAAAATCTTGAGCAGATTTTGTGGTAGTTAGTTTTTTTCATTGCTAATAATCTTGGTTAGCTTGTATACTACCCCAATGTCTCATGTGGTTGGGGTTAAGTAGAAAGCTGTGATTTCCAAGTCATTATAAAAATGAGAACAAGAGCAGAAGTTTGTGTACAATAGTGACTTTTAAAGTTACTACCTTCCTCTAGCTAATTATATAGTCGTGTTATGGTACTTCTATTTCCAAGATAGATGTATACACATACAGCTGATTATATATAGTGATGGAAATCTATTGTTTCCTCTTAACATCATTAAGTACTCATTTCCTAGTCTCATACAACTTTCTATTTTCTTGTAGTAAACTTAATTTTTTTGAGCTACAAGAGAGGCATCATACCAAGGTAGGAAAAAGCACAGGCTAGTTCATCTAGCTCCACCACTTAGAATTATGTCATGGTTGGCAAATTATTTAAAATCTCTTGGCCACAGTTTCCTCATTTTTAATATGAGAATAGTCATTCTCAAGTAACAGGGTGTGTAAAATATATTGCCTCCCATATAATAAACGCTCAGTTAATAGTGTGTATCATTGTTATTATCACTGGCACATAATTTGTGCTTAATGTTTATTTATTTGTTTGTTTATTTATAATAATCTATTCAGGAATTCAAACCACTATTGTTTTGTAGTAGGTAAAATTTGTTGTTAGAAGTCATATTCACTTTGGTGCTCTCCTTTTCCTTCCGTAGAACCCCTTCTCCCAAGCTAGTAACACGGTGTGATAGAAAGCACAGATATGGAACCAGACATATCTGGGTACAAAATTTGTCCTTGCTACTGAATTGCTCTATGTCTATGAGTAAGATATGTGACTTCTCTGAATCTCAGTTTTCTCACCTAAGGTGAGAATAACAATGGTGGTGATTTATGACTGTTGTGAAAATTAGATGAAATGAAATGTAAAAGATATAGCACAATATGTGGCTTATAGTAGATTTTTGGCATAGATTGGTGACTTTTTCTTTTTACTTTCTTGCATACCTAGGCATACCATACTCCATTCCTTTATCCTCCTAGCCAATCACAGCAGTGTATAAATAACTGAGTGACACCTCAAGGTAGAGTCATCTACTGTGTAGGGCAGGAGGAGACTAACAAATAAAGACTTAAAAGGAAGAGATGGAGACAGACTTCTGGTCACCCTCCCACTTAGACTCTGTTTTCCAGCCACATAAGACAACTTACCATTCACCGGTCTTTTAAGTCGCTAAAATACTGGGTTATGGTATTCTTTCTTGTAAAAATATTTGCCTCATTTTTATCTTCCTAGAGATTTTCTTCTCCTTTACTAAGACCCTTCTTAAATGGTACTTCCTTTGAGAAGGGATTGCCAATTTACACACGCACACATACACAGTCATACTCATCACTCAATTTTACAGCTGCCTGAACTTAACCACATTTGAAGGCAATCATTCTAAAATGCATAACTTAGCCAGAAAATTCCAAACATCATTAACACTGTTTAGCCCTTTCTCAATGGATCCAGGACAATTATTATGGACCAGGTATTTGGACAGCGTGGTAAAAGGCTGTCAGCCATCACCTCTGTCCGTACTTTACCTGCCTCAGACAGCTTCTGCCCTTTTCTAGTTTGCTTCTACTAATCTGTCAGAGGCTGAGAAGCCAGATAACTAAGCTTTAAAAAAAATTGCACATTTAAAAAGTCAATATAGTTCCACATGAATCCCTAAGAGCCTTAATGCAAGGCTTTGGGGTAGACATTTCCGGCTTCTCTGAGGTCTTTATCAGAGACTTCTGACAAGCTAGACCTTCTGGATAAGTGGGGAGTTACTGTATTTTAATCCGTTAATGTCTACTTTATAGAACTACAGAATAAAAAATGTATATGTAAACGGAATTTAAATCAGAAAGTGAGTGCAAACTCACCTAAGCTATTTAAAGTATAATTTAACATCAAAACATTCAGTTTATATTCAGCTTGTCCAGTACAGAGTTGAGAGGTAAAGGGCCCAGAAGACAAGAACGAGGACCAAATTGGTAGATTATCCTCTGCTTACACTTCAAATAAACCAGCTAATTGTTTATTTATTTGCCTAGCAGTTGCTGCCTTGATTATAGGCCATTAGTGACCATTAATAAATGAAATTGTGTTTTCATTTCCCAAAGCAATTTTGAATTCCATAAATCTTGCATTTCTCATTAAAGATGTTCATTTTTATACATGCTTGATTAACAAATATGATCAAGGCCTACAGTACAACTTTAAAAGTAGCATGGAGCCTTTAGAACAAAAACAACAGAAGAATAATTCATGAACTTTCTTATTGTTTTCCTGGGATATTTGTCTTTAAGTGTATGTTGTTGGAAGACTTGACAATTAAGGAAAATATTAGGAGATATTTGCTCTTCACTGGGAATAGTAACAGCAATTCGTATGTATAGAAGCACTTTATGGTACATATAATGTTTTAATATTTATCATATTTGAGTAATTGCATATTATCTCCATTTCATACAAAGGAAAATGGAGACTTCAAGAATTAAATGATTGTTCAGACAGAACTGCATTGAAATTTTGACTCCTCTAGTGATTGGTTATGTGACAGGACAACTTAATTGACATTCTGAATTTTCATCTCCTTATTTTCATCTCCTATTGAAAACAGAGCTAATGATAAATATTTTTTAGTTATCTTGACAACTAAAGACATGTTAGGGAAAGTACTGGACACACTGCAGGAACTCAATTGCTATGCTCAAAGTACTAACATGTACTTTGTTTTCCCTTCTCCATTAAAACATATCGTCTTATTTTGTAACGATTCTAACATTTATAGAAGAAGACACCATATTAAATTATTATATAAAGTTCAGTGCCCTGATGAATTCAGAAAATCAATGTGTTAAAAAATATGTTGAGTTTATGGTAAAACACACTCTAGTGAATGAATATCTTAGACTTGGAAAGACATTTTACTATACGTTGTTTAGATCAATGCTAATTGCCTTTGTCTCTGCCAAATATGTATCAGGTGGCAAAACTGTTCTCACTGTTCGTATTAATTTACAGAAATGTAGTATGTGAAATGGAAATGGCACTCTAATGGGAGTCAGAAAGTACTGGTTCTAGTGATGAGCTGTGTCACTAACTGTGACTCTGAGCAAGTTACTCGACTTCTTTGGGTTTCATTATACTCATCTATAACTTGTAAAAGTTGAAATAAATAATTTCTAAGGCATTTTCCAGCTGTTAGGAGACAAAATTCCCATCCTGTATTCTACAGAATGGAGGTTCATTGAGATATTAGATTTTCCTTTAAAAAAAAAGTTAATACTCAAATAAATCTGAGAAATACTGAATAGCATCTCCTCCCTTAGATAATTCACAATGCAAAGTAATATATTAAAGGCTCTGAAATGTCCTGTACTAAAGACATCCTGATTAACTTCTGCATTGATTATGGTTGGCATTAATTAATCAAGGTCAGCATTCCCCAATCTTTTTGGACCATTGAACCTCTTTTCTGCGGGAAGGGGTGTGGTTAAGAAGTGAAAAAGACATCTTCATCTTTCCAAGAGTAGGTGTTAGGTAGAATAAGTAGCACACTGTTTTACAAAATACTGATTTTTATAATTTCTCAATTTTCTAAAATCTAAACTACATTTTGAAATATAATGAAAATATGAACCCATGTAAATAGAAGAATTTACCCAGATGGGATTAACTACATATGCATATAAGTAGATTGAGGCGTTTAGTATTCCCATCTCTCCTAGTCCTCCACTGCACATTCAGGAGAATTCTGAAATAATTTCGGAGCAATGAGTACCTTTTAGATCCAATGAAATCTCCTTCAAAGAAGCTCTTCATTTGCAATAGCAGGTAGTTTGAACAGTGGGGCAGCCTTGGAGTGAGGACATCCAGCTTTGAATCCTATCTACCCTTCAAGCCTCTGTTATCTTGAGCAAGTTACTTAACTTTCTTGAGTGGACATTTCCTCATTTATAAAATGGAGACAGTTACCTATCTCACAGCTTCATTGTGGGTATTAATTGAGATAAGGGGTGTAAAAAAGCTTGTTAAAGTATAAAGTTCTACGTAAATGGAAAGAGTTATTAATAGAGTCTCTGCTCAATAAGTATGTCTAAAATTGCTAATCGTAGGATTAGAAGGATTGCAATCAACTGTCCCCCTAGCTTCACTTTTCAAATAAAATATTAAGGCATAGAGAAGCTAAGTGAGTTTTCTCACGCCACCTAGCTGGCAGGGGGAGAGCCAGCGCTCTGAGCTGATTCATCTGACTCGAGTCCATTTCTTTCTGGCACAAGCACACTGGCTCAGTTTGTGTATGGGGGGGGGTATACCCTGCCCTTCAACATTTTCATTTTCATGAGTCAAATACTTCAGTCAGTAAAAAACATCATCCATATTCTAAGAAAGGCAAACCAATGATCGTTCTTGAAATATTACTGCTTTCTTTATTTTAAAATTGTTTCCTTGTTTTTGCCATTAAATAAACTTAATTCCACTTTTCTCATTTATTTCATTTATTTTTTTAAAAAAATTATTGGTCAGTCATGTCTTTTATTTTCCATTATTTCTCTACTCTTTTTGGTGGTAAGCTATGATTTTATTCTCTGCAGATTTTTATGTATTGCATATATTTTTAAATTTATGATAAATCTAGAATGTGATAAACTCTGAAAGTGGATTATACCTGGGTTATTTATCAGCTCTGTATATTTCATTTCCTTAATCTAATTAGTTCTTTGGAATATAAAGATGTACAACTTGTAGTCAGTGGATAATTTGGTTATAGATAAGTCACATAGAACTTCCATTTTGTAATTATAGTTCAAAAAAAGTACTGGTAACATCTCAGGCTTATTTTTCATCACTGCTAAGGATAGAAATATGTTGCAATGAGCATAAACTGAATCTCAAGAGACTTGGGTTGATTTTAGAGTGTTTACCTGATGGTGAAGGTTGTTACAACTGAAATATGTTAGTATAAGAAATTATTTCTTTTGAAATCTGAATAAAATATCGTGACTGAAAGTTTTTTGTTTTCCATGGAAATCTGGAATAAGATAGGCTCTCTCATTTTTTTAAATAGTTCTATTTAAGGTGAACTTGAAGGCAAATCCTTCCATTTCTCTCTCCAGCAAAAGTTAGCCAAGCTACAACTCTCATTTTCCCACGTGGAAATATAATCATCATCTAATGATATTCTGAGAGATACACACGAAACTTTAGCAAATAGCTCTTTAGAAATAGGTGATATATCCCCATTAAAATGATTTGTTCTACTTAGACTTTAACAGATTTGAGAGAAGGTAGCATATTAATAGAAAGAAACACTGCACTGAGTATTACTAGCTCTATTTTCTGATTTCCCCTTCAGCACTAACCCAGCTATGCAGCTTAGGCAAAGAAACTAATCTCTCTCAACTTCACATTGATAATGTACAAAATGAGGCAGTATTACTTGCTTGAAGCACTCTGGTAGGCTGTATGTGTATGTGGGGTCTATCCTAAGACCTAATTCTATGACTTTCCAGGTCATGACAGAAAGACAATGAGTCACTTCAATTGAATGTGAATAAAATCATTTCTTTCTCTAAATTATTGCTGCTAACTCACCCTTGAGCAAAAAGAAAATTCTTATTTCAAATAAGAAGTAATAGCATTTTACTGTATTTGCAGATATGGAAAAATGAACATTGATATTAATTCATGTTCTTTTATAAAGGTAATTACTTTCATCAGTGGGGAAGTCCAGGACCTTACCATGTGTCTTAGATTGGATTACCTGGGAAACAGACTATGAGAAGGAAATTTGCTTGCAAGAGACTTACTGAGGAGCACTCTCAAAACAACACCTGAGAGGGATGAGGGAAGCAGAATCGGGCTAAAGGAGAAGCTCAACTGTGATGTACTTTAGCCCATTCTATAGGGAGCTCAGGAGCTGAGATGGCACTTCAGGTTTGTGCCAATTGAGGCAAAAGATAGAAGAGGCCCACTGTAACCAACTTGTACCAAGTGACTTGTTATTCTTCTTGAGGGATAGTGTCATATCAGCAACTAAACTTTGGTCTCTGTGGCTGGTAGTTTGGACATTTGGCAGCACCAACAACTAGATGAGACTTGGTGAGTGGGAGCCCATGTGTTTAGGCTCATACATAGTCTATATTTCTGTCACCATGGCAACTCCATTCATGTGCATATTGTGCTGATAACAGAGGATGGAAAATATCAAGTGACTGGCTCAATCCTCCTGCTGGTTTTATTAGTGCCTCTTCCTTCAGAGTTGCTCTTTGGTAAGTGTCAATATGAGAGTCAAAGCTCTTCATTCTCCCTGGACTTCCAGAAGCCCTTCCCCATGCCTCTCCTCCAGATACCCTTGAACACAATCTTTCAATCATTCTCCTTGCAGATCCTTGGACAACCACCTAAAACATTGACTATTGCCTTTGAGTCCCAATATATTTTTGCCCTAGGACAGGTCTATTTTACAAAAATATATCCACTCAGGTATACTACTCAAATCTCTGCCCAGTGAGAGAATTTTCCCTCTTGCCTGAATGGGACTGTATTGGAGCAGCTGTCCATCTTCAGCTTGCACTCACATATTGCAACGTTCCCTCCATGAGCCAAACTCAGACCTTTTCCTTCTCTCTCAGCTTTTTGTAAGAGACTCTCCTCTACTTTCCCCTCACACACGCACATACCAGATGTATACACAGGTATAAACTGAGGAAGGATGCAATATAATAGAGGACGTGAGATCTGAACCACGTGTTCAAGCAGCCTTTTTGTACTCTTTGGCCTTGTTTATGCCTGATTCTAGATTTCTCACATTCATCTTATGATGCATTACTGCTGGGCCTACCCTACCTTGTGACTTGGTGGTTCTGACAGAACTCAGCTCATGATGGGAAGCTCTGGCCTCATGGTCACTTGATATTCACCATCAGGCACTCCATTTCTACCAGTATCAGAAGTTGTTTTCCAAATGGTGTATATCTCACGGACTTGCTCTCAAACCATGGGTGTCTATATTCTTCTCCTATTGTGCTTGTTATAACAGCCTAAGACCTTTTCTCATGACAGATACTCATAATACCATAGATTCTGATGAGTCGTATGGTCCAAGTGGCAGGATTGCAAGGACTGAAGACTAGATCGACTACACCGCTCTGTCCTACTCCAGGGCCCTCTCATAGCTGTCAGCTTTCCCTATCACTCAGTAAATGGGTCAGAACAGTTTTTTAAGTGTACAATATTCTTATGCCTGGAATCGTAGAGGTGTAGCTGGCATTATGTCTTTTGGCTAGAGGTGCAAGATGCTATAGTGGGTCTTTTCCTTTAGAGGGGATGTTCTGGCATAGTCAAGATGATGGGACCCCTAAAAAGTCACTGATATGACATATCCCTGAATCTTTGTAGCTCACATGTCTTTCCAAAGTCCTTAGCAATTTTTGCATATTGAGTCCATTTTAAACAATGTTCTCAAAATAGTGGACAAATGTGATCTGTGGAATATCTCTACGATCCGAATCCCCTTGCAGTATATTATGACAGAAAATGAAAAATTTAACCAGTCCTCTGGTAAGATTAAAATATTCTTGCTTTTCCTAAGTGAAGATGAACTACTTCTCGTTCTCCTTATTGATAGAGATCGAAAAGAACACATCTACCAGACCAATGTACCATGTCCTTGAGACTATCTTAATGTGTTCCAACAAAGATACCACATCTGGCCCAACAGCTGCAATTGGGCATCACTTTGTTGCTTTGGTGGTTCACTATCATCTTTCAGAATCCTTCTGGTTTTTGTTGGGGCTGAACTAGTAAATAAATGGGGATATCGTGGCAACTATCACCTCCACCACCTTTAAGACTGGCCCTAATTCTGGCATTCTGCCATTCTTCTCATAATGCAATATTATTTGTGATTTTCAATTTTGACTGGTGTAGGGACAGCTTCAGAGACTTCCACATGGCATTCCCCTCTATGATAGGTCTTATCTTCAAACCAAGGAACCTGCAGGAAGATTCTGTCAGCTACTGAGTATGTCCATTTCAATTACATGTGCTGAACTCAATGTTAGCTGACCTGGGCCAGGACTCTATTTAATACCTGGCCCATGTGTAGTCTCCACTCTAACAAACATAACGGCCATTATGAAGCTTCAGGTAAATGGATAATAAAGTCAAGTTGAGCCTTTATCCAAGAGTCCTTGAAATATCTAGGTATCCCCATTTCCCCAGGGTATGATTACTTACGTAAATGGCTATAGGCCATAGGTAAGATCTAGGTTGCAGGAGCCATCCTGATGGAGACCTAGTCTCTCCCTCAGTCAGAGGGTTCCAGGTATGAGAAGTAGCTCATATCTGAAAACTGGGCTTGAGATAGGGGCTTTGTATTTAAGCAGTTGCTTTCAGCCTCCTGATCATACATCCTTGGTTTTTGTTTTTGGTTTTTTTGGGTTGTATAAATTGAGTAATACCTTTCTTGGCTTCTTGTTTATCTTGGTCCTGGGAACATTGTATTCCATTAACTATTTCCAAAGCTCTGTGTGAATCAGACCCACTTGCCTCCCATACCACCATACCCTGGCCTGGCTGCTCCTCTGTCAATGCCACTCATTACAATAATTGCACATTCTACTTTGAGTCTGATGGTTAAGTACTTCTATGTGGCCTCTATTATTTTGGGATACAACCATCTCTATTTCTATTAGAGAGCCCAGTTCCTTAATATCATCTCTTACGATCACCTCTGGCCTATAGAGAATGTTCACCACTGTGTTTATTGATTCTTGTACCTTTCTTACCTGCAAATTCCATATTACTTTGGTAAAAAAAAAAACTATTGTTCATGGGATAGAGTCATCTGGTAGGCTTTCTGAGTTTGGTTGTATATACATACTGTTATGCCTGTTTCTCTGAGCCTCGCCACTATTTTCTATGAAAGATTTAGCATTTTTACTCAACTGGTGTGAACCATCACTGTATCCAAGCTTTCAGAATTATCCTAGAAGCATTGTCCACCAGTGTCCTTGCAAGGGTGTTAAATCCTGCATCATGGGAGAATGCTGCCATATTAATAAACTCTTCTTTATCCAACTTTATATTTCATTCTTGCAATCAGCATCTTCAGGATCCACTTCCATATGTACTAGCTCATAGGATCCAGGCCCATATATACAGCCCTGGTTCCTACTAGTACATGTTAGCTAAATCCTCAAGGCCCTTCAGAATATCATCCCTTTGTTTCCCTTAATAGGTTCAACACTTCCCTAGCCAGATTATCTTGAAACTTTATCCTAATTATTTTCCTGATATCTAGAAGGAGAAGTGGTGGTAGCTCTCAGAGGGCTTGTCGTCTTGCAATATAGAACTTCTGTATTATCTTCAAACCTTTCAGAGGCCTAGAGTGCTCAGGGAATCCTGAGGATTCACAGTTTTTGAAAGCTCAACCCAGGTGTCCTCATCCTCACTCTCAGAGACTCACTCCTGACATTGGTAGCAGACTTGCTAGGGTTGGAAATTCCACTTTCTCTGGTGCTCGGCTACTCATGATTAAGTCCTTGATCTGATCCTCAGCTTTTTCTGCCCTCTTCCTTTCAGAGAAGAGAGGCTACATGTTTCCAAGAAGGCCTTCTGGCACTCACACTTTGCCTTATGTTGGTGATTAATCACCTTTAGCCTTTTGTTGTCTTTTTCCAAGGCATTAATGGCCCCCAGCAACAGTTACCTGATTCCATAGTCCTTATAATTATTATTTCCCCAAACTTCTTAAATACCTGAGCTGTTGCATCTACACTGATGAAAGTTTTAATAATTGTACTGTGACCACATGTGGGTGGATATCAGCACTCCACCTCCCACCAGAGATGAGGGACTCATTGCCAGCAAACTAGTGAGTAATCTACCTCCAATATCTTGTCTTAAAGTCTTCCTTAGGCTCCCTTCTGGTATCAGCAGCCTTAGATCAGCCATCCTGAGAAAGAGATTCTGAGACAGAGAATTGCTTACAGTGCTTTTTGTGGGGGCTTTTGGAAGCAACACCTGTGAGAGGTGGGGATGCAGGAATGGGCAGAGGGTGCAGTTGAGCAGCAGTGCAGGTACAACAGAGGCCTCAGCCAATACTGCTGGGAGCTCTGCAGCTAGGAGGACTCCCTTGTTCCAACTGAAGCAAGGAGACCAAGGCTTTGTGCTGCCACGTTGACCAATTATTGGGTGCAGGTTGCCCTCAGGAAAGGAGTATAATCTTGGGTGAAGCACTTTAGCTAATCGCAATGACTGGAGAGGGACCCAGCTACGAGCCATCAGCAGACCAAACTCCAGACACCTGGGACAGTGAATGCTTTGGTCCTAAAGGAATACCTAGGAAGCATACTGAAATGGCCCTACACTATTTCTTATGTGTTAATTCACGTACTTTTTTTGTGTGTTTTTGCATGTATCTTTATATATTTCTTCCTGGCACTTTATTAGCAACCAAGCCAGAAAGTACTGAAAATTGACACACTTCTAAAGAAAACCACTCATTCTGCCCATGCCCAACACATGCATGTATACTTTTCTTTCTTTAACCTATTACAGCTTTTCAGTCATTTCCATAGTGTTCTGACATTACCCAAATAGCAGGCTCCAGGAACTAAACAGTGTGGCTCAAAGGGAGTGGATGTGGTTGTGCACGGTAGGAATTCTGCTGGCTTACAGCTCCCTGATGCTTCAGAAGTGCTTTAGTGCATTTTCTGCGGCAAAATATTGACTCTAAAACACCTCTGTCCTGGAATAGGTCCACCCAGGAAAAAGCTCTTGAATTTGTTTCTTTCTTAGCAACTGAACAGCCGTTATTTTATCAAGAGTTTTTGTTGTGGTGGTTGTGGTTTTTGGGGTGTGTTCAAGGGGAAGGTACGTAGAAGTAATGTTTAAGGAGATAAGAAAATGCTTTCAGAATTAAGGAAAATTCAATAGAAAAGTCATATCTCTAATGTTCAATTGATAAAACTACAAAACTATTCTAAGAAATATTTGTACGAATCCTGCTTCACAGCATGGCATTATGGGGAAATGGCATTGAATTAATCAGTGATTTCCAGCCTCTAGCTCAATTTTCCTTCTTCTTATGCAGACCAGATAACATAAACAAACAAACCCCCACATACTTAGTTTCAAAGATTTCGTCTGAAATGAACGGTAAGTATCTCTTTTATCGCGTGTCTCCATTTTGGTGCACAATTTATTAGTGTAGTTGATAGAAAATATGGGTCATGCATTTCTAATTGGAGTCCCCTTGCTCTAATCTGCCTCACCACTCAAAAATTAATTGAACAAACCAGGTCCAAGGCTTCAGTATTTGCTCATTTGCTATAGATTAGCATCTAAATCCTCAGAGCTAAAATGTAAGAGCGTAAAAGTCATTCTCAGAACCCAATGTTTGCCTCTGGTTCATGTTCCCTCCAGATTTTTCCTTCTTTCACTGTACCAGATGATTATTCCACATAAACAGTATATCATGACTCTTGAATACATATAAAGACCATCCTGCTGTTATAATCAAATAAATACCATGACATACTTAATATGACCCAAATTTTCAAATATAATGGGTTATTGTTCTACAAAACCAAATAATAATGCACTCTCTTCTGTTTCCTCAGCCACACTGACACATCTGAGACCAAGGTCCTTAAATAGTGGCTTCTTGTCCTGTTCTCCATGGTGAGGTATCCTGGAAGCTTCAGACTTGAGCTAATCCAATCTTCCCACTGAGCAGCTATGAATAAGAGCCTGTGAGCCTATCATTTCCTTGCTCCTGGCAGGGCAGGAGTGGAGAGGCTGGGGAGGGTGTGGGCAGGATGGGAATGAGTCCCAAGTTAGATACTGTAGTCAGCTCATGCTTTTATGCACCCTTTTACTCCCAAAACACACCAATGTTAGACAAATATAATATGAGACAATCAAATAACACAGCTGTACCTAAAACTTAGACAGATATCTCTGGAGGGGAAACACTAGAAAGCAGAGCAGTGCAACAGATTGAAGCCTTTGGGCTCAGGTTGAGTGTGAAGCCATCTAAGAGAGCCTCCCTCACCTGAGGTAAGGGGCCAGAGTTAGAGTCACGCCTTGACACAGGCTGGGGGTCCTGGGCTTGCCAAAGATGGCTGACAAAAGCAGGAGCTGACTATTGCTTGCTCCGGGGGCAGGAGGACACACAGGAAGTCTCAACACCTGACAGAGGGCCTATCCCAAAAACCTGTGACAATCATCCTGAAACTTTAGATCCTTTTTTTAAGCCATGAAGAGAAGGAAGGTGCACACTATTGCCACTTCTTTACAGTATTATTTCAGAGGTCCTAGCCAGTCAGTAAGACAGTAAGGCAAGAAAAGAAACGTAAGCTCTAAGGATTGGAAGATTAAAAAAAAAACAACTTTGATTATTTGCATGCACCTACATAGAAAAAAATATAACCAATAAGAGAGTTCAGTAAGTCTACTAGGTAGAATAATTAATATACAAAAATCAACAATGTTCCTACATAGACGCAAACAGAAAATACAATTATTTTTTACGAGAGTATTTATAGTAACAGTAGAAAATATGTTACCTGGGAAAAAAATTAAACAAAGGATGTGTAAAACCTTGGTGGAAAAAATTTGAAGGTATTTGTTGAAAGACATGAAGAAAGCATAAATAGATGGAGATGTATGGTGTATTCATTAAACAAAAGACTGAAAATATATAGTAAACTAAATTCAACACAATTTCAATCAAATGCCAAAAAGATTTTTACAATGTTTGACAAACTATTACTAAAACATATTTAAAAGTGCAAATGTCCAAGAATAGCTGACACCATTTTGGAAAAGAATAAGATGACATTTTGGAGGAGGGAGCTTGCTTTTCCAAATGTCAAGATTTATTGTAAAGCTATAGTTATTACGACAGAACAGCGTTGGCTCAGTGATAGACAAATAGATGACTGGATTAGCATTTTTAAGACACACTCAACTGTATATAGAAATTTAGTATATGAGGTGGTATTTAGTAGATGAAGTGGTAATTAGAGAAATAATGATGGATTTCAATAAATGGTGTGGAAACCATTGGCTACATAGAAAATGGTAAAATTAGACCTTTTTTGTATCATACAGTGAAATGAATTCCAGATGATTAAAAGACAAGCACTGGAAGGTAATATTAAAAAGCTTTTAGAAAAAACATGTATTTTTATTCTGATATAGGAAAAGATTTCTGAAACAAGACACAAAACTCCCAAACCATAAAGGCAATTTTTATTACATTTTACCACCCTAAAATTAGAAACTCTATTCACAAAGTTAAAATACAAGCCACAGCCTTTGAGATTTTTGCAATCCTATATAACCTAGAAAGATCAAGTGCTAGGTACGTAAACAAGTCATACTAATCATTGAAAAAGAGGTAAATAAATCCAACTGAAGAATGAGCAAATGTTATGATTAGTCAATTTTAGGAACAGAAAATTAGAATGTTTAATAAAGATGAAAAGATGCTTAAACTTAATCATAACGGATAAATACAAGGTAAAGTTTTGAGATATCTATCACTTCTTACCCATCAGATTAGAAAAATAATTTAAAAGTCTGACACTATCAAGACTTGATGAGAATGTAAAGAAGCAGAGACAGTATAATGCAGGGAAGAGTGTTTGGGGTTACAATCATGTTTGATAGCAATTTGACAAGATCTTGAACTAGTGAAGTTATGTGGATCCTATACCTTATAAAACAGAAAAAAAAGTACTTCTAGATATAACTATATAGGTAGAGAGACACTCTCAACTGTGCACAAGACAACATATAGATCATGTTCAATTCGACATTGCTAATTTTAGCAGAAATTTGTGACTGCCCTAAATATTCATCAAAGAGGGAGTGGAGGAATCAGTTGTGGCACCTGTGTAGAGTGGAATCCTGTGCAACTGTTAAAATAAGTGAACTAGAGTGGCTGGCCCAGTGGCATAGCAGTTAAGTTCTCATGTTCCGCTTTGGCAGCCTGAGGTTCGTGGGTTTGGATCCTGGGTGTGGACCTACGCACCACTTGTGGAGCCATGCTGTGGCAAGCGTCCCACATATAAAGTAGAGGAAGATGGGCATGCATGTTAGCTCAGGGCCAGTCTTCCTCAGCAAAAAAGAGGAAGATTGGTGGCAGATGTTAGCTCAGGGCTAATCTTCCTAAAAAAAAATAAGGTGAACAAGAGCAACATGTATCAACATAGGAAAAAATGAAAAACATAGGGTAAACAAAAAACAAGTTGAAGAGAGTTGTATTAGTGTGCTAGGATTGCCATGACAAAGTACCACAGGCTGGGTGGTTTAAGCAACAGACATTTATTTTCTCACAGTTGTGGAGGCTAGAAGCTCAAGATCAAGGTGTCAGCAGAGTTGATTTCTTCAAGGCCTCTCTCCTTGGCTTGCAGATGGCCGCCTTCTTGCTGTGTCCTCATGTGGCTTTTTCTCTGTGCACCTCCCTGGTGTCTCTTCCTCTTCTTATAAGGTCACCAGTAGGATGGGATCAGGGCATACCCTAACACCTCCTTTGTCTTAATCACCTCCTTAAAGGCTCTGTCTCCGAATACTGACACATTCTAAGGTACTGGGAGTTAAGATTTTGAAATATGAATTCGGAGGGGGCACAATAATCCCATAACCAGGTGATATCACTAATAAACTTTAACAACACAAAGAACTCAACTACAGGTTGCTTACCAGTAAAAGCGCTTTACCAATAGTAAAACTTTAAGATGGTGGTTAGCCCGCCACCCAGGATGGAGGAAAGAAAATGTCATCTGTATCTGTAACATGTTATTTCTTTAAAGAAAAAGACCAAGAGCTAAGGTGGCAAAATATTAAGATAAGTAAAATCAAATGAAGGCTAGAGACATGTTAATAATACTATTCTCTGCATTTTTGTATCTTTAAAATTTTTTGCTAAGAAACTGAAAGTGACCAGTGAAATCCCCATATTGAAACAGCAGAGCTGTGATTGAGAGGAGAACAGAAAAGAACACATTTAGACTCCTCGATGCTGGTCAGTAAGAGGCATCTTAGCGACAAGTGGCAACATTCCTTCACTTTCCTCAGATCTTCAGTCCCCATATTCCATCTTTTAATAAGAAATAAAAAAAACATTTTCTATCCATTTTTTTAAAAGTAGATTTAAAAATACAAAAACGTAAGAGGATTTAAACTTCAACAAGATGGAGCATTGCTCAAAGTTAAAAGTTGATATCAATGCTTTTTTATTTTGATGGGGTAAAGGAGGACTTTGAAAAGCAGGAAAGCACATTGTGTCTATAGGAAAACAGAGTTGAAAGTCTTGGGCTGGAAAGAGGGTCAAAAAGGAGGCTGGAGATGTCCAAGGAAAACTATTGACTTCACAACTATCACCAGTTGGTCTGTTTATATGCACCTGTCCCTGGAAAAATAGAAACTGTGTGCAAACACTTGCGTCCAGCGTGGTTACGTAAGCAGATGTCTTCCTGGGAACCTGACTCAGGGCTGAGCTGAACCCTTGACAAACCGTGCCCACTGGCATAGTACCACGGAGAGCACGCTTCAAGGTCATCTTGTGCCTGCACTGTCCTCCAGGGAAATCCGCAGGCCAGCACAGTTAATTACACTAACAGCCAAGGAAATTATATTGGCCCACTGTGGCCTAGTAAGATGAATCTCTCTCTTCCTTAGTCACAGGGGGACGTTAATGGTATTTTTATTAACTTGTGACCTGTTGACTGCTATTAGAATATAGATTGTATGCATAAACCAGGTCTTGTATTACAGATATGATTATGGAGCAATTACTGTGGCAACCACTGGGCTTCTAATCATTGTTGGCAAAGAGAATTTGTAAGACTTGAAACTGCTTTTTGGAATTCTACAAGAAGAAACACTCGGGATCAAAGTTTATATTGTCTCTTTGTGTCTTCTTGAAATTGCAATTTGTGATTCTATGATTAGACTGGCAAACAAAGGCAGATTTTAAAAGAGAAGAAAACTACCAAGGAGAGACGATGATTAGAATAATCTTAGATTTTGGCAGCTCAAGGTTGAAAACTTTCTCTGCTGAAATTGTTTTGATTCAAAATATATGCAGTTTGGTAGCAATTCTATTTGTGCAGGTATCCCTAATAACCGGTGACCAGATTCTATTCCGATCTGTTATTTTAGTAATGTGAAAATTCACTTCTGCAATTATGTAGCATACGATATGAAATATAGCATTGAGTACTTTAATCATGCTCTTTATAGTCACATATTAATGGTAATGCCGTCAAGTTTGCCAAAATGTCTTCAGAGTCGATATCTAAGGATGCTGATTTATATTCTGCAAAGTGCATTATTTATTCTGCAAAGTGCATTATTTATTCTGCAAAGTGCATTATTTATAATCACAGCCCTTCGCCCCCTTAGTTGAAGTCGAGTTTATGCAACCCCTTTTAAACTGCTGCCTCTGCATGCAGGGTGAGATCAGAAGGGACAAATGGTACCATTAACACGGTAAATTACAGTATTAAGTGACTTGACTAGAAGCAGAAATTACTATATCTGAAATCTTGCCATCCTAATTTAGAAGTCACAACTGGTTTAGATAAAAAAGAAAAAAATAATAATAATCTGCCCTTCCAGGTTCTTAGCTCAACTAAATGTTTGAACTCTGAGCTCGAGTCAGTTCTACGTGAACTTTAGACAGTCTCCTTTCAAACGGGACTATTCAAGAGCAGAGAGAAAGGAGGTATTGAAAGCAGAATGGGATTGCAGTTGAGTCCCTGGGGTTCTGGGCAAGGAGAACTCGCAATGCTTACAATTGATCTTCTGTCCCAGAACTGACACTTGCACTGATCTCTCCATGATCACCCCTGTATCTTGCCCCTTCTGTGCACTGCGATAGAAATAGGATCGTCTTAGAGAGAAAGCCACTTGTTTGGAGTAGTTTGCATTAAAAAATGAAGCTATATTCTACTGGTAGTGTCCTGCTGAGATAACTGTGTTTTCCAAGTTTTTAAAATAAAATATTGATCTTATTTGGGGGTAAGTTTAATTATTTTCGTGACAGCATGAGCATAAGAGAAAAACAGAAAATTGGATGATAACGTATAGTAACACACATGTACTTTTCAGTAACGTGTTGGGAAAATCATGAGCTTTGGATCAGACAGCCTAGGTACGAGTCTAACCTGGCTATCTATTAGCAATGTGAAATTGAGCACACTATTTAACTTTTCTATAAAAAGTATCCTTTTCCTATAAAATTATTTTGAAAATTAAATGAATAAAACTTAGAACACATCTGACATAGCTTCCACGGCACAGTGTACCCTCAGCTGAATACATACGCTTTCCCTTTCCCCTCATATCTCTTCCTCTTGCTAAACTTTAAAGTTTTAAGTGCATAGGGTGCCACGTTTTAGGTCAATGGCTGGAGGTTAGAAAGAGGTCAAATGGATTTCACCATGATTTTTAAGATGTGGTAGAAAAACACATTTGCAGGCTGAAAAGAAAAAAATAGAATAATTCAGGTTTAATTGTTTACTACCATCTTTTTCTATCTGATTATTTCCCCCTTTCTCTACCTTCACCAAAAGGGCCAGGGACCAGTTATTCCCATCTCTTGAACTTTAGTCATGATAGGGACAGAAATAGTACAGGTATCTGACATTAATAAAAAAAAATTCCTAACATTTGAATAAATGTGTCCTTGACTGGTGTGGTTTCACCTCCTTCACTTCACTTTTCCTCTGGTGCCTGCTACTAGCCAAACTGAGAGTCAAAAAGAAGAAGCCAGAGAAAAAAGTAAAGCCCTATAATGCACAGATTCCATGAAGCCCTAGAAGAGGGTAGTAAATTATATACCAATAGAGTGGCATAAATAGGAACAGTCATCTCCTAATTATTTCAGAGTCTCTATTAACCTAATTAAGTAGAATATAATATCGTGTACAGACACAATTTACTCTCATGATTATTTTTATTTACCCCACTTGTCTACAGCCCTGCAGGAAGCCTTTTAAAACAAAACAATCAGTTAATTCCCTTAGTATTGGGAAGGTGAAAATGAGGAAGGCTAGCACATTTAGGGTAGGTTTTCTGCATCAAACTGAGAAGGGATACGACAGGAATGAAAGAATTAGCAAGAATTTGATTAGACAAAAAACCTATTTGTTTCAGCTTTTATAGGTCAGATCTTCCCCCATGGCTTGCATGTTGTGTGTTACGAGTTAGCAAAATATCAAATATACTGAAATGCTAAGTATATCAATATGTTCTATGAATTTGAGTTGTCTATGCCGTTACTTCCCTCAATTAATATGGATACCTGCACTGAAATGAACATTGTGTTGAATTGAAAATATCATGAACTGGCTAGCAACACGTAGTGAGGGACCCATCTGATTCAGCAGAAATTGCCTTCCCCTTCCAGAAAAAAATAGATTAGTGCCATAGCACTTTAATCATACCCTGGATGTCAAGGCTGTTATACTAATGGTTTTTGCATTTAAACAGTGAAAGTGGATTCAATGTAAGGAAAATTAGTTAGCAGCTAACCCAGAAGAAAGGCATCTTCTATCCACGGTGAAGATATGACATTGCTCCCAGGAGTGAAAACTCACAGCCGTTCTGTCCTCTCAGTGCTCAAGGACCTGCCTTTGAGGAAGTTATCCATTGTAAAGAGAGGGCACTTAATTTCTTTTTGTGACTGTTAGTCTTTGGTTTCTGCTGAAAATTCTAATACTGGTGCACTTAAAGGGCAATCTATTTAGACTCATTCCTCAGCTCCTATCCACCAAAAACCAGCTCAAGGGTGACAGTTCATTAGCATCGATTCCAAATAGCCTGCAAATGACAAATCAGAGCCAGGGAAAAAGAAAAAAATAGATGCTATATTTCAATTTAAATCCCTATTATTTTATATTTCCACCGTGATTCAAACTGCTCCTATGCCTGTCTAGTTTTATTAAAATATTTAATTTCATTCCTTTTACCTTTTCCCATTTAGTAAAGTACCCATTGATCATTATCATGTGAATGCAGTTATAATTGGCATATAAAACAAGGCCAGACTGGACTTGAGGGCTTACACCGTTGAATCAACCATCAAGCAAGGCTTATGTGGGTTGTTTCAATAATGAGTGTACACACATTAATAACCATTATGTTTATCTGTAATGGAAATGACAATGCCAGAACATGACAGCACATAGTTTAACAAAGCAAACATTTAGCATGTTTACCATCAGACCATCAGTTTCTTTGTCCTTTTTGGAGACTCTCACAGTAGAGAAGGACACACATACACAAATAATTGCAAAATAGTTAGGAAAGCTAATTCAATGCATGCTGTTCATGCTGTGTTACAAATTACTCCCTACGTCAATGGGTGTGTATGAGAACAGAAGGTAATTCTGCATTTCCTTTGCATCCTATCCATCTTCCAGAGTGACTTCTGGTTCTCAGAAGGTTGAAGTGCCAGCTGTTTGGCCACACTGTACTATCTTGAACAAAATAGGGAAACTTGAAATGACTAAACATCTCGATGGCTTCACTTCCAGTTCACACCTGTAATGTTTTTACTTTTCAGTAACATTTCTAATTTCCCAGTTACTTTTTTTTAACTTAACAAAGATTTTATTGGAGTGTAACATATATACAGAAAAGTATACGAATTATGAGTGGACATCTTAATAAATTTTCACAGAAAGAGCACACTCACGTAACAACCACTTACACCAAGAAAAAGTACTTGACCAGCACTTTAAGAACCTTCTCTTGCCCCTCTGAATCATTACCACTCATTCTCTCCATAGACTACTACTATTCTGATTTCTGGCACAATAGGTTAATTTGACCTGTTTTTGAACTTTATATGAATGGAGTAATACTCAGTGTGTTCTTTTGTATCCGACTTCTTTCAATCAGTGTTGTTGTGTATAGTGACAGTTAACTCACTTTCATTGCTGTAGAGTGTTCCAGATAGGTCGTGGTATATTCCACAACCTATATATTCATTCCTTTATTTATGGACAATTCTGTTGCTTGGAAGCAACAAAATATTGGGACTTCTATAAATGCTATGAACATTATAATACACGTTTTCATTTTATGTATGCATTTACTTGGGACATTCTTAAGAGTGGCATTGTTGGGTCATAAGGTATAAAATATATTCAGATTTATTAGATAATGTTCAACAGTTTTTCAAAATGGTTTTACTGATTTACAGTACCACAGTCAGTATGAGAATTCTAATCTCTCACTAACAATTGGCACAAACCATATTCAGGCCCTTTTTTTCCTTTCGTCTTAATAAATAAGAGTACAGATGTTTCACAGTTGGCACTCTAACACAGTAGTGCTACAGATCACTATTCTGTAGAGAAACACCCAGTTCCTCTCATCAGCAGGGTACTTTCATCCATTGTCGCTATTTAATAATCTCCAAATTTTTTTCCTCGCTTACTGTCTCTTCTCCCTCCAGTCCAAATAATTTTACACATTCTCACCCAATTTATCGTTCTAAAGTGCATTTCTAAACATACTAATCTCTTCTTCAAAATCTTTAAGGTTCCTGGTTACCTTCAAATAATCACTCCACAATATTACCAATGCCCTCCCCCACAACTCAGCTTCTAAGCCTTATTCCAAACTCCTTTTTCTCACATGCCCTAAATTTCAGTCAAAAGCAACCACTCTGTACAAGTGTGCCAGCAACTTGCTCACAGCCAGTTGTTTTTACGTACTATTATCCATTTCTTGGGTTTTTTCCTTCCCCAACTCGCTCTGCCTATTTTACCTCAAATGCTACTTCTTTCAGAAACCAGATGTGCTTGCTTTCCTCCATTGGACCCTTATGGCACTTTTTTCTGACAGCACTTAAATCAACCTCCCTTAAGTTATTTTCCTTTAGATATTAGGTTGTTCTGGTACCATCCTATTAGGTATTATATAGGTTTGTTCCTGGAGGAAAGAGGCAAAGGTTAACACAATGCTTTGCATATAGAAGATACCCAATATATATTTGTAAAATTGAAGTGAACATACAGTATGCATATGTTTTACTGAAACGCTCTGGATTGTTGGAACATAAATTTATCCAGTGAAAAGTGCCAGATTTTTCTGGGCCAAATAATGACAGCAGTCTCTGGGTGTGAGAGATGAAGCAAAGATGGCTGACGAATCTGTTCAAAATCTGAGTGACGCAATCCGCCGTGTCCCAGATTCCTACTGCTTGTTACACCTAATAGGTCTATGTTGTCCATGGAAATTGATTTCTGCAAGGAAAAAGAAAGATTGGGATCAATTTATCAACTTTCACTCATCCAAAACAATCTTGATTTGTATTGAATTATCTTCAGAATTCCCTTGGCACAAATAATTTTTATCAGCCAGTGTCAACTGAGTGACATTTAACATACTTAGGAACCTGTGGTTTTAATAAATAAGTGCAGCTTGATTTTCCAGACTCGTGAGGCATTGTTGGAGTCGGTGTGGTGTGGTAGAAGGAGAATAAGTTTAAGAATCTGATAGACGTGGATTGAAATACTAATTATGCCTCATGTAAGGAGTGTGGATTTGGACAAATTACTTAATCTTCCTAAAGCTCAGTTTCGTCATCTATAAATAGAGAAAGTAATATGTAATTGTCAAAACTGATGTGAAAATAGAATAGATAATGTGCCCAGAGTCATGAATACCATGGCTGGATCTCAGTTTAGGTCTTGCTTTTTCAGGGCGTCTTCTCTGCCCCTCCAACTGTATCAAATCTCCCTATGTTTTGCTTTCACAGTGCACTGTAGTTTTATTTCAAAACTTTTATAATAGTTTATTTATACAGTCACTGTTGTAATTATTTGCTCTCTCTAAGCTCTCTGAGAATGGTCCCATGTGATAATCAGCCACCTGTTATATACCCAATATTTACCATAATGCCTGAAACACAGCTTATAATCAAAAATATTTATTAAAAATGAATATGTTAATAAGTCAAAGATAATTTTCTTTCTTTCATCACTAGTACACATGGTGAGAATATATGATAGAATGGCTGAGGTACTTTTTTTGAAAAGAGAATTTACATATTTTAATGAATTCTACTCTTTTCAAAGCAGTTGTGTTTGGAAGCTGTGTATGTATCTCCGTGATACTGGTCTAGCTCAAATAATTGTTGAAGGGTCTCTTAAGGTCATTCCATGAAAGTCCAGTCCTTTTGCGGTCATATCCTCAAAAGTGGTGAATCTGTCTTTTAAGAGTGGATTTCATTTTTGACAACAAATATCATCTGGGATCAACTGTGGCAAATTAAGCAGTTTGTTTCATTTTTCATCTGAAACAAAGTTTGACGAAGCATTAATAAAACTGCTTTTCTTCTGTGATCACGAATTTAAGATTCATTCTCAAAAACACTTCCACAATTGAGCAAGGAAAGAGTCTGGTCTCTCTAAGTGTATATTGTGAGGGGAAGCGTTCTTTGGGATGAGCATTTAGTGCATTTTTAAAACATGTACACACACACACAAACACGCATACACACAACAACCCTCTCCTGCCTCCTCTGAAAATTACATTTCTTTAAAGTCCTGCCTGATATAAATTCCGTTTAAAACTCCTTTCCCACAGGTTCTTCTAAGGAGTGTGACAAGAACAGCAAACATCTCTCACGTATAAATCACAATACACGTTTAATAACCTTACAGTTCATATCTCCCACCTTCCCACTGGTCCGATGCAGCTTCCTAAAGGAGTGGATTTTCCGTGATGTTGTTTTCATAGGGATGTTTGTGTTCTAACATAAGTTGTTAGAAATATGATCTAAACAGCTTTGGCCTTAAATTAATTCTGTTTAATTATATAATGAAGAATAGGAAATTCAAGCGAGAATCATCTAACCAATACAAATATACATATAATTTTTATAGTCTCTAACAGTGAATTCCTGTGATACTGTTATTAGGATTATAATTTATATTTTTAAGATGGCTGCTGTAAACTGAAAGTCAAAAAAATGCCAACAGTATGTCTGGAGCCTCTTCAGTATTTTTGCTTTGAATGTCCAATGGGAACATTTCTATGGTATAAAAGCACAATGTTCTCGGTTCAATGGGATTCCATCGACAGCCATATTTGTAGCTTCACTGACTACCAGGGTACCAAAGCTGAACAAAACAAAGTGAGAGAAAAGGATGGGGTCAAAGAAAAGGAAAACGGAAGAGAGAAGCTGGAAATTGAGGGCATATGGGAAAGTTGTGTGCAGTCTGACAAGAAGTCCTTTACTCTCCTCAAACAAGTTTATTTCCTTGATAAAGTCATTGGCAACACCTGGGATTATGGGGTTTTACTTGCAGAGTGATTTCCAAATAATTGGATGCCCCATCCAGGTAAATGTCTTTCTTGGCAACTCAAGTTAGGAAGAGGGCTGAGCTATTACTTGTGGTAATCAGTCCTCAAAAGAAGAAATCACTGAAAAAGGTGATTTGTGCATTTGAGCAGCTAACTATGATCTTTGGAAGAAAATGCTAAGGAAAGTTCTGCCTCTGCTTTCTCTGCCAGGTGAAGTCTGCAGAAAAATTGCATTCTACTGGGTTTCCTTTCCTTTCTTTTTTGTTTACCTGAACTTATTTATTGTACCTTTTTTTCCAAGAGACCATATTGCCTGAGACGTTTAAAATACAAAATGGTAATTAACAGCGTTTGAGGCCGCTCCAGCTGGCTTTGGAATAGTTCCCAATAGGTAGGCTGACATTTCCACCCTCTAAGAAACTGCTTGGATGCCGTATAGAGCAGCCAACCTTTATTCCACCCACCATTTGATTAAACAACAGAGAAACTGCAAATAGTAAAAGTCACTTCTCTTGGGCCACCTTAAACTGACAGCAAATGCAAGAAAAAAGAGTCATGAGAAAGGACATTATGAATTAGTACAAAAACAACTTATCAAATGGCATTCTTCAAAGTGAGCATCTAATTGGTCAATCAGCCCTCTCACTGTAGAAATGGCATTGATATCTCCATAGCAGAGTATCTTGAGGGCCATTTGAAACATACTTTAATTTTCATTTAGAATCATGCCCAAGTAAGGATTGCGATAAACAGCCACCTGTCTGCAAAGCTGTGGGCAGGTACAGTTTGCATAGTGACTGCAAGCCTGAGACGTTGATGGAAGAAGATGACGAAAACTATGTAAGACATGGTTCCTGAATCCTAGGAATTTATAAGGTAATTGAGAAGACAAAAGATGTTTACCTGGAACAACTAAGTGAAAATGCCAGGTGGCATATGATTAAATTTAAATATAAAAATGTATAATACGTATCAAAATGAGTATATATGAGTGTGTGCGTATATATATATATATATATGTGTATATATGTATATATATATACATATATACACACACACATGCCTATCACATATCGGCTTTAGGAAATAAATGAGAGCAATTGGCTTATGATCCAGAGAAATATTTTGTTAATTTTACCATTAGCTAGCTAAGTGTAGGCAAATAGCAACTTCTGGGATTTCAGTTTTCTTTCCTGTGTGATGGATGGGAGGCATATTCTGTGAGTCCTCAGGTCCTTTCCAGGTCTGCTTCTTTAGATTACACAGGCATATGAGCCATTAAATTTGTGGTTGAGAGGTTGTTACTGAATTTGGAGAGACTTCAGGAAGATCATTGGGAAAGTGGGAAGACTGCATGGGATTAAGGAGAGTGATCACTACTCTGGATTAGGTGTCTAGAGTCCTGGGGTTTAGCTCCAGTTTTGCCACAATAGTCTAGGGATAATAGCAAATCGTTTTCCCTCTCTGGATTTCAGTTTTCCAATCTGTAAAATGAGAGCTTTGAGCAAGGCAATCTCTAACATGTGTCTGTTTTCCATGATGTTTTGATTACGTGTGTCAGTTCCCATTTATCCCACCTGCACCCCCCTCCACTAACCTGGAAGCCTCTGGGAGTGGCTGCTCTTCAGGCTGAGACCAGTCTCAGGTCCCTTAATTGCACAGTAAGTTTTCCAGACGTCAAATGCCAGTCTTGTCTGTTCCTCATTACCCAGTGATCTATCACATGTCCTCTGCTTCCCATTTCCAACAATTATCTTCCCTTTTTGTCACTTTATCTATTTGTCATTTCTCTATAATTAATCTCTTATCTCCTTTAGACCTAGTCCTCTTCTAACTACTTTTTTCCCTTAAAATCTTCTCAAAGGATTAAGGGATGCACAAAAATATTTTAAAATATTAATGAAAAATTATTGTAGTGATTTTAACTCTCTTTTCATCTTTCTTCTATTTTGGTAAATATCTTAACGTGCATGGGTCAATACCGCCCATTAGATATGAACTACTAGAAAGATCTACCCATGAACCGCCATTCTAACTGTGCTAACCAAAGGTTGGTATTTATAAATGCAATATAGCATTTAATTAACTTATTCATATTCAAAACTGGCACATTCCATGAACAATTTGGCTGCATTTGTACAAGATGGTTAAGGAAGTTTGTGCTGATTATATTACACATCTATGAAACCTAAAGCAACTGAGGTCTTTGCCTTTACATATAATGTCCTTCCTTTGTTGTGTGATAATTATACTCTAATTACGTAGAAAATCCAGTTTAGTCATATGGTTCTCTCCATTGTAGAAAGGAATTTTTTCATGTCTTTAATATTTTAAATCATGTGACATATTCCTGGAGAGTCAACACATCATTTTCAGTCAGCATCTATAGAAAACCTTGCCTTTTGATTTCCTGAAGTCTGCCTTAGGCCCTTCTCTTTGCCTTGAAGTTATATTTGTTCCCTTTGCTAATATAGTTACCCTGGCCACACTCAGAGATTGCTTCTGTGTTTCTGGATACCACAGAATTTCCTTTCTTTAGATTCTTCCCTTTCTTGATGCTTTCCGTAATGTGGTGCATGTGTACTCCCTACTCTTTGTCATATTCTATTAACACATCCTTTTACATTTCTTTTGCTGATTTGCTCTCCTTCACCACTAACTGGGAATTCTCTGAATCCTCTATTGATCTGTCAGTCTATCATTCTATTACTCTATTGATCTGTCTACCCAACCATCCATTCCTCCATCTATATATTCAGTGACCTTACCCATTTTAATTTAAGACTATAATTTTTATGTTGACAGTTCCAAATCCTCTCCTTAACCTATATCTTCCTTTCTTCATAAGATATAATTACTGGCAAGTTTCTCTAATTTTAAATCTTATTGTGCCTAAAACCAAGTTAGCTTCCATTTTAAGAACTTAATCAGATATCCATTGCAAATCATTTTTAAAAAAAGGATTTGAGATGGTTTGCAGCAGCACTTGCAGTACCATCATTGTTGTCTTTGGCAACTTAAATTGGTCAACTTGAATGGAGAGCAATTTGGCAACATCTATAAAAATCACAAATGCACGTATCCATCAACTGTAAATTCCACTTCTAGGAATCTGTCCTAGGAATATACCTGGACACATGCTGAATGATATAAATGTCCTCATCGTGGTATTGTTCATAATTGCAAACATTAAAAACAACTTAAATGTGCAGGAGTAGGGGGTTAGTTAAAAAAATTCATCCAAAGTGGGGTATCATTCAGCCATGGAAAATATTGAAGAAGCCACACACTGACACGGAATAAACTTCAACATAGATTATGAAAATATAGAATTATATATATAAAAAATATATATTATATAATTTTATATATATATAGCACTTTAAGGGGAAGAGAGAATGGCTAGCTAGTTAGGTAGGTAGATCATAAATGATTTTATTGAGATATATGAGGTTACCTTTGTGTATCCTGAGCTATTGTATATCTCTGGAAGGATACATGAGAAACTGATTATACTGCTTGATTCCAAGAGGAGATGTGGATAGCTGCTGGAGAGAGGTGACAAGATTTTTCACCATATGCCCTTCTGAACCTACTGGATTTTGAACCATGCAGATATACCATCTCTTCAAAAACTGTTAATGAAAATAAATAAAAAAAGTACCTGAAACACCATGAAAATAAGAAGAGGAATTGGAACAATGGAAAATAAGTGTATAAAAATGTAAGATAAGATAAAGGCAGTGGTAAGGCCGATACACAAAATTTCTATCTTATTCTCATTTCTGCTTTAGTCTCTCTTAGGAAGGCAGGACATTTTGATTTTGCTGCCTTGTATGATACACAGTTTCCATTAAAAAAAACACACACAAGTAAGGCCTAGACATACAAGAGATCTTGTAAATGAGCCCTCAAAAAAACCCTCAGAGCTTCAAAAACAATTCTAAATTTCACAAGGCTGATTTTTATAAAGCCTCTCAAAATAGTCCAGAAGCATAATGCCTAAGTTCAATTCAGTAAAATCAAATCTTTGAGAGGCTAGACAATGGGATACAGATTTACAACTCTGTGATAGTCTTGATTAACCCAAGGAGAAATTTAGAAATATTTTTCAAACTGTGGATTGACACATGTTCGTGAGTCATAAAGTCAATTTAGTGAGTCACAACCGGTTATTTTACAAAAGAAAGAAATAGAAGAGCACGTTATAGAATAGAATATCAGTTTTTATGGCATTTAGTAAGGGTATTTTCTTGAAATGTGTGTGTGCATGCATGCAAAACAAAAACATTTGAAAGGCATTGAATTTACAGGGAGAAGGATGGATTGCATATTTTTCCAGCCTATTATATATAGAAAGAAGTAGAGAATTTGAGGTTCTAGTATGCCAATAATAGCTGATGTTTACTGAACACATATTTTCTTAATCAGGCCTTGTGTTATGCATTTTACACACAAGATCTAACTTAATTTTGACAACAGTATTGTGGGGTGGAAGCTATTAATGGTAATAATTATTTTGAAATTAGTAAACTCATGATAAGAGAAGTTCAATAACTTGCCAAAGATTTCAAAGTTTGCACTTGGAAGAGTCAAAACTCAAGCCCAGGTAAGCTGACTTCTGAACCTGTGCTTTGAACTGTTATGCTATCAAGTTTGTAGAGCAAATATATTCTGTATGGTCACTTAAGGGCCAGTTTATAAGCTTTAATTTTGGCTGCACTAGTGTTCAATGTCTCTGCTAATTTTTTGCCCTGCAGTGTCTCAGATCACCCCCTCCCAGCCACAGTTTACAAGGCTCACTTCATGTTTGAGCTATCAGAAGAGTCTTCTCTCAAGCCTCTCCCTCTTCTCTGATCTAGCCCAGTGTAACCAAAGAGTGTCTTCCTCTAAAGTCATCATAATGTTGTCACTCTCTAGTAATAGTATGGAATTTCGTAGCTGCCTTTTTTTATCAAATCAAAATGCCATGGGAAAGTGACTTAATTTCCCTGAATGCAGTTTGCCCCTTTTTAAATAAGGATAACCTCATTTCACAGTGTTGAAAGGGTCAGAAGAGATAATATATGTAAAACAATTAAGCCATTGTCTGGGAAATGGAAAACAGTACAGACCCAGTAAATGGGAACTCTGTGTGTGTGTGTGTGTGTGTGTGTGTGTGTGTATAATGTATATTTAATAATAATTTATTCAACAAGTATTTTGAGTACCTATTCTTCGTGATTTATTAGCTTAATTGAACTTTGAGGCAGGCCCTTTACTAATTTCTTCTTACCTCTTTTGATTTTCATCTCCAAATCTATTAGCTGAAATTTAGTTCCAAAGCTGAATTTATCATTCTTGATTTTGATCTTTGACGTCTAATTCCTCTAGTTTGACATATTCTCTTCACTGTGGGCCATGGTTCTTTTCATTAAAAACTATACCCAGAACTCTATACCTTCACAAACACTTCCCAATTAATAACAATTCTTCAGTCATTATGGTAATTTCACTCTATATGTCTATGTGGTTGGGCTAGTTCCAATTATATCCACATGTACCAAAGACCATAAAAATATTTTATGTAGTATGTAGTTTCACTAAATTTTGTCCAGCTCTTACATTAGACTTTTAGTTCCCAGGGTAGAGTCATGTTTATTAGTTATTTATACCTTTTATGGGACTCTATCAGTTTTCTGAACAGCAGAGCTATCCCTCATAATTCTCAGGCCCTTTGGTACTTTTGTAGCGGTCCTTGAGAAGGATATAAGTGGTATTACAAACCCCATTTCCCTTACTGACCACCAAGAAAGACTCTGAATTCATTTTCAGATAACGTGTTTTTGTATCTTCCTTGAACTCCTTTAACACATTTTACCATCCTAAAAGTCATGCTTACATCCCCTTCTCCAACAAGGCAATGACATATAAAATGGCATGGAACTTTTATTGATTTTACTTATATATAGTCTCATTTTCATTGTTAGGTATTTTGTGATTATTTTAAGAAGCTGCGCCAAAAGGTTGTGTGGGCAGCGTGAATCTCATGGGACTTTAGTAATATTATCTTGGCTTAGAAAGAATATCATGTTTATTGATTATTTCTCTAAGCAATGGAAAGTCTTTATTGAATAGCAAATACTTTCAATGTTGCATTTCATATTTTTAGGATTAAAAAGGTTATATGCAAAGTAAATCTGGCAATATCAGCTTGGCTCCATCCCATTCCATAAACCTCAGCTCACATAAAGCTACAAGATTGATTTCTCAATATTCAGTTTCTCAGTGGAGCAAACAGTCAAGATGTACATTAGACTCTGCTCTTAAAAAAAAAGGTATTAGCATTTGCTCTTTCACGCATAATGATATTGGCTAGATCCTCAATTTGCTTCGGATTTTCCCCATCTCTTCCATGTCCCACATTATCTCCAAAGTCAATGAGAGTTTAGTCCATGGAAGAGTCACAGCAGTCTAGAATAGAACACAAATCTATTTGATAAAAAAAAAAGTCTTAGGTATTTTATAATCTATGAGACTTAATTTTACCACCTTCTCTCAGGCAACACTCCCATTCAAATTAATGGGAAGTTGGCTCAATTGAAGAGAGTAAAACCCAGTCCAACCAGCATTTAGATATAACTTTACCTGTAATCCCTGCACTAACACTGAAATCTACTGCTGATTTGGATGAAGACACATACCAACACTGCACAACAGGTGAAGGAGAGAAATGGACTGCTATTTTCTGTGGTTTTTCAGTATGTTTTGTACTTTGGGCTATAAAGTAGCCAGGGAGGTTTGTTCCTTCTCAACACAATATAAAATCAGAAATAAATATGTTGGAATGCGATTTGCTGAAGGCAAAGTGTACTGTTGGAACACATTATTCTAGCATTATCATTTATATGTAGTTTATGTGTAATAGCTTAGACTATTTTAGGTGTAGCTTATTTGTACACTTAAGTTCAAAGGCAATAATTGTTTTCTCTTAAAGACTAAGAAACTATGCAGTAGCCACTGATGACTTCGCTATTTTTTGCATATTTGTAAATATATATTTATGTATTTAAAAGATGCTGTAGCCTTACACTGAGAGAACGCCCTGGGCAGGAAGGAACCGATGATCACAGCTGTCTTGTCTCTCCTCCAGGGGTTTCACCTCTCTGTCTGTTTCAGCCTCAGTCTCATCAGCTGCTAGGCAAGGAGAAGAAGGGGAGGGAATGTCATCCAGCTGAGATGGCAGCTGCCACCACCTTGCCTGTGCCCTCCAGCTTTTTAATCACAAGGTGGAAAGTTTTCAAGGAGAAGTTTACTAGAAAAGGAAAAGGAAAACAAAACAAACCCCAAGTGAAAGAAATAAGCATAAAGAAACAGACAGATTTCCAGACAATAGGTCTTTTAAGTCTTGAAATCTAACCACAGACTGACTTTGGGGGCGGTGACCTGGGCTCAACAAGCCACACTTCTACCTGCCCTGAAGCTTCTATCTGACCAAGCTGCATAGATTTAGCTCCCAGTCCGCTTGTCTCAGCCTCAGTCTTACATCTAGAATGAGTCTCAGGACTTTCTTGATCCTATGCTTTTTTATTTTCCCCCTAAAGTGAGGACTGTGAAGATTCTCCGTTAACTCAGAGAATTAATGCTCTGCTTCCATTTGTTTTTACTTTCTGCTTGCAATTCCAGCAGCTCCTGTGGGTCCTGGCTCAGAAAGAGGAGGGAACAGCAGTTTCTGGCCCACAATGCTCTCTCTAGGCTTTAAAAACATATGGAATTGAGTGTGGTACCAGCCTTTATTTTGCCAGATTATCTCCAAGTGTCTAAAATCTCTGTTTCGTGACCCATTTAGGACTTCCTGTCCAATTTATCTGAAGCAAGGTAATCATCCAATAGATAAACTGGGTTTAATACATAGCTTAAGCTCACTTTCCTCATCTGGACTTGTTAGCCGTCACCTGGCCTTGCTGTCAGGAATCATACTCCAAGCTTCTGTAAAGCTTCCTCTTATGTCAGACCTTGGACAAACTGTTGGATCATCCATCAAGTTCCTTATTCCTTCCTGAGAAATGCTTCTAACTGTGACCACTTCTGCAGATTCTCTCAGGTGACTCATTTAAGCCTCTCTACTGGATTTGACTCACTATAATTCATAGCTTTAAAAAAAATCAAATAATAAAGAGTGTCACTCTCAAATTCATTTTCTCTTTTCAGATTAAATTGTAACCTGGTGAAACATGAGATTTAGAAAGTGGAAAACTCAATGCAGGTGTGAGATGTAAAAGATTTCATATGGCAATTAATTACAGATATAGACAAATTTTAACACTTATGATGGAATTTCACCCCAAGTACCTAGGCCTTTGATGTATAAAATTGGGCTCACTATTTTGCTTCTAGAAAGACTCTGTCTTACCTTCCTTATTTTTGTCCACATAGAAAGTTGGACAAAAGTTAGACTTGAAAACCCTGGAATGGTAGTTGAGTCAATCCAGTTCTTCATAATCTATAGCCAATCACTCATCAATTTTTTTATGATTATCATTATCATTATTCATCCTAAAGCCTTCCCTTCTCAATCGATTAGTCCTGGCTCTCCTGGAAGTCTGCTAGACATTTCCCTTGACTTCACTCTTTTCCTATTTTATTCTTTATACTCTCTAGTTTAATCTTTAAAAACATTGTTTTTATATTGTTCCTTTTGTTATCTCCATACCTCAAAGGATTGTTTCCAAATTATTTTAAGTGAAATTCACCCTCTGTCCTTTGCCTTCATTATGTCTCTCAATATACAATATAATGTCCAAGTTACAGTGTTTGCGACTCTCCACAACCTGAAACAAAATACCTTTCCACTTTCATCTCCCACATTTCTTTCATCAGATACCTTTTCTATTTCTGTCCATACTCACCATTCCCCATTCATACTGTGATTTTTCCTACATTTGCTGCCATTGTTCCTCTTAACAAAAATGCCATCCCATTCTCAACATACACAAATCCTACCCCAGCTAAAAGTAAACTCTTTATCTTCAGATGAGAAGGATAAAGGTCCTATCTTACTCTCCTTTGTGTTCCATGTGCTTGCTAGAGTATGTGCATGCTGTAGTTTATCAAAACAAGAATAAAATAATGCATGAACAAGCAAATTAATACAACACTCTGTTTGCTTCTTAACTGTTCCCTGAAAATACCACTTGTGCCTTTCAATCTCTCCTCAGGTTTTTACTTCACCACCTAAATGTGACTTCCTTCTTCCTCTGTTAACCTTCTGGTCTAACTCCATACCCATCACTTTATGAAGGCTTTATCTTACTGTGCTTCATCATATTGCTTCCCTGATTTCTCATAATTAACTGAGCCATACCACGCAATCTGGCCCTTGATTATGCACTGTCTTTTATGGTTCTTTAATTGTTTCAAAGTATGTAAATCTCATCTGCTCAAATTGACAGCTCTATACCTTCTCAAGGGCAGAGACTGTGTGTTCTCTTTGCTACACAGATCGATCACGGTGTTAGGTATGCAGAGGGAAACAGTTGTTGAGATAGCCCTCCAGCTGAATGAAGTCAACCTTCACAACTTTTAAAAATAGAATGTTGACCTTGCCAACTGAGAGTGTGGTAGCCAAAGCAGATGGATCTTTCTTTCCTCAGCAATAGAGAATAGCAGCACTCCAGGCTCTAGTGAGAGTATGTCCTTGAAATGACTGCTGTTTGGCTCCTTTCAAAACTTAGTTGAGTGATATCATATTCACAGAAGAAAGTCTAAGGCAACCAGGCCCAGCATTGGACTTTGCTCCAGCGACATTGGAATATTTGGAGAACTTTTCAAAATATAAATGCCAAGCCTGTACTGGCTCATGAGAAAATTTCTCACTTTGACCTGTGCTTCCTCTAATCCAGACTTTCCTGAATTGCCCTGTAAATGTACTGCCCCAGGTTTTTATTGCTAGGCTTGTAGTGGCACCACTATATGGTGATCAATAGCATTGCCAGGGGAGTCTGACTGACAATGGAGCTTCCATCTCCTTCTCTTAATAGCTGTGTACCTTTGGTCAAGTTACGAAACTGTTAAGCCTCAGTTTCTCTGTTTGTATAAAGGGGATATTAAGTGCCTGGTTGTTGTGCAGATACAATTTAAGAAAAACACAACACTACCTGGCTCATAGTGAGAATTGTATAAATATTAGCTATTTTTATTACCTAAAATAGACCGTTTTAGGTAATAAAAATAGCTAATCTTTATTTAATGTGAATCATGCTTTTGCATATTCTATAGAGCGATTGCTGAAATTACATGATAATTTTTGAAAGATAAGGAAAGACCTCCTTAAAATTTTGTAAAAGTAATGTTTCCACTTCTAAAAATTCTAGTAGATTGTGCAAATTGTAATAGATTGTGGAAAATATGGTAGACTACGTTTTATCAGATGATAAGAATTGCATAACTTGATTTTTTTTCTTTTCTTCTTTTTTTGGTTCCTGAAAGTTCAGAATTAAACTTAATAAGTATTTTATCTGGTGAGGTTGGTATACTTAACTTCTCATTCACCTACACGGATTTATGGTTTTATTATTTTTAGTATAACAATCTTGTTCTCATTTGTCTCAACATTTTTTTTGAAGAAATAAGCTGCTTTAAAAAAGTAAATACTTGTTGAGTTGATCTCCTTAGCTTGTCAGAAGCTGGCCATATAATTATTTTTTAAATTTATTTTTGAAAAGGTGGTTAGAGATTAGAGGTTCATGTGATTAGAGAAAGTTAAAGTGTAATACAATACAGTAACTTGCTCTCCACACCTGTTTCCATCTGCTCAGTTGCCTCTATCTATTCATAAGTAACCATTTTATTAGCCTGTGTATGGATACATTCAAATTTTCTTGATGTATATAAAAACAAACATGAATGCATATCATTTGATACATTTTATATAAAAAGTAAAATATTCTGCTATTCTGCAGAATAATTTGCATCTTGGTTTTTTATCTAAAAGATTTTCTAGAGATCTCATATCAGTGCATGCAAAGCTACTACATTCGTCTTTACAGCTACGTATTATTTCACTATATAGATTTCCATAATTTATTCAGCCAGCCCATTTAGATTGTTTACAATTTTGTGTTATTATAAACAGCAGTGTAGTGAATAAGCTCATACATAAATAAATCTTTTTGTATTTGCATGTATATCTGTAGGATAAATCCTCTGAAATAGGATTGCTGTGTCAAAGAGTATATTCATTTATAATTTTGATAAATGTTATCAAGTAGCCTTCAGCGGGAGAAAGAGAATGTGTATTTCCACAGGCTCACTGTGACCAAACTTTTGGATTTGCCCAGTTTGATAGGCTTTTTAAAAAGTGAAGTTTGGCATAGTTTTATATATTTAAACGTGATTTAATTTCCTTTTTTATTAATTGTCTGTATATGTGGACTTTACCTATTTTTCTGTTGAATTGTGAGCCTTTTTTTAATCAATGTTTTGGAGTCCTTTATTATTAAAGAGATTAGCTTTTTGTGATAAGTTGCAAGTGTTTTTTTCCCTTAGTTTGCCATTTGTCTTTTGAGAAGTTTTTGTTTTAAAAAGCTACAAAAGTTCACTGTTATTGGCTACCATACACTTAGGAATTGTTCAAACCAATTTAGCCAAAGGCAGTATATTCTGGAGCTGCAGGTTTTTATCCAGTTGTATGAAGCCTCAGGGTTCCACAGGGCATGTCTGTGGAGTTTCTTGAAATACACTAAGATAACGGTTTATATGTTAAAAATACATGTGTTCCATCTCCATCAGGCCATACCACAAAGCTATACCCAATGGCGGGATTTCAAGACATGAAAATATGTAGAAATGTATACAAGTTGAAAACTACCAATCTTGTAAATAAACCTCTCCACTACGGGAGAAAGGATTTTAGATTTGCTTCGTTTCAAATCCTCTACTTTCATGTCCAAATATTCCTTTAGACAGGTAGCTTCCTTTTGTTAAAAAAAGTATTTGAGCTTTTTTTTTCTTAACGGGAACTTTATGAGGAACCCTAAAGTGGAACTTCTGTGCTTGAAAGCAGGATGTAGACAATGGTAGGCCCCAACTCCTCTGCTTCCCCCTTGTCTGCACTCTCTCTCTTCTCCTTCGTCTTCAGATACCTAGCAGCAGCTGACTCACACGGGGGGCCCCTGGGACCCACTGATGCAATTTTGCAGTCACTGCTCTAGTCTACCTTTTGTTTCTAAGAATGCTAGTGGTATGGAGAACCTTTAAGCCCATCACATAAAGCTCCCACCAGTGCAGGAATGGGCTCTCCAGTATCTCTAGCCCACAATCATGGATTCTAATCATACAAAATTAAGTGCCACACAGCAGCTGCTTCCATTTTGCTCTAGGTCTTACTGTTGGAAAATTCCTTCTCATACTGAGCCTTCCTGTGCTGTCCACTCATTGATCTACCCTTGGCTCTCTAGAGCTGCACAGAATAAGATTTATGTTTCTTCAATGAGGACAAATATTTCATGATAGCTTTCATATCTCCCTCCTCATCCCGTTCTCCAATTTTATGTTCTCTAAAGTAAATTTTGCTGTTCTTTCCACTATATTTCAAAATGAGAAGACCTCTCACATTCCTGATTACTGTCCTCTAGACTCATTTCAGTGTGTTGATCACTCCTTTAAAAAGCAGCAGTGTCAAAGGAACACAATACTGCACATGGGAACTGGCCAGTGCAGAGATCATGAGATTGGGTAATCCACATGGTCTAGATAGTATCTTTTCTGTCCTTTTTCTAGTTGACCCTTTCCAAGTCTTTAATTTGCTTTGAAATTTGAATCTTTCACATTTGTCAAGAAGCACTGCATAAAGTTTAGTCCGTATAGACATGAGGTATCCAAGCCTTTGAAACTAGAAGGGTACCTAGTGATCATTTAGTCCGACTAGTTTATTTTACAGATGGAGGAAAAGTTTACCAGAATGTACAGAGAAGATAGCTTTCTGAAAAGTTCACATCTTCCTTAAAGGCTTTACGTAATGGAGCATTCAGAAGACCCATACCCATATGTCTTTTAACAGTATCTATGACAGCCCACTCCCCCAATTGCCATGTGTGGTAGGCAGAATAATGACCCTTTAGGGATGGCTATGTTGTAAACCCCAGAATTTGTGAATATCTTGCCTTACATGGCCAAACAGATTTTACACATATGACAAAGGTTCAAAATCTTGAGAAGAAGAGATTATCCTGGATTGTTCAGGTGGGCCCAATCTAATCACATGAGCCCCTAAAAGGGGAAAGACTTTCCTGGCTGTAGTCAGAGAAAGATAGACCAAGGAAGAAGCATCAGTGATATGCAACAATCATGGCTTTGAAGGTGCGGTAAGCGGGCCGGGAGTCAAGGAATGAGGACAACATCTGGAAGTCAAAAAAGGCAAGGAAACAGATTCTCCCCTGGAGTTTCCACAAAGGAATGCAGTCCTACCAACAATCTAATTTCGGCCCAGCAAGACCCATCTTAGACTTCCGACTTACAGAATTCCAGGATAAATGTGTGTTGTTTTAAGCCACCAAGTTTGTGATAATTTGTTATGGCAGTAACAGAAAATTAATATGCCAGAAAAGCCCAAATACCAATCCAAATGCTTTCACAGCTTTTTAAGCCTCAAGCATTAAAAATATTCAGTATGTGCAAAGTATTATGAAGCCAAATTTGCTTTGTTTGATAGCCATATTCTCATAATGAACTAGGTCCTTTTAGAAATTGCATTAATAACTCAGAGTACCATTTACTCATTATTGCTTCTTGTGTTAGCTGTTATCCTGCTGCTGATGGCCTAAATCTCCTGTCACTCCCAGGGAACAGCTCCTGTACTGGGAAAAGTATCAATGTAGATTAATCTTTCATATTATAATTTTTAAAAAGCGTGTTTGTAGAGTATTCTGGAACTCTCTTCTGTTTTACATCTGGGTTCACATGGCATTCGCTTCCGTAATAAAGGCCAGCTTATATAAAGTAAGTCTGTTTCTAAACCAAGTTAGAGCTTTGTTAATTTAGTAAATGCTTAGAGACGGCGCAGTTTTCCCTGAGTGGTTGAGAGCAATGGAGACTGCTTTGGGGCCTTTTGCCAAATGTGTGGTTTCACTAACGCACTGCCACCTGAGTACTCCTCCGTGGCTTGCAGCAGAGACATCGTTATATTTCACGGCCTTGAGGCACCTTTCAAGGAAAACTAATTCTTACCAGTTATTGAATAATTGTTTTGTGCTAGATAATGGGCTTGTTTCTGAATATATATTGCCAGATCTAACCATCAGAACTATGCAAGGAAGATATTATGAAGCCCTGTTTCATAGATGAGCAAACTGACACTCAGTGAGAATAAATCACTTACTTGAGTTTATAAAATTTATAACTGCTGAAATGGGACTCCCACCATGGCCAGTCTAACCCCAAAGACCGTGTTCCTTCTGTTTCTACATGCTGCCTCCGTGTAAGTGTATAAAGATCATACTTGTTTGGATTAATGTAGGTCTAATCATTTCATCATACCACAATCTCTAGAACGTGGTGGGAGCTCAGCAAGGTTTATTGAATGGATGGATGAATGAATGAATGAATTCTTGAAACATAGAAAGAAGTAGTGAAGAAGAACTTGTGCTTGGATCTTCACAACAGCATCTGGGAAAGTTGGGATAAAAAAGGAGTCATTATAAAGATCTAATTAAGCTAAAAGAAAATTAAAGCAAAAAGACCCAAAACTTTTTTAATACATGCAATTTTTGACATATAATTTTTTGTACCTGGATTTCACCCTCTCTCCTCCAATTCTGAAAACATACACACACACACACATACTCACACAAATGTGGTTAGTGATTTGTTTCAAATTACAGTGCATCCCTCTGTAAGATGACCAATTCCTTGCCCCCATCCATAATACATAAATAAGAAGGTTCCTAGGGCAGAAGAAAGAGAGGAAATCTATGCTATAGAATAGATAGGACTTAGCATTCACTTTGGAGTAGTCCTTGACACAGTGTTGAAACATTAAGCTGCTGTAAATTTTGTGTGACAAGTAAGCTTTGGAGATGTTAAAGAAAAAAGTCACTGGATTGAACTTCTTAATACTGAGGTTTTCAAACTGTTTGTTGGTTTGATTGATTTTTAGCAGTGGAATGCCCCCTTTTTTAGACAGTTTAATCAGAACCTAGTATATAAAAGAGATAAAAGAGGAGGAGCTCTTTTGAATGAAGTGGGGATGAGGAACCAAGGTCCCCCACACTCATTCCAACTCCTGAGTCACCCCTACTGAAATCTGAGTGCTCTGGAAGGGGCACTTTTGAAAAACTGCTATATTAATGATTTTATCCTTTTTCAGAGTTCTTCAAACTAACAGTTGGAACGTATTGTGTAGGATTTGCTGTAGCGTGACTTTTATCATTTGAATCATATAAATGTATCTATATTTCATTAGCATAAAACTTGATATTTTCAAAGTTGTTTATTTTATGAAAATATGTATCTTATTTTTTTCTGGGGACCCAGGAATCAAAATAAGTTGGCTGCTCCCAGACAGCTGCAATCTGGTACACATGGAGATTTTTAGGATGCGGGTCTTAGTTTTCATGTAATGTGTCTGATATTTAGAATGGGTGATCACACAAGAAAAAGGATCCTATCGGTTTGTCTTGTACACAAGAAATTCTCAGTACAGATTTGTTGGATGGATGGTTGAGGTCAGACTCCTTGCTCTGTGGTAAAAAACATCAAGCATCAAGTTCGACATTGAATGAATATCTTTATAGGAAAATCATAATTGACATGATTTTCTGCCCCTTCATTATTTTTTCAACATTGAAATAAAGTGATAGAGTTTAAGGTGGATTTTTAGCTACAGCTTTTAGGGATGTTAGCTAAGTATTAGAAAAGATAAGACATCTTCTAGCTAATTTCAACTTCTATTTATTGAGCATTTCCTAAATGTCAAAGAACCATGCAATGGCTTATTAGGCATTATATCACCTGAACTTCACAGTAATCTTGACAGAAATTACAATTATTATTCCCATTTACAGAAGAGGAAACAGACTAAGAGAAGTTAAGTAATGTGTCCAAAGTCACCAATTTTGTAAATGTTGAGGCTGGGATTTGAGGTCAAGTCTTCTTGGCTCTGGAACCCTATGTTCCAGAGCTTCACCACTGAGTTAAGGCATAATTTGTGAAGAATCCAGTGTTCTATTTCAACTTGAGCTATGCTTAGAATTACAATTATGCCAAACAACAGTGAAAACAAACTTCAATCAGCTCAAAGAACACATCTAGTCCTTTATAACAATAAAAACTTATTCTAGATTATCCCAACCATGGGGAAGGACCTAGACTTTGCTAAGCCAATTACTCTTACCTTTCCTTTCTCTTTTTTTCTAGAATCCAGAATTATTTCCACTAAATTTTAATGCAATTTTTGATACACTTCTTTATGGACCTCAAAATTAGAGTGTTTGACAAAGAACAGGTTGCCCATTGTTTTGAAAACCCAGCTGTATCACTGGAGTTCACTTCCATTTAATCCCTTCCCAGGCAAGAAATCCATGGCATGTTTTTTCCAGTCTTCCCGCTGTTTTCCTGGATAATGAAACTGTCCCAAACTGCACTGAAACACAGAAAACTCTTTAACTACTGTTGCAGCAGGACTGTGACAGCAGTGGAATGCACCTTTGGGAGGCTGAGGGGAAGATGGTTGTGCATGCAGAAGAGAAATGGTGGCAACGCTAAAGTGGTCCCTAAAGTGGCAGCTGCCTGTTGTGCTCTTTGATGCCCGCATGGAAGGGAGGGGGAACATTATTTAAACAAGCGAACTCAGGAGACTAGTGCATTCCCATAGCCTTACATCATTGTGGAAGGAAAATGTGCCTGATGGAGCAAACAAAACTAAATACTGCCTTTCAGATTCCGTGTTGATACTTAATACCCTGAAATTGGGGCAAAGTTTACTGAGCTAATCAAATAATGAGAATGGTGCCTTTCGCATTAGTTAAAAGTATCCCACTTACAAAGCCATCAAACAAAGGAAAGAGAAACTGCACGAGTGTACAAGCTAATCCCAGTGAGCATGGTCTTATTTTTTCTTTCTCTCCACCTCTGCAAGAGTCACCAAGATTTCTCTTCTCCGCTTTCACATAGCGAAGAGTATGTGGGTAGTGAGTAATCTGTTGTGGTGCCCGGGGGGCTGTAAAGCTGCATCAGATGGGGCCCTGTGAGTGGTGGAAGGAGGCCAGAATAGGAAATGCCGTAGGAGCATCTTGCAGGGTGTGTGAAGTCTGGAGTTTTTTAACGTCCTTTGCAAATAGAATAAAAGGGCTTCTTCTCTGCAGGCATGTTGAGCTGGCCTCAAATAAAATCTAAATCCAAGTATGAACTCAAACTCTGTCTCCCTTTCCCCTACCCATCCTCCATTTTATTTTCCTAAGCTTTGTAAAACCTCTTGTTCATCTTGTTTTATAGACTTCCTTCCAACTAGGGACATCTCCTTGCCCCTTTGAACCACACAAATATTTGCAGGACTTCACCCAATCAGCCTCCTTGCCTGGCTTTGGTTAACACAAACATTGCCTGTAGCAATTATAAGCTTCCTGGGTCCCTGGCTTCTCATTTATGACAGGTTAGAAAGCGTTCCTTTAACTGACAGAGTTGCCATGCTAAAAATAAAGCAAGTAAAATGTAATGACATTCTCCATACAGATCTGCAACAGGCTAATGGACAGAGTGTTTTCATCTTTTTTTTTAATTTATTATTTTTCAGGCCTTGAAATTGTTGCGACTTATGAAAATTAGTCTGTACTCTCCCTATTAGGGCCTAACAAACAAGTTGCTTAAGGCCCTTAGAGTCACGGGGAATAAAACCACATTTTCAACATGTTTTAAAGAAGAGAATAAAATAAAAGACAAAGGAAAAATAAACTCTTTTAAGAAGCAATGCATGCTTTGATTCTTTAGAAAAATCACTTTAGCAATGATTAGGACAGAATTTACTAGAATAAAAAATGAATAGCAAGCAAGAGGCACTTACCTATTTTAGGATTCATGAAAAAATACATTGTAGAGACACCTGTCATGGCATCTCCTTTTTAGAAAAAAAGAGGCCTCATTTAAAATGCAGGCTTATAAATAACTATGAAATTCCTCACAGAAGCAATTCTCTAATCATTATTTGGATATGGACATTGGCTCAGAGTTTCTATAGAAAGCATCTGTCTTTCTGAAGTAGGCCATCTCAAATCATGAAACGAAGTAGCCAAGAAAGCAAGACCTTGGCCAGAATTGACAACAGGCAACTTTCTCTTCTCTACCAGATACCTAAATATTAAAAAACAAAACAAAACAAATAACAAAATTTGAAAAACAAACAAAAAGTGCTGGGAGAAATAAGAGAGCTGATGACTTTTTTTCTACTTCTATCAATTTTATTTGTTTCAACTCTAAGAGAATATCAGATAGCTGGAAGAAGGAGCTAGCTCTAATAAGACACAGTGATAGAGTGAGGGCAGTTTCCTTCCTTTGATTGGATGAATTTATAGTGTTGAATTTGTGGTGAATGTCTATTTTAATTCTTTTAATTTAATAAGCATTTATTTTAATTTATTTTAATTAGTTAAGATCATTCTTATACTCTATTTAAGTTCCTGCATCTTTCAAATTTGGGGACCTACTTGTTTTTGAAGGAAGAAAAGAATAATACAAAGAGAATAATGATGAGCCAGTCTTTCTCTCTGCAGAGAATTGAGGATCTAGGTTCCCTGAAACATAATAACATTAAGGGACAGTTTTTTGACAGAAAGAGACATGAGACCCTGATGCAGTTGAATAATGAATGGGATCATGGGACCTTTCTCCACGGAGTTCTCTACCAATGAGGACAAGACGCAAGTTGCTCAGCCACCTGATGATGTCAGCTCCCTGCTGACCAGAGCACCACTGACTCTCACGCATCCATTGGTCAAGCATTGTCTTCAGGTGGGATTTGCCAGCATATTTTCCCCTTGGGTACCAACTGAAGAGCTGATTGAAGATCTTCAAAGTGAAAATATTTCTGGAATCATCCTATGCCCTTCATAGTCCTTTTTTTTCTTTTCAAGTAAGGAGGGAAAGTGAATTTCTGGGCCGCCATTATTTACCTGTTAATGTTGCTTTCCCTTGGTGAGAGAGGTCTGGGGAAAGCTAGGGAGGCTTTTTGAAGGGCTTTCAATCAACAACTGGAGGGATGTATTCTGCTACTGTGTACACCCTCTAGCACTTGACTTTTAATTTTTACATCTAAATTATGAAATACCACCTCTACCAGCTACTGCCAGGAGCAGGGAACATTAATATTGATGTCCAGAAAGGTTGTAAGTGCAGCTGCAGGATGATTTAAAAGTGAGAATTATCAGGGATAGCATCAGAATAAATAAATCCACTATCCAGTCTTCTTACCTTTTCACCCCAAATTTTAAAAGGGAATTTTTTTAAAGAAGGAGAAAAGTTAACATATGATCTAAGCCCATTAAGTCTAGCATAGAAATATTTCCCTCTCTCTTCCCACCCACACTCACCTCTCATCATAAACATGTATGATTGGCATGAGCTGAATGCAGTAAGGTGTGGGTTGCAGCATCAAATGATAAAAATAGACAAAAATGAGAGGAACGGGAGAGAGAGAGGGAAGGACAGGTTTGGACAGGATATGAGTTCTCCTACAGTGTTATACTCTGTTATAGCCCCATCAGTGTACAGAAGGCAAACCGATGCTCGTGATGTTTGGGAACCATCTGCTGAGCCTAAGGCAAATTTCACATTAAAACCCAATTTCAGTTGTGACCTAAAAATAAGGAGAAGTGCTGTGGTTCTGAGTGAATTCCTCTTTGAATGTCCTATCCCCACCCTCAGCATTGCAAAGTGAAGCTCATCAGGTGGGGACCTAAATGAAACAAAAGCCAAGGGAGGCAAACACAGGGCGCTGAGTCCTTCCTCACCATGCCAAGATTTGCACAGCTGTGGTCGTGTCCACAAAGCAGGCTCGAGCCCTGATAGGAAGAGTGGTAGTGAATCTGCTGGAGCAGCTCCTGCTCAGTGGAGCAGAGCGTTGATTCTTTTCCATTTCAAACATGACTCCACTTCGCACAGTTTGATTTTCCATCAGGAACAAAGATTAGGAATCCTCACTTAATTAGGAGAATCCAAGAATAGTTTTTCTCCAGGAAAAAAAATAAAAAACAAGAAATAAAGGTCAAAGTAAACTTGGTTCTAAATTCCCTTTGAATACTTATTTTTCTTCAGGCCCTCTCCCTTCCTTTTTGGGATTAAATAAGGGTAGATTACAATATTCCTGACTTCGAAGGGTTCTAATGTCAAGGACACAAATACAAAGCAATAGAAACTGTAAAAACATGCTGTAGTACTATACCTTGAATACATCGGTGCTTATGTGTACACATGCAAACAGTCTTTAAAATAGGAGAATGAATGAGAAGTGCCTTCACAGAAAAGGTGAACATCTTAAAGAATGCAATGGATGTATTCTAATGACACAAAATGGAGGAATTGAGCATCATGAGCGAACCCACCATCACTGACTACCAAAACTTTGCTTGGCCCTTGCATTGCCTCAACGCATGAAAGAAGGTTGCAGGGTCCCAGTTCAGTCTCACATTCAACTAGACAGCGGAGCATCAGCAAAATCAAGTGGGTGAACTGGTTGTAGATGTTCCTGTTAGTATCTCATCACCTTCTCCTTTAGTACCTGCAGGAAAAACCTTGCCAGATCCCCCTATAGCCCATTGCTTCCCAAACATGACTATCTATGTGAATTGCTGGGGGACTGTGTTAAAATGCAGATTATGATTCATTAGATTTGGGGTAGGGCCTGAGCATCTGCATTTCTAATAAGCTCCAAGGTGATGCTGATACCGCTGATCTATGGATTATACTTGGAAAAGCAAAAGTATAGGGCAAACAGTGAATGCCTTTATATAGCTCTCAAAATTTTCATATCAAAATGGTGTATGTGTGTGCATGTGTTAAGCTAGTGACGGTGATGAGAGTACTAAAATTGTCAAGCCAGATGTCTTCTGAAAGCACGAACTGGATTTGGAGAAGTGTACATGGCATCTATAGCATTTTGTATCCTAGTTCTCGTTATTAAACAATGGCATTTCGTTTTGGTCAAAGCCTGGAAGTTTTGTACAGGGAGATCTGTGACACTCTTATTATTCTCCCCCTCACCCTCAAATCTCAGTAGAGCAAAAACTTGGATTGCATTATTAGATGAATTATGACTAAAAATTCGATTTCCTTTTCTGTAGCAATAAAAATGTGCTCAAAATCCCTTCAGAATTCACTGCTGCACATTTGGTGCAGTTTCTGCAAAGCCGCTTCAGAGTCTTTCACAAATCTATACAGGCCTAATCGCAAGGGATTCTGTTTTAACAGCTCTTTCAAAGTCTAGTTGCTAAGCTTTTCTAGGAGTTTATTTCACAATATAGTATTTCTGTTGCTTTTTTAGTGTTTCAGCATTTAGCAATTCAACAGGGACTTTTTGAACACCTACTTTGTGCTAAAAATCTCCTGGGGACTAGAAAGATGCATAAAACCTGGTCAGGTGGACCTGGGTTCAAATTCCAGTTCTACCATGTACAAACCACATGACTTTGAGCAAGTCTAGACAGCCTACGCCTCAATCGTATCATCTTTAAAATAGGGATAGTAGTTCTTATTTATGTGTAAGGATCATGCAAGATAATGTATATAAAGTCTTTAGCATGGAATCTGTAAGGACTGAAAAAAATTAGTGATGGTGACAATGACATTATTATGGTACCGACACTGAAGAATTTCAAAGACCCAGCACTAGATCCTAAATTCTACAAATGTTACAATATGTCATCGTATAAAACATATTCTGAGATATAAATAATCTGCTTTCTAGAGAGTGTGTCTCTTTGTGTATGTGTGAGTGTGTATATGTGTTTTCTCTAGCCTAGAGAAGCTGACACATCATCTCACAAGCTTGGTTAATATTCAATGCAAGGATTTTATTTAAGAAGAAAAATGACAGGGAAAGGGAAGGGTTAAATTTATGAAATAAATAATGTGCCAAGAGGAGCTCCTAGAAACATGAAACACTTGAATTACCGAAATCTTACCTCATTCTTTATTTCTCCCTATAATTAGACAAAAGAATATGCTGATATTCAAGCAATAAATGTTTGTTTCGGTCTTATTAACCTAACCTAATTAAAGAAAAGCAAATTCCCCAGATGAGATGTGAAACCTGATAGACTAGCCTAAGAGAGTGGGGACGTGTTCTCCCCAACATCTACCATATGTCGCCACAACCATAGTTATTGAAATGAGTCGAAGTGGATTTTTCACTCATGGTTAAAACATTTATTTCATAGGAGGAAAAAAAGCCCTGTATTTCTACATATAAACTTTGAAATAATTTAAAACCAGAATAAATCTTAAGACCCAGCTAAGAAATCTCAGTTGGGCTTTACAAGGTACCAGCATTTTTGCCAATGGAGATATGGCTAAAACTGGGACAAATGAGTGGGACAGGGTTGTTTGGATACTGCTTTTTGTGATTCGAGTGTGGAAGAACACTATGGAGTAATGAGTTAGCACTGTCAGAAAATGCTTATGAGACAAGGACAACAATATAATCTTCTAGAAAAGTCCCTCTATTAGATGTGTGAACTTGGACAAATTATTTTACCTTTTTTGAGCTTTAATTTCCCCACGTGTTAAATGAGAGGATTGTACAAATTTCATTCTATCTCTAGCACTAAATCATTATCATTATTTTATCTTCTGTTGGGCAAGGCAATTTGACATTTAAAACTTCTACATTCAAACTGTTATTTTGAGTCTTCAATCCAGTAACTATCTAGGACCCATATATCTAGATAGTCATTCCTGAATCACAAATGAAAATATAGTAACGAGCACAGCTGTCAAAGATAGGTAATGAAATTTGTGGATACTATTATGATTTTTCCATTTTGTAGATGAGGAAACACAAGTAGGTAAAGTAACTCATCCCAGGTGAGAGGTGAAGTCAGAACATGCATAGCAGACTGTTTGATTTCAGATACTACACTTTGAATCTATATGCTGTGCTGACCCCTTCTAAGTTTTTCATGGTGATGGGTGGGCAAGCTGAGACACAAAAGCATGCTTTAGCAAAATCTGTTCCAGAGGTGCCAAGTAGATCAACTTGGTAGATTAGAGATGTTAGGAAATAACGAGAAATGACAGAGTGATGCCAAAGAAAGTGGATGATGATAACTGATGGAGACAGAGAGTGTGGTGGGAAGAACAGTAGTTTATGGGGCTGGCCTGGTGGTCGAGTGGTTAAGTTCGTGCGCTCCGCTGCAGGCGGCCCAGTGTTTCGTTGGTTCGAATCCTGGGCGTGGACATGGCACTGCTCATCAAGCCACGATGAGGCAGCGTCCCACATGCCACAACTAGAAGGACCCACAACGAAGAATATACATCTATGTACTGTGGGGCTTTGGGGAGAAAAAGGGAAAAAATGAAATCTTTAAAAACAAAAGAATAGCAGTTTATAATTAGGCATAACTGAACTCTAAATACTAGTTGTGCTGCTTCCCAGATGCAGGATCTTGCAACAGTCATTTAACTGAATCTCTGTTCTTTCATCTGTAAAATGGTCATAATATTATAAACTTGCTCAGGGTTATTGTAAGGGTTAAATTAGATGAGATATATATATATAAAGTGTCTAGTGCGTCTATACTAGGGGCAGGGGGCGGTCATGGAAGAATCATAGCAAAGTCACAAGGGTAGAACTCACATGTTCCCAATAGTTTGTACCACAGTATCTTAGAATATTTTTGTTATTATTCTTTGGATGCCTGATCTAAGAAGGCTTCCCCTCCCCATCTGGATTACAAACCTCTTGAAAACAAAGACAGGGTCTGCTGTGGTCTGTGTATGCACAATAGCCAGGTGGTACCAAGCGCATGGTGGCAAGAACTTAATAAATACTTCCTGAGCGGTATTCTGAGGGTATCCCTACAACTCTGTGTATTGGGATGGAATAGAGACTGGAAAAAGGGAGATTAGCTAGAAGGCTGCTGGGAACGACAGAAACATTTCCATTTTAAACCTACCAAGTCAGCAGTTCAGAGTCTATATTGATTTGCTTTTCAAAAAGAATATTAATTTCCCTTTAAAAATGTGGGTGAAAGACTAAACAAATTGGACCTTGGATTTATTTACTAAGATGCAGTCCCTGATTATTCTCCTCTTTAAATCATCCCACCGCCATACTGCGGGCCCTTCCAAACATTAATATTAATGTCGCCTTGCTTCCAGTAGAGGCTGGTGGATGTGGCATTTTATAATTCAGAAGTAAAAGTGAAAAGGGTCTCACAGTTTCAACTCCAGTGCCTTTACTGTGCCACTTGAGGAAAAGGGAAATTGAAGTGTACAAAAGGGATCCAAAAATTAATAATATTTTTCTTAAGATAATTAATCCTTATGAAAATGTTCCAGATTTCTATTTGAGCAAAAGAATGCTTAATGTCCAGTTTCACTTCTGATCACACTTGTGTTCATGTGGACATAGTTTCACCATTTTTTTTTTTGGTTGAATTCATCCTTCCATTCATTCATTCATTCAACAAATATTTTTTGAGTGTCTTGCATTCACCAAGCTGGAGGTAGTCATGAACTCAATAAAGTTCCAGCCCTCAGGCACAATTTGAAATCTGTTCCTCTCAGTCCTGTAGAAACTGGCAACACAAGGTTAAACTGTAATTAGTTCACCCAACGGATGATAATTGAGCACCAACATAAATCAGGTACTGTGCTGGTCCTGGAGTTATGTACCAATGAATAACACTGGATCTCTCTCGGGGGGCTATCAGTCTAGCGGAGGCAGCAGACACACAAAGAGAAAACAGGGGTTGATAAAGGATATACAGTCCTGGAGAGCAGTAGCAGTTTGCTAGGGAAAGGTCAGGGAAGATGGGAGGAGAAAGGCATTTCAACACAAAAAGCATCATGTGAAAAAGACAACAGGCCAAAGAGAGTATGGAGAGTGCTAATAGAGAAAGTAAAGTACTTATGAGTATGAAAATAGGAATGGAGTGTAGAAGCCAAAATGAAGCAGTGCAGGACGTTGGAGAGATAAGCGGTTTCAGAATGTATGAGCCTGGTATGCCATATCGAGGAATTTGGACTTGGTCCCTCATTGCAGGATAAGCTCCTTCTGGAGCAGGATTCCAGTTTATTCTGCTTTCTTTGTGTACCCTTCATGGCTGGTGAAGGTTGAATAAGCGCACAGGAGTGGAAGGATATGCTGAGTGAGTGACGGAGGCGGGCAGGGTATAGAGGATGGTGATGACGCGAGCTGATTTTTCCTTCAGAAAAAGTGCTCTGGCTGTATGGAGCACGTGCTCATAGGGAACAAGGCTGGAGCCGGCAAACTTGTTAGCGGACCATTGCATTGATCCCAGCAAGAAAATATGGTGTGAAAACTAGGATGGTGGCATGATCATGGGATTTTCAGCCAATTGGGAATAGGAACACGTTTTTGCAATCTTCAGTGTAGTATTCATATATTTAGATTTTTTTGTTTTTGATTTTTGTTTATTTGTTTGTTGGTTGGTTTGTTGGTTTCTTTTTTTGCAGAATTCTCAAAGTTTTATTTATTCCTTTTTCTCCTTTCCTGCTAAAGAGTTCCCCCACCTCCAAAATATGCTTGCGTGGTCCCGATATCAATGTCAGACACATAGCAGACATTTTAGAGACAAGTTGTGTTTTGGTAACTAACAATCATTTTGAAGCATTTACTCTTCAATTCCATATACATTTCCCTCTTAATATATCTCATTGAGATAATGAGTATTAGCTTGGTATTGAGCTGTGGTTCAGAAGTATTTGCTTACACTACGATCTTTAAGTCCCAAATCTATACTACAAAACCTCTTCTCCAGGCCTTGCTTCCCTCCAATATTGTCTTCTTACTAGTTGCAGAAATGACTAAGTGGCATGGCACCTCTCTGCACTCCTAAGGTCCTGCACGTGTCTTGTCTTTGCTGGCCTACTTCCGATTGACAAAATCAGCATTCTCTATGCTCCCTGGTAATGATGAGGGAATCTTAAACTCCTGACAGTGGGAAGTTACTTCCTCTTTGAAGTCCAACATGACAAAAATTTCTGCCTTTTAGATTGTCATGAAGATTATTACAAAATATCCCTGGAGGCAGTCGAAGCAAACTATTAGTGCCATGAGAAAAACAAAGTTCTATGGGAGCTTGGCAGAGAGTCTTGAAAGTCTCTTCCCTCAAGGAATTTTTAATCTCTCCAAAATATTAAATATCTATGAAGATGATATAAATGACAGAGGTTTTAACAGAGAGAGATCATGTCCTGTAGTGTTTTTAGGGAGGAAATTGTTTTAGTGCTGAACTTTAATGGATGGGATGCTTGATTACTGAACACTATAGGAAAGCAATTCCTGACAAGGAAATGCGGAGACAGGGCACAGAGGGGAGGGAAGCATGAAGTTCAGTAAGATGTGGCCATAGGATCAGCGTAGAGAAGGGGAGGAGGTGGAATAGAAAACTATGGTTAGGTTATAGTGTGGAGGGTCTTGTCTGATAGGCTGAGGGTCTGCTTGTACTTAGCTGAGCAGCAAGTGCAGAGTGCAGAAGCATTGCTGTGGGAGGAGCATGCTCTGTGCGCTCTGGTTAGGGACAGAAAGCTTCAGGTGGGAGGTGGGGTCTTTTTAACGATCCTTGATCATTCACATAGAGTGTGAAGGACATTCCACCCAGAAGGCAGAACAATGTGCCTAAAGGTGTAGAGGTGTGAGTGCACCAGGTCCACTTGGGAATTTAAAAATAAGTGGTTGTAACCACCATGTGTACCTCTCCACGGCTGATTCTGCTGGTCTTTCATTTGGAGAGACAGAAAGATGAAGGCTAAGCAAGAAGCCAAAATGCTCATCATACCCAAAGATAAAACAGGGGAGTGATGGGTAATGGTGGGGTGCAGTGACTGCCAACATCTATGCCTCAGTCTCAAAAGTGACTGTGTCTCGGGTCCCCTAATCGCATGCTCTAACGTGTCAGTGTTCCCTTCCACTCGTGTTTTCACCATATTTCCTTTACTGCCCATTCCCCCTTACCTTCTGTCACCCTGGTACAATTTCCTTTTCTCATGGGACTTTGACTTTTTTTTTAAATCTCTTCATTCCCATTTTGGCCTTATATGACCCTAATTCTGTGTCTATAATAAGGCCATGCTAATTCGTGCTGTGAGCTTATGAGTTTTCTTTAAGCATGGAGAGAGGTCATGAGACTCAGTGAAGGGATGTTTCTCTCTTCCTGCAGTGGCTGCTCTATAGTTCTGACTGATTCACTTTCTCATTCATCAGATGGCTTCGCAGAGAAGTGAGTGGCCAGATCTGGGTCTGGGTCACAGGCAAGAGGAGAGTAGGATGAGGATGGAAATGGCTGAGGATGGGAGTCGGCCAGGAGGGAGGTGAGGCTGATGGACAGTGCCACTTGGCCTATTGAAACGCCATCCGCTTTGTCACCAAGCGGCAGAGGCCAACAATTTGCACGACGTGATTAGTACAGGAAAGCAAATTAAACAGTTATTAAAGGGAGGCAATCAATTGGTACCTGGCAGTAGGCTGTGAGACGATCTGTCAGTCTCCTTTATTAATTGAAGAACTGCCTTCAGGGGAGCCCTTTCTGAGTAGGATTACTTAGTTACACCAAAGGCCCAGTCTCTTAGCAAGTAGCCTTTCATTATTATTAGCAATAATACAACAATAACAATAATATTAATAGCAAATATTATTTTTCTGGAATGGTAAATCTTGGAGGGTTTTTTTTATTATTATTATCATTACTGTTGTTATTAGTGTAAGAAATTCATCTCCCTCATGCTGGGCTCTAATTACCATTTTTATGAGTACTATATATTCTTTTACTTAGGCAAAAGGATTTATTTATGCAGGGACTTTTCCCCTCCCTGCATTGCTACTCTGAAGCTTAACTGTTTATAAGGGGAGCAAGCTGGACTGACAAGAGGGCCATATGTGTCATCAGTGGAAGGTTGCATTCTCAAATAATAAGCAAGGTGGCTGCAGTGTGATTGAACACATGATGGCATGTAAGCATGGGTTTGGAGTTTCCTTTCATTTATTTCATCCAAGCATAAGCTAGACAATGACTAGCTGTATTCTGGCAAGGATTTCAGCACCAGCTGAGAAATTGGACTGGTCCTTTATGGTTCCTTCTAACCCCAAGAATCAGCAATTCTATGTTTGATGATGCTGAATGAAGAATACCTAAATAATCAGGAGAAAGCTATGCCACTTCTGGAAAAACGATACTGCTAGATTCCTGCTTCAAATAATTACAACGAGAACTTCTTTTAGTGAGCTCCTAATCCTTGGCCAATGAGGCAACGTCAGGAACACTACCTCTATCAAACCTAATGTTTGAGTTAAGGAAGAAAGTTAAAGAGTATTCTCATGCTACTCAGGACATTGTGTGAACAGCTCAAGAATGATACAGACATCAGATATACCCAGCGGTCATTTAAGAGCAGCTTCTAGCAGCTGAGATCCAGAGTGGCCTGAAAAATTTTAGGCAGGTGTTTGTGTGTGTGTGTGTGTGTGTGTGTAGCTGGCTGTCTTTTCATCTCATCTCTCTGTCTCTCTCTCTCTCTCACGCGCACACACACAGATTCCCCTCTTTGTCTTCCACCCTTTTCTCCCAATTGTCTCCAAAGGGAGTTTCTTTATCCCAATTTGTGAACCACTTCCTTTCTTTGTCCTTTGTCAAGACCAGTCCTTCTCAGATTTATTTCAACTTCAGTGTATCTATGAATCTCTGAGGATTTTGTTGAAGACGTCTTGGGTGGGCCTTGACATTGTGTATTTCTAACAAACTCTTAGGTGATGAAAATGCTGTTGGTCAGTGGACCACACTTGGAGTAGGAAGGCTTTAAACCAGCCTACTTGTCTTTTTACCTTGTCCTTTCTAAGACTGACTAGAGAATAACATAATCTTCCTCTCTCTCCTGGCCTCCACTAGAAGTTCTATAAGAGGGGCAGCTACATGGATGAGTATACATGATTCACAGCAGGAGGAGACAACAGTGGACTAGGCACAAGCCCCCTGCTCTTGCCTGACAGGCATGCTGCCTTGTAGGCCAGAGGCAGAGAATGATTCAGAATGTTATCAGTCCAGTTACCAAAATTGTTGAATTAAAAGTCTAAAGACTTGAAATTCTATAAACCCACACACTTGAAAAGCCAAACTGGGCAAAGATCTCAAGGCATATTTTTTTATGCTATTAAGAAACAATCTTCTGCAAAACCTTTACTATCAACTTACAGGAAATTTGACAGTGGGTGCTATGTTCTGCCCTATAATTTTATTTTTATATCATCTTAAAGCTCTTCTTTACGAGGCACACTAGAGAACTGTGAAGAAATGGAGAGACAAAGATGGAAAGGGGGAAGAAAAGTTGTGCCACTTAGACTTAAACTACCACTCTGAGTGACGAGAGGGAGGGACGAGAGACACAGCGTCAGCACCAGACTCCAGAAATTCAGGAGTGGTAGTTCTATTGTTTATAGTGAAAATCTTTGAAGGAGTAAATCAGAGGAAAAAGAAAATGGAAACAAGGAATATGGAAGGTTGGAGAAAGTTCATGGAGAGGCAGAATCAAGGCAGATTCTAAAGCAGATGATGGAGAAGAGGACAATTAAAAGGAGTGTTCCTATTTCGAATAATTTGTACACATAAAATTATGTTTCAGTAAAATACATTGAGAGCAAGAGCTTCATCTTATATTTAACTTTGGGTCCTCGGAGGCTGGTATGGTACTTGACACATAATATATGCCAAATAAATGTTTGTTGAATGTAAGGATAGATAAATAAATGGTAATGTACCATCAAAATTCTTAGCTATATTCAAATCTCAATGTAGGGAGTATTATTTAAAAGAGTGAGATATTGAGCTGGCACTCGTTATTTTCATAGATAGATATTACTCTATATAATGTAGTAGAATTTAATCTGTGTCTTGATTTGATAAGAGTGGAGCAAGCAGGAGAGTAAGCTTAAGGTGGAGAAGGTGTGATTTAAAGAATAATAGATACTCATATTAAACGTTCTTAGCATATACAAGCAAAGAAACCAAAAAGAAAACAAATAAACAAATAGGCAGGAGGAAACTTTTGGAGTTGATGGATATTTTATTACTTTGATTGTGTGATGGTTTTATGGGTGCATGCATATCTCCAAACTCATCAAATTGCATATACTAAATATGTCCAATCATTTTGGTATATCAACCATACTTTGATAAAGCTGTTAAGAAAAAGAGAGTCAATGAAAATAACAGGAGAAATGCATGAAGAATTCAAACCAGGAAAATAAAAAGCACTCGCCCCCCAACCCCTCAAAAAAAAAACAAAAATTTAAAAAAAAGATGTTTATCCCTTCAATATTGGTGCTTTATTAATGATCACAGCCATCAAGGAAATAGAAAAGAAGATTCTTACATTCCTGTAGAAATAACAAGGAAGGGAGCGACATTTGGCCCTCTACTCCATTTTCAAAGAAGAAAAAACTGCAGTTGTCTACTATGCATCTCTTTACAGACTTTTTGACATCCCAGAATCCTGACGTAAGATTGTGGGATAGGGAAATTTCAAGAGCATTGTTTGCATGTAAGGTAGAGAAATCAGTCCAGATGGCAAAAATTCTTGCTAATCGTGTGTCTCCTGCCTGTCTTCCCCTCCCAAATAAGAACCAGGAGGCAGCGAGAGCGTCACTCAGTGAAGACCAACAGCTGGAACCAGGACAAAGCCTAGTGTATCTGTATTTGTTGAGGTCCCCGCTGGCCCACTTTGGTTTCAGCCACAAAAAATATAACGCATTTCAGCATAAACATATAACAAAGATCAATTGTTACCAACTAAATGACAGCTGCGAGAGGACGGAGGGAGGAGCCTCTGAGGAGATGCTCCAGGTCTCCCTGGAGACAGCTCATTTGGGTTTACATCCTGAAAGGAGATGCAGGTACTCTTCTTTATAACCAAAATAATCTTTGTGATATTGCACATGTTGTCTATTATCTTTCTCTAAGTTTCTGTTTTTCCATATCTTTTTGCATTTCATACCAAGAAACCTTCTTGAATACCATTTCAATAATCTCTCCAACAACCTTGTTTTCCTGATGTGTCCAATTAGTTATCTACATAAAGATATTTAGGAGAAGAAAGCCCACACCTTCTTAACTGCCACTCTTCGTACTTCAAGTTAGTCAGGTCCAGCACAGGTCATTAGCATAGAGCCCCATCTGAGGTGGCCTTGAGTGAGGTCCCAGCAAACACATTTGATTGCTTAAGGGAACAGGGTTAATTGCCATCCTCAATGCTTATAAACAGAGAGAGGTAAACGTGCCTCACCAGCTCACAAATACATGAAAATCTAATTACCCAGCTAACAGACTAGATGTAGTTTGGGTTTATATCCTCCTTTTTCTAAAGTACACCAACAGATGGAAGGGTGAAACAGGTGAGAGTTGGCTCACACCGAATATACCCTTTTTCGATTCTGGAATGTTTTTAGCTTCATCTTTAAAATTTGTTGTTTATTTCATTTTCTTTGTTTGCAGGCTTGAGAAATTAGTCATTTTCCCAGAGAAAATCAGATAGTGAACATAAATCATTCAATCTCTAAGTCATTTATTTTAAACCATCTTAAAGTTCTTCTCACTTTCCAAAGTTCTTATCATCTACGGACTGAGAGAAGAATGGATGGCTACACTCTTCTTGCAGATAGACAGTTACTCACATAATTTAAAATCCTACTGGACAAGTAATTATACATCATCTCCCCCTTGATGCCTTCTACCAAGTAGGCAGAGACAGAAGCTTTGAAAGGGTCCAGGGTACTACATTAGGAGAGCTGTGTCCTGCTATCTTTACTTACAAAGGAAAAAAGTGCTTTCATCAGAGATTTTACCTAGCAAGTGGGCAGTACATATGAAAGAAGGGGATGAATATTGTATTCATTTCTCCTTAACAAGACTGTTCTAAAACAAAGTGGCAAAAAAGCATAAAATGGTAGGGATGTACATCAGCTAATTGGAAAATGAGAATAATTTACATTACCGTGGCATCTACAAAAGTCACATAACCTCTTCAGACCAAACATTAAGTCTTTTTCATCTGTAGGGTGAGGAAAATAATTCTATACTCCAAATTTTTGTTTTGTTTTTGAGGCAGGGGGGAATTAAATGATATTAGCTCAATGACTAAAAGATAACGCTTACTAAACAATCATTATTGTTAATATTTCATTTTTGTAAAGTTTTGAACTAGAATATGGGCTCCTAAGCTTTTTATTACCAAGTATCCATTTGTTTTCTTTTTTTTACTCAAGACCCTACATTTGGGAATATTTTCATACCAAACCTGCTATGTTAGTCAAGGAATAATTAAATTGTTCTCCTGTTTTTACCTGTGCAAAGACATAGAGCTGTCAATTAGAGCTTCGGATCTTTGTGATATGACTGTAACCACTGAGTTCATATTCCAATCCACAGTAAAGGAGGATAATATTTTAACTAAATCATGTTAAACTATGTAGTCTCATCTTGGAGGAATATGAGCTGATTATTAAAAATATATCAAGGACCTAGGTTTTCAGAGGTCTTGGGCAAGGACACACATCTGCAAAGCCACTTTTATAACTAAAGCTCAATGTGGTTGAAGGTTCTTAGATGCTAAATAGAGTCAAGGTAAAGATGTGCAGTGTAATTTCAGGGACATCAGAGGGTATCTGTATCCTTCCCAAATCCCATCAACTGGCTAACACCTGCAATTTGGCTTATAACTTCAGAAACAGGATCACAATTAATGCAAGAATAATAAGAGAGGCAATATTTTAACCTGCTATTCAGTCAACAAACACTTATTGAAGGTCAACTATTTGCAGGCATTTATATATATTATAAATGAAATATTTGAGCTAGGGCAGCAAAAGTGGGGGAAAAGATCTTTGAGCTGTGTACACCTGAGTGATAGAGAACAATAAAGAACACAAAATGAGGATCTGGGGATGGCAAACTGAGCCAATTTCCCTGAAACTGACCAAGGTCAAGACCTCTAGATCAAGTGATCAGGAATGTTTTAAGAGTAGAAATTTTTACTTTGGGCTAATTATGTCAAAATGGCCTTTTTCTAACGTACGTACATGGGATATTTTAATAAGGGCCCTCATCCACTTTTCAAAACTTCTTGCTACTTCAACTTCCCAGGCCACATAGGTACAGTAGAGTTCCTTCAATCCAGTTGTTGGGATAAGGTGACATGACTGGCTCCAGCCGTCTTGTCCACTTCAAAAATCCAAAAGGTCCTGGAGATAATGTAGCTCTGCCTCATTGCAATCATTGGGAATGTAAGCTGACAGGGAGGAAGTGACCCCTAATTCTTAACCTCTGTCCACACAAGGAGCTGTGGATAGAATGGTGGAGCACAGGGTTCAATTCTTGGCTATCACTAGTGTCAGGGACAGCTCTCCTTGCGAGAGGCACGCTTGGGTGCCTACCACTGGAGGCAGAGGGGAGCCTCAAACCCCAACTCATGGTGGAGCCCTCAGCAGGGCTCGCGCACAAGATGACGCATCATGGCTTGCAAGCCCCACTCAAAATGTGTTCTTAAAAGACCCCAGACATATAGATTACCTGCATTTGAGAGAAGCTTCCATATGTATATTTGTCTACTCACACCTTTTGTAGATTCTCAAGGACTGTACATATTTTTTAGAATATACACTGTTTCCTTTTTTTCCCTTAAAACTTTCAAGTGCTTTGTCTCCAAGCATACAGAAAACATTTTAAAGCTCTGTGCACTGAGAGAAATAGGGGTGATAGAAGCATTAATAAGATTGCAAGCCTGCCCTCTCAGCTCTCACCATTTCCTAAGAGAAACAGACTTGCATCAACCTCCAATGAGATCAGTATGCAAAGTACAGAGGAGGAAAGGACTGTTAACTCTACCAGATGGGGCCAGTAGTCAGGAACGGCGTCCAAGAGGAGGTGTTATGTGAAAAGAGGCTGAGCAGAAGTTTACAAGGAAGGCAAAGAGAAGTGGCCAAGGTGGACCACCTGGGTGCATGGGGTATTGCAGGAATTCTAGTGATCTGGTGTGTTTCCACCGTACGCTGCTTGTGGCGTTATTTCTGGAGGTAAATGCTGTAAGAGAGATGGAGATCTGATGAGGAAAGACTTTGCATTCAGTGCCAGGTAATTTATACTTATCCAAATGATAAGGTAGGACTGATATGGGCTGAATTGTCTCCTCTTAAGTTCTATGTTGAAGTCCTAGCTCCCAATACCTCAGAATGTGACTGTGTTCGGAGACAGGGCCTTTAAAGAGGGGATTAAGTTAAAACGAGGCTGTTATGGTGGCCCCTAATCCAATCTGACTGTCGTCCTTATAAGAAAAGGAAATTTGGAGGCACAAGGCGACACCAGGGATGCGTGTGCACAGAGGAAAGTTCATGTGAGACCCAGTGAGAAGGTGGCAGTCTACAAGCCAAGGAGAAAGGTCTCAGAAGATATCAGACCTGGATCATGGACTTCTATCCTCCAGAACTGGGAGAAAATAACTCTCTGTTGTTTAAGTCGCCCAATCTGTGGTATTTTGTTGCCACAGCCCTAGAAAATTAATACAGAGCCTTTATCATCAAAGGAGGCATTTTCAAATAAAGCATTGGTATGTTCAAATTGGGCCTTTCGAAGTCTCAATATGTTGATGTTGCAATCCTTTCATCATCTCAATAACCTGAGGTAGTTTTATTCTGTTTTGTTTTACAATCTCTTTTTTGGACCTTAAAAAAATACAGTCACAAAAGATATCTTATTTTTTCCACTTTAACCAAGAAATCAATGGATCTAGAAAGTGAACCCCAGCATACTGAAACCAGTTTGTTGTTGTTAATGCCATCAAATCGATTCTGACTCCTAGAGACCCTGTGTACAGCAGAGTGGAACTGGGCCAGATCTTGGTGCACCATCCTCTCACCCTCCGGTGCTATGTCAGACAACACTCCACTGCTATTCAGAGGGTTTTCATGGCCAACTTTTTTGGAAGTGGGTGGCCAGGTCCTCCTTTCTACTCTTAGTCTGGAAGATCTGCTGAAACCTGTCCACCATGGGTGACCCTGCTAGAATTTAAAATACCAATGACATAGCTTTCAGCATCACAGCAACATGCAGCTGCCACAGTATGACAACCAACAGACATGTGGTGTGGCTCCCTGACCAGGAAACGAATCCAGGCTGTGGCAGTGAGAGATCTGAATCTTAACCACCAGACCACTAAGGCTGGCTCTCAAACCAGTTAGTGCCATAATTATTCAGTACACCACACAACATTTCCAAGCTGGGGAGGGATGCGATTTACCTCTGGCAAGAAGAACAGAACTATCAAATCTGTAATAAATAGAAATCCTTTTACCTTTCACACATTTTCATAATTTCCCCTGCTGCTTCAGCTAATTAATTACCAATGCTATTTGTGTTTAGACAAGGGGGTTTGTCTCCTTCACAGCCCATCTGCTTCTTGGTAACCTTGCTGTGAAGTCACTGCAAAGAGGAGTTGCTGATAAAGCTATCATCTCCATGGCAACCCGCTGCTATGTCACAAACACAGGAGTGTGACCTCACTGCAGTTAAAAGGAGAAATCAAACTGGTGTCTGTTGTATGAGGCGATAAGAGTTTTTAATCAGACACACAGCTTATTTATTTTTTTCAGAAATATAGGAGGGAAGGATCCTTCTAGAGAAATGTTACTGCAATAACCTTGACACTAATTACTAAATATTAAACGAACATTTTAATATTAAGAGTGCAATAGAAATGTGCAGCTGGTTATAACTGGGTGAAATGTCCTATGTAAGTATGATACTGATTCAGAAAGATCTTTTCATGTCTATAAAATGTGAATTTCTCCCTTCTTCAATTGCCTTTGCATTCATTTCTGTGGGCTCATTAGTAATGACAACAATTAACATTTAACACTTGCAACCTGCTATATCTAACAACCCATGAGGTAGGGACCATTGTCTCCATTTTACAGATAAGAGCACTGAGGCTTAGGTGGAGGGGCACGCAGCTGGAGTGGTGGAGCTAGGTGTGGAGCCCAGAACTACGTCTACTAAGTCAGGGCTCCTCCCCACCATGCTGTCCTGCCTATCTGTGAACCACCTGCCCCTCAACACAAGCTTGGCAGTAGATTCTTTTTGCTGGAAATAGAGTTTTCAGAATAAGAATTTAGTTTCATAAAACCTTACCAGTTTTCAGACATTGACGAAATTTTAGTAATCAAAGAAATGCAGGATATCAGAATTTTGTCTAATTATTTTATAGAGGAATAAATTTAGTTATAAAGGACTTTTACCCAAAGCAGCTCAGGGATTATCTGCTGCTCCTTTGATTGTTTAGAGTACAGTCACAAGCTTTTCTTGTGATGTCTGTGTCTATCCCACTTTTTTTAGCAAGTGCAAATGACAGTGGTAGTGCCGTAGAGTGGCCAGTGGGCCCTCCATCCAAATGCCTCCTGACAGGTCACCCGAAGTGCACACAAGGGGTGCTTGCTCTGCTCGGACAACCTCAAGGCAGGTCCCAGTCCTTTTCTTCTACCAATGCCTCTTGAAATCCCATCCTATGTAGACATTCTGGAGCTACCAAAGGGAAAAGGAAAGCACAACAAAACAGCAACAGAAAAGCGTCAATGTGGTTTAAAATACCAGTTTTGTGATTCCTTTTACTTTCTTGACATGGTAATTTAGGACTAGTCACAGTTTCCTTGAAAAAAATCAGCTTGAGATTCTTCCTTAAGGAAAAATAATACTCTATTTTATTAACTGGGATTAACAGAGTATAAATTAAGTAGGGGCTAATTCAGTGATTTTTTCATTTGTCGCCCTTTTGGCTCTATACAAGTTAATTTCTTTAACATCTAACTAATGAGACCTTTATTTGTCCTGCAGACATTCTATGACTGTTTGTTATACATCTCCTAGCAAAGATGACACTCCTGGTATGATATTTACCAAGCTTGAGAAAGTAAGCGGCTTCTTCCTTCCTTATTGCCTCCATTTGTACAGCAGCCCATATACCGAAGGGGAGTTATGACGTGTAGCCACAGAGTGTCTCTCCTAGAGGAGGGCTAAACACACTGAGTGAGAAGGTGAATTCTGAAATCGACCCGCAGCAACTGTTACCATAAGTTCTGATCAGCCTGTTATTTTCTTCCTTGGATGGCTGGTTAACTAGTTACTCAGTTGTATGACGCAGGCAGTAAATATTGTAACGTGGAAGTGCTGCATCCCTCCAACTGTCAGGGAGCTGAGGCAACAGCATTCATTGGGCATTTGCTGTGTGTGTGCATGCACTAGACACTGGTAAGGGAAAACCAAGAAGAGAGTGTGTGCAGCCCATACGCTATAATTGTTTACAATATTATGGAAGGTTAGCAGGACCAACAGACATCTAAGAGCACAAACCAATGGGCACAGAGTCAAAGATTAGGCCAATTTTGTGTTTCAGAGTTTATATAAGTGCTAGAAATAAAAGTTATCAGACAAACTCTATGTTAGATGGCATTTTTTTTTGTTTTTTTTTTTGGTGAGGAAGATTGTCACTGAGCTAACATCTGTGCCAATCTTCCTCCATTTTATGCGGGACACCACCACAGCATGGCTTTGTGAGCAGCACTAGGTCCATGCCCAGGATCCAAACCTGCGGACCCCGGGCCTCCAAAGCAGAGCACAGGAATTTAACTACTATGCCACCAGGCTAGCCCCTAAATGGCGATTTTTAAACAGGTGATTGGAAAGAAAGAATATAAAAATTGTGGGGCTGGCCCAGTGGTGCAGTGGTTAAGTGTGCACGTTCTGCTTTCGTGGCCTGGGGTTCACCGGTTCGGATCCCGGGTATGGACATGGCACCACTTGGCAAGCCATGCTGTGGTAGGCGTCCCACATATAAAGTAGAGGAAGATGGGCATGGATGTTAGCTCAGGGCTAGTCTTCCTCAGAAAAAAAGAGGAGGATTGGCAGATGTTAGCTCAGGGCTAATCTTCCTTGGGGGGGGCGGAAAAAATATAAAAATTGCAATTCTGAGCATTTAATATGTGCCAGGAACCATGTTAAGCATTTTACATTTTTCTTATCATTTAATCCTTTCAACAAACCTAGGGCATAGGCTTTGTAGTTCACCAGTGAGAGGACTGAGGTTTGAGGAGTTAAGTGACTTGTTCAAATCAGTAGGCAATACATTGGCAAATTTCAGAACCTGTGTATTCCAGAACCTACAAGTTTATGACAAATTGATGCTGCCTGAAAAGATCAGATAGGAAAATGACAGAGGTACAGTACAGAGATGAGAAAAGTAACATCCTGCAGAGAACAGTTCAAATCCCCTTCATTTCACTCCCCTCATTTGGATCGACTGAGGGCAGAGCAGGATGGACTGACTTCACTACAGCTTTGCCCGTGACTCCTTCAGAATCAAAAACGTCTTCCTTTTTTTCTTGTAACACTGGAGAAAGATATGCCAGCACACCATGGTTGAAAGAACTCTCCCTCTTGCAATCTTCCACCTTTGAACACATTCGCCTTTCAGGAATTAACTGAGTTGCATAGAAAGACTCAGCAGGATTAATATATTGATAGAATTGATAGATTTTATTTTGTACTCATATACCTGGGTAGTTAAAACTGTGGTTATTTATAGTCTGCTGTTTAGACGTCTTTACCATTATATAACATCCATCGATCTACAACACTCATGTTCTCAGATATAAATAATTCACTCAACTTGCCTGTAATGTTGTGTTCTTATCTGTCCCTGGAAACATTAAAGAAGGCAAATACCTGGAGTGTTAAGACACTTCAACGGGTGTCCTTGTAGCTGAATAAGTTAGATTTGGATAGATGGGAGCAGGAATCACTGGTTGGCCTTAAAGTTTTGATTATAAATTGGAGGCAACTAGTGGCTCCAGAACATTATTTATCAGGGATGTTGTATGAGCTGAAAGAAGTGTTGTTTAGCTTTTCTTTAGCTATATAAGCTCATATATAATTTTTTTTTTTTTTAAGGAAGATTAGCCCTGAGCTAAGTACTGCCAACCCTCCTCTTTTTGCTGAGGAAGACTGGCCCTGAGCTAACATCCATGCCCATCTTCCTCTACTTTGTACGTGGCACGCCTACCACAGCATGGCTTTTGCCAGGCGGTGCCATGTCCACACCCGGGATCCAAACCAGCGAATCCCAGGCCGCTGAGAAGTGGAACGTGCAAACTTAACGGCTGTGCCACCGGGCTGGCCCCTTTGTGCCACCGGTCCAGCCTCTATAATTTATATTTTTAAGAGAATAAAGCAGGAATGGGATTGAACTATACACACTGTTACATAGTTGTTTTTTTTTTTCACACAACACTGCAGTTAGGACATTAAGTATACATTATGAATAGATTTACTTCATTCATTTTTATCACTGCATAGTGAATTAACCATTTCTTTTTATGGATTTAGATTGTTTCTACTGTTTTCTTTTTGTTGTATAGTTTTTTCTATTTTGCTATTACAAAGAATGCTGCAATGAAACTCTTTATATACATATTTTGCAAAATTGCTGAGTAGCTCTGTGGGGTAAATTTCTAGAAGTTCAATTGTTAGGTCAAAGGATAGGTAGATTTTACAATTTTATAGATATTGCCAAAGGCTGTACAAAATGCATCATTTTAAACCTCCACCAAGATATATCTAGCATTCCAATGTATTTCCCTTCAGCATTAAATTTTTACCATCTTGATGTGTAAAAAATAGCCAAACTTTTAGGTTAAATTTCTTTAATTATGAGTGAGTTTGAATATTTTCTTATGTTGATTGAGCATTGGTGTTTCATGTTTCTGTAAATAGTTTGTTCATGTCATTTTCTCATTTTCCTAACAGTTTTACAATTTTATCTATAAAATTGTTTTAATACTGAAAATATTACTCCTTAGAATATCATGTGGGCTAGAAATAGCTTTCCCAGTTATCATTTCTCTTTTGACTTGGTTTAAGATAATTTGGGGAGTAGTCGAAGTTTTAAATTTTTATACAAATTTATCAATATTTTTTAATGATTTTTTCTTTTTAATTCTCCATCTCAGGAATTTAAGAAAAAGAATCATGGATTTTCCTTTTGTCCTTGTATAATCTCATTCTTTCCTTTTTCTGTTTATATGCGTATTAGTTCTTTGATCTACTCGGGATTTATTTTCATGTAAGATATAAGAAAGTGATACAACTATTTTTTTTTTAGCCACTAGCCTATTGTTCCAGCAACATTTGCTACATAATTTAGCTTTTATTCACCTTTATCATGTACTAAATCCCCTTAGGTATTTATCTCTATGTACGATTTTCCTTTTCCATTGTTCTTTCGAGACTCTGGGCAGTACAAACATTTCGAATGTCGTAGCTTAAGATGTTTGAATAGTTAGCAGTGCCAGTTCCCCATTCATTACTACTTTTCACAGTTCTCCAGACTTTTCTACATGCTTTTGTCTTCCATATAAAATTTGAGATCCTCTTGGTGTGTCGACTGAGATTGTGGTAGTTTTATCGACTTAGAGGGAAATGCTATCATTAGAATATTGAATCTTTACCCAAGAATAAATTATGTATTTCCATTTACCCATTTTTAATTCCATGGGGTAACTGAATAAAATATGTTTTTAATATATTCCTTTCTTAGTGTTCTTCATAACCTCTACAAATTCTTAGGAAAATCTACGTTCATTCAACATCTAACATGTTTTGCTTTTTATTAGTCATTTCATTTTCCATATGTCATTGTTTTATCTTCTCTTCTCATTTAACCTAAGAAAGTTTGAAATTCAACAGCAGCAAGTTAATTCTTCCAAATTCTGAATACTAGCCTTTTAGCTGTGGAGGGTGAATGGCACAGTATTTAAATAATGACTAATGTTCTAAACAGCATAAAGCAGCTGCCTCTCGCTGCTTGTTACTGGTGTACCATCATTACTAGTGCAGGGTTGAGTGATTTGTGTGAAGTTTACTTAAGGATCACTGCCATTATATATTTATGAATAACAGCAAACACTATTTAGGACAAGCCATTCCCTGAGAATTGACACGCCACATCGGGGACTGGATGATCAAATTCCTACGCCTGTGCTTATGGCCAACAATCTGTTTTATAAGCCAGCCTCTGCAAGCTAATGATCACAGTCACTAACCATTCTATTCTCATTTTAATAAAAACTGCAAAGACAGGACAGAATAATAAGAGAAGAAAGGTGATGGATGTACTGTTTAGGCTATCCGTAAACAAGTAAAATCCATTTAACCCTATTTGGAGGAACAACAGAAAAAGTGCAAACTTTTAGTAAAAACAGCAAGACGTTGTCGTTTGTACTCATGTGCTCCTCTGGATTCTAATCCCTTTCTCCAAAAGAGGGGGCAGAAAGAGGTATGACTGCACAGAGTAATCAACTCCTCATGCGTTTTCTCTGTTTCCGTTCTTGGTGGTGTGTTTTACTGGGGGTTAGAATCACTACAGCCTTCTGCAGCTATTCAAATAACCCGATGTTCTTTTCCACTACAAGACTATTTGGTCAGGGAACAATTTTGCTTAGAGTGGAAGGTGCTCTGATCTTGTGGGGGACACGAAGGAACAAAGGACGAACTTAAACTCTTGTCTGACCAGGCTATAGAGCTTTACGAGGGTCAGAAGCCAACAATCTACCTGCTCCCCCCACGCTCCATTTTACCCTTCCTCAATCTTATCTCTTGTCCCTGTGCCTATTCTCTACTATCAAGTCCAGCAGTGCCAACCTTGACAGGTCAATAAGTCGGCTTAGTCATAGAACAAGGTGAATGGAATTCCCTTTGGATATTCACTGGGAGACTGATGTGTCTTAAACTTGTATTTTGTCCACTAACCAGATCCAGAGCTGGCTAAAAGTCTGATGACTTTTATTATCTGAAACATTATTATGTTGTAATATCACCTACTAAAATGTTCTGTTGGTGTTACCTTGGGAAATGGGTTGGGACGGCTGAGGAGATAAGTATCAAACTATGTGTCATCCAGCCCTTCCTTCTTTCAGTGATCTAGAATCATCACAGTAGCAAGGTGGGAGGCAGGTAGAGGCCAAGGATACTGAATAAGATACCCTAATGCAACACAAGAACGATGAGGCATTCTAAACCAGAATGACTTGGGCTTCCTGGTTCTGAATATGGTGAGGAATCATTTTTTGAATGATGGCTGTGTGTTTGTGAGACAGTAGTTCACAGGAACAGGAATCTCTCATGGAATTTATGTAGTTTCTCAGGAATAAAGAAGATGCGTGCATTGAATTGAAAAATGGGAAAAAATATGGAACTATCACAAAAGCCCAGGACAAATTACCAGAGCAAGTTGGGAGATTCCAGTCCTCTCTGTTGGGCATATTGGCAAGAAGTTGGCACTCTCATCAAAGAATCCTCCTGGAGATCATATGGCTGTGTTTCCTCTCACCTGGCAGAGCTGCGAGTCTGCTTTCTGGGAATCCTGTGGGACCTAAGACTGTCCTTCAGATGTCTAAATCCATTTTGATAAAATAATGCAGAAATAAACCAGAGAACAATAGCTTCTGATTGTTCCCCTGGCACTGTCCCTGCTAGTTCCATGATATATTCTACAGAAATGAGACATTCAAGGAAAGTTAGGCTTATCAGTCCAGAGCAGAATCCAGAATAACAATAAAGCTATTACATCACTATTTATTCTCCACACAGTGTAACTCTAGACACATTTGCCTCGTCTCTTTCCTTTCTCAGGTGAAAGGTGATTGGTAAGTAAATTTAATCATGCTGTTGAGGTCCCATCTTTGACTTCCTTTGCTCTTATGATTAAGATCAAACTTCTTAACTGGGCCAAAAGGATCTTACATAATTGGGCCTCTCCCAGGGTCTCCAATCTCTCTCCTATGGGTTCTTCTTTACTTTTTGGTATCCAGCCACATTCACCTTCTTTAGCCTCATGTACTCTTGTTACTTCCTGCTATCCCAGGGCATTTTTGTGTGACATGCCCTCCACCTAGATTCCTTTCCTTCTCCTTTTTGCTCTTCACTTTAAGACAACATTTGGATCTTGGGTTAAAAATTAATTTCTTGGCAAGGCCCTTGGACCTCCCTGGACAGAGAAAATATTATAGATTTTTGGAACACCATATACTTTTCCATAGTGGCACTTGTCACCATTGCATTCTCACATTTATTTATACGATTTGATCCATGCCCACTCCCCCCACTAGACTCTAAGCAATTTTGAGGAGACAGAAACTTGCCTGTGTTGTTCACTATTGTATCCCTAATGCCTACAATGGTTCCTGGCATATAGTAGGTGCCAAAAAAAAAAAAAAAAGCATCAAATGAATGTTGACTTTAACTCATGTCTGTATCTCCATCAAAAGTGCCTAAGATCTTTGGGGAGCAGCAAAATCTCCTGCAGTGATGTTTCACTGGCTTGGCTACAGAGGGAAAATAGGATATGGGTGTTCTCTGCTGCCCTTAAAGTACCATCAGCTGAGCTGAATGAGAGATGGTGAATTCAGGAGTGGTGATTCTTTACAAAGAGAAGCAATATAATTTACTGGTTGCCAAGATAACACTTCAAAATCTCCAAGAAAAGAGTGGCAAAATAAACCTATCAAAGAATCATAGAATGTTAAATCTGGAAGAAATGTTCAGCATTATGCAAGAATAATCTATCTCTTTTGAAAATGAGAAAGCAGAAGCCTAGCAGTGAGGAATTAGGACAAGATTCAAAGATTCCTTAGGTGTAATGCATGCTCTCTTTGCCACACCATTATGCTTCTAAAAAATAGTCACTCCTGAGACACTTGGGCTTTAAAAAAGAAATTGGAAAAATAGTCAATGGAATTCATACACTGTAAAAAGATCATCTGTAGTCTTGTTTTTTTCTTGCCATACAAATGCAAAAAAAATAATAACTGAATATTAACTCTGAAACATGTGGAGAATGGCAGTATGGCAGTCGCCCAAAAAAGCTTTTACTGTTTCTGGAATGTTTGTTTGGATACATTAAAACTATTTTTTTAATGTAAAAGGCAGTGTCTCTCCTGCTCCCTCCAAATGAGAGATGATAAATGACAGGGCAGGAATTATAGATCAGGACCCCATTTCGGGAGCCAGCCAATCATCTAGTCAGGGATTCCCTGGGCCTTATGGAAAGTTTTGCTTCTCTAGCAATCCAGTTTCAGGGAGTTAATTTCTGCCAAGGTTTTCAGCAGACACACCTAAATATAGTTCTTTAAGCCACAGTAATTTGATGACCCAAATTCTAAAGCTGAATTATAAACCAAAAACTTCGACATTGAGCTTGATTATAGAATGAAGTTCGACCTAGACCAACAAAAATAAATGAAAACATATGTAAATAATAGAAAGAATGAGAAGAAAAAGTCAATCACCCAATATTCTATAAAAATAAAGCAACATCTAATACAGTGACTGTGTTGTAAGTATAATTTGGGTTAAAGACCCCCCCACACACACACACGCATATACACACACCTTTGAAGAAGATTAGAAGGGAATACAACAGCATGATTCTTGTGGATGTTTTCTGTATCTTTTTGTTATCCAAATTTATTTTTTATTAATTGTTATTTTTATAATTAAAAATTAATTTTTTAAAATGTCACTTAACAGAGCAAAATAAACCAGAGTAAAATCCCCTTCCCACGTCAAACTTTCCATTGCAAATCTACTAATCCAGATTTGACAGATTTGTTCTTTGCCAACCCTCAATTCAACCAGGGAAGTTACGGTAAGATATCACAGGGGTGATGCCCAGAGAAAGCGTTCAAACAGCAATGCGTGTTCCTCTACATAACTCTTAACCAGAGGTGAATTTATTGTCTGACTAATGATGCATAAGCCTCTCACTTTCACGAGCCCCTTCCTAGGCCCTGAGAGGGGCGCTAGTAATATTAGTGTGCTAATATTGAATTCATTTTCTCAAAAGGCCTCTTCTCTCAATGTGTAAGTGTTATGTTCCACAAAATTTAATTCTGACTCTGCTTTCAAACAGGGAAAAAAATAATGCAGGAAACTCCATCTGGTGGTTTCCCTTGGCCATTAACTTGCATCTCAGTGAATGAATGTTCTCTGTCTCACACTTTTGACACTTTCAATCTTGAGCATCCTGAATAAGTCCATATCTGAGTGTTCTCTTGTGTTATCTGTTAAACACCATCCACGTATGGTCCAGCCAGTGATGGATTTCTCTGTAATAAGCTGATTTAGCCCTAGAAATATCTGTTTCTTGGACCTCCTCTTATTTTCTCCAAATATTTGATTTTTCTGTGTCCATTTTTTTTCCAGCATAATGTGTGAATTCTTGCATATGTTTACCTATAGAAGTGTGTTCCCCTTCCAGATCCATGGCTTTTGGCTTTAAGCAGCCATCTGCTGAATCTACCATTGCTGCCCTCAGTGATATAGCTTTGAGGGCAGCATCTTGTGTGAAAGGGAGTCAGTTGGTAACCTCTCTACACTCATGTTTCATAACGGCTTTCCAGGAGACCAAAAAAAAAAAAAAAAATCAATTCCAGACTCTTAATGGGAGGTCCTTTCATCTTTCTCATGTGCTCATTCTCTGTTTCTTTTGTCAAGGCTCAAGACAAGTAGCAGCTGACAAGGAGAAGTTCTGTATCACATTGAATCTCTGGCTCTGTCTTGGGTCAATTTCAAAGGTGCTATATCTCTGGGGAAACATGAAAAGAATTCTCTATTTTTAAAAAATGCTTTACAAAGGCAATCTTTAGTGGAGATGGTAAGTGGCCCTGGAAGAGTCACCAAAGGTTGATTCTTAAAATGAACTTGATATTGACTTGACACTGAAAGATGAAAATGGAGCTGGTGAGACACTTTCTTGCCAGGGAGATGCCACTGGCTTGGCACAGCTTCTGATGAGAGGCTACATTTGAAGGAGAAATTTCTGTCTATACTAGCTGGCAAGACAAAATGGTTCATATAGCAACGTGGCCAGTGGGAGCCATTTTCCTGAGAGCCAGACCTCTCTGTCCAAGGAGGTATAAAGGAGGAGGACGAGTCTTTTGGATACGTTCTTTTTTGTATTCCCTAAGTTCAAGGAGAAAGGACTTGAACTTCTTTGTTATTTTGAATCTTCCTATACCTTACTATCAGGGATAGTAATTGTATAATAATAGCTTAACAAAAACGGATCTAACAGCAAAGCTCTTTTCTAGTAAATGTACATATTAGATCTTGAGCATCTACTATGTGTTGTGTCTCTGGACCAGTTTCTTTGGAGAGTTTAGATATATGAATATAATCTCTACATGATCTCCATGTACTGTATACGGTACCTCCATGAGGTAAATATTGCCTTTTCCCATTTTTCCAGTTGAAGAAACTGGAGCTTAGGGAAGATTGATCTAATAAGTGGTAGATCAGGGATCTAAATGTGACCCCAAGCATGTGTCCGATGTTGCCACATGCAATTTGTCCTCTTTGCCATCAGATAACACTTACCCTCAGGGCATGACTGTTGGTAGAGAAAGTGTTGGTCATATTATGCCCATACTATATTTCCAGAAGCGTTAATAGAAGAGACCATGACAATGATACAAGAGGCATAAGAGAATCATGCTGGAGAACAGGACACTCCAAGTGTCAGTGGTAGTGTTGGCACACAGAGAGATTGGGTTTCCTAATTAGAGAATTCATATACAAAGATTAAATCTGCTTCTCATTGCAACCAAAATCTACCTTTGCCTTTGGAAATCTCTGTTATTTCTAATGCCAGTAATTTATACGGCTTCTAAAAGAAAAGGAGAGGGGAGGAGAGATGGGATGTTCTATCTAGATTCAAAATCAGAGTGGATTGTTGCAGGTATTGACCCAAAGGTATTGTCGCAGTCAGTGACTATAAATAAGAGTATCTGGGGACAAAGTTAAAGCCCATTAGGTTACATTGTACAAGTTGTGGTGAACCTAGGAAAGACAGATGTGAACAAATTATGGCTGGCTCAGCAGGTTCTTAGAAGATGGTAAATTCAGAAAACTTCCAGATTCTCAGTTGTGCCGTGAGCTGTATCTAAACGACCGCTGCATTCTGAAATCTTTGGGCTGAGCAGATGACAAACTGTGTGTGTTAGAAACGGGTTTAGTATTTGCTTTCATGCTTCATTGCATAGCTCATAACCTGTTGCAGAGTGTGCTTGAGAATGAAGGACGAAAGTGTAACAGGGGCTTCCTAACATATGAGAATATTTGTTTCTGCATGCATTTTCCCCTCCCACTTCACTTCGATGACAAATTCTCTAAAATGCAATAAATAATTTACAGTGTTAGTATCACAGCAACAGCAGGCCTGTGTGGTTGGTTGTTGATTTATATCTAAAATAAATGGCATCTCTCAGAATGAAGGACAGTTACGGCAGGATGCATGGTTCCATGTGTTCACTGTTGTCAGGCTGTGCTTTTGTGCCAGCGTGTCTGTGCAGGCACACTTGACCATACCTGCAGCTAGCACAACATGTGTCCATGCCTGGCATCTTCGTGAAATCATTTAAAAAGAGTGCACACAGTATAACCTTATACACACACCTACTCACATCTCACAGAAAGGTAGGAAGCTCTGATGCCAGCACAGCTTTCCCCAGTATAGACCTTCTGTTTTATCCTTTCCAGAGAATAAACTACCCATTGTCTTCTGGGCAGCATTGAGGAGGGACAGGCATTCCCTAAGCATAATTAGAAGAATTATGGGAATTAGAAGGTCTAGCTCAACAGAATTTTGAAAAGATTCTCCTGTTTCAGCTCCACTGTTACCTCACTTCCAGTGGTTCCAGGTGCTACAAATACTGGAGTCCTTGAAGCGGGCAGTCATTTCTACAGGACAAATTTAGTGTCTCTTACGTGTCTATTCTTTTGGTTAAAATTCGGCTTTCTCAGCTCAGTTTGTGTCAATTATCACCAGCTCTTCCACCTTACAGTCTCCAGCGTTTTGTTAAATGCACTGCCTCTCCTTTTCTTTTTGTCCTTTATGCCTTTAAAATATCATTTTGCCTTTTGTCAATTTAGTAAAATTTTGGAAAGGAGCAGAGGTAAATGTGTGTTCACCTTGCCATCTTTAATTAGAAGTGTGTTTTATTCCTTAGCTTTTATCTCTTAAATCTCAATCTTTCCTTGGGGACCCTGGCATGGTACCACGGTATGAACCTCCTTGAATGTTGGTGATGCCAAGAGAGAGATGGTTTAGATGAGTTTTTGAAAATGCATTCAATTCCTCACTGACCAGCTATGAACATCCACTGAGAAGCTGTAGATGAATTAGAAACTGCTTATTACCTTACCCTTCAAGAGATCAAAATTTCAGGGGCTAGACTTGGTACTAGGAATTGTCTTTATTTTCATAAATATTTGCATCCCTTGTTAGCATGCTGGGGGGTATAATAGATCATTTTTAAAATGATTGTTCTCATCCAATTTGCTACCCATGTCCTCAACTGAGAAGCAAGTGTTAATGCCATTGCTTTGATCCTGAGGATAATTTAATTCTACAGTGTATGTAGATCCTGTGCTTGTTATATAAGGAACACTCGTTGGTAAATTTTAGAAGTGCAACAACTGACCAAAGAAACATTTGACTTGAAGAAATAATGTAAACAAAAATTGCACATAGTAAAGTTCGCAATAGTTGAAAACCATCTCAAGGATAATATCTCATGGGAACAATTAGAACTGCAAAGACTCACCCGAGAAAAATCAGACACATGAGAAACAAATGGAGCAAAATACAACTGAGAGCAGCTAACACTGCACCTAATAACATCTGTTATTGACTAAAAATTGATAGAATAATAAAATATTCTTGACAAAATTTGGATCTGCAAGAATTGGATTTGGTAGAATTAATAAATACACACATGCAAGCAGAAAAACCCTACATGTAAAATTCAGAACCTACAATTGATAAAATCCAATATGAACAAAGGACTTTGATCTTTCAATTATTCATTACACAATTTCTACAGAAGAAATATTGATCACAATAAAGACAATTTTAGCAAAGTGAAAATGAAAGTGAAAAAAAGATGGAAATGGCTTAAAAGCATCATATGGAATATTGATCAATGAAGGAAATTGGTAAATGGAGTTTTATTCAGAAAATACTATCTCTACAAAAAGTCAACAATATTCATAGAATCGTGTTTAAAATATTTCTATGAATAACAAGGATTTAAACATTCTTGCTGTCAAAATTTTACAGGTCCTTCACATTCTCAAGTGAGAACAATTATTTTTTTCTGTAAATAATGCAATATGAAGGCACAGGTAGAAAAGTACAGGAGTGTGTGGTCTAATTCACTGCAAGACTCTGGAGCTTGGTATAATCTAGAAATTGTGCCAAGCTGAGCCAAGATCCCGGCTTTCTGGGCTCTCTGATCTCAGTTTGAGAGAGAGTTGCTGGGATAGTATTTTGCATGCAATGGGAGTTCAGTAGTGTTTGTTGAATTATGTTTTACTGAACTGCCTCAATAGGATACGCTCAGTCCTTAAGTACAATTTGTTTACGGCCCAGATCCTTGTTCTCTGTTTCTTGACGTGTTTGTGTGTTCACCAGTTTTAAGGACTGCCTACTTTCAGCCTGGGTTGAGGTTCCTCCCCAGGCAAACTGACCCACAGATTATCTCCTGATTCCCAGTAGATCCTGAGGCCAAATGAAGTTTGTCTCCTTTTAATTCCCAATTTAACCTCTTTGCTCTTTAATAAATCTGCCTTGAAACTCTTTTCACCTTTTATCTTTTTTTGGTGGATCTGCCCTTGTATAATATCCAACTTTGTACTAGGTATAAGATAGATTAAGAATTGCATGCAAATTCATGATTAAAAATAAATCCTAACTCAGTACATAAAAGGAATGCCACAGGCCTAAGGGGAAATTAGGAGGTAGAATTTGTCAGAGCAAATCACAGTGAGATGCATGGTCTGTGCTCAAGGGTGAAATGACCTGCAAGAAGTTGGGCAGCAAAACCGTCCTGTTTCTTGGGCCAGCTTTCAAAGTGGCTTCACTTTTTGTTTGAAATGCAATCCCAGGACACAAAGGGCACCTGCATGCAAAAGCAAATGTATAAACAATTCCTATGCCAAATATCATGTATTTGAATTATGTCACTTTGGATTATACTCATTGCTTTGTCCTTCCATCTATGTGGATCTTTGAAGACTGGTTCTTTGTAAAACCTCTTTAATCTTGCAATAAATATGTATATATTAAGGAAACCTTATGGAAAGGAGAGAAAGCATTCCTACTATATATATTTATGACTGCATTGTAGACAAGTCTGGGTTAAAAAAAGTTGTTTGATTGGGAGTAGGCTTGTACTGTGTTGTTGGCAGAAAGAAATAAAAAACATTCTGCAATATTTTTAAAATGTCAATTCACAATTCAGGAAAAATACAATACACAAAATAAGTTAAATTAAAAAGAATTATGTTCTACCTGATAGAAACATTTACAAGAAAACATAGCTTAGAATTTAAAAGAGCAATTAGAGATCATTTAGAATAATTTTCTTGTGTTAAAATGAAGAAATTGAGACCCAAATAGGTCAGATGGTTTAGCCAAGCCCAGGAAGGTGATGAATAATTATCTATTTTCTAGAATAAACGTATTGCACATGTTCATCATTTTTCACGTAAAATAGATGTTATTGGTAATCCACCCTCTTTTACCTGTTCGTATAGTAAAGCAATACTAAGTGTACAGCTGATGAACCGTCTCAGAAGCTGAATGAATTTGGGAGATAGAGGAAAGCAGGTAATCAAATTCAATGAGCATTTATATATGCTAGGAAGTGTGCTAAATTCTTTTTTGCAGCTTTACTGATGTGGGGTTTGGTGTTCAGAGATTCTATGTAAATTCGGCAAATGTCCTGAAATAAATATTAGAGTTAGGATTTGAACACAGGTCTCCTGGCTCCAAAGTGTGTTCCGCTAAGCCACAGCACTGGGAGATAGTTCTCCACACTTCTGGCATTTCTGCATGCCTTCTGAGCCACTGGAAGGACTTTTGCTTTACAAACAACCCTGGAAGCTAGAGTTAGTATTTCTATAGATAGAGATCCAGGTAGACCTTGCAAGATAGTAAAGTCTTCCGCCACTTTGCAGAGAAGATTTGCTTAACTTATAGGGTGAAAATACCTCATCTCTCTCTCCAGAGGGGAGGATGGACAGATTTGCCAGCAGCCTCTTCTAAGATTAGGAATTTCCTAAACTCAGTGTTTCTAGGCTGTCATACAGTCCTGAGTGTGTGGCCCATGCCCAGGAGAGTTCCACATTGCCCCTGTGGAATTTAGGGGGGGGGTGGGCAAGGGAAATTGACATGAACATACTGGGTCATGAGTAAAAAATTGTCTAAATCCATGTGGGCTCATTGTTTCCTCACCAAACAAATTTATAGAAGTGTCGTGAGCAAACTTTAGGAGCTCCTTGACTGCTTGACATAAACTACTTCTCTAAACCATAAGTCTGCCTGCCAGATTTGAAGAAAGAGGCCTCATTCATATGCTGACAAAGGCTGTGCTCATAAAGCAAACCTATTTAATTGTGAAAAAAAATATATGACATTGCTTAGGCCCATTGGTTATACCTTAGATTTCAAGAACGCATTAATAGCCAAGGGAGACAAAATAACATGCATTAAAGGGATACAGTAACAAGAGAATGACAGTTATTTACTAATTTAATTTAATTTGCAATTTACTTAATTTCTAAAAAGCTCTAATTTTCTTTTGGATTCAGTGCTGTTTGTCATCATTTAGGAAGTTGTTCCATGAACACTTCTCTGATACTTCCAATTAGGAAGCTGCCTACTATTTCTAACCAATGCCCACCTTTTGCCAACTTTGTTCGTTTTTATGCTACCCTTTCCCCACCTTCTTGACAGAAAATTCCTCCACTCCTATTTATGTTTTCAATTATTGGTAAAATATAATCATCTCCACCACACGACCCAGCCAACACCTACATAAGATGCATATATTAGAAATTCTTTAATCTTTTCTCATTAACAAAATACTACATTCTCATAATTGTTACAACTGTCCTTTTGTGAGTTCCTTTGCATTGAATAGAACCTTCCAGAATGGTAGCATCTGAATCTGAAAAGATAAATGCTAGAAGCATCCTCAATAGGATGTTACCAATTAACCTGTGAAATGATGCATGTGTGTGCTGCTCAGAATAAACTTTGGCCCTTTTGACTGCCAGCTCACATATTTCTATCGGTACTGTATGTCCTTCTGTATGAATATGTGCCTGCTTTGCCTAACCTCATCATTCCCCCACTGCTACCCTGGATTTGATGAGTATACAACATCCCACTTGCCTGACCTGATCTTGATCTTCAGTGCCTTCTGGAGCAATAGGTTTTGAAGAGAACAGAGAGAAAAGACTAGACATCTGAGTGGTATGCAATTCTTCAGTCTTTTCCGTAACAGCCATGATAAAAGGAAGATGAATATGACGAGTAGTGAGAAGTGTTTGCGTGTGAGCAAGAGTTTGTGGTTAATTTCATCTCACTGAAAAAGTGCCTGGCATGAATCAGACCATGGCAGACAGAATACTCTATTCCATGTCAGGAGAATTAACGTGTTTTTCATTGTAGGGAGATTAAAAAAAAAAAAATCCAAGGCATCAGAAACAAAATGGTCACAGTTATTCCTTTTACTCGGTTCATACCTTTGTGCCCGGGGTGAGGCAAATGGAAGATATTAGATCATTAATTTCCATGGTATCCTTGTGAGGAAGGACAATGGAAACTAATTATCCTTATTTTATGGATACTGAGAGAAGGAAAGGGGCCTGTCTGTAGCCTGTGTAATTCATTGGTAGTGGAACCCCAAACCTCAACTTAATTTCACAATAGTTCATGGGTTTGAGACACATTGAAGGGAGGAAGTGTGCCACTGAACATACTTCACTGCATTGATGGTCTGTAATCCTTTCTCATAGTCACTGACATTTGCAAAGAAGCATGGCAAGATCCAAGCCAAAAAAGTGAGGGATTAGGAAATTCATGTTCTTAAGAAGCAAAACCAGGGAGAGCATTTAACCAAGTGATTGATTCACTGGAATAAAGTGATGTTGTCAGTGCCTGATGTTTGCAAGTTTTTAGAAATATCACTAAAAATATCCTTCCCAAGCCCATCAGCTTCTTGTCTGATAAAGTGGAAAAGTGCCCCTGCAGTGGCTGTTAGAATTGTCATGCTTGTCATCGCCTTACCAAATTCTCTCCACCCTCCCCTGAAATAGACATCCCTCGGTATGCAGAAGTTCCCCGTCAGGGTCAGGGGAGAAAGGAGGGGAGGAAATTGGATATAAGGCTGCAGATAAGACTAAGAATCATGTTAGGTGATTTTAAAATCTTGGAAGTGAATTTTACTTCCTAGAGCCCCAGAAATAGGGAGGTACCTAGCATAGCTGGTAGCTCAAGAAAATCCTGAAGAATATATAAGTGGATTCAAAGAGTTGGTGATGAGCAATATGTCAAAAAATAAATCAATCAAAACCACTCTTTCTTTCAATGCTGAAATGGTCACAAGTCTGACATACGGAATTAAAGTAGAAAGAAAATCAAACAAAAACCGCTAAAGAAAATCCCAGCTCCAGTGTTGCTGTCTGCTGTGCTTTGATGTAGTCTGGGCGTGTATACTGGCCTTCCTTCTGGATTAGAATATATATTTAATTATACACATACACACACTTGAGGAAATGTGTACAAAATCCTACCCCTGCCATGTTCACCCAAAAAGCACACTGGGAAAACAGCTAGATACAAGCACGTGGAAACTTCTCAGGATGGAGCATCCGTGTTAGGGCCAGTGAAGTGGGCTGGCTGCAAGACCTCAGTCGTGAGAACTGGAGAGTGGAAAACCCTTGGCACCGAGGGCTCAATAATTAATCAAAGCAAAAAATTCTAACGAAGGCAGCAGCCACAGTGGAACACAATGGAAGCATTTATGGACCTAGAGATGAATGTAAAAGAAAAAGGAAAGTAGAAAGAAGCTCAAAACTCATGTTTCCAGTGAATAAGAATGTCAGACACCTAAATATTTGACTTTTCAAGGTTCTAAGAGCCCAGTGGAGCAGAAATTCATGTTGCACTTGAGCTATGTTAACCTTCTCTTCAATACACATGTCTTCAGAGCTTGGAAATTTGATGTGGTGGGGATTTGATGCCCACCGCCCCCAGGGCCTGGGCTCTTTAATGAAAGTTGACAATGACAGCCCAGCCAAGAACCAGACTAAGGTGGGCTTTTTATCACTTACTTATCTCCTGACACTTAGTAACTCTCATTTTTTTTTGTGTAACAGTATAAGCAAAGCACACATGCAGTTATATTTTATTCACATATTCACTCACTTAGTAATCAATGATCATTGAGCAACTGCTATGTGTGAAACCAAGGTCAGCATGGTGCCGACAAGAGACAGAAGTGTACATCAGTCTCCCCTGTACATCAGCTCCTAAGGAAGATATGAAATGTTAGGTTAAGTTTAGTGCCATGAGAGAATTGGAGACAAAGTGAAATAGAAATTCAAAAGAAGGCAAGATCAATTCTTGTTTGGGAGAAACCAGAAAAGGCTCAAGGGAGAAGGTGATATTGAAGTTGAGTTTCAAAGAATGGTTGGAATTCTCCAAGGAAGCTACAACAGCCTCAACACAAAAGAAAAAGGAGAAATTAAGCACGGTTGTGTTGTCTTCAGTCATGTGAGGCTGTGCTCCACTATCTATTCTGTGTAGCCACATTTATTCCCTCACTGCACTGTAAAATAATTTGAAACCACTGAACAACTGACAACGCGTGGATTCTATGTTTCGACAGAGAACAACCACAGGGAAAAGCAAATGCGAAAATCAGGGAGCACTTTTATTTATTTTGTTAGAGTAAGTATTTTTTGACAAACTCTGAGCTTGTCACTGAGGATGCAAAGACATGGAAGATCCCCTTTGATGGCCACATAGGTACTCAAATGGCCACAGATCACTTGATACCTTCTCTCTGGGCAGCTGTCCTGAATTGCAGTTCATCACAGATGACTTAAAATGGCAGTCTCTCCTCTATGAACTTGCACTTCGAGGGAAGACAAATGTGTATATATTGACTAGTAAATTAACACCAAATATATTCGCTGACTGGTAGATGCCACTTTACAATTTGTGAAAGGTTTTTACAACGTCTTCTCCAAGCCTCATAATAACTCTATGAAATAAGTTAGGCAAATATTATCATTATCCTCATTTTACATAAGGTCAAGAAGAGTGAGTCTCAGTGAGGAGAGGGACCGGTCTAAAGTCAGGCAGCTAGAAATGCGACCACTGCAAATATTTTCATCTTGGTTTGGACTTTTTAGCAATAACCCATAGGTGTCATCCATCTTTCAATTCATTTCAACAAATATTTCCAACCAGGTTACCTAGCCATCTTGAAGTCTCTCTTTTTGACCAGATCTTGGCATGGCTCACGTGTATAACAAAATCTACTTTCTCATTAGGGTAATGGTTGCTTTTTAGATTTTTCTCAAAAGTCTTAATAATACTTCACAACAGATATGCGCTCCAGAGTTGGCAAATTGAAAATTATCCAATGGTAATATGGACTAAATAGCCTAAAGCCTTCCTTCCAACTCTTTTTTTTTTAAGCAGCCAGAGATGTAGTGGAAGCAATTTAAGATGTCTGTAAGAGGGCTATAGACGATATTGCACACATACATTAAAGCATTGGCTGTTTTCTGTACATGTGTCCAACCATATTTCAGCCTGCTAGTAATGTCTTGCAATTACCTTTAGCACAGAACCTGAAAAAGAAATCAACCCTAGAGTGTTCCCATCCCCGACTCCATCAAAGTTCCCTTGAAGTTATTGGTGACAGTGCTGCATCCTTGATCTTGGATTCTCAAAATCCATGCAGAATGCATGACTGCAGATACTCGCATAGCATGCTGACTTGCAGTAGCTGCTGTGCATATTCAGCAGAGTCTCTTTCTATATTGTGAAAACATATCTGTTGGAGTATACCTAAGTTGCAACAGGCAGGTCATGATGCTCTCTGATCTGAGTTAGGAGATTTTTCTCTAATTGTGAAGAAACAGCCAGATGTACTTTGTTTTTTTTGGCCTCCTCCAGTTCTTCCAGAAGCCCAAGGAAGTTCCAAAGCCCTCTGAAGCCTTGAAGAGACTCTGGGGTGAGAACTCAGCGAGAGCTTTTCCTTTCATGAACTAATCAGAAGGCAGAGGGCTGGCATGGGTCTCTCTCCCTGCTGGGTGCCGTGGGAATAGGACCACCTAGTGGAACAGTCTGGCCAGTCATTTCTCCCAGACAGAGTGGTTTGGTAGCTGAAAAAGTGCCACCCACAGGAGTAACAGTTTCTGGGAAGAGAAAAATGTGTTTCTCTGGAATCTTGAGAAAAATTCCGAATCCTGTTTCCGATCCCAGAATACCAGTCCACTTTCAACACTTTGCAGTGTTGATCAACACGTGCTGTGAAAATTTAGCAAAAGTTAGGGTCACAGGAATTATTTGAAGGATTAGATAATCTCACTTCTCTACAAAACCTTAAAAAGGCAGCAGAGAGGGGCTTTCCTCCTGCTAAAAATAATAAAGCTGCTCTTCAGTTAGGAAAATCACACAGCTCTCCCCATCCCATCACAAAGGATTAACATCAAAGTGGAGAAAGAATAAAAAAAAGAAGACTTTCTTTTCCCTGTCTCCTCATCAGTTCCTCTCTTCCCATATTTACTTTTTTTTTAACTAAGTTTCATATTTTGAACTTCTTGTCTGCCCTGTGAGATAATGGGGCCCCTCTGCAGGATGCAGTTGTAGACAGACGTCTTTGCCTTGCTATCTTTCATTTTCCTTTCCGAGTAATCTCTAGACTCTATGGATTACACATCGGAGATCATTTTTCCTAATAAAGCTTTCTCTAGGACAGTTTATCTTTTACCCCTTTCTCATAAAATTCTATGGCCCATTGTGTTTCTGATCAAAAACATTCAAGCTGTTATCACTTCAAAAGATGAATTTAAGAGATTAAATTAGAGAGAGGAGGAAGGAAGAGACAGTGTAATTGATAATTAGGTGAACTTCACTCCAGCCTCCTCAGGATAACTCTCTGGGCTTTCAGCTAGATTTTGGAGAGTAATGAGTTTCTATCTGAAATCCACTTTGTAGCCAGTTGGAGTCTTGTTCTCTCCTCTTAGTGTGAGCTGTCTTTGGTGAAAGGCTTATCAGTGGTAATGGGCCAGCCATTCACCCCCACTCCTCACATTGCTGCTGACAGCTGACCCACGATGTGCACTGCCATTGAATAATGAGGTGAGGATCAAATAGAATCTGGTCTCATCAGCTCACATAAGGCAAGAATGGGCACATTTTCACAAATTATTCAGCGGCAGCGCCTGAATTGCTGTCAGCTAACTGGATAAACTAGGGGAAGGAGAAAAACAGTACGACCCCCACACCCCCAAATTTATTCAAGTGGTCTTTTCTGGTCTTAGCTCCTTTCATAGAGATAAAGCCTAAAATTCCTATATAAACTTAATTAAATTTAAGATAATACTTGGCTTGTTTTGAACGCTGGGCAGGGATTCTCTTGATTATTTCATTACTCAATCAGACCACATCTCCCATGACCAAATCAAGTGTGAGGGGAAAACCTTAAGATTGTTGGGGCTATAGGAGCAATATCTGAAGTATATTTTCCCATTTTGACCATCATTTTTGTTGAATCACAAAGAAATCCATAACTTAACAGATTTAAAGTGATATGGACTTTATATGTAGAGGAAGATGGGCATTGATGATAGCTCAGGGCCAATCTTCCTCAGCAAAAAAGAGGAGGATTGGTGGCAGATGTTAACTCAGGGCTAATCTTCTTCAAAAAAAATGAAAAAGAGTCATGCATGGTCTTATGTTCTATTCCCATGGACTTTGAAAAATTCACAGCGCTAACTTGAAGATACTGAGAGCTGTATTCCTAGTCAATGCAATCTGTGAACCCAAGGGGACATTGCAGGCAGTAGGACTCATGTGCTTTTGCCAATAATATAAACATCTGTCATGTTGTTTTCACTTCCAGATCCAGATGTGTCTCTAGGCAGCAAGTCTGAGGAAACTTTTAGCTGATAAGCTCTAGGATGCAGAGCTCTTGAGGTGGGTAGGGTAGGGCTCACTGCTGATATCAATGCAATGCTTTAGAAGCTTTCCTGTACTGCACCAAGGGTACCTTCTAGGCTCCAATGCCCTTACAATTCATACTCATTGGTACTGAGTCCCTTACTTTGAGCCATACAGAAATCTATTTCTCTCCACATCTCTGATCATCCTCACCTCTTGATCCAATACTCATGCTCCCATTGCCTCTTCCCCTACCCTTCAGACTTGGCATTGCTTCTCTAGATAGGAACTTCTTTCCCTCCCTAAATGCTATATAGAATCTTGATGTAGAGTCACTCTCTTAACCACAGTTCATAAACCAATTATTCGAGTCTGGCCCAGCCCCTGGAACCTGATGCCTCAAGATTTCTCAACGTGAGCATCATTTCCTTTGAATTTGCTGTGACCCCTTAGCAGGGTATAAATACCATAACATTGGTATAGATCTATCAGGCCTTTGTGTAAGTCCCTTAGTCTCATACCTAACCTAGGTAAACTGAATTGAGATGCTTTCTTCTCGTGCATGTTCTGTAGTGTACTTACTGTTTGTTTGTGGGAGAGTGGCTTCTCTTTCAGCATGCTTCCCCTAAGTATCCCAGCATTAATACTTGTATCAGTTATGAGAAATTAGGTTATGCTGCAGTAATAAAGGACCCCAAAATACTAATTTCTTAGAATATTAAAGTATTATTTCAACACACTCAACATGTCTAACTTGGATTTGCTGTGATTCTGTTCCATGTCATCCTCATCTCAAGATTCCAGCTGATGGAGTAGCTTCTATTTGGAACATTGCCATCATTTGGGGAAACCAAATCATGTGTCCATGTTTCCTTCAACAGGATAGGAATGTATAACCCTCCCACAAAGAAGGGGCATTGCAGGGTAGGTTACCAAATGTAAATGAGCAGTAATGTGATCTGCCACATATTGAAGCAGGTTGCTACAACTATAGGAAAGACTCTAATGCAGACTTGGAAATTCTTCAGATTCCTAATGCAAGAAGCTCAACTTCTGGCTTTCCATATCTCCAATCACACAAAAAGTGGTCAAATCCAGTGATTCACAAATTGTAGTTTTTAAGTCAATAGGGAGGTAGGTTTGCTCCTCATTTTTTAAAGAATCCTTATTTCAGAATCTCTTTGACAAAGGATAGTGACTATTAGAGGGAAATTACACACAGTTGTCCCTCTTTTTACCTTCTGCTTCATCCAGTTACAAAAGATCAGAAAAACCAAATCAAGGTCATTCTCCTAAATTATGGATCCTTTTGACATTATATAAAAATCTGATGTAAATAGACCATCAAAAGCTAAGGTTGGTTATAAAGTAGAAGCACATACCCAAAGAATTTATTCAGATCAAATGGGTATGGTGAAAGCTTTACATAAATAACTGATAAGAAGGAAATGCCTAATAACAAAGCAGCTGAAAAAATGAGAGTAAAATCTCATGTGAACCCATGGGAAATATAATGTTACAGTAGGAGAGCTGACAACAAAATGAAACTAATAAATGAGAAATACATAGTGTGGCAATTCAATAACTCTGCAGTGAATGCACTATTTTACTTTCTCAATAAAGTGTCTTATTTATTATTATTTTTTTAGGAATAGGAATAACTATTGAAGTTTTAAACAGCCAGAGCTGTTCCAAATTCTTTTGAAGAAATAAAATAAGAGAAATGTAACTGACTTTCTAGGGACCATAGAAAACTTGTTTATTTTAGGTTTTATAGGAAGGAAGGTGTTCCAAGCTCAGATATTGGCTTCGTTTCAGAGAAACTGCAAGAACATTGAATAATTTGGGCCTTGGTGAGACAAGAGTGTATTCCAGTGAGGAGGAAAAATAATCAATTCCTATCTCTAAAGCGCTTTGGACATACAAAGCCTTTGTTATTACGTCGTATTTTTTGTTTAGTATACATGAGAGATTAGTACTGAGTGTATAATTTGCCACTGCAAATAAAATAAAATGCAATAAATAGTTCACAAATTGTGGCACTCAATGGCAAATGGTTCACAAATCTTTGAGTTCAAATAGTAGACAAAGGAGGTAGGAAAATAATAAGAACGGATGATGGGATGTGTGAGTTCACCTGTATTTGTGTTTTCCCCTTGCTCAGCAAGGTAGAATGCCCTCTTTTAACTAATTACCCATCAAGTAATCTGAGGAGGAAGTTGCTTCGACAGATGTTTCTAATTACTTTGATTATGGAGCAGGGGAAGTGACTTAGGGAGAAGTAGAGATATAACAAAGTTGACTAACAAAATCTAAAAAGCTCAGCTGTTTAACTCTGACATGATCCACCAAAGCCAAATTCATCTCCATTAAACATAACCCAAAGACTGACTTGTAACGTCTACCTTACTTATCTACAGTCTCCTAACTCAATCATCTTAATAATGCAATTACTGATGGAGGATTAACAACCCTAAATCTGTTGAAGTTGGTGAGATGTCATGTGGCGAAAGGCTAATTAGAAAGGCCTTGATAGACTTCAGAGGGAAGCGTGGTCACCCGTGTAATACCTCTGTGGCTGATCTTGAGTTCCAAGTGCCTTAGAGATATTCTGAAATGTTTTGCCATTTGGGAAATTAAAACTTACAGTGACAAAATTGCATATGTTAAAAAAAAAAAAGCAAAACAAAACCAAAAGAGTGACTTCAATTAATGGGTCAGCCTAGGGAAATGGATTTTTTATTTGTTAAGAACCAAGGGACTGAATAAAGATCCATCAATATACAGTACCAGGTAATTCTAATTAACTACTGTAAGCAAAGAGTTTGTCTCACTTAGTTTAAGAGCCACAGGGGAAAATAGCACTTCCTTCTTAATGCACAGGCATTATCTAGCATTCCACAAAGGAGGGAATCTTATTTTCCCTGGAAATCTTTGCTTGTTCTTCTCTAGCTACTATTTTTAATAATTGGTATTTGGTTAGATTTTTCATTTTCAAAATACTTTAAGATATTAAATTTTACAATAAAAACTTTCCTGATCATTATTACTTTTTTCTTAACAATGTACAAAAATCTTAGATGGAAGCGAGAACTTGGGAGGATAGAGGGATTGGCATAACACCATGGACCTTAGCCTTCAAGAATTTGGAGCTTCACGTTGTGTGGGAATGTAAAAAAAACCTGTATCACCTGACTGCCAGTTTCATCTACCTAATTTATACCTTCTGCCAATTTAGGGTATTTTATTACTTTTTTGTTGAAATAGCAATTAATTAAAACTAAGTTGTGAAAATTTAATAAATTAATCATTTAATTAACTTTAAAAACTGCCCTCTACATTTCACACATAGACATATTTTATATACACAAAAAGATGACTATTAGTGTCTATTCTGTAAGTTTCACTTAACATACCAAATATTTTGCCGTTTGTCTAAATATTGATCAGTTTACTGGCTATATGACATTCTGTTATGTTATGCTATAATTTACTCAACTCTTCATTAATGTGAAACACTCAGATTGTTTCTAGTTTTTTTTCAACATTTTTGATAATACTTCAATGATTATATGCATACTGAATTATTTCCTTAAGACAAATCCCAGGAATTAAATTATTGAATCAAAAGATAATACTGTCCTTGTGACTTTTTTGCTACATATTTTTATTTTTATTTATATGTGAATTGACCAATTTATAATACTAATAGCAATCAATTAGTGTATCACGGTCACTATAACCCTGCCAACAGTGGGAGTTCTGTCAAAAACTTGACACTTCATTAAATGCAATAGAATGTTTCAAATTCTCTTAACTTTCCATTTCTTTAACAATTAAAAGAGTTATATTTAAGCTGATTAAAGCCATTGGAATCATTAAAGCTGTATGGATTATTACTGCATTTTGATTCTTTGAGTTTAAAATTTAGTTATTTACAGAAGAGTACAAAATTTAGTTTCAGGAAATCCATGAATGGAACTTGTTATACAGTGGTATAAGACTAAATAAAATTATTTATAAGGTTGAACAGCGTCAATCTCATATAAAAAGTACCAGACGAACCTTGTTAAAAGAATGATCTCGTTTTAAAAAGGCTTGAAATGAATGCATTATAATAAGGCAGAAACCCCAAAGGCACAGCTACAGTGTTTCAGATTTTATTTGTCTTTGATTGAAAACTTGATTTATTAATAGCATTTCACTGATTCTTTTATCTATGTGCATGGTATAATTCATCTTCATCTTCTTTTCAGAAGGGCCACTGGAATAAAACCTGGCTTGTTTGTTTGTTTGTTTGATCTTTCCCTGGTTTCAGAGTTTATTATTGATCTCTACATAAGAAATAAAAGAATTTTTTAAAATACTTATTAGGAGGTAGACTCTGTTACAGGCACTTTAGACAGAGCTCAAAAGTGAAAGTTGGGTCACTTATTTTACAACAGTGCTATCTTAGTTTTGAGGGGACCATTAGATCGCTAACTGGACCAAGGATGGAATTTCTTCTGTGGTATTTTTATTCAGTGATCACAGAGCCTATGCAGGGGACATCTCCATGAAGATGTGTATACAGTAACCCTCATTTGAAAAATAAACAATAGTCAGAGATGTTACTTAACCACACAACAAGTATGTATTCATATTAGTGTGGGGGTTTTGGTAATATCTGAACCCAAATGCCTAACTAATTGAATCTATGTCATGTTGCTTCCTGTTTTTGACAGCATACATTGCAAATTAAAATGTACTTCCTCATGATAGATTCTCATATATTTGAAGGCATCTGTACTGTCTCTCATGAACCTCCTCACCTGTAAGGTTAAATATCAACAGATCTTACAACTCTGCCTCATCTGACTTTCTTTCAAATCTCTTTCCATTCTTATTTCACATCAGTTTGCTACTCATCCTCTTAAATAATATGTAGCATAATAATAGCACACACTTACTAATTGCAAACTATGTGTAATGCTAAGTCCTTTACTGTGAGATAAACATTTTATATCCTTTTTATAGACAAAGAAACTGATAGGGATTTTAAAACACCAAATCTTACAGAACCACAAATTCAGCAAGGCTGGGATACTGACACAGGACTGTCTAGCTCCAAAGCTCAAGTTTTTAACTACTATACATTCTGGAAACCCTGGATCTGGTGTTACTAGGGAAGAGTAAAGTCAGGTGATCAACTCTTTCATTCTAGATACCACCATTCTATTGGGGCAGCCAAAATTTCCTTTAGAATTTTTTTGTAGTCCCATTATTTATAGGCTCATATTGGACTTACTGTTATCTAAATCTGCCAAGTCCTGTTTGTTTGGCTTTATTTCTACATTTTTTCCATTAAACTATATTGTCTACAATTGGTGATGTCTGAACCCAAGTGGAAGAGTTTTCCTTTCTCTCACTGTATACATGAAGGTAACAGGAGTTAATATAATTACTGACACCCAGAGCCTTTCACTCAACTCGAAATCAGTTGCAGAATTTTCAGGATACTCCTGTCATGGAAAAGATGGGAAATCTTAAACATATTCTCCAATAAATTGAAATTCTTGGCTAAAATCAAAGTGAGGATAAATATACATTTTCCCTCATCAGTAACTGAAACTAACTAGATAACTCACTTCTTAGATAATGTGGTAATGGGTATTGAGAGATATAATATTAAATAGATAGAGGATTTTGTAATGGAAAAGTAAAAATCAAAATTTGAAGATGATGCTTTACATATATGAGGGTAGATCCGGCATTTACAAATGGCCTAAGTTCTATTATTGTTTGAAATACTGCTTTGTGGTCTTGGGTCTTTTCTTTGCCTGGCATTTTCCTAGATCTTTTGACAACGATACTAATGAATGCCTTTCTTATGCAATTCATTCACAAGTTGGGAGAGCATACATGAAAGCAGTTTGTGACATAGCAGCATAAGCACCAGCGGCAGTACTAGTTAACGGTAATATCAGAGGAAGAGTGATAGTGCTAAGTATCTTGTGATTCCATTGGTAATTTGCAACAGCTTCAGTTCAACCTTAAAAAGCCCAGAAGCAGAAGATTTGGTCACACTGCATAGACCAGCTCTTCATCTCTCTCCTACCTCTGGACCAAATGATTTCCCTCAAAACCACTGCACCTTAATTCTACGTGTAGATGAGATGAGTAGATGTTCCCTCATTTTTCTTTGTTTTGTAGATTATTTGCTAGGAGTGAGAAAAGTAGGAGCTGGATTTTGCCTGAATAAGAACTATGAAAAAAATTAGAAAATGTGCTAGCGTGTCAACCAGGGTTATGTAGTACAGTTGAGAACTAACAATGGATTACAGCTTATACTCAAAATCAAAACACACAGTGTACACATTTACATGGCTACAGGATTTTCTTTAGCAAAACTTAGCACCCCTGGTGTAAAAATAGAAAATGTTTTTGTAGAATTGGTACAGAGATGAGCTTTTACATGTAAATATAAACCAGGGGGCAAAAAAGTAGGAACAAGGGCTATAAAGTGCTCATAGTAATGTATCCAGGCTGTGATGGAAGGAATTGAAATTGAGAGAAAGCTAATAGAGAACTGAGATGTCAAAGGACTAGAAGTCTCAGTGAGATCAAACAGCAGATCTAATGAAGCTGAGGAAACAGGGGGATGGGAAAAATAGGAGCTTGTAATTGGAGCAAGACAGTGAAATGTGTGACTCTGAAGGAGAGTGGTGAAGTAGAGTGAGAGAGTAGGTGGAGAGGATGGCAAAGCCCAGGTGAGGCCATGGGAGTGATTTTCTAAGGTAATAAGGATTGGAAGAGACTCAGATATCTGGGAGGCCAGATTATTTGACAGTTAGAGATGGAAAATCGAGTTACCTGAGTAGAGAATGACACAATCTCAGACAAGAAGGCAGGGAAGTACAAGGATTTAGGGATGGCAGGAGAACAGAAGACACATATGCTAATCCAGTGGGAGTAGATAATTTTTATAAGTAAGTTTTATACAATCCTTTGCTCCTCGTTCCCTTCTTATTCGCCTCCTCCTCCCTCCTCCCACTCCCTTCTTCCTCCTCTTCCCTTCTCTCCTCCTCCTCTTGTCCCGCCTCCTCTTCCTCCTCCTCCTCCTCCTCCTTCTTCTTCAGGATCTTTCAATCATAAGCTGTATGAAAACATGGTGATTCTGATTATAAGGCTAAATAGGGCTCACGATTCTGCAATGCGGCTTCCTAAACAAAAGAAAAAGCAGGCTAAAACACAGGGCTGAGTATTGCCATTATTGTTCAAAGAAGGCTGTTGTGTGACTGGTTGGTCAATTGTATACATTTCTCAAGATTACTTTGTACAAAGACTACTCAATGGAAGAATGATTCCCACTCTCAAAGAACAACTTACCTATTACCTTCTTTCCATTTGTGCAATATATTAGACCTCAAGATTCTTTTAAATATAGTTTAGTATATTACAAAGGAAAATTATGATAATTTCTAATATGCAGATCTGATGCTTTCTCCCGTGATTTATCTAAACAAACATAAGTATTCCAAGTGACGGCTGATATTTAGTCTCCATAGTCAGGGAAAAGAAGAGAATTTAGATAATTCACCAGATAGTCTTTGTTGTTTTATTCTCATATCTATACATCTCTATATCTATAGCTATATAGCTACCTATAATTTATAAAATATATTTGTATTTAGCTATATAATTAAATATAAATAGAATTTATATAGAATATAAATATATTTGTATTACATAATATATAAAATATATATAATATATAAAATATATAAAATTATATATAAACATACATAAAAGTTGATGGGATTTTAATTGGATTTAGTCTACCAAACATTATTGTATCTTCCCAGAATCACAAAATCTGCCATATGTAACATGTTAAATTTTATTTTAGATCGTATTTTCCTAAAATTTTATGTTATTAATTTGTTCTGTCTTTTAGTTTTCTTCACAAATAGCATAACTCAGTTCTTCCCTTAGCAACAGAGTAAGCTGTAGAAATGTTGAAATCTACCCCCCTCTCACCCACAGCAGTAACATACATGCATATATACATGCAGGCCTATATACAAGCTTTGGGGTTTCAGGTGACCACCGGAGGCTCATAACATGAATGGCTCTCTGAAATATGAGCTGGCATTTCAATTTGGCCCAATTTCACTCTAAAGTTAACAATCCTCTCTTCCCACTTCTTTCAAAAAGGTTTAAAGTACTGCTGAAGATGGAGTTTGATAAGCAAATTTTTGTGTAGTTCTGCTTGCTGTCTCGTTTTTCTTTTTCTCTTTTCATTTTAAATAATGAAAGAACTAAGGCTGGAAAGGTCAAATGCTTTAGGTTTTGTCAGGCAGTTTGGGATTTCTTCAGTGAAGAATACATCCCAATTCCCTGGAATGTCAAATCAGCAGCTTAGTTGGTCACTAAAATCAGGACAGATGGGATCCCCCAGGAGGGTTGGCCCATTTTCCTTCTTAGCTCACACAATTAAAATTTGAAACCATGGATTTCTTTGAGCTCACGTTTGTTTAAAAAAAGAAAAACTGTCCTTTTTTACCTCTAAGAGAGTTTAAGCCAAAGATTTGAAAACCGTTCCTCTAGAGAAAGATTAAGAAGGGAAGCAGATGAGGCAAAAGTGGAATATCATATTTTTATACAGGTTATTTAATTCAGAAGCTGTAAGTAAATGTCCATTTTGTAGAAAATAGCATGTGCTAGATCAATAATGTCATTGCTAGTATCAGGGTCTAATGGTTGGCTTGGAAAGATGTGGCTTGGGCTGGCCCCACGGCTGAGTGGTTAAGTTTGTGTGCTCTGCTTGGGTGGCCCAGGGTTTTATTGGCTCAGATCCTGGGCACCGACCTAGCACTGCTCAACAAACCATGCTGAGGTGGTGTCCCACATGCCACAATTAGAAGGCCCTACCACTAGAATATACAACTATGTATGGGGGACTTTGGGGAGAAGAAGAAACAACGAAAAAAGAAGATTGGCAACAGATGCTAGCTCAGGTGCCAATCTTTAAAAAAAAAAGAAAGAAAGAAAAGAATAGAAAAGATGTGGCTTGGATGCCTCACGCTATTATCCTGAGGAGGATTTTTGAGTTTTGAGAAGTTTTGCAAGCCTTGGTGTTTTTTTCTTCTATAAAATGTGGAGGTAGATAGAAGCATAACATGATTTTAGAAATATCTTGTGAAGACAGAGTTCTTGTCTGATTTGCTCATGACACTGTCCAGCATTATATCTGATACATAATAGATTTCTAAGTGCCTGTTGAATGAATGAATAGATGAAGGGTTGATTTTTGGTTAGAAGGCTTAAGTTTTATTGTAGACATGCTGAGTGGTTTTGTCCAAATTATTTAATACCTTTGTGTAGCTTCTTACACTTAGAGTTTCTACGGATATTATGAAGACTAATAAGGTATTGATCCAAAGAGTGTTACTAATTCACTTAGGAACTTAATATATTAATAGTGTTAATATTATTTGTGTGTGTGTTATGTGTTACTATTATTGCTCTATTGCTCATTTTTGGATTCCTGACTGTTTCTATCACACTGCCATCTCCGATTTAAATCCAGACTTCTCAACACAAATTTTTTTGAAAACTGTTATGGTAATAGTGTCATCTGTATTGCTGTTAGTGTTGTATTATGGCATAAAGTAATGATGTACTATATATTTCTATCAACGTAAAAATAATTATTGAAGCCACAAGTATACATTGAATACCTACTGCATGTCAATTACTGTTTGAGTCACTTTGGATATAACAATAAACTATATAGACAAGATCCATGATCTTACATTCCAGTTGGTGATGGGGTTGCACATAAAGACAGATAATAAAGAAGTGAAAAGAAGATAAGTGCTTAGAAGAAGACAAATGGGGTAAATGTGAAAGAAAGTGATGGTGAGATGGGTTATTTTAGATTGGGTGCTCAGAAAGGGCTGTTAGAAGAGATGGCATTTGAGCTGACCCTGCAGGTATACGAAGGAACCAGTGCAATCATCCTAAGAGAAAATGAATTTGGAAGGTTCTAGGAATAGCAATAAATTCAATGTGGTTGAAACACAGATAGCAAGTAGATAATAATATATTTGTACCAGGATTTGATGCACAAAGAAAAAGGAAATGAATTTTTTTTCCATTGTCCCTTTGTAAAGCTGTTATTTCCTTTAGTACAGTAAGAGACAGAAAAAATAAAATAAAATCTGAGTTCCAGAATTTATTTGCAGTACATTATCCCAGTCTATTTCCTGGGTGTGCTGGGGCCTCACCAGGCCACTCACACTGGGTAGGCGTAAGCAGTATGACAGCTCATGAACCTGTGAACATACTCTGGCTTTGCAAACAGGAAGTGTTCTGAGAGGATTAAGTTTTGCATGTCTTACATGCTTTTTCTTTCTTAGTGAAAAGAAGATGAGGCTGAAGAAGGAAGTGTTAAGAATGGGAAAATGCAGAGCCAGCCCTGATGGCCTCGTGGTTAAAGTTCAGCACCTTCTGCTTGGGCGGCCTATGTTTGGTTCCTGGGTACTGAACCATACCACTTGTCTCTCAGTAGCTGTGCTGTGGTGGTGGCTCACATAGAAGAACTTACAACTAGAATACACAACTATGTACTGGAGCTTTGGGGCTAAAAGAAAAAGAGAGAAAGAGAGGAAGATTGGCAACAGATGTTAGCTCAGGGCGAAATCTTTCCCAGCAAAAAAAGAGAAAAAGAATGGGAAAATGCTCTATGAGTATATTGGTATGTCTGAAGATGAAAACATGTTTTAACACATGCTTGGTTATCATAAAATGTTGTAAGAGGTAAAAATAAATGCATTTCATAACATCAGAAAAGGATGTGGAGTTAGGATTCATAAATATCATTAAATGTTAACTAAAATATTAAGAAGAAAAGAAAATATGATACGTGGATTTTTAGTAGGCATTTACTTCTTTCATTATGACAATTTTAAAACATACACAATAATAGAAAAATAAAATAGTATAATGAACCCGTATGTACCCATCACCAACTTCAACATTTATCAATGTTTCACCTAACCCTCACTCCTTCAATTTTTTTCAGATTGTTGTAAAGCAAATCCTGGACGTGACATTATTTCACCCATAAATACTTCAGCATGCTTCATCAATAAGGACATACTCATGCTATGGTGTTCGATGAAATTTTGCCTACCTCAGAATCACAAAGATTTTCTCCTAGGAGTTTCATAGTTTTAGGTCTTACATTTAGGACTGTAATCCATTTTGAGTTAATTTTTGTGTACACTATGAGGTAAGGGTTGATATTCACATTTTTTTCCATGTAGGTACTCATTTGTCTGTGTCTAGATTCTCTTTTCTGTTCCATTGATCTACATCTATCTTTTTGAAAATATCCAAACTGTCTTGATTACTGTAGTTTTATAGTAAGTCTTGAAATCAGGTAGATTAAATCATTTAACTTTGTCCTGCTTTTTTTTAAGAAAAAAAAAAGCTTTGCTTGGGTTATTCTAGATCCGTTGCATTTCTGTGCAGATTTAAAATCAACTTGTCAATTTCTACTGAAAAAGCCTGCTAGAATTTTGATTGGGATTATGTTGAATTGATACAGTATTTTTGGAAGGATTGCTATATTATATATTGAGTCTGGTCAATTAATTTTTGTCAAAAGCACTATGTTAATTAAGTGGGGAAACAAATTTTTTTTTTTTTTTTGAGGAAGATTAGCCCTGAGCTAACATCTGCTGCCACTCCTCCTTTTTTTGCTGGGGAAGACTGGCCCTGAGCTAACATCCATGCCCATCTTCCTCTACTTTATACGTGGAACACCTACCACAGCATGGCTTGACAAGCGCTGCCGTGTCCGCGCCCAGGATCCAAACCGGCGAACCCCAGGCCAACGAAGCGGAACGTGCAAACTTAACCGCTATGCCACTGGGCTGGCCCCAAAAGAAAATATTTTTAACCAGTGGTTCTGGAATAACTATATACTCACAATTGAGGGAAAATGACTTCTATATCTATGTTATTTCATGTCCCCAAATTAATTTGAGATGATCATACATTTATACATGAAACCTAGAACCATAAAGCTCTTGAAGAAAATATGAGAATAAATTTGTTACCTTGTAGAAAGCAAAGATTTCTTAGATAGAACTCAAAAGGTACAAACCATAATGGGGAATAAAGATCCTGACAAATGGGGGATAATCAAAACTAAAAACATCTACTCATCAAAAGACATCATTAAGAACATGGATAGGCAAGCCACAGCCTGGAAGAAAATATTCAAAATGCGTTTCTCTCAAATAAATTGTATCAAAAACATAGGAAGGACTCCTAAAAGTCAATAATAAAAGACAATCTAATTAAAAATGAGCAAAAGTAGGGCCGGCCCGGTGGCTCAGAGGTTAAGTTCCCATATTCTGCTTCTCGGAGGCCCGGGTTTCGCCGGTTCGGGTCCGGGTGCAGAAATGGCACCGCTTGGCAAGCCACGCTGTGGTAAGTGTTCCACGTATAAAGTAGAGGAAGATGGGCATGGATGTTAGCTCAGGGCCAGACGTCCTCAGAAAAAAAGAGGAGGACTGGCAGTAGTTAGCTCAGGGCTAATCTGCCTCAAAAAAAAGAGCAAAAGTATTGGACAATTTTCAAAGGAAGATATATGAATGACCAGTAAGCATGTGAATAGGTGTTTAACGTCAGAGTCGTCCTGGAAATGCAAATTGAAAACTCAGTGAAGAATGTGAATTGAAACTCCAATGAGATACTGTTTCGCAATTGCTAGAATGGCTAAAATTAAAGAAACGTACGACAATACAAAATGATGTTGAGGATGTAGAGTAACTTTAATCTCATATGTGCTGGGAATGTGTAAAATGGCACAAGTGGTTTTTGAGAACTGTTTGGCTGTTTCTTATAAAGTGAAATATACCTCTACCCCGGAGCATAAGTTTAATTCTTATCTCTGTTTCCTACTGATAAGAGAGGAAGTCCAGGGCCTTGACATTGTTCAGGGCCACAGATAACCTGGCTGTATATTTTGTTACCAGGGGCTGATTAATGTGTCTCTCTTTTCTCACAATCCCAGGGCCTTGGTTGAGACCGGGGAGTGGGGGACATTAGTACCCACCTAGAGACCTATACCAAAATGTGCTCAGCTTCAACCTAATTGAGCCTCTGAGAACAGAGAAGGCTCTCAACACATGATGTTGACTGACTCCCAGGTCATTTCTAGCTATAGTTCAACATGATTCCTGTTCTTTCTTTATTCGCCACTTTTGCCATTCGGGTCAGGACTAATCAGGTGACTGCTGTAGGCAGCAGAAAGCCTGAAAAAAGTTGAAGAAGGCAAAGGTAGAAGAAGGATGAGGAGAGTAAGGAATAAAAAGGATAAAAGGCAGGGAGGGTGAAGCTGGCCTGGCAAGCAAGGATTCATGCGTTCTAATAATATATTTAAGGAATAAAACAAAATGAAAACAAAACTAGGCCTGATTAGTGTTTGGCCTAATTTATGTGTGTATTGTGATCTGTTGAGTATGGGGCATTTTCCTGTAGAATTCCCATTTCTGCAATTGTGCCACTTACTTTTTTTTCCATCATGATTTCCACTGGTCCCTGTTAAGCTTCATTTTGTTGATTTCTGATTACTTCTCCAATTTAACAATGTCATTTTGAATTCAAATACCATCCTCCGGAGTGCTGCCCTCCCTGAACCTTCCTGGGTTTCATTTGCAAGTTTGGGAATAAACTCTATTACCATTTCATGGTTGGAAATATTAAATATGCAGTTTGAAACGCATAATAAAATTCCCTAAACTATTTCAAGGCTTTGCAAACGTTAAGAATGATCAAATCTATAGTGTCCTCATGATTTAAGGTTTGGAATTTTTATTTTGCCCCGAAACATCATGCTCTGATATCATATAGATGGTTATTTACACACAGCCAGAAGGAATACTGATGACCAGACCCAAAGCAAAAATTCGGTGTCAGTCCAGTATAAAACCAACGTTAGGGAGCCAGAATCACTTGATAATTAAGGAACATGAGTAGAGCTATACCTACGAAGCAAATTTATGCAGAGATGTTTGTTAAATAACAAATCAAAACTGCCATGCTAAGATTTTACTTTATTGCAACATGTAAACAGTTTTTATGAATTATGCTGTATTTGAAATATGTGAAACATTTTAATTTACATCTGATGTTTAAAATATTTTCTCAATGAGAAACAGGTGTCCATTGCACTTAAGCTAGCAGCTCCGTTTGTTGAATCTGACAACAGTTTTAAATGGAAAGGGAGATTGTCTCATTCACCTCAAATTTTATGATAATATGCTGAGAGTCTTCTCCTAGACTTGCTTCATCTGCTATTAAGATACATAATACTTCCCCACTCTCCCCTCCAGGGTAATTCAGAGACGTTTCTTTTCTTTTTTTTTAAAGATTTTATTTTTTCCTTTTTCTCCCCAAAGCCCCCCGGTACATAGTTGCATATTCTTCGCTGTGGGTCCTTCTAGTTGTGGCATGAGGGACGCTGCCTCAGCGTGGTTTGATGAGCAGTGCCATGTCCGCACCCAGGATTCGAACCGACGAAACACTGGGCTGCCTGCAGCTGAGCGCACGAACTTAACCACTCGGCCAAGGGGCCAGCCCCCAGAGCCTTTTCAAGAGCTGTATTGTCATGAGGGTCCAGTGTCTCCTGGTGGAAGAAGCAAGTCATGAGATGCCACAATTCCTGGTTGTTATTTCCAGTGGACCAAAAACTGAATGTATAACTTATTTAAGTTGACATCTCTGGACATCTTTTTTAAAAAATCCGTTGTGCTAAACATGTTCTAAATTCTCTTCTACTCATGAAATATGTTCCTTGATTCCTTAATCATTATCATCTTGCTTTTGAAAATTTGCAATAAAGTATTATTCTTCAATTCACAAAATACTACTAGAATACTACTCAATTCCAATAAAAAAGATACACAGAGGGTCTGGTGCTCATAATAATAATAACAGCAGCTAACACTTATTGAACGTTACGTGCCAGGCACTGCTCTAAGTGACATACATATTCATGTAAGCCTCACAGTAAACCTGATTTACAGAACAGTAAACTGAGTAGAGAGAGGTTAAATATCTCTGAATAAGTAGGTGACAGAGCTGAGGGCTAAGCCTCACCATCTGAAGTTGGAATTCACATACTAAATCCCTACATACCCTGTCTCTTGATGATGTGAACTGTGGGTCCTAACTAGGGAAAGCACTTTCTGATATCTTAAAGTTGAGAGAACAAGAGCCTAAGTTAAGCATAGCACTTTAATATCACTTCAGTCTAAAAGTGTAGGCACCACATAGACATTGTGAGGATAGGTGGTGGATCAGAGGACAGACAGACTGGAAACATCCAGGGATGGATATTTATGTGCGTTTCCTTATAAGGCACACAATTATCACGTGGAAAATGGGAGTAAATGTGAAGTTGGATTTCATGATTCCAGTACGTTACATCAGAACTTTGTAAACATCTGTATGATCTCTTAGCTATAGTTGAAAAGTTCATAAAGTGAAAGAAAGTGAAAGAAAAGTAGGTGCTCCTTATAAAAAGGTGAGAACATTTGCTCTTCTGTTATTTTTGTTAAATATAATTTGAATTATCTTATGATATTCTGTTGAATGGGTATATCATAATTAAACAATTCTCTTTCTATAGGATATTTAAGTTCTGATTTTTCACCATTATAAATAAGGGGGGTAATGAACATCTTTGCATATGGATCTTAATCCATAGGTCCTTTGTTTGGATTCAAGGAAATGGATTTACTTGATCAAAGTTGATAGCACTTTCTAAGCCTCTTGATACATTCTGTAAGATGCACTTTTTTTTTCTGCTGAAAATGGAATAGTGGCAATGACTATAGCATTAGCAGCGAGCTAGGTTCAGGAGTCCCATGATGCCTTTCAGATGTTGCTTGGTGTAGGAAAGTTATCTCCCACTGACTTTTCGAAGTGAGGTTCAATGACCAGGCTCCTCATGTTTTTGCTGGGGAAGATTACCTGGGGAAATCCAATACAAAACTTTAAACAAATGCCTAAGAAACCTATTATTCCCGGCCAACCACTGACATTGTATCTTCTCAGAGATAGTCAGCTACAGGAATTACTTATGCTCTTTCTTCAGTTATCCACTTGAAATTTGACCAAGAATTTCATAGCCTCTGGGTAAATATAGAAAGCAATTTGTGTCAATACTGCCCCAAATTCTTTGTAACCCTTATAGGAGCTTCAACTATGGAAAATTATATATCATATGGTGTCAACATTTACAATTGGATGGTTACACTGACTGTTTTATAAATAAGAAATGAAGTGAGTTAGGTTAATAAAAATGTCATTTATTTATATTTTATTAAAAGACAATAGACTTTGAAAGTATTTTACAAATTTGATAATAGAAAAATATGCCTGAAAACTTAGATTATTTCATATCCCTTCCTTTACAGATAGATGGACCTGAGTTTTCTGTGACTTAGTGACTTGCCCTAAGTGTGCCAAGTTCTGCAGGACCTCTGCATTGGTCTATGTGGCTGATTTCTAAACTTACTCATTTACCTCAAAATCCTCTCTATTTCAGTAGGTACAAGTGACTAGCCAAATTAAATTTCTTGTCCAAAGGGAAGTACAATGTTCTTTGAACCTAAGAAACCCTCTTATATGGGAAGATAGCCTAGTTTCTTTGAGTCATCATTATGTTGCTGCAAAGCAGAAAGTTAATCTGCCCCAAAAGTCAAAACAACGCTTCCTGTTCCAAATTTAAATGCAGCACTAACATAAAAATCAGTTCAGAGACTAGAGAGAAGTCACATTATTTGATATAGACTTGAACTTTCAAGATTTATAAAGTAGGGCACATTGGTTTTATGGAAGCTGAAAATAAAAATATATGAAAAATTTAGATTGAAGAATATTGGCAGAATGATATTGCAAACTAGATCTATTTTGTTGTAAATAGGGAAGAATGCCTCAGTTTCTGATACCATAAAAATGTATAGAGGAGATGTTATAAACTGAATGTTTGTGTCCCCCGAATTTATATGTTGAAGGCCTGATCCCAGTGTGGCTGTGTTTGGAGAGGGTGCCTCTAAGGAAGTAATTAAGATTAAACTAGGTCATAAGGGTGGGATGTTGATCCAATAAGATTAATGTCCTTATAAGAAGAGACATCAGAGAGCTCACTCTTTGCCCTTTCTTTCTCTTCTTCTCCACACGTGCACACCACTGAGGAAAGGTCCTGTAAAGAAAAAGCTAGAAGGGGGCCATCTAGAAACAAGGAAGAGAGCTCTTCCCAGAAACTGAATTGGCTAGCACCTTGATCATGAACTTCTAGCCTCTAGAACTGTGAGGAAATAAATTTCTGTTGTTTAAGGCACCAAGTCTGTGGCATTTTGTTATGGAGACACAGCAGAATAATGTAGGAGATTTCATAGCAGAAGGAAGAGTCTCTGGATTGGGTTAGCGTTGTGGGGTATTTGAAGTGGGTGAGTTATGTTCTACTTGGCACTGCCTTGTATCCTTGTATATTGTTTATAGTTTTGTGTTATTTTATAATCTTAAGAGCACTTTCTTTTCTTCATGAGTAGTCTTCCTGAGTAGTCCATAAGAATAAAAGGAAAGAAATTAACATTATTAACAATTAACGTAACACTAAACATGTGTCAGGCACCATTTCACATGTGTTTTCTCATTTAATTCTTAGAAACATCTTGCAACTTAAGTATTATTATTCCAATAATTATACTTAAAGAGATGAAATAACTTGCCCCCACAATCACTTAGTTAGTTAATGGGCAGATTTGAGATGCAAATCCGTCATTTTTTTTTCTACAAAGCTGTTAGGATCCAGTCTGAAAATAGAAACCACCCTAATATTTCAAGAATTGATTGAACTGGGAATGGAAGAATTGAAAGGACAAACAGAAAATAGTGAAGCAGCCTGGAGAGTAACCCGAGCAACACATGGCTACTGTGACCTTTGAGCCCGAGGATCTAAGGGAGCAGGTTGTATTATCAGAGCCCAGGTGCTTCCTGGTGGATGCTGGAAGATCTCCTTGCTCACTCTATGGCAGCTGGGACCATGGAGGAGAATTTGTCTAATAGGAGCATGAGCTGCTGCCCTGAACACTACTCAAAGCAGGGAGAGAGAGAGAAAAAATTATTCTGACTTTTCTCCTCTTCCCACCCTCCAGTCTTCCACCAGTGCCTCTCATTAACCAAACCTCCAGGAAGCCAGAAAGCAAAGGGCTCAGGCAAAGTGATGCAGAACAGGGTAGAGAAGGAACAAGTCATAGATCTGAGAGCACATAAGCAAATGGCCAGGGCAGACTGTGTTACGACGCCATCGAAGTGACAGGCAGTCTCACGTCATGTATCTATTTTACATTCCTCTCAAATCCCAGTAAAGTATTATGCTCATGTTCATATCTTTACACCTGAAAGGACCTCACTACTTGTCTACTTTCGTTTTACACATTATAAAACTGTGGCCCAAAGAGATAAATTGATTTAGTAAAAGGCTAATGGCAAGTAAATAGCAGAGCCCAGAACTAAGTCCAGGAATTCTGAAACCAAGTCCAGTATTCTTCCCATTTCACCACGAAGTGCTCAATAAACACTCGTCAAATTGAAGTGAACTGAATTAATTCAACTGAGGCGATTATGGTGAAAGAGAAATCACAAGCTTCTGAAAGACTAACAGGGTGTTGCCGGGACAGAACCATACAGAATATTCCTGATTAGACCATCATATGAAACTCCTCTTACCATAAATTACTGCTCATCTTTTCATTTTTGTTTTTTTTTCTTTTTATATTTTTTATTTTGTCTTGCAGTCAATTGAAACATAAATTGATCTTTACTTTATTTTGGATTACTGCCTGATCTGCTTAAACACATGTATGCTAAAGCTGATGACCACCAACAGTATGAATATAAAATGGGAGCCACACCATAAACCAACCACATGTAGGCAACATTCAGTTTTTGTTCTTGTTTTTTCTTAAATGAATATGATTTAAGCATTGTCCTTGGCTGATCACATTTGAAATGAATCTTCGCTCCTCCTCAACTTCTCATCACTTAGGGATAGTAACCAAAGAAAATTCCTTTAACCCAAAGGATGAATATGTTTATTTCACCTCACAAAAGTTCATAGCAATTTCTTCTCAGCATTCTTGTTATATTTCTCAGTAAATATAGATGAAAGGAAGTTATATTTCTGTTTTCTCAGAATTTGCCCTGGCAAAGGAGAAGAAAGAAAGACCACTGAAAGTTTATTTTCTACCTTTTCTTTGTCTTCTCCTAGCCCACCGGGCCACACTTTTCCAAATCAGAAAACATTAATTATCTTAGCTCTGGAACTCCAAATAGTTTCTTGTGGACTAAAACTGGTACATTAACACAAACCCCAATCTAAGACTTCCTTCCATCTTCCTCTCTTTGTCTCTCTCTCAGTGAGCACCCACATATTGCTATCAATTCTGTCCTCAAGTTATAGTTTGGAGTATAGATAATCTTGAGAAGCAATCATGTCAGGTTCATTCTATAACTCTGCTGTGAATTCCCGGTGTCTTCTCCCTTCCACCAGGCTCTCCTCTGCCCCATGAATTGCTCCCTTCATTTCTATGTGGCAGCATAGCTTCATCCATATTGTCATTCACAGAGGCTGGTAGCTCTTTCTGTTGTCCATGGATTTAGGAATATCAGTCTCCTCACTCACTCTCCACCATCATATATGTACACCCAACTCTCCAACCCTTGCTCACAGTAAACAGTGGGTACAGTCCATTTGTAGGCAGAGACAGAAATATTTGGCTAGAGAGAGTCTATTGGTTCTCCACATTGCACATCCCGGGGGCCCCCAGTCATAGCATGGTGTATATGAACAGTGCCCCCATAGAGTTGTGCAGTGCACAGCCATTTACATAGAATACAATGAAAATATCTATTCCCTAGAGTTGTGCCAAATGACATATTTGCAAAGATATAAACAATATGGTCTTAGGGAATTAAGTGAGGTATAGACAAAATATAATAAAGCTCTGTTCAGATTACAGGACAATAATGGCTGAGATCCTTCAGTCTCTAATATACCAATGTCTAATTTCCAAGTTCTGCCAAGGTGCAGGTCCCTTTTGCCAGGCATGTTGAAAGTCTACATTCTTCTCACTGCATTCAATTTCTCTCTCATATTGCATTCAAGAGGTATATCCCCCATTGAAACTAGTCCTAAGCTTCTTCTAGACTCCCTCCTGTTCTTTAACTGTCCTCTTTCTCCCAACGGGCTGAGTTCACCTTCCATCTATCATTCCCGCAACATAGAAATACACGTTATGTCAAGAAAAAGACCAAAGTCTCTCTTATTTATCAGCTGTCTCTTCCATTGCTCATATAAATAATTACATGACAGTAAAGTGATTATCCCAAATAAATATACATATGAAAATCAGAAGCTAGCATTCACCATAACTTATTTTTTGTGCTCTTCAGGAGCAGTTTTTTATTAATCAAATTTAATAGGTATCTACACTTTAAATTAGTAATAGAGAATTTAGAATGCTTTAACTGTAAGGTCCCACAAGCATCTGCATGTGCTGAGAGCAATTATAATTATTCTCTTCTCAGAAAAGAAAGGAAAGAAAGACTAGCATTCGTCTTTGTAGTGTTTCATTGAGAACTATTCACAGTGTTATGCATTATTCTGCCCTTTCATTCTGCCTTTTCAAGAAGACCATATATTAAGACTAAAGGGACTGTCAGGGCCTACAAGAATTTAAGGGAGATTCCTAGGCCTAGAGTAGTTAAGCATGGCCCATAGTCACTTGGCTTCTTAATAGCAGAATGAGGTCTAGAGCTCAGTGATTCTGAATACCTATAACATTGTACTATTTACCTTTTCAAAATACATGTAAACTAAGGAATGTTCCTTTTATTTTCTTGACCTAACAAAATCCAATGAAACAGGGACTTGTGATAAGAGCACATTTCTCTTTTGCTTTGGGGGCTCCATTGACCGTCACTTATTGTGTGGACCATGGATCAACCTGTGGAATCAGAAAAAGGTCTGCTTGGTAAATTTCTCAGCATTGCTCAGTTTCCCTGATAATAGTGATCTATTAAAGTGTCCTGCCAGGGACATAACTTCTTCAGGTCTGCAGAAACCATGAAACCTCTAGTAGGCCTTTGAAGTTTATAAGCAACACCTGCAGAATTCTTTATGAATCTCCATACTTGTTATGGTTTATCCTATAAAAATTTTATTTTCTGGTTGGACACTAATACTATCTTAGATATTTTCATCTTTTCTTCCATCTCCATGAGAAGCTCTTTGTTTTGGTTTTTTAAGGGAATGAGGAGGGGAAACCATTCGTAATAAAGTGATTTTTTTTTTTTTTTAATACTTCAGGAGAGAACAGCTAAGGTGGACTGCAGTCAAGATGCTGGGCAGTCAGCTAGGTACCCTCACTGACCATGCAGCTTGATCCTATATATCAGTTTATGTCACAAATTTGTCCTTCAGCCATATTAAAGCCTGTTAGACAGTAGAGAACTTCATGTTGCTTTGTGAATTGCCAGAACTACAAATGTTAAATTCATAAATGCTAAGGTCTCAAACATATCTGGCATTCACCCGAAATGACCACAGTGAGTCTTTTTTCCAATACCTCCCTTAGGGTCTCAGGGAAGTAATTCTTAACTCCAGGCCTATGTTCCAGTCATGCCGTTTATGACCTAAAGCAACAGGAGGAAAATTCTCCCTTCCCAGCCTCAGCTGATCTTCCTTGTTAGAGGTCCTTTTAAAAAAACAACAGGAAGGAAAAAAGAAAAAAGGAACCTACAGTGGGGAAGCCTGAAGCTGCAACACAAATAATGATTATTCCTGTCAAGGTTTAGCTGTGGTTGCTAAGTTACTGGCCTGTTCTGAAAAACCTTGAAGTATGGGACACATTAGGTGCTCGTTAGGCCCTGGTGACTTGCAAGAAATGTATAATTTGTCTCTGTGCTAAATACACTTCAAAACTAACAATACAAAACCCCCACATGGGCTTAAAATTTGTGACCTTTCTCTTTCTTGTTTTGTTTCTCCTCCTCCTCATCCAACGTCTCGTAGTCTGGTGTTATTACAAAAGCTGCACTACTGGAAAAATAAACAGAAGCATTTTTTGCAATTGATGGAAACACGATATATTGGCTTAAAGCCTTTAGCGTTTAATGAAGGTGTTCCCAGAGAGAACCTCATAAAGGGTTGAGGAAAACTAAAAGAAGATGCTGTAATAATTGTTTACAGTGCAAGCTGCAGGCCCATCAGCTCCCTTTTGGAGAGCACCCACAGTGTGTGTATAGTAGGCTGCAAAACCTTCCAGGAACGCAAAGCACTTGACTGTTTTATCTTATGCTTGTATCCATTTTCTATTTATCCCGTTAACATTGTCCAGTTCACAGATCTTGGAGTAAATGTAGAGACTTCTATTTTCAATTCAAAATTATGGTATGTGAGGATATGTGGGGAGTATCACATTCTTTTCAGCCCAAACTTGATTAGGGTTTTAATTTCTAAACTATTTCCATGGGTGGTCGGGCTTCCATTTCTCCCTTCAGTTGCTGCAGCCATATTTCTACTCACACTAACTGTGCCCCTTGCTGCAGGTTGCAACTTCCTAAAGTTTTGATGAGATAGTGTCAGTACGAACGAAATAGTAGAGGCAGTGCAGTTGGGGGAAAGGGGTAAGAGATAATGGGATATGCAGGGATAAAGAGTAGGTGCCAGGAGAGAGGAGAGAAAGAGAAGAAAAGAGGAAGTGCCAGAAGACATCTTGGGACAGTCTCTAGCTGCTACAAAGCTGGCAAATTGCAGAGACAGGAAGTAGCCATTGTGAATTTTCCTGTGACTACCTCATTCAAACAAGATTCTCTAGCATTTGGGAAGTTGACTCAAAGGCTTACAAAGTAAGACAGTAAGGCTTACAAAGGAGAATCAGTCACATTTCCTGGACTCACTTCATAAATCTACCTTAATCTTTAGCTGTGTTGATCTGCAATCTGAGGCAAAGATACCATTTGGCTCTGAGAGAACTTCCTGAGATGATTAGATCTGAACTGCCTCAAAAGGAAAATTTTTTCTGTTCTTGTGCCAGTAATCAATGGGAAATCAAATGGCATTTTAAAAAATCTCAAAGCAAAAACGATCCTAGATGGAATTCTTTCCTCGTTACTTACATACGTGTATGTACATACATACATACGTCTTTTCCTTTCTTAATAAAGATATCTTTCTAAGAGACTACCACACATAGCCATTGGAATAACTTTGCCCTTCTCTTCTTGGCCCCAAATAAGAGTCTGGATTCTCTCAAAGCATCTGTGCTATTCTCTTCAGATAATTCACCTTCCAAAATCTCTCTCCTCTTATCCCTACAGTTCTTTGACAGGCGTGCCTTCATGTGTGACATGTTCTTACATTAAACAAAGTTTCCAATGAAAAAAGAATCTCCATATCAACTCCCTTCTGCTTAAGGAGGAAAAAAACAAGCTAAAGTAAAACAGAATATATACTTTGGAAGGTGTATGATACCATGTGCTGTTAAGAAGAGATTCTAGTTTCTCAGTTTGCCAAGCTATATCTGCTGTTACAACATAATATTTTCATAAGTAGTGGGACTTTTTTGTTTGTTTTAGAAATTATTCATGATTGTAGTGGACTGGGTTAATTTACTATATTTGGCTATCCAGCACACAGTATATTCCATTAATAAATAACATTGCCTAGTCACAGGTGTAGACACATGACTTAGGTTTAGCCATCAACAACTACTATTCAAGCAGAACAAGCAAGAATTCTTTCTGGAACTGATATTCAGAGGTTGAGAGAAGAAGTTCCTTTCTCTTTCCACTGGGTTTGATAAATTGGGAGGATGTGAACCTGTAGCTGACAGTTGCCATCTTGAAGAAAGCCTTCTACTACAGCATAAGGCCCAAAAGAGACAGGCAGTCATGAAAAATAGGCAGTGTGAATTTTGACAGCACAAGGTCAGGATTCCAGGACCGGAAGCCCTGATTCCACCGGCTCACTCTGTCCAGCTTCATCAGTTTTCCCCATCTACATTCCTACCATCATAGAGACATGATATAATACCTTTCATCTTACAATCAATGCAAAAAGTTAAAAAGACTTTAACTCTATAGCACTCCAAACACTAGCCCATTTCCCTGCAACCTCTTTGCAAGAGTAGTCTATGACCACTGACTCCAATTCTACCCATCCCCTTTCTTCTTTTCAAATTTCAATTATATTATATTTGGTCCATTCACAAGACTATGTGCAGCACCTTTTACATTATGAAGCGTAATAATGCAACTTGAGATTGATAAATTACCAATTCTGTTTCATCTGTCCCTGTGTTCCTTTATATTCCATTCTATTGCCTTCCCTAGAGGAAAGGTAACCACTACCTTAAATTTTGTATGTATCATTCCTTTCTTTTTTAATTATTAACGGCTTTCTCTTTATAGTTTTCCACAAACAATATAGTATCTCCCTTGAATGATTCAAGTCAGGCTTCTGTGTCTACTTATTCACTGATACTGCCCTTGGACTGGTCACTAGCCATCTCCACCTTGCAAAATCCAAGAGTAAATCCTCAGTCATCATTATCTGGACCTATCAAGATCACTTGACATGCCTCAGTATTGCCTCTCTTTTGAATATCTTGGTCTGTGGGGAACCACTATGCATTAGCTTTCTGCTTACCTCATTGACTGATCCTTCTCAGTCCCTTTTGCTGGATGCTCCCGACTTTTCTAATGTTTCTACCTGTAGAAAAGTCCTAAGGCTCAGGCTTTTCTCTCTTATCTGTACTCACTTCTGGATAACCTCATCTAGGCCATAGCTATAAAGTTGATGACTTCAAAATATATATTTTCATCTGTAAACTCTTCCCTGAATTCTAGGTTTGCTTATCCAACTGACAACTCTGTCTCGCTTGGATGTTCAACACCATACCACGCTTAACATGTGGAAAATCGAGCTCTTTATCACCTCCCTCTTCCTCAGTCTTTCCATTTCAGTCATGGAAACTTCACTCTTTCAGTCGCTCAGTCCAAAACCTCTGAATCAAACTTGACTCCTCTCTAGTTTACACCTACATTCTAACCATTAGCAAATCCAATTTTCTCTTCCTCAAAATAAATCCAGAATCCAGCCTCTTTCTATCACTCTGTTATTACCACTCCAGGGCAAATCACCATCTTATGTTAGTCAGGGTTCTCCAGAGAAACAGAACCAGTAGAATATAAATATAGATATAGATATAAATATAGGAATGTATAGATACAGACATAGACTTATATATAAGAAGAGATTTATTATAGGAATTGGCTCATGCAGTTATGGAAGCCAAGAATTCCCATGATCTGCCATCTGCAAGCTGAAGAACCAGGAAAACCAGTGGTGTAATTCAGTCTGAATCTGAAGGCCTGAGAATGGGGGCAAAGCCAGATGGTGTAAGTCCCACTGTGAGTCAGAAAGCCCAAGAAGCAGGAGCACTGATGCCCACGGGCAGGAGAAGATGGATGTCTCAGCTCAAGCAGAGAGAGAATTTGACCTTCTTCTGCCTTTTTGTTCTAATCAAGCCCTCAATAGGTAGATGATGCTCAGCTGCATTGATGGGGGTGAGCATCTTTACTCAGCCTACTGATTCAAATGCTAACCTCTTCTGGAGACATCCTCATGGACATGCCCAGAAATAATGTTTTATCAGCTCCTGGACAAACCTTAGACCACACAAGTCAACACGTAAAATTAACCATCACATCTCTCTTGGACTATTGCAATGACCTAACTCTTATTTTTCTCTTTGTCACTCTCTATAGTCTTTTCTTCACACAGTAGACAGAGTGACCTTTTAAAAAACCTAGTCCCATCATACTACTTCTCTGCTCAAAACCCATCATTGGCTTTCCATCTTGCTCAGAGTAGAAGCTAAAATCTTTATCACAGCCTAGTATGTCCTTTGTGATCTTATTCCGGTTCCATATCTGACTTCGTCTCCTGTACGCTTCCCCTCATAACCTCTACTCCAACTGTCAAAGCCTATGTGTTATTTGTCAAACATGCCAAACCTGTTGCTGTCTCTTGCCCTTGGTATTTACTATTCCTTCTACAAGATCCAGGCTACTTCTGGACTGCCTCATGACTCTCTTCCACTTCATTCATATCTCTGCTCTAATTACATCTTATCAGAAAAGCTTTATGTGGCAACCCTCTCTAAAAAGTCACTCTTCCCCCTATTTCTATACTCTCCCTCTCTCTATCATCTGTCATCCCTCTATAGATAGATAGATAGATAGATGATAGATAGATATAGATATAGACCTGATTTGTTTAATGTCTAACAACGTTCTTACTCTAGGCACTATTGACATTTTGGCCTGGATAATTCTTTGTCACGATGGCTTTCCTGTGCATTAGAAGATGTTTAGCAGTGTCTTTGGCTGTACTCACTAGATGTCATTAGTACCAGTTGTGACAAACAAAAATGTCTCAAGACATTGCCAAATGCCTCTTTAGGGGTAAAATCACCCTAGTTGAGTGCCACTGTTCTAAACCCAAGTGAGTATAAGCTTCAGGAAAGCAAGGACATTGTATCTTTACTGTTGATAGCTATGTTAGCAATATACAGTAAGTGCTCAAAAATGTTCAAGTGAGTGAACGCATGGATTCTGTGAGTTATCTCAGTATTCTTTTCATTAACGTGAGCCAACAAGTTCCCTTTTTGCTTACCTTTGTTTGAAATGGCTTTTTTGTCTCTCACAACAAGAAAAATTTCTCAGACTATTTGGAAAATATAGAAAGATTATATATGGCAATATAAATAAGGAGATTTCTAAGATGACAAAGATCATTAATTTAAAATAGCCAGATTTTTACATTAATGCACTGGGATAAATGTGGTCTGGAGAAATGATCTTCAAAAGGGCAAATTTTCTATAGTTAAAGTGGTTGGTTCTCCAAAGTATACTAGGCTGACGCTCAGAAATGTCACTCATTACACTTTTCTCAGTAAAATTATTTTGGTACCCTAATAAGAAGATGCTTGTTTGGGCACCATCATGTTGAAAAATAGTCCATCTTCCACTCATTCTCTAATCTTGTGCTGAAACACTGATATAGTACAATTCTTCTAAAGTAATCTTGGAGCTACATACATGATTAAGTCAGAAACTTTCCTTTGAGATGTTTACAGCTTAGTGAAGGAAAGACACATGTAAAGAGATAGTTGCAATCAACTGTGGGGGATGCTTTACTAAAGATATGTATCTATATTTGTATCTATATCTATATCCCTATCTATAAATGTAAGAGCAGAGGACAAAGCAGTAAACTACACCTAGGAAGCTGACCGGGCCTCTTCAGAGAGGTGACATTTGCCCTGGAGTTTTGTATAATGAGTAGGTGATGGATGACTAGATGTTCACCTGATGAATGAAGGAATTAAGACGATTCCTGGCAGAGAGAATAACACGTAAAAGGTTTGGAGGTGTGATGGAATTTCATATATAAAGGGAATCCTGAGTGATTATGTGTAGTTGGGGTACACAATGTCTAAGGAGGAGGCCTAGGAAAAGAAGAAGCTGAGATACATGAGGGCAAGTCATAAAGGGCCTTATAAGTCCCGTTGGACTTTACCCCATAGATGAATTGTATCCATCCTACTTTTGTAGGAAAGAGAGTTGTATGCTCAGACATGTGTTTTTGGAAGGCCACTCTTCATCTCTGTGGTTAGTATATGGTGGGGGAAGACACAAAAGGAAGGATGTTCAGTTAAAAGTCTACCACAATCTTCCAAGGAAGGAAAACAAAGAAGCAAAGTAAACCAGGAGCAATGAGGATGGAGAGCTGAGTGTGGATTAGAGTAATATTTATATGAGTGAATTCACAAATTAGGTGATTGATTGGGATGTGAAAGAGAGAAAGAGTCAAAGATACCCCTGAGAATCCTATCTTGGGCAATTTGGGACTGAAAGTATTGTGGCAGTGATCACATGGAGTAAGAAAAAGAACCTGCCCATGAAATCTGTTCATGATCAGAGCAGTGCGTGGTTTTCAGATATTTTTTTAGTTGCTGTGAATACTGATCACTGTTATTCAGATGGGAAATTCAGATGGAACAGGAAAAAATATTAACCCTCTGAGGTATCTCTGTACTAGTGTCATATTTTAAAAAGATAGTATGGCTTTGAAATCTTGATGCTGAAATCACAAAGCAGACTCTTAAAATATCAACTGTCTTTGGCTGAACCCTTTTGAAGAAATGACTCCCAGCTCCCCATGTTTATGAACTCCTTCATGGACAGTCACGGCAACTTATTTTCCTGGCTTCAGCCCATCTCTGTAACTTCTCCACTTTTATGTGTGTCTCACTCAAACTAAATTATATGTGTGACTTGGCAAGTCTTAGGTATGCTGTTAGTGAGTTAACACTGCCACCTAGCATCTGAAAGTGATCTTTGTTCTTCTTGTAACAAGAGATTGCCAGTCTCTCCTTCTCCAGACACAATTTCCAGAACTCCTACGTTGAAAAGAGCTTGTTTATGATTAATTAGCTTTGCAAGTGAAGAACATCACATTTTTACATCAACATTTTGGAGTCCTGTGCTAAATGTTTGGAGTGTCCTTCACTGGAAAGTGCTAGAGAGAAGTCAGGGCAGTTATGTGTTCGTCTGTTTGCTGTGTATGCATGTATGTTCCACTTCAGGATGGAGAGAAGAGGGAGGGAAGGGGGGAGACTGCAAAGGAAAGAAAACACACGCAGCTGGACACATGCAGGAGCCAGCAACAAATCATGAAAGAACAGAATAGTTTGTCAGGAGTGAGAGTGGTGGGGCAGAGAGGATGTAGGGAAATGGATGAAAGGGGTAGAGGGGCAAATGACACAGGCAGGAAGAAGAAAATGTAAATATTTTGAGTCGTTGAAGAAGGAAGGACATTTTCAAGGTCTTTCTCTTGTCTTTTCTCTCTTCTCTCTTCTTTCTTCTCCCCCTCCGCCTCCTCCTTCTCTCTCTCTCTCTTTTGGCTGAATGCAGAGGACTCATTACAAATTTGCTAGCATTAGCATACTGCCAGCATTCCTCGGTCAAAACCTGAGTTTTTTCTGATGTGTATTTCTTGGGTTTTGTACTTGAGTGTTTTGTGTGCTTTGTTCGTTTTATCTGCATAATGCATGAATGGAAGATAGACGAGTGTTCAGGTTGAGTTCTTACTAAACTTGTCTAAAGGGACCTGGAAGTTCTGAACTCCAAGTGGAAAGCACCTGTTCTCAGGATTTTGCAGAGATCACAGAAATGTGCCCCTTGTGCATCTAGGTGTCTTGCAAAGACTTTTCAAAAAGCAGATCTTTCACCGTACTTTGAGTGGGGTTGGAGAACACTATTTCTCCCTGCTGCCCTCTGCCGTGACAGTTTGATGTTCAAAGCCTTTAAAGGTTTGCTATGGGGAAATGTTTATACATCTGAAAGAAAGTGCCCGGGTCCTGATTCCTATGGTGTTTTCTTACCAGTAACAACCCTATACCAAACTCCCAATTTGTCACTATCTGACTTCCTTCCTGGGTGGCTGCCTTTTTCCTTTTCTTGCTTTTCTCCTTTCTACACTTTCTCCAGGATAAACAACCTATTACTTCAATCACCTAACATTCGTATCTCCTGCTTCTCATAATGTGTGTCTAAGTCTGTCTCTGTGTGTGTCTCCAGCAACTATGAAGGAAGAAAAAATTCTATTCCAAAGACCTGGCAAATTCCCATAACAAGAATCCAGGCACGGACAGAATTCAGGTAAATCGAGTCACCTGACTGTTACTGTACCCTACCCCGAGCTTTTTCCCCTTCTCGTCCTATTACTGTCCATGGATCTTTCAACCTGTCCCCATGGGATGCTGTATTTGTAGTTTCCCACCAAACCAGCTCAACATTTGCCTCTCGTAATGCTTGAGAAAGCCACTAGCAAAATCAAGTCCAGAACTGTCCTTTTCATCAGGCTGTTCCACACTATGCCATGCACTGTTTTCTTCTCTGAAAAGGCTCCAGTATATGAATGATACTTTTCTTAAAAAAAAAACAAGATTCAAACAGGCTTCTGCCTGGGCTTGCATCAAGACTCTCATCACCGGTAGCTGTGGAACCCTCAGAAAAGAGCTCTATGTGCCATGCTTATTGCCTATTGTGTTACCTTAATCTTCTCCATGAGCAGCAAGCCCTTCCCCACACTGGCCTCTCTCCCTCATCCTTGTAATCTCTGTGCAAAAATTTCATAGGCACCCAAGCTCCTATAACCAGGCCTGCAGCAAGACCAGCTGGCAGCCGAGTTGCACTGGGAAGCGCAGCAATAAGAATTAAAATCATCCATCTTCTTTCTTTCCATTGGCAGCCAGGGGAGAGCTGGGTGGAAAGGTTATGAATTGCAGCATTTCCAAGGTGACCACAGAGAAAAGGAAGAAGTTTGGAGATTTAGGAAGATAGTAATCCAGGTTAAGTTATGGGTCAGGGGTCTCTATCTGTTCTGCATGAAGGTAGAGAAAACAATTGCCATGTTTTGCATGGCAATTCTGCATTTGTATAATTTATACTTCCTTCAGATAAATGTATTCCATGCTTTCCGTCTTATATTACAGCCATAGTTGCTTTTCTAAACAGTGCTACACAGATTTAACCCTTTATGAAACCACTTGGACTCCTCTTTGTATTAATTGACTCTGGTGATATTTTGATTAATTTAAGAAGCAGCCCTTTTTTTAATGGTTGGGGAAAAAGTCCATTGATTTAAATTGCAGTTTCATATTTTCAAATAGATTTTTAGCATTGTGAATTTGGTGGGGGAGGTCATGACAACAACTAGTGCCCTCTTTCTCTTTCCTTCCCCCATCGCCAATACTGTTAGAATTCTACACACCGTATGTCTTGGTGCCTATGCATCACTCAGACAATAAAATGTTTATAGTTGAGCTCCACTCAGTGAAGTGTGTGTCTGTTATGAAAAAGGATTGCTAGTTGGAGCTGTAAATTTACAACGGACACCCGCAGGAAGGCACACCAGTGTGAAGCACACTAGAACATAGAGCTCTTTATATTAAATTCCTCCAATGAGACATTTAGAATGATCAGGACTGAAAGACTATATTGAATTCACAGAGAAAGACTTAAAAGATTATTGTGTACATGATATTAAAGCCAAGGGTTAATTTTTCTTCTCAACCTCATCCAGACATCAGAGCCTATCCTGAAACATGAAAGTAGAGAAGTCTTATAGTGTTTATTTTATGGGGTTTTTTTTTTGTATTTATTTATTTGTTATCCACCCTTAAAGAGAGAAGCTGTAAGCATAGAACATAAAATTGGGTGTAATGTAAACATCAGGGGTTAATAGTCGGTTCCTTCTTTATTTAGGCCTCTTAATGCTCCTGAGTTTCCTTTTCCTAATCTAGGAAATGGAATAAGAGTGCTTTCAAATCCTTAGTTACAAATGAAATCATAGATATTTATGCTTTTTTCTACAGTTTAGTTATATATCTCGTGTCACCCTTATCCTCTATAACATATGCATATATAGCACTTTTTAAATGCAGATGGCACAGTCTCTAGAGCTATAGAATGAAGGTAGTATTTATCTCAGAATTTCTATAGCTCTGATTACCTAAACACACTAATAGAAAAATTAGGCTAAGAAAAAACAGCAACTAACCGAGATAGTCTCATAGTCACACTGGGTATTGAAACTTCAGAAAATGTATTAACCAACCTATAATTACTTGGGGAAAGCCAAAAGGAAATCAGATATAAAAGATTATTTTTACTTATTTTAGTCCTTTGCCATGACATTTGCAAAGTGTTGATCCCTGAAAATAGGAAGACATACCTGGCTCAGTTTATAAACCACTTTGCATACACATCTTCCTTGTTTTCTGACTGGAGCTGCATTCAAAGACTATTATCCACAGGTCTCCCACGATTCTGCAAACCTTATGAGCAGAGGTGCTGACTGCCTTTGTTCCAGAGATAGAGATAGTGTTTCCCTCCTGAGCAAAAGGCAGGTTTGTTTAGTGTCCATTATAATAAAAATAGTGCCTCTCTCCAGGGCAAAGTTCAGGTGCGCTTACTGTCCATTATAAAAGACTTGAGTTTCCTAAGCTTTGAGTTTTTCTCCCAAAATGCAACCTACTGTATTCATTCAAGTGTAACCTGACTGTCTTCAAGGCACCCTGTGGGAACTGGGCTCAGGGAAATGCACAAATGCCCATACTCTGGTTAATGTCATTACTGCCAGTAATAAAGTCCTTTTTTTCTTCCTTAGTAGTCTCACGTCTTCTGCCAACATTCATGAAACTGAGGCCAGCTAACTTGGTAGCTGTCAAGTAGAGTAAAATTTTGGACCCTTCACAGTTCTTGACAAGCAGCAGCTTGTACTTTTCTCTTGGTCCTGGGTCCAGGTCTCTATGGCTGCCTCCCTCACCATTACGGACTTCTGAGCTCCATATGGTGCTGGCTAAGAGCTCACACTTTGCCACCTTACTGGCTAGACTGGATCTATAAAGGCAGCTACTTGGAGACACCCAGGTGACACAATCCAGAAATGCAGGAAAATTAATGCTTCATGAGGTGAACTCTGCTGGAAAGGAGAGAGGGAACAGAGAAGGAGCCTACAGATAAATGCACCTCCATATTTCCTCTTGGAGAGGCTCTTTTGAGCCACGCTCTTCTCTTACCGCCTTTCTAGAGATTGTTCAGATAGCCGGCTCATGAATGTCCCTCTTTATATCTGTCCGTTCTCCCTTCCATTGCTCCTTTTCCCCTCATTCTGCTTCCCTGGGACAAGATTTCTTAACAATAGTAGCATATAAACTTTTGCCAAAGGCTTTATTTTCTAGAGAACCCTGGTTAAGAGAGTTTAAGATACTTGCACCCCAATGCCTAAAATTTTATAATTAAAACAAGTGTGGAAAAAAATCGTATTAGCAGAAAGCAAATATGTGTGCAAAAAGTTTAGCTAGCTCTCTGAGCTCTTTAAACAGGAGAAATCTGGCAGAGGTCAATCTACAAGGCAGCTTTCTCTCAGGCTCAGCAGCAGGGCCAGCCATCTCAAAGACTGCTATGTTAGTCTCCAATAATTAAAAACTCTGTCAAATAATATTCTTAATTGATAACTCCTTGCAGCTTTAGAAATCAAGAGTTGACATAGTACATTATTATCATTATCATTATCATTGTTTTGTTACAATGACTGTGACCAGTAAGATACAAAGATAGTATGAACCACTGACCTATTTAGAGGAAATGTTTGATTCTGGATTGCAGGAAGATGCAGATATCATGATTTTAGGACTGTATTCATATTCTCTTTGACATGGATGAGATTTGAGAATTGATGCACGAGACATAGATCACCAGAAGAGGGAAGAGAGGACCTGTATAGATCAGGGGTTAAGAGATGGACGTGATGTTTGATAGACATGGATTCAAATACTGCATTCACCACTTCCTAGCTGTCAGTATTTATCAAAGACCTTCATGTGCTGTTATGTGTTGAATTATATCCACCTGCCAAGTTCATATGTTGAATTTCTAACTCCCAGTACCTCAGAATGTGACCTTATTTGGAAATAGGGTCATTGCGGAAGTAATTTGTTAAATTAAGATGAGGTCATTAGGGTGGGCTCAATATGACTGGCATCCTTATAATATGGGGAAATTTGGGCACAGATATGTACAGAGGGAGAATGCCATAGGAAGATGGAGGCAGAGATCAGGGTGATATTTCTACAAGCCAAGGAATGTCAAATTGCCAGAAAACCACCAGAAGCTAGGGGAGAGGCGTAGAACAGATTCTTCCTCACAGCCCTCAGAAGGAACCAACGTGGCCAACACCTTGATCTCAGACTTTTAGCCTCCAGATCTGTGAGGCAATAAGTTTCTGGTATATAACCCATCCAGTTTAGGGTATTTTGTTACGACACCCCTATAAAACTCATACAAGTACTCTGCACCATGCTACAAGCTAGACATATAGAAGTGAACAAAATACAGAGATAGTGTCTATTCTCATGGAACTTACAATCTAGTATTAGATAAACAAATGCACAAACAAATAAAATATTACTATAAATTGTAATGTATTAGGGAAGGAGAAAAGAGGATGTTATGAGACAAAATTGGTGATGAGATGAGTGATTGCCTTAGATAGGAAGGTCAGGAAAGCTTTCTCTCAGAACTGAGACTGTCTATTCAAAGAGTTTTGGCGTTGGGAAATTAAAGTGGGAGAAGTAGCACACGTGAAAGCCCAGAGACCACTGAGAGCTTAGAGGACACCAGGAACTAAAAATGCAAAATATTTCTATCCTAATGAGTGAGAGAAGGGCAAAAGATAAAGTAGGATAAGTATACAGAGGCTGCATCATGTAGATATCCAGTAGGAAACCACGAATGACTTTAAACAAGAGAGTGACAGGATCCACTGTACTTGTAAAAGCCTCATTTTGGCCTTTGTGTGGAGAACACATGGGGGAAGACTAGAAGAGAAGTGAGTACATCAGCTGAAAATCCATCCATTAAGTAGTCTAAATGAGAAATTAGGGTGGACTTTGCTAAGGTGAAGGCATAGGAAATGGAGCAAAATGGACAGTTGGGAGATTTATTTTGCAAGAAAAACCAATAGAAGTCGCTAGGTATTAGGGTTAAGAGTGTGAAGGAAAAGGAAAAATCAAGATGACTTCTAGGTTGCTGGCTTGAGCACACAGATGAGCAGATGGCAGCACCATTTGCTGAGAAAGAAAATGGAGAAAGAAACAAGTTTGTATTCTTGTGTGTGGAAGAAGTTCAGAAGAGACAGAGGAGAAGAATCAAGAACTTTTGTATAATAAAGTTGAGATGCCTTGAGACATCAAATAGAAATGCCAAGTATGCAGGTGGTATATGAGTTTTTTCTTTAATGTAGAAGTCTGGGCTAGAGATAATAATTTGTTTTTCATCAGCATACAAATGGTACTTAATATATAAGAATGACCAGGAAGAAACTGTAGAGGTAGAAGAGAGAATATACACTCAAGCCTTGAGGTAGATGTTAGGTAAATTGCTTAACCCCTTTGAAATGTAATTCTATCACTTGTAAATGGGAATCATCTTACTTACTCTTGAAGTTGTGTGTGGATTAAATGAAATCATGTCTATCTGTAAAATTCAACGCAAATCATAAGAACTGAATACAGGGAGGTTATTATTGTAACCACATTATTATTTCTGTTTGGTACTAAAGAGACAGAAAAGATGAAAGTGGGAGACTGAAAAGCAGAGAAAAAATGTCTTTTGGAAATCTAATGGAAAACTTCCGGAAGTAAAGGTAAATAACTTTTTAAAATACATATCAGTAACAAACGAGGATGGGCAACGAGATGTGACCACTGTGTTTGGCTATAAGGTGATGCTAGAGAACTACTTTGCCACAGTGGCAAAAATCAAACATACAAAAAGGAGAGAATTTGAGTGGTTCTTAGAAGGGATAGGTGGCAGTTCAAGTGAAGACTTTTTCAAGCAAGAGAATTGTGTGTGTTATCAAAGGGAAAAAAGGCAATTTAAAGAGGAGATTGAAGATGTTAAAGACGATGTACCTGAAGTCTGATTTAATTGATATGAAAGACATTACTGACAAAGAGCCAGAAGCCCTCCCCCTTGGACTAAACTTGGATTCATTTCCTGAGAGACAAATGGTCTACAGCACTGATAGTGAAGATGGCCACATTGAGGAGAGGGCTAGTTTGAGAATGGATAGCTGGGTTCCATGTAAGTGTAGGAAGACAAGAACCTTCAGAGGGTAGAAAGGAGGGAATAAGGGTCACTAACCATGAAGTAGATAGTAATAAGGGAACACTTTTTGACTAGGAAGGACTTGAAGACCTGAATGTAATGGATGGGACTGACAATCGAGAAATAGTTAAATTGTGCTGAGAAAATTAACAGGTAAGGAAGGGAGCAGATTTAGAACCCCAAATTCTTATGATAATTATGTGTAAACCCCTTGGTGAGTGAGGTCAGTAGAAATCAGTGAGAACATAAGAAGCCATGAAATGACGTTGCTACATCGATCAACCAGATATGTGTTGAAATTTTCTAGAGGTATAATAGAAGTAGGAACAGAGGACTTTGTAGTTATTCAGATAAGATTAGTCCAGATGAAAGGTACACTTAATTAAGATAATGCAGGGGAAAGCTTAAAGCATGATTTTACGCAGGTGAAAGGCAATTATTAAGTGTAAGTTGAAATGTATGCTGAATTAGGAAGGAATAATAGGATCTCTCGTTGATGTGAACTTCAAATCCCATGAAGTTGAAGAAAGTCTTGGACTGAGCGCTTTTTAATTATTTACATGGAACGAGAAGAAGAAAACTGACCCTATTCCCTTCCATCCATTGATAATCAAAGACAATATCCTCTCCTTATTTTGTATTCCCTACTATCTTGTGTAGCGTTGGGAACATGTCAAATGATGATTCTGGTATGAATGAATGGATACATGTGTGGACCAACGCCCTATCTATGCATGAGTTCAAGCACAGACTGACCAACCACCGGTCAGATACTGTAGAGGGAATTCAAATATCAGATGGAAAAAAGAAAAATGTGGCCTCTAATTGCCTTGAGCAGTAGATTCTAAAATTCTGGAATACTCTGAATCTAAGAATTAATAGGCCAAGCCCAAGAGTACATTCTATCTAAGACAAAGACCCTGGATATTAAAAACCATGTCCTTTCCCCAGATGAATGTATCCTTTAGCTCTCTCTAAAAATTACCTAAGAAAGCAACAGTTTTCCTGCTTAAACTACAGCTTTTACTACAGAAATCTTTGCTTTCTCAGGGAATATCTTTTTCCAACTTAAAAGTATTATCTTTTTAGAGCTTTTCATAAAGGAACACTAGAAAGGAGTGTTGAAAAGAAACAATCCTAAAATTCTATTTATATTGGAGATATTTTCTGGAAACATGCTTTAAAGAATACATATCTCTTTTGAAAGGAGCATGAAAGTGAAGTAGAATGCCAATGATACTCTTCTCTGCTTAAAGAGCATTCCATAAATAATACAGTTTTTTCAAGAGACCATAGCAATGCTGAACATTCATGGCATTGTATCAGACCCAGGAAGTTAATGATATTATCCTAGTGAAATGTTAAATTTGCCACATCAATTTGTTTTTGGGAAAAACAAATTAATTGTATTATTTAAGTTTATAATGAAATGAGTTAGAATTTTATATTCTTCTACAGCAATGTTTTCTCTGTCAACTCCCACTTTCTATGGCCTCCTTGACACTTTCATGCCTAGCCATAAGACGAATATTATATAAATACAATAAAATTGTATTGAAATCAAAATAGCAATAACCAACATTTGTATTACACTTTATAGCTATCAAACTTATACTATGACATCTCACCTATTAACTATCTTGTGAGCCAGTATTATTATTTTCATTTTCATCTTACAATATGGAGGATCAGGAAGTTTAGAGCTGCCAGAAGTATATAGTAAGCAAAGGAACCGGGACTATGAACTTTTCTGGTCACAATTCCATGATTTTTTTTCTGTTTCCCCCGTGGCTGTTTACAATTCTACCTCTAAATTGGATACTCTTGGTCCTTTCTTTAGACTGCCCAGGCAGAAAACAATTTCTCCTTATCTGAGCTATAAATTGTCATGAGAAGAAAAAGCTAGAAGTCCTTGATTCTCTGGGGATGCAGTAACCTTTTGCTTTTGGGATATTTGGGGTACACGGAAGAGTAGACAGATTTTTGATTCCTTCAAAACCTTTAAGCATTGGGAGTCATCAAATATATTCATTTGTTAATTCTACTGTGTCTTCTGTTTCCGGGAAACAGAACTTGACAATTCTGTCCTGTCTGGAGTACTGTGAATAGTGAAACGACTGCAGCTTAGGAAACCAACAGAACTGAGTTCATATCCCATTTCTTCCATTTATTAGCTGTGTGATCTTAAAAAATCATTCAATCATTGAACCTCATTTGTATAATGGCTGATAGAATTTCCTTGAATTAGAGATTCCCTTCCTCTTGGATTACAGGTAATATTATCTAAAGAGACTATCATAGGGACTTAGACTGCTCGGCCGAACATAGTTACTACTGCTATTTCTGCAGGTCTTGGAAATCACCCTGTTGCTGTTCCTGGCTTTTTAAGAGCCAGCCCTACAAATGAGTGGGAATTAGTGTTAGAGACAACATTACAGAGGCTCCAGGAAGGTCGCATGCACTTCTTCAATCGTCTACCCAATGCCACATTAACAGTGGCAGACCAAGGGCCATATAAAGAAACTGTCCTGTTTTATAATACTTACATGTATCAGTGTAAGTGCTTTTATGTGATCTGGTAATTCCTTATTACTCTGAGAGCATCCCCCAGAAATTTCAGGACCATCAGCAGGCCACGTGGTGCAGTAAATGCCTTTTTCCGTGTCTGATGACTGGTGATCAGAAGCTTTTTTGATGTGCTGAAATCAAACGAGTACAACTTGGAACTACCTGAACCAAGAAGTAAATAAGTCTCCGTGTGCTTTGTTTGCAGCACCATGGTGTCATAAAGCAGAAAGAAAAGCAGCGTGGCTTGTGATAATTTGTATTGTTGCTGGGTCTTTTCCATTCATGGGTACCTGTGATCATCAGCTACTCCTGAGAGACACCGGCAGTCCTCAGAGCACAGGGCATAGACACCGCACTGCATAATAAAGAGGGGATCCTAGCAACGGCACCAAAACAGATGTGTTTTCCCTTTCTTTTAGAAATGTTTTTACTATAGTTTTTTGTCAAGATGAAAGCTAAGAGATTGGCTCTTTTCAAAAGAAATATTAATGGGACTAATCAGGGACCCTGAATTTTAAAATATATTTTACGCTGATTTTGTTAAAATAATAGCTTTTGGATATCACAGAAACAATATGATAAAGTCTAAGTTGGACCCAGAGCTTCTGGGCTGCAGCTTGGTTCCCTGGGTGCAGGAGGGGTTTCGTAGATCAGAGTCTGGGCTCTGGAGTCAGATTGTCTATACTCAGATCCCAGCTCTGCACTTTCCTGGCTGTGTAACCATAGGCAAGTCACATGCCTCCTTCAGTCTCAGTTTCTACATGTGCAAAATGGGGATAATTATGGAGCTGTTGTCTGAATGCACTGAGATAATGCATGTAAATAGCTTAACATAGAGACAGGAACATCACAGGGGCTCAATTAGCAAATGTCAGCTGCCTTTATTTAAGTCATATATTTCCTCAAAAGACATTTATCAGGTTCCATACAAGAGCAAAATTAAAATAAGTAAATAAGACAGTAAGATAGCCGTTGACCTCAAGGAGCTCACCCTCATGTATGAGACACAGAGATGGATACCTTATATCCTAAATGCTCAAAGAGAGGGAGGTATGCCCAGAGAAGAGGAAAAATGAATAAGGGAAAGCTAGCAGCCCAGGGTAACAAGGGAGGCTTCCAATCATCCAGTATTTTCTCAGTGGGAGGAGAGATAGGGACTCAGATACAGCAAGCCTTGGCAAACATTTTATGTAAAGGGCCAGATAGCAAATATTTTCAGCTTTGTAGGTCATCTGATATCTCTGTTGTAGCTACTCAACTCTGCCATCATTGTGAGAAAGCAGTTATAGATCATACATAAAATGAATGGACGTGGCTCTATTCTAAAGTTCTGTTTACAAAAACAAGTCTTTATTAGTTTGGGTTCTCCAGAGAAACAGAACCAATAGGATGTGTGTGCAAGAGTGTGTGTATATTTATATATATACATATATATACATGTGTGTGTGAATATATACGTGTGTGTGTGTGTCTGTAGACATAAAGAGATTTATTTTAAGGAATTGGCTCATACAACTATGGAGGCTGGCAAGTCCAAAATCTGCATAGTGGACCAGCAGCCTGGAGACCCAGAGAGAGCTGATGCTTCAGTTCAAGTGCAAAGGCTGTCAGACTGGAGACACCAGGAAAGGAGCTGATGTGCAGTTCAAGTCCAAAGGCCGTCTGCAGCAGAATTTTCCTCTTGCCTTTTGTTCTATTCAGAACAATATATGAGGCCCACCCACATTATGGAGGGCACTCTGCTTTACTCAAAGTCCGTGAATTTACATGAAAATCTCCTCCAAGTTGACACAGAATTAACCATCACAAGATTTGGATCACTGTAATTTACCTGCCCCTGAACTAGAGAGAGAATCCTCTCTGCTCAGCCTATGGTGAACGGAGATCTTTTTTCCAAAAGCAATGGTACTCTGATCCCAGGTTACTATTAATTAGTCATTGAGTGCTCTGCAAAAACCCAAGGTTTAAGGACCAAAATAGGCTGACCAGAAGGATCTGAGACTGAGTTTTGTTTTCCCCAGACAACCTCTTCCTCCCATCATTGAGCATGGGAGGGCCACGTGGCCTGACCTTCATATCCAAATAGGAGACAGTGCGAGGAAAGGAGAAGCAGAACTCATAATGGGAGATCTCTCTCCTCTAGCTAATGGGGCTGTGGGCAGAGGAGGGAGTTTAGCAGAAGGAAAGGGTTATGTAGCCACCTTTCCAAACGGAATAAATCAAGTTATGTGGAAAAGAGAGCCCCTCTCCTTAATTCCATCCTCTTATTTATTCAGTAATTTGTTTGGACAGACTCTCATCATGTTTGAGTGAAGGTCTGAGAAAATGACAACGTTGGTAGGCTAGGAAAAGGAAAAGACCACAGGGGAGGCATAGGAAGGGAGAGCAAGGGAGAAGAGAAGAGATGATGAGGTGGCACATAACACAGAAAATGAGGGAAAGGGGAAAAAAGGTGATTTTTGATTTCACTTTTTAATCTTACAACTGACTCAGTATCTCTCTTCCTTAGATTTTCCATTTCAAAAACCAGTCTTCTCTAGCTCAAAGGGTATTATAGGGCTTAATTCATTTATATTGTAAGGCATTTCACGATTCTTAGATGAAAGGTATTATTGAAGTACAGAGCTCAGAATCATTACTAATAAAATCAATCCTTCACAGCACAGTCTTCTTCGAACTTATTCACTCCTTCACAATGCCTAGGGTTAGTTGTAGACGGCCCTCATGTAATAAAGGAATCGGATAAATGGAGGTATGTATGTATTATAACCCCTTCGTGAGAGCTTTGTGAGAACTAGCTTGTCCAACACTAGCTTGAAGAGAATGTCTTGGTACGGTGGTAACTTGCTGTATGTCAGAGCTGTGCTGAAAACTTGCATGAGAATAGAGTCAGTGTAAAGAGAAGCATGTTTTAAATATCCTAGAGAAATTTATGCTATTCAGCCCTATGCCAATCAAGAAGCTATGGAAATTGGGATTTCTGATATTTTTCTTAAGTAAATATAATGAGAAAGAATAGAAGGAAAATTCTGCATCCCCATCTTTTCACAAACAATGATTCCTATCACTGCCTTTTCATTCATTTTTAACAAATTTCCTGAAGAAATTAAGGAAAGCCTGAAGTAAATTTGAAGTTAAACTGTAGCCTCTCTGTTGAGCTCCTGTTAAAGAGTTTTTATTTCCCTTTGTACTGATTTTCTTTCTGTTTATTTGCTGCCCATCTACATTGTATACCTGTTATTGGTACAAAATATTTGTGTAGGTTATTTGCATGAAATTCTTTCTGAAATCTTTGTGGAATGATATGAGGAGTAAATAAACATAGTATAAATAATATTTATGGAGAAAATAAGAAGAAAGCAGCAACTGCCAATCCGCAAGAGCAAGCCCTTATGAATATTTGTCACAGTATCAAAAACCTATCTGTAATCTTTCTGGGAAATTTCCTCCATCTTATCTATGAATGTTTAGAGTTCCCTCTTGTTCTCAGAATACTCCTTTCTTGGGGCTGGCCTAGTGGCCTCGTGGTTAAGTTTGCGTGCTCTGCTTCCACAGCCTTGGGTTCGCAGGTTCGGATCCCAGGCGCAGGCCTGGCACTGCTCCTCAAGCCATGCTGTGGTGGCATCCCACATAAAATAGAGGAAGTTTGGCACAGATGTTAGCTCGGGGCCAATCTTCCTCACACAGGAAAAATATTCCTTTCTCATAGCATCTTATGCCTATTGCATAGACTTAATAGCCTCACTTATATCTGTGATGATAAGTATTTTTTTTCCTTCCAATTCCTGCCTTGTCTCTATCTCCTTCAAATGTCCTTTTCTTTTTTCTTTTTTTTTTTTTTTTTGGTTTCTCTGTTTTTTGGGTTATATCTTCTTTCCAGTCATATGTCTTCCTCAATATCTGTGTCCATTCATATTAAGGACAAGGTGTCACAATTCTGGTAGGAGACTGCGGGCTTTGCTTTAGAGTGCTCAGCTGGAGGGAGACTCCTGCTGTTGGGAGCCACAGGTCTTTTCTCCTACACAGAGCTTTCCCTTGAGAGGATGCCTCTGCTCTCTTGCCTGGAGGTCATACAGCAAGTTGTCAGGTTTCTCGGAGCTGAGCTCGGTGAGTGAAAGGGGTGAGGGGAATCCTGTGATTCAAGATGTAGATCTCACAGTTCAGTGTGTAGATATTCATTTAATTCTTCCGATTTTAGTATTTCTTCCTACCCTCAACTTTTTCTGATATTTTAGAGCAGGTTTCTCAGCCTCTACACTATTGATGCTTGGGGTCAGATAATTGCTGTTTGGACCATCCTGCGAATTGTGGGATATTAGCAGCATCCCTGACCTCTACCACTAGATGCTAATAACATGCTCCCCCCCATTTGGGGACAAACAAAAATGTCCCTTGGAGGTAAATTAAACTCAGTTGATAACCAGTGTTCTTAAAGAAATCCTCTTATTCAAACACTCCAGCAAATAACAGCCTTGTGTTTTTCTGGGATGTCTTTGTGTGTGTGTGTGTGTAAGATTGGGAGAGGGCTGTAATTGTCATGCTATGCAGGAGTGGATCCAGGGATCTAACTGTATCTGGGCTTTCAACCAATATTTACATCTTTATCTCCATTGAATCTTTAGAGATATCTATTGCCTATAATTCCAGAAACTTCCCTGGGTTCTGTAACAGGAATCAACTCATTTGTTGGCTTTTGTTTTAATGATTCTCACTCTTCTTTCATCGCTCAATCTGTAAAGAATTGTTCATCTGCTTCTAGCTTCCAAGATTTTCTTGTTATGTCTTAACAGTAGTTATTTCCTCTCCTATTATTCTTTGTCTTTGAAGGTTGAGAGGATTTTTTTCCTTTTAACCCCTTACTCTAATTCTTATAAATTTGAAGAAGGAAAAATTATAAATGTGTGTTCTCTGTCATGCTTCTGCATGAATTTTCAATATTAAATGCAAACCTTAAAATAATGTCTGTGTTTATGGCAGGGCCCTTTGGGCTATGCCCACAGAACCTGGAAGGCATATTTCATTTGTCCTAGCATTTTATTACTAATCCAGGAACAGGAATCCATTGTATGTGCATGAGCAGCTGTGCTACAGGCTGAATGTTTATGTCTCCCTAAAACACGTATGTTGAAACATAATCCTCTGTGTAACAGTATTTGGAGTTGGGACCATTGGGGGTGATTAGGTCATGAAGTCGGAGCCCTCATGAATGGGATTAGTGCCCAATAAAAGAGACCCCAGAGAGATCCCTCACCCCTTCCACCATGTTAAGGCACAGAGAAAGGAAGGAACTAGGAAGTGGGCTCTTACTAGACACTGACTATGCCACACCTTGATCTTGCACTTTCCAGCCTCCAGAACTGTGAGAAAGAAGTTTCTGTTGTTTATAATCCACCCAGTCTGTGGTATTCAGTTAGAACAGCCCAAGTGGACTAAGACAAAGGATATAACTCATAAAGATGGGCCTGGCAATAACTTACTTGTAAGTTTTCAGAATAACCAGCACATTGCCAAGCCCATCATTACTCCTCACTTCTTCTGTTTGATTAATTGATTCATTTGATCCTTACAGTTTATCTACAAAGCAAACCAAACAAATACTAAAGCTCATGGAAATTAAGGCATAGAGAGTTTAAGTGACGTTTAAAATCACAAAGCTGGTTTGCAGCAGATCTAAGACTGGGAGCCCAGTTCATTTGTATTTCAACTACTCTATTTTTTTCAGAATTAGCACAACACAAGTAAGCCCTTACAGCAAAGATGAAATAAGAAGACTGTTGGTTTAGAAAGTCAAAGAAGGTGATGTTATCATGGGATTGTGCACAGGCTCTCCTAAGGCTTTCATAGAAGTATCCTGTGGCTTCCTGGGTGATAATGAGCCCTCCATTGTGTGCAAGCCACGGGAAGAGATGACAATAATAACATAACAGCTACTGGGCATTTTCCTTGGTGTCTGGCTCTATTATAAGTTCTTTGTATACTGGATCTTGCTGCATCCTCACTTCTCCTGGTAGACCTCTAAGTTGAAAGACAGAAGCTGAAACTAGAATCTCTGTTGGAAAGGAATGCCTTCTTCTGAAAGCATTAGACTCAGCTTTCACGAGAGAGAGATTATAATTAAGAGTTTAGGAATAGGATACTCTCAAAGTCCTGTGCTCCTGCCATCGTGTGGTAAATGTGGTGCTACTAATAGGGACTCATAGTCCACGAATCAGCTTCATGCATTTTGCTTATTAGTTTGAAATTCAATTAGTTGACCTTAAATTTCTAATTTAAGTCAAGATCCATAATTTTATCTCCCAATTTGGCCACCTGCATAATCCCCACAGTTTCCTCAAATAGAAATTTTGAAAATTGAATTCTTACCTGTATCAGTTATCTTTTGTTGCCTAATAAAGCACTTTAAAACTTAGTAGTTTAAAATAACAATCATTTTTTAGCTCAATATCCTGCTTTTTGGTAATTTAGCCTGGGCTAAACTGGGCAGTTCTGATCTGGCTGGTTTAGCGATTTCCTTCATGTGGCTGAAGTTGTCTGGAGATGTCTGGCAGCTGATTGGTCTAGAATGTCCTTTGTTGGTGTGGTAGACTGAATAGTGCTCCCACTGCCATGATGTCCACATCCTGGTTGCTGGAATCTGTGAGTATGTTATCGGCAAAAGGGACTTTGCCATTGTGGTTAAATTAAAGATCTAGAGATAGGAAATTATCCTGGATTATCCTGGATTATATCCCAGTGATATAATCACAAGTGTCCTTATAAGAGGGAGGCAAAGGGAGATGCTGTTATAGAGGAGGTGATATGATGATAGAAGCAGAGATCGTAGTTATGAGCTTTGGAGATAGATGAAGGGGCCATAAGCCAAGCAATATAGGCAGACACTAGAAGCTGAAAAAGGCATAGAAATAGATTCTCCCCTCAGAGCTTCAAGAAGGAACTAGACCTGCTGACATCTTGATATCAGCTTAGCGAATCTGATTTTGGACCTCTGACCTTGAGAATTGTAAGAGGATAAATTTATATTTTTCTAAGCCACGAAATTTGTGGTAATTTGTTACAGCAGCAAAAGGAAACCAATCCAGCTGAGATGGCTAGAATGACCAGGGCCTCTCTCCAAATACGTTTCTTCTTTCCTCCTTTCCTTCCTTCTTTCCTCCCTTCCTTCTTTTCTTCCTTCCCTCCTTCTCTCCTCAATGTGCATCCTACCCTATAGCCATACTGAATTACTAACAGATCCTATAGCATTGCCAGAAAATCTGGAAACATAGATAAGAGTAATTTTGTATTATTTATATTTATTTCTGAACATTCTGGATTACTTTTGATGGGGTATGTGAATATTTATTCAGTGAAAGTAAGCAGTATAATTCATCTAAGGCAATGAATCATAGATGCATATGCAAAGATTGATGGAAATAGTTCATTAATGCACTGCATTCCTTGCAAATTGTACAGCCCATTTAACTGCACCATTAATAAGCGTATCACATTGAACATACCATGTGATGTTTTTGAATAAGCCATGTATTTTAATGTAATATCAATAATCCATTTGTAAACATTGATACGCATATTCGTCTATGTTTTCAGACACTGTGGACACTATGTATAATGCCCATGCTATTTCATGCCTCCATGCTTCACTGTGTGAGATTCCCTATCCCCTCCTGATGGTTTTTCTATATTGTAATTATCCTTCAGGACACAAATCAAACATTAATTTCTTTGTGAAACATTTCCTTATCACTCAATCTCAGTGACTACAGTGTCATCATCCTCCCCCTTATTACCTTGGCCTTTTAAATTTTAGCAAGTGGAAATTAAAACATATTCTGTGAAAGATTAATAGCTCCTGATACATACATTAAACAAAAGTTGACTTCAGCATCACAGGTGCTAATATTTCAGGGAAAGTAGAAACAAGTCTAATTGGGGATGAATAAATAGAAAATCTAGTCTTCTGAGAGTTAAATTGTCCACACCAGGCAGATAAACAACTCTCAGGTAATAGAGAATTGCAGAAGTTAAATCATGTGCTTGGGGGAAGCTCTCAATCAAGTCCATCAGCTGGTTAAAATTAAACCCGGAGATGTCATCGCTATAAATTTATTTTTTATCTAGGATCTGTCCTTTCCCATTTAAAATCATTCTCCACATCTTACATTTTCTATGAAATCTTTATCTACTAAAATGAATCTCCGTTCAGTGTTCACAATTATCTGTACTTTACCCATTTTTTTCTTATTGTTCATAAGCATTTGGGGACAGAGACCTACTTTGTGGTATATTCACATGATATATTCATGAAGTGCAGGGTACATCCACAAAGCTTCATGTATAATCATAGTAACAATAACCTGTATTATAGCTGACAGGTAAAGAATTGCTGTTCCAGACCTCAAAATTTCAAATCAGAATAAATAAAGCTTTATGCATTTCATTAAAGCATTTCTCTCAAATCTGGTTTGTGGAACATAGATAACAATCTGCCTATTTCTGCAACGATTTTTTTTCATTGAAAATATGTCTAGCAATTTCTAATACATGCTCACACAAACTTAGTGTGCATTTAGTAAATAAAGTCAGATGTTTTATCAAAACAGTGAATTAGTTTTATGGTACATCAGCTTGATAGAATATTACATAGCTATTTAAATGATGAATGTGCAGGCTATCCAGATACAAGGAAAACTATATACTGTGAGAAAAGTAATATACAGTATGATGAGATGATCATGTCTATTGTGTACATTATTTGTTACACATAAAACTTGGAAAAGGCCAATATAAACTTGGAACTTGGAATATATACAACTTGGAAGAGCAATATAAATAGCTGTTTTCTTAGGTAGTCATTAGAGTTTTTGCATATTTGAATTTGTTTTTAAAGCAAAAATTTTTAAACAGTATTTATTGAAATAAACTAAGTTTTCTGGTCATATAGATTCTCATAATTTATGTTATGTCAATAGAAATAAAAAGAGTAGTTTAAAGGCATTTCTTACCTGTAAAATGAGATCGTTTGTTAAAATCATCTCCAGGGTTTCTTTGATCATTCAAGATAAGTTACTTATGACAATATTACCAGGAAGGGGAAGGTTTTCCTTTTTATTTTCATGACTACAGAAGAAAATTACAAACACTATCTTTGGAGCCTCATCACTTGTTTTCAATCATTCCTCTACCACTGAATATCCACTGAAAATCTAACCTGGGACAAGTGGCTGCCCCTTCCTAAGTCTTGGTTTCCTCACCTATAAACTGGAGGTACTAAAACTTTACCTTATGACACTGTTGAGAGGACTAAATGAGAGAAAGCATATAAAGTGAGTGCTTTGCACAGAACCTGGTACATATTAAGCTTTCAATAAAAGGTAGTTATACATACATATCCCAAAGCCATAACTGATTTACCAATAATTTTTTCCCAGAGAAAAGTCACTGAAAGAATATCCCTAGGAATAATACTCTGAAATGTTTAGTCCATTCTAGATAAAATCTCAACCAACAGGGAGTTTCTTTGACTTCTTTAAAAGAGATGCTTTCATATATTCAAACTTAATTCATAATGCACGAAGATTTTTGCATGATGCCTATAGTCAGTGACCTTTCTGCCGATGGGGCTTTGTGACAGAGTTGCAGATGTATCGAGACCTCATTGAACAGCTTGTGAATTGATTCCTTTGGTAAGGACACTGGAATTTGGGATTAAAATTGTTTAGACTAGATGGAATGTCAATTATGGTGTATTCAGCATTTAAATTTTTGAGCAATCATTTGCGAAGTTTGTCATTCTTTCTCCACCCTTCTTCTATAGAATGCATGTAAAGTACTGGGCCCATATTTTAGTACGTCTTGCATCCAAATCCTGACTGTAAGGTTTAGTATGAGGGTGCAGCGAAGGGAAATAAGCAGGTGATCAAAAGACTGCATAAAATATAGTCGGATTTCTACTTAATTATATGTGTTACACACCTGTCTTAGCCTCATTGTCAATACCTTTAGCAAAATCTTCCAACTCACTAAAAGGGTGCAATTAAGGGCCTTCTGAAAACAGGTAAGAGAAAGACTCTCTCCTGCTTATATAAAGGTACACAGCTCTCTCTCTTATAGGGAGAGATTTAACCTATACTTACATCTGCAAGGCCCAGTCAGGGAACAGGAAAGTCTTCCAAAAGGGAAGCTCTGCCTCTCCAGAACTCTCAGATATGTGAGGATTGATTTAAAAGGCTAGGCAAGTCAAATAGGAATAAGTGATTTGGGCTTATTAAATAAGGGCTTTAGCCAGGGAGAACATACATCCAAACCAGCCAATGTTAGAAATAGCTTCTTGGAGTTTGACGGGTGAATTTAAGACCAAAGAAAGGCTGCTCCATGGCTTGTCTAATCTGCCCCTCTCTTCAGGCTAGATGTCTGCTTTCTTTTCCATGCCCATAATTCACTGTATTATAACAACCCGTCTCTAGATGACAACATGAATTTCTTGAGATTAAGGACCAAGGATGGGTTATTCATCTCTGTTTACCTAGTTTCTAGTTCCTAGGAAACTAACCATAAAAACTTGACTACCTCAAGAGGTAGAGAAGTCAAAAATTCAATGAGATTCAAAATATGATTTATCCGTAGTGGCTTAAGAATAGAACATAGCCTTCGGAGGTCAGTGGCTGTTAGGACTACTACCATGATTTGCAAGAAACCATTCTTTGTGCTCTATCAGAAGCAGAACGGATTGAATGGTGTATTTTCAAGGCCCTGTACCCTTTCCCAATCTATGGCTTTAAATAATTCTTTAGGTTGATTTCCAATATCTTGGGATATTTGTGTAATGTGCTACACTTATCTAGCTTGCACACTATTTAGCAATCACTTAATTTTTCTGGACCTCAATTCCATCACCTATAAGTTGAAGCTCTAGGACTAGATTGTCTTAAAAATAGGATTCTACTCTCTGTATGTGTTAACCTGGTGATCAAAAGGTTAGATTTTTAAGGCCACGTGCTATTTTTTTTATAACAGTATCTTCTCCTCTCCTCTTCATCATAACACCTTGATTTTAGCATCCAGCTCAAAACAAAAGTAGGGAGTAAAGAAGCTGTTTTCTAACTCAGTACAAAAATAACAGGGACAAGGCTGGAAATAAGTAGCTAAAAGATTGCTTTTGTTTTTCTATAATTTTTTTTCAAGTTTGCCTGTTGTAACTCTTTTATAGTTAAGAAAATGTCATCAAATTTGAAGGCTTTCTATGTTTTCCTGCTGGCCACCGGTTTTTTTTTTTTTTCTTCCATCTCATGCTAGAGACTATGCATTGAAAGCAGTTTTAACAGATGTAATTAACAAAGGGCTGAGTGAGTGTACATGATGTACTGTGATTTATGACCAGGAACTCTTCTAGATCTCTTCTAGACTTCTCTCCTTGATTGCTAGAGTTTGATCATTCTGTGTTGTACTAGTCTTCCCATGTGTGAAATAGACAGGGATAGGTCAGACATATCTCTGGATGCTGCTGTGATGTATTCCATAAGTGATCAATACTTGTCCAGCATATTAATATCCCTTGGCAAAGGCACAGTGAGGCACAGTAATTGTTGCATTGCCTACATGCGTCCCTGTGGCTGACTTGTCTTTAACAGCTGGGAAAGTAGGCTTAATTCTGGGCTACTTTGCTGTGGACAGATGGACCTCATCTTTCTTACTTGAACTAGACTGCCCTCTTGGGAACTGTTTCTTTATCTGTGAAAATCCTCGAACCTCAGACCACATCGCTGATAAAACAAAATAAGCAAGCAAACAAAAAAGGTTTAATTTTTAAAATGAAACACATAACGTCTTATCAAAGTGAACAGATTATATTACTTGGCAATGTTACCTATCAGAACAAAATGTAAAAATAGACCGTGCACATTTACTACTATGTCATTAACACTATCTACTTGCCTTCTTTGAGATGAGGGGAACGACTAATTGAAAGTTAACAACACCACATTCCAACAGGGTGGACATAATGGAGCAATTGAGTTCTCCCAGTCATCTAATTCAGTCCAGTTCTGTAGCCACTTGTTGTGCAAGGTGTTTCATAGTATGGGTTTCTTGAAGCATATAAAAATGAATGACATGGATTTCCCGTTCTTTTTTTGAAGAAGAAGAAGATTAGCCCTGAGCTAACTACTGCCAATCCTCCTCTTTTTTCTGAGGAAGACTGGCCCTGAGCTAACATCCATGCCCAAATTCCTCTACCTTATACGTGGGACACCCGCCACAGCACGGCTTTTGCAAAGCAGGGCCATGTCCACACCGGGATCTGAACCGGCCAACCCCAGGCCAACGAGAAGTGGAAGATGCGAACTTAACTGCTGCACCACCAGGCTGGCCCCTGGATTTCCCATTCTTTAACTTTTACTAAATACTCCTTGAATTGATGACCTACCAGGAACAGCCTCATTATAAAATATTGAAATTTTTCAGGAACATTGGAAAAAGGGAAGATTTAACTTGTACTCTTCCTGTTTTTATACAAATGGAAAATCTTGGTAGAAGAGCTTATAAAACACAAGAATTTAAGATGTAGAGTGATTTAAGAACATGGATTTGTGAATCAGCTATACCAAGGCCTGAACTCTACCATATATTTTCCCAGGTAATTTCAGATAAGTTATTTAATCTCTTGAAACTTTCCTTTATCATCTGTGTATAAAATTCCTTTTAGTAGTTCAAAATTGGTGGAATATTGACAAGTTAATGTATGACTCAACCTAATAAAAAGCGTATTTATAGGATTGTGTGGGAAAGACATGACTGAATGCCCAGTATTGAGTACTTGCTGCTGGGACTGCCATTGCTTCTGTTGCTACCATGACCATCACTACCGCTACTACTGTTTCTACTACCGCCGCCACTAGTATTACCACCACTACCACTCCTACTACCACCACAACTAGTATAGTACTACCACTACTTCCATTTCTACTACCACCAACACTAGTACTACCACCACCACTACCACTACTACTACTACTACCACCAGCCATCACTACTACTACCAGTGCGATGACTACTGCTTGTTGTGATCTTCATGATTTTCACATCACCAGTCACTGCTGTTGTCATCATAATCATCATCATTTTCATTAGGTGAGATGAAAAATGAGTTCCCCAAATATGAGAGAAAAAATGTTTCTTAAATTCCTCTGACCACTTTCAAAGTTCTCGTTCCTATTTTGGGTAGCTTGAACTTTATACAACAATATCAATGTAGGTGAGGAAAGAAGTTCAAGACAGAAGCTACCTATGTTAGTCTTCTCGTGGATCCAAAAATCATTCGCTTTAAAACTAGTACCAACAATGAAAATCAAATAGAAACAAGGGATGAAAACCAAAAGATGATTAAAGGTAATTAAAGGAATACAGAGATTTAGGCCAAATAGAAAAAAGGAAGAGAGACCATCAAATAAGTAAAATGTGACTTTGGTGAAGGAAAAAACGTTGACTGGAGGTAAACATTTCCTAAAAGAGATAGAAAACAAAGAAAGAGAATATCCCTTTTAGGAAACAGATTGAAATAATGGGCGACATAGACTCTCTTTGCAGCTCTCCTTGGAACATGTTACTTATGTTGAGTTCACACTAAAAATTCTCTCCTGAGAGGCAGCCAATATTGCAACAATAACTCCAACGTCGGTCCCATGCCTGACTTTACTGCTAAATCTGGGTGATCATGGCCAAGTCCCAAGATTCTTCCATATGTAGGATTCTATGATGACCCTCAAAATGCAACATTACTCAGCTAGTTTCCAGCTTAAATATGTGACTCATTTTTATTAATCAAAAAGTAGAAAAGAGTGCCTTGAATGCTGATTAATATTAATTTAGAAACAATTTCTTCCAAGCCAAATTTCAAGAATCCAAGGCAAAAAATTAGGAAATATTCCCATTGGAAGAAGAAATGAGAACATATTTTAAAGGTCAAGAATGTATAACATTGTTGTATTGATTCTAGCTGCCTTCTGGGGCCCAATATTGGCCATAGTTGACTATATTAAATACAGACATTTTCTCAAACACTGTACAATTTTGGTTGCAGAAAGGTGACATGGTACTGCACCGGGCTGCAGGGTAGTTTCAAGTCAATTGTGAGGTGTCGGTTGTTTAGTGGTCGGGGGTGGAAGGTAGAGTGCAGAGGTGGTGATGTGTGATGTGTGAGAGTGTATCCATATCTGTGAAATGGAATGAACTATGAGGAAATTATTTTTTAGACCTAAATGCCTGGTCTTTTCACTGTCTTTCTTCCTTACTCTTTTCTAAGACATATGAGAATTTTCAGTAGTCAGTCATTTTTATGTTGGGAGTGAGGATGGGTAGAGAAGTATCCTGGAAGTCAATTGGTTAAAAGAAACTCTCTAAAAGAACAATCAAAACACTAATCAATGATACTTTAAGCCTAGATTCAGTATAGTAAACAGTGCATACTACCAATTTCCTGTACAAAAGGCTGCTTGTACCCCTAAAGAAGTAACTTATCAAACACACAGTTCTTTCTAATCTTACTTAAAGGAAAGATACATAATTCTCTCTCTACATTTAGCTTAACAGACTTCAATTGTTTCCTCTTTATTTCAGTTTATATTTGTCTGCAAAATGACTCATATATAGTTTGAAAATTTAAATAATACTTCAAGCCTAATGACAAAAATATAGCACCCTCTCTTCTCCCCAAACTCCCTCTATTTATATTCCCCAGAGGCAACCACTTTCAACACAATTATGAAATGTGATTTCATAATTATCTCTGTGTGTTTAAATGACACACTTATACACTAATTATTTTCCCAAAGTTTTTTATATTATTTATTGACCCCCTACTACTGACAATGCCTCAAGTCACACACATTTTCCTCCTTTCATATAGGTATAACATAATTTGAGCTTATAGCAATAGTCAGTGCATTAATGCAATATTCAGTGTTTGCATTATTTTGACTATGTAGCCATTCAGTGTTGAGCCATATAGTCTATCTAAATTTCATTTCTTATCTTATGCCATTAAAAAAGTCTCTTCTAGGGTTTGTGGTGCAAATCAGCTTGCTTCTCTCTTTGCTCATTGCTGGCATCAGTTTCAGCTTCCTCTCACCTGCTGAGTAACTTACCACTGTTCTCCCTGCTTTCTAGCTTCAAAATACTATTACTATCATTAATAATAATTGTTATTGTTAATAGTTATTGTTATTATTTCCAAATTTATTTATTTATATTAGTAAGTATACAATATGTATTTGTTAATGATAGTAATCCAACCATGTAATGGATAATTAAATATTGTATATTAATATTAATTCACTAATATAACTATTAACTAATAGTACTAATAACTATTATTTTCTGTGGTTTCTTATACCATGTTTTTTGTCCCTGTGCCTTTCTTTTTTAAATCATTTTTATCCCTTCATTCTTGTTGTTATGTGGTTTTTAGAGAGAACAGAGATAACCACATGGATCTCATATCCCATGTTTAAACAAAAGCTCTGTGGCTTTCTACATCAATTTCTCAGTCCTATGCTTGGCGCCTCCAGCTGGCTGTGCTGTGCTTTGGCTTCTGTTTACTCCCTAAAGGAAATCAGAATGAGTGCTTGGTGCATGTGTGCATTAGTAGGTTATATAATATTAGTTGGTAAGCTAAAATAATGGTTATTATACTGAATGAAAATGAGAAGCCATGCAAAAAGTAGTTATTGAACTAAGAAAAAAGTATAATATATATCATAGATTGAAAATTAGGAGAAAAAGCAATTATTTCTATTTATTTGGCATTAACTTTGTGGCAGGTACTGTACTCAACACTTTATATGATGATCTTATTTAATCCTCATAATAGCTTTGCAATGTAGTTATCTTTATCTTATAGACGAGAAAACTAAGATTTAAAGAAGCAACTTGCCCAACCTGCAAAACTGGTTAAAATCCAAACCTAGTACTCTTTCTACTATACCATGTAACAATGGGATAGTAGTCATTAAGCAAAGGTAAGATTTTCTTATATGTTGTTGGAGAAAGTATAAATTGACATAAGCTGTATGGAAGAAATTTGTCAATATTTACCAATATTAAATATTTGTATATTTGCTGACTCAGAAATTCCGTATTTGAAAATCTATTCTACAAACTTAGGTGCACATATATGACATGATGTAATATCATGTGTAATAACAACAATTGATAGCTATACAATGGCATATTATGCAACTGAAAAAATAAAGATGCTTTTTATGTACTAATATGAAAAGATCTCTTGTTAACCAGAAAAAAAAAAAAAAAAAAAAAAAAAAAGGGGCGTAGAAAAATGGGAACAGATGGGAATAGAATTCTATTTTGGCATTTGTGTTTGCAGGGAGATATGAACATATTCAAATGTGATGATATATCCCTAGGTGAACTCTGGCAGGATACTTAGGAAACTAGTAAATGTGGATGCCTATAAGTGGTGGGGGATGAGAATAGGTTGGATGGGTGACAGGTATAGAAATGTGACTTTATAGAATGTAGCTTTTTATACGTAAAAAAATTTAGCCAGGTGAATATGTTTCATGTTCAGAATATATTAAAGACACTGTTCCAGTTTTTAATAAATTACGTTCATGCGTTTACACATAAACAGTAACATATGGTGCCATACAAAAAAAAATACCAAGAGTGTATATACACACCTGAGGATGTATGTAAGTCAAGTGTTTTATATAATTACTTCTGAATATCAGTGATGCTGAAGTATTTTAGGAAGACTTTGGGAGATCCCACAAGAGAAAGAATCAGGAGAATAATGGGAACTGGGACATGAGTGATAGGAACAGTACTCCTACAACATCTGCCCACAGCAGCGCTGCGCTCACAGCATGTTTATAGATACACTCTTAAAAGCTTTAGAAACTATCAGAGAAAGAGTTCTCTAAACCAGCCCCTATATAGCTAACCTGGGACCAATTTAAAGTATTCAGTGCCCCATCTGCTAAGATGTAAAGCCACCATTATTGAATGGACTAACCACGTGTGTGTCCAAAGGTTGGAGTTTCTTGGACAAATGAGGTGCAATGGCAGACACATCAAACTGTGAAGTGGTATGTCCACCATTCTGACATTTCTTACCCCTGCCTTGATCACCCTGTCCATTGGCATCTCTTGCCTTCACTCAGACACATTTTTCTAGGGTATTAGACCTGCTTTCACACAATCCACAAATGGAGTTTCTTATAAAATCTGAAACTTAAGACTGCAGAAAATCAATAAGCATTCAAATAGGTTTTTCATACTTACTATCCTACAACAGTGCATATCACACCAGAGGCAGTTTGCTATTATTTTGACTATGATTATTGATAAATGCAATATTGATTCTAGGTTGTGCTTCTTAGTAACGCTTTCAAATCTTTTTTTTTTAAGATTGGCCCTGAGCTAACATCTATTGCCAATCTTTTTTTTTCTTCTTCTTCTCGCAAAGCCGCCCCCCCACCACCCCCCGCCGCGTATATAGTTGTATATTCCAGTTGTAGGTCCTTCCAGTTCTGCTGTGTGGGATGCCACCTCAGCATGACCTGAGAAACCGTACCATGTCTGCGCCCAGGATCTGAACCAGCGAAACCCTGGGCTGCCTAAGCAGAGCGCCCGAACTTAACCACTGGGCCACAGGGACGGCCCTTGAAATCTTTTGATTCTATGTTAGAGTCTTGATTCTGTAGCAAACTTCCCTGTCTATTAGACTTACTCATTTTTAGATAAACCTGACCAAGTCTACATTTATGACTGAAAACTCAGTGATATAAATCCTATGATGTTCTTATTCTTATACAAGCTACTTTCCCTTCCATATAATTAAAGAGAAATACAGCAGAGTAGAAGCGTGTGTACAATTTTTCTTAGATTGGTCAGACTTTAGCATCTAACTTCTTATAAAGTGTAACTTCATGCTTCATTTATTCCTCATAGCAACAAACAAATTTACTAAAGCATATTAAAGTTAGGGAAAGATAATCTTTAAGGACTGTGCAGTAAACCCTTCAGGAACCTCTCTACCATTCAGTCTTAAGGATGTGATAGTATCTTATTGGCACAAATAGTTTCAATGCCTAGACATCTCTCCTGATTTTCATCCTTTCCCTTCATAAAAAAGACCATACTAGATTGTATTCCCTCAACCATGCATATACTTTATGGGTGGATTCATTTTAATTTTTCAAGAACTTGGCTCCCTGCTTTATAACATAAGCCCCCCAAAAGAAGTAATCTTATTGTACTGTATACAAAGAATGTGGCATCTTGACAGATTCAGACTTGTTTCTCAGAGGCCATAAGCCAGGATGATCTACCCATCATTAGAGGGCATCCATGTTCCAACACAGCCACTTGTTGCCTGTAGCATAACTCAAGAACTTTGTGTCATCTGGTGTTTTAAGGCTTTATAAGCAATTATAAGAAACACGAAATCTCTATTCAGTATTTTGTGGACATATGTGTTCTTATACACTCTTTGAAAATGTTGCACAAAGGCATTGACTCAGACAATAAACAGCATATGAAAATAATCAAAACTCTCTACGATGAGGGCTATATAGAATGGTTCTTATGACTGACAGATGAAACTCCATAGTGTAGGAATTTTGATACCACTGAAGTTGACATCAGAGTCTGTGCCTATGGGATTCCATGCTAAGGCCAAAGAAAGGAAAGCTAGGTGGTACACACATATATTTTTATGCTTATTTTATGATCTAAAAACCATTAGATAGTTTAGATATTTAATTTTATTATACCCAGATTTCTGTTGACCCATCTGTAATTATGAGTGCTAGTTTATTGATTTTCCTAGAAATTTCCTTATTCAAGGGCGGATGCTGCTTGGTTTTACTTACTTATTTGAATATGCAGCTCACAGTACAATCTGATCTTCCCCTGTGGGGAGTCTTCACTGCTGAAGGATGATTATTGCTTAGTCAGCTACTCAGACTCTATTGGAACCAGTTGTTATGGGAAGAGGAGTGGGTGGAAGATGGATAGACTCGAAGGAACACTTTAGGGAAATGGTTGAAGTAATTTTCAGTGGGAAAAGGGGAAAATAATTACTAAGAAAATCTTTCTGGAAAAGGTCAATAGCCAGAAAATTACCCTTTGAACTCATTATCATAGACAATTTATTTAATAATATTTTCTGTCCAGAAGACTAATTTTTAAATTGGCTCATATTGTCTAGTGCATCTTTTTTCCGCAAGTAAAAGGAAGCCTACAAAATATCACTCCAAAGAAAAGGGAAAACAATGTTTTTCTTACTTTTAGGGAAAAAAAATATATATATATATCTTACAGGAAAAATTACATTCACCTCCATTTACCACATTCAGAAATGGTTAAAGTTTAATATTATACACATATAAACATACTTATCTTTACATAAATTGAAGGTAAATTAAGGAGTAGGTGATCTGAAGTAGAGGAAAATATAAAGTATAATGAGAAGATGCTTTATGCTACTTATATTTAATATTAAGAGTTCAGAAATCTAGCAATACTGTAGTTACCAGAGAATATATTTTTAACAATTTCAGGCATCTGAAAAGACCTGTAAAAAACATATTTTTTCTTAGTATTTTTAAACTCAGCTTTATCGGGATAAAGCTATTCTTTAAATTCACTAATTTTACTGTACATTTTCATAAGCATGAAGAGATGTATATAGTTGTATATTTTCAACCACAATAATGATATAGAACATTTCCATTAATCTAAGAGTTGCCTTATGCCCTTGGTAGACAAAACCTTTCCCTCACCCCCAGTTCCTGGCAATCTCTGATCTTTCTGTTACTATGGTTTTTGCTTTTTCTAGAATTTCATATAAATAGAATATTACAACATATTATGTTTTCTGGCTATCTTCTTTCACATAGCATAATGCTTTATAGATTCAACTGCATTGTTGCATGTATCAGTGGATAGAATATTTAATTTCTGAAAGGTATTCCACTGTGTGGATATACCACATTGTTTATTAATTCATTAGTTGACATTTGAATTGTTTTTAGCATTTTGGCTATTGTAAATAAAGTACCTGTAAACATTCAAGTAGAAATCTTTTTGTGATTATGCTTTCATTTTCTTGTGTAAATACTTAGAAGTGGAATTACTGGGTCATATAATAAGTGTATGTTTAACTTTATAAGACACTGTGATTTTTCCAAAGTGGCTAAACTATTTTGCATTTCCACCAGTGGTATCTGAGCATTCCAGTTACTCCCACTCTCACCAATATTCTGTGTAGTCCTAGATCAATGAACTGTTTTGACCATGAACCACAATAAGAATTTCTTTTCACAGTATAGCCCATGATGCACACACATAACTGAAACATGTTTTAGGAAACAATACTTTGGTTTACTACAAATAAAGCAGTCTGATTTCTATTTTCTATTCTCTTATATTTTGCTAAAAAATTAAAAATGTATGTCTTAAGTACTAAACAAATTGCACAGCTTACTAATAGCTTGACCTATAGTTTAAACAACATAGATCATACTTTTGAGACATATGTGCATACCCACACAAATATCTAATTTTAGATTTTTGGTTATTTTTATAATGAGACTATAGATATATGGGATCAGTTGCTTGAGATTAGGAGGGAAAGCTGGCTGAGGGATTTAATTTGGGTTTGGGGTTTTGCCAAATAGATGAGATTGACATAAAACAAAGCAGGAGATTGACATAAAGTGGTTGAACATTAAATTGAACCATTCCTGGATGTGGTAAAAAGTGTTGGTGGTAACCAGCCAGTAATGGAAGATGGACCACATTGGAGACAGTTTGAAGCCATTATGGTACCATCATCCTCAGCCACCAAAGTGACTGCTTTTTCTTTTCACCTTTTCAAACTATTGTGCATCAGAACCTATGTCAATAAATGGATGGGGTTAGAAAAAAAGTTATTAGTTAAACATTTATTTAGAAAGAAGATTGAAATTGTTATCTAAAACTATTAGGTTTAATGATTTTACTCATATATTGCCCTTAATCCTTTTTTCATGTTTGTTCAGGAATTAGGTATAGTAATATGATTGACGATTGAAACTCAAGAGGCTCAAGATATTAAATGAGATTGTACTAGAATGATTCTCAGTCTGAAGATAGTAGATTCAAAAGGTAAAAAATAAACCTATTTTTCTGTGTAACTCCCAGATTTTGTTTCATAAAAAAAACAAAACACAATTTTGCACTGGGCTTTGCTTTTCCTCTTATAATTCACCCACATTGTTCCTCCCATCAGTGAGTATTCAGCTAAAAACTGAGCTTTTTAAGGTCTTATGTTAGAGGAAACCATGTGAAATGCAGGATTCTTTAGTATACTGATTCAACGTTTCAGATTAGCAAAGGAACATGGTCCAAGGTCACTGAATAAATTACACTGTATCAAAAAATGAAAATTACACCCTGATATAGTATGATTTTAATAAAAAATGAAAATGGGATTTATGACCCCCTTTCTTCAGGCTACTAATGTTCATTGCCAAAAGATGAATCCCTTCTGTGACATGAAATGTGAGATGGGCTACAGAATATGTTGTGGACTATTACGCTTGCCAGGAAGAGAGGCAGAGTGTATACATGCATGTATTTTTATACCCATCTGCTACCAGGATGAAGCCAAATATGTTTCAGGCAAACAAATCAGGCTAAATAAGTTCATTTGTTCCCAGCACAATAATGGAAACCTAATTAATAAATGGAATATAGGTCTAGCAGAATTAAGAGAGGGAAAGTAACAATGCTGAATGGAACATAGTGACAGCCATTCTAACTGTACCACTGAAAAATAATTGAACAGAGCCCTTCCAGGAACCATTGATAGGCCAATGTCAATCTGGAGAGGCATGTTATATTGAATCTCTAATAAGGATACTTTTTAAATACAATATTAATGAATCCTGTCATTAACAACTCATAAAATCAAGTAAAGGAAAATGAAAAGCATAATTTAAAGATGAAACAAGTATAAGGGCACTGTAACATGATGGGAGTTTGGATCAGCACACATTATACCCTGGTTAAATTTGAGAAACTGATTAAAACCAGTAATATGAAATTAATTTAGTACAAATGTAAAATGGCTCAGCGATGGCAGAAGTTAACAGATGCCCTCATTCAGAATGACAAAAACTGAGACAGATTCTGTGGGATGGTTGGATGCATAGATTAATGAAGCTGTTAATAAGATAACATTTTACTAAATACGCCATGGAGGAACATCTCCTCCAGCAGTTAATATTTTTATTTTGCCTTAAAGAGAAAACATTAGTTTACAAACTCTGAAATGTCAAGATGCTTCTCATCAACTGTTTTATTAGAACTCTAATTGACAACATAAGACATTGCATAACACAATCAATAGGAACTGCCTTCAACTTAAGCACCCTTTGTGGTTAGAAGATAACCTTTCTGAATACAGTATTTGCTTGGTACTGCTCCATCTTTAGAACTCCTGGTTAGACTGTCTTTTTGCTGCCAACCCTTTCAAACTTCCGTCTATCCGTTTGCCTCCATTTCCAACCTTCTTATTTTCTGAAGCCCCTTTATTCATCTTCTGTTTCCACACTTTGCTCAAATGTTTCAGTTGCAAGATATTTTACAATGTCCTTGTCTTTCCCGCCTCTGCAGTGTCTCTTCCCCAGGCTTTATTTTTCTTGGAACTCTAACATTTGTCATCAGTGACCATTCGCCTCTCTTTCGAAATGCTTTCCTCTTTTGACTTCTGCATGTATATTCTTTCTCCTTTCTCTTCCCAACTCTGGCCCTTCCTTCCTGGTCTCTTTTTCAAGTTCCCCTTCTTTTCTTCTACCTGCTAACAATAGAGTCTCCCAAATCTATGTGCTCAAATCTCTCCTTTCCTCTATATACTCAAGCTATTGATGTATTTACTCTTCAGGGATTCAATTAACATCTCTACCATTATCTAATTCTCCAACCTGCATCTCCAGCCTGGAACTCTTACCCTACATCTCATTCAGTTACTTATTTCATTAGCTTAAAATATATATTTGAATTTCCATAGTTGCCTCGTATTTAACATTTTCCTTGAAAGCAGGATTCCTTTTGTAATCATTGTCTAACTTTGTTTACATGAATAGAACCACTATTCTCCCTCTCTGCTAGATTTGACTCTGTCATTTTTCTTTTCTCTCATTTATTTCTATCAAGTCCCTCAGCTTACACATTCCTCACCAGGCCCTGTGTGAGCACTCTGCTCCAGGCACTTCTTGCACAGTGGCCAATTCCTGTGAAGGTTTTCTGCATTTTCCCAGTGCCTTAACTGTGTCCAGCTCCCACCCAGCCTGCACTCTGCTGCCCCCACAAATCTCTTTAACGCACAGCTTCCATCCCATCACTTTTCTGATTAAGAGCTTTCCATGGTTCCCAGAGCCCAGTGCATTGAATCAAAGCCCATCCAATTATAGTTCAGTTTTTCCCAATTCATGCCCTTTTTCTGAAGCAATTTAATTCCTCGCTATATATATTCCAATATAGAGTGTCTTTAGTTAGGCCATCTTTCTGTCTGTTTACACTTTGTGCCTTAGCCACGATGATTTTTACATCTGACATAGCAGTACTTGAATTTCAGACCAAGGCTTACTTATAATCATCTGATAGCCTATGATTTATCCCCAAAGTGTATGCACTTTGTTTGTTTCTTTTGAGTGAATGATGCCCAGTTCCATACACATTTTTTCTTTCATTTTCAGCCTATTAAAAGTTACTACAAAATGATTGAGCTATTCAGAATTACCATAATTTAAATTGCTAAACAAAAGTGAGAAGCTTACTCTAGTTTGCTGGGGACACGTTATTTTATTATTGTTTTATTTTATTAATTTATTAGGAATGCTGCATGTATCAACATTGTGCAGCTTCTACTTCACATGAAACAGAGGGTTGGGATGTTCAGAATATTACAGAAGGATTTGGTGGTGGTGGTTATAGGTATAACATCAATGTTATTTTCTCATGGTTTTCAGTTTCAATTGCAGACATTTTTGCTTTTACTTCCAAATCAGTGTTTAGCTCTATCACGTTTGATGTAGCTTGTTGTCAGTGGATTCATTAACCCTACAGCATGTGGTGATGCATATTGATATCACCAAAAATATTGCCTTATAGTTATTGAATTACTAGACTTGAAGACATATGTGGGTTGCTGTTAAAATATGAATCCACATTCTCGTATTTCCAAGTCAAGTGCATACAAAGTTTAAAATTGTACATTGGTACATCATTATTTTTCCCCACAAAAGTGGTAATAGGCTGAGTAGGTCTTTTGCTCTGCCTAAAAATACTGTTAGCAGCATTGATTTAAAAGATCTAATCAGGGTTGGCTTGTTTAATAGCTCCTCCTGCCCCAAGGCTTATTCACAGCTCTCTTATAAAGTGTATGTTTTGATCCAAGAATCTCTCCAGGCTACAGCTTGTTCTGCCTTTCATTCCCAATCTAGTTCTTGCTTATTATTTAGTCCTTTGGATTTGATGGAGGCAGTAGAGCATACTAACGAAAGCAATGGCTTTGGAGCGTAACCTAGGTTTGATGTTCAGCTCTTCTATTGTCCGGTGTAGAATTGAGTACATTAAGTTCCCTAAGTTCCACCATCTCTCATATGGGATATTGCTTACAGGTATGACCATTTTGGAGGACTAAATGAAGTGGCATCTGGAATAAAGTTAGTCCTCAATAAATGTTGCTATCAATATGTTATCCTATTGAGCTTGCCATTGCCTGGGACTAAATATGTAGTTTTCCTTTGTTCTTGCATTAGTCAACTTCATTTGGTTTGTAAGTTCAGAGTCCCAGTTAAGCAAGGACAATGTGTTATAAGAATCCAACAATGTTTCACAGAGCAGGAAAATATCCTGTGATGAAGACAAAAATGGACCAAGGGATTTGATGGCTCTCAGTTTTCTTCCCATGTTAGGCTGAACTTCTCTCCTTCTGAGTTCACAGAGTGAAAATATGTCTGACAAGAGCTTGTGAGTTTCCAATCTGCTCAACCACCCAAAGAAAGATGACATACAAGCCCAATTCAGAATAGCCAATTGGTCCAAATAGGGGAAGAGATGATTGTCCTAGCTTACATATTTGGCCCACTTTAAAAAACTATCATTTATAGCAGGGAAGAGTATTGTTATATGGACATGTCTGCTTCTGCTACAGCTGTATATATGTAGCCTTCCCCATAAAATGGGGTCTTTTCCAGAAAGGTGAAATCATGGAGACTAGGTAGATGACATAATAGATGTCCTTGTTTGTCATTAATACTTGCTGAACCTTAATTCCCATGCACAGATCATAGCTGCCAAGGCCCATCTTTACCTGGAAGGAGAGGTTAGACATTAAATTGTTTCCCTATTCCCACCTCTCCAAATTCTATCTGTTCCTATGAGCCAGCTCACTTAACAATCCCTTCCATTAACACTTTAAAATTATTTATTGTCTAATATCTTTTCAAAAATCTCTGAATATAGAAGTAGGTTAATAGAGTTCATACAAAATATAACACTAATTTACTCTCTTTTAATTTCAAGTCTTTGGGCTGTTTTCTTTCTATTGTATTGTCTGTCTTTGTCATAGTGATAGAAAAGAAGCATTTTATGTATTCTGTATATGAATCTAGGGTGGTTTAAATAAATGACCACAAAATTCCTTGACATTCCTCCTATTTTGAGGTGAGGTTTTTGTCTTCTTCTGTTGATTCTGGGTGAGCTTGTAATTGCTTTGACTAACACAATATGATGAAAACAATACCACGTGACTTCTGAGGCTAGATTACAAATGACAATATAGCTTACACTTGGCTTGCTGGAACATTTTTGCTGAAGCCCTAAGCCACCATGTAAGAAGTTCCACTTCACTGCTCACTAATGGAGGACATCTGTAAGCACAGAGACGTCACATTTAGGCTTTACAGTCCCAATCCAGGTACCAGGCAGCCGAGTAAAGGGGTCTCCAGATGATTCCAGCCCCTGGGCATCAAGTCCCTCTCCACCTTGAGTCTTCTCAACTGTGGTCCCGGACATTGAGGATCAGGGACAAGCCATCCCTACTCTGTCACTTTTAAATTTCTAACAGCCAAATACATTAGTATATTAAAATGTTTGTTTTATGCCTTTAAATTGTGGGATAATTTGTTACACAGTAATAACAACTGCAACAATGTCCCTTGTTAATTACATGAATTCTCCCACTTTCTATTTCCCCAGTTTTTGTTTTAGCTTGCCCTTTTTTTTTAATCTGTTTGCCTCTTTTTCTTTTTCTTTTTCTTTTTCTTCTCATTTTTGATTTGCAACAGTGTTAAATTTAAGGTGTACAACATATTGATTTGATACATTTCTGTTGCAATATGATTGCCATAGGAGCATTAGCTAACACATTTTTATTCTCTTAATGGTGGCTCTTGACGAAGAGAAGTCCAATTTTCAATCTTATTCTTCATGAATGCTTATAGTGGTCCTGTTTGATAAATGCTTTCCTACCCGAGGGTCAAGAAGATATTTTCTTATATTAACTTTTGGAAGCTTATTTTTATTAACTTTTTTTTTATCTGCAATCCAATTGAAATTAATTTTTTATATATGGTGTAAGAGTAAAGTTAAGAGTTATTTCTTTGTGCTTGTAGATATGCAATTGACTCAATACCATTTATTTAAAACTAATCTTTTCTTCATTTGTGGTTGGGTTGTTACTGGATTATCTATTTTATTCCATTGTCCTACTTGTCTTTCTTTGCACAATACCATGTCTTAGTTACTGCATCTCAATGAGTCTCTTTATATGGTTGCATAGGTTCTTTGGCTTTTTTCCTGAGAAATTATAGTTCTTGACTATTTGGCGGCCTTTGCATTTCATATGATATTTTCAGTTTACACACAAACACACACACACACTCAAGATTTTTATTGCAATTATATTAAACCTATAGATCAATTTAGGGAAAATTTACTTCTTTACAATATTGGATTTTCCAATTCATAAAAACGATTTATTTCTCTATGGAAGTATTTTCAGTTTTTTTCAATAATGATGTATATTTTTCTGCATAGAAGTCTTACATAACTTTTGTAGGCATATACATAGATATTTTGACTTCTATTTTGCATTTTTAAAGGGTATTTCATTTTCTATTTTATTTGATGTATTGTGTTTTACTTTGTGTGTGCATGCATGTATTGATCTTGTACACAGTGACCTTGCTAAATTTATATATTTAAAGTAGTGTTTATCTCAAGATGCCTTTGAATTTTCTTTATATGCAATTACGTTGTCTAAAAATCATTATACTTTTATTTCTTCCTTTTTAATCCTTTTTTTTAAAGTTTATCATTTTTCAGCCCTGACTAGGACCTTTGTTCCAATGTTTAATAGTAATAGTAACCTTTCTTGTTCCCAAACTTGAGATAAAAGCATTAATATTTTATTATAAAGTTCAACAATTGTTTTGTTTTGTTTTTTAGATACACTTTATCATATTAAGTAACTTCCTTTTATTTCCTAGTTTGGCAAGCATTGTTTGTCTTTTTTTAAATGATGAATGAAGTAGAATTTTATTACATGCTTTTTTTCTCTACTTATTGACAATTATGTTCTCTTCCTCCGTGTTTTATTAATATGGTGAATTATAATAATTGGTTCTCAAATGTTAAACCAACTTCATGTCCCCATAATCAATGAAATTTGGTTGTGATGTATTAGTATTCTTTTTATATATTGCTGAATTCTGTTTGCTATTTTTTTTTGCAGGGAAAGATTCACCCTGAGCTAACGTCTGTTGCCAATCTTCCCCATTTTTTTCCTCCCCAAAGCCCCAGTGCATGGTTGTATATTCTAGTTGTAAGTCCTTCTAGTTTTCCTATGTCAGTTGCCACCATAGCATGGCAACTGACAGACGGGTGGGGTGGTTCTGCAACTGGGAAACGAACCCAGGCCACTGAAGTAGTGAGAGCACTGAACTTTAACCACTAGGCCATTAGGGCTGACTTGCTATTTTTTTTATTTGCATTTATATGTATCAGAGAAATTGGCCTATAATTTTCCTTTCTTAAAATAGCCTTGTCAGGTATCAACTTTGCTAGTTTTTATATATATATATGAACATATACTTTTATATAAATAAACTTTTGTGTACTATATGAACTTTAATGTATATAATATTTTTATATATAAAAACCTATATATAAACCTTATATATACATATATATTTATATATGTGGAATTTGACATCAGAGTTAAGCCAGTTTTACAAGACAAGTTGGACAACTTCTCTAATTTTTATGATAAATACATTGGGGCCTAGAGCTTATTTGCAGGAGAATTTTTGTTTATTTCTGTATAGAATAAAATATAATATAGTTGTGTAGGGTATGTGGAGTTTTTAGTATCAGAACATCAAATGTATAGGACTATTCAGATTTTTCTATTTTTTTGTGTGTATTTTTTTAGAAACTTTATTAATCTCTACAACAGTCCTAAAATGAAAGGAAGGAATGCCCATAATACATATAGAATAAAAAGTTTATTTTCTGTATTGTAAAGCAGTTCTTTTCCCCTCTAGATGTGGTATTTAATATTTATCGAGAGCAACAAGATGTGTTCAACTTTTCTAAGCTTCTCAACTCTATGTTTCCTTTGCAAGGCCATTCATAGTTATTTCCTCCTTAATCTAAGTGAGCTCTGTGTATAGAAGATATGTTGTATTCTTCCACAAAACAAACATATTTGATTTCTCATTCAATGATTTATTCTATTATTCTCTCACTGTTTTCCACACTTTTCTTTTTTCCTTTCCATTGTCTTCATGATTTTTTTAATTAACCAAATTTCCCTACTTTATCAGATTTCTTCAGTTTTTTTTCCCAATGTTCATTTTTGTGTTCCAGAATTCCATTCAGGGTATCACATGACATTTAGTGATCATGTCTCCTTAAGATCTTCGTGGTTGTAACAGTTTCTCAGAATTTCCTTGTTCTTGACAACTATGATAGTTTTAAGCATTATAGGTTAGGTATTTTGAAGTATATCCCTCAAGTGGAATTTTCTTGATGTTTCTCCCATGATTAGACTGAGACAATGTGTTTGTCAGGTCCCTCCTTGGTAAACTTACTCTTTTTCTCTCCCTCTACATATTGTACTTTTTGAAGAAAGTCACCATGTGCAGCCTGTACTTAAGAAGTGAGGAGTTACACTCATTAAGGGCAGAGTATCCACATCAGTGGGAATGGTTCTACACAGGAGATTCGTCTATTCTCCTCCTTTATTTATTTATTCAGTTATTTATTTATATCAGTCTGGTCTCATGCATGTTTATTTTATACTTTGGGTTATAATAATGCTTTATGTATTTGTCACTCAAATTGCTCCAGCTTTGACTATTGGGAACTCTTTTAGTTGGATCCTTTATCTCTTTGACATATTAACATCATTGTGAGGATTTTGGTTTTCACTTGTTTTTTTCTGTTGTGAGTATTTTCAAAGCAGCCCCTTTTCCAAGGAATCGTACTTTCTTTTATTGGAGAATGATATTAGAAACTAAGATCTGGGTGTTAGGTGTGCTCTCTTGTATAAATTTTGATGTCATGTTTTCCTAGGCATTTTAAATTTTGCCCATGTTATCAAATTATTGGAATAAACTTGCTTTATGATAAGTTCCTATAGTGTCTGTGTGATCTGTAGTGATGTTGCTTTTATCATTCGGTATTGGGTATTTATGCATTCTTTATTTTTCCTTGAACAGCTTTGATAAGGGTATGTACACATTATTCTTTTCAAAGAAACAACGTTTGGCTTTGTTGAACTCCTCCACTATATGTCAATTATCTATTTTTTTTCTTTTTTTAAACTTTTCATTCTTTATTATTATTTTCTCCCTATTTCTTTGAGTTTAATTTTTGTTATTCCTTTTAAATAACTTTTTGAGAAAGATGGGTAGATAATCAGTATTTAGTTGTTCTGTGTTTCTAATGAGTGAGCTTAAGTTTATACGTTTCTTTTTGAGCAGAACTTTAGCTGTATTTCCTAAGTTTTGATACGTTATGCTTTCATTATTTTTAGTTTAAAATGTTCTCTAAATTCCATTGTAACTTTTTTTGATGGATGAGTTATTTAGAAATGCATTGATAAATATCCAAACATATGAGAATTTTCTAGTTATCTTCTTGTTGATTTCTTAAGTTAACTATAATCAGAGACAATATTCTCTGTAATTTCAATAATTTGATTTTTTTTTTCTATGCATTTGCTTTATAGCCCAGAATTTGGCCAATAGAGGTTACTATTCGGTATATACATGAAAAGAATGTGTATTCTTCAGATGTTTGGCACAGTGTTCTATATATGTCAGATCAAGTTTGTCAATTGAGTTAATGCAGACAAAATAGTTTTAGAAAAATATCAGTTATATCACATCAGAAATACAGCAATGCCACTTGTTTTTCTACATTTTGTAGCATATAACTTTAACCTCTGTAGGAAACTGTTAAAAAAACAACGTCTAGGCTTGCTCTGGAAATTTGGCAAAGTGGTACTAAGGCAATAACTTTAGTCATTGTATGCAAATTAACTTAAACTCTAGGAGGCCACGAAAAGTAGGGTAATTAGAATTCTTCTAAATTGATAATACTTACTTTCCATGTATGGTTTTCTATATCTCTCTGTTAAAATGTTGTTTGCATGCTTATTGTGACTCATTAAAAAAATCTTATTGCCACATAACTAACCATCTTCAAGTAGGGATGAGAACTAATATTAAGTAAGCAATTCCAGGTGTCACAGATTTTATTTGTATTATTCTATTTTAATCATCCTAGTAACCACAGAGGTATACATGATTATTCCCAAATATAGCTAAGAAAACTAAAATATAGGGACTTCAATTTCCTGTCCAAGGTATTGGAGCTATTAAGTGGCAGAGTTGGCATTTTAACTTAGGCTTCTGTTTCCAGACCTTTTACTCTTTAGACTCTGTCATACCTAGTTTGAAAAAGGGTAAAGGAAAACATACAACTCAATTTAGTATGGAAATAATTCAAATAGCAGAAAGAAATCCTGGAGAGATTGACCACATCCACTTTATTTGTTTCTCTCCCTTTTTCCTCTCTTCTGCCAATCATAATAGTTATAAAATATAAAATCAGGGTTGAGGATAAACTTAGGCATAATTTTGTCAACAAATTTAACATTTAGGGTGAGTTATGAGTATTAATAATATAATCAGTGTTTAAAATTTATTGAGAAACATACATGCAACTTCTAAATTATTATTTTTAAACATCATGCTCTAAACTATTTATCAAAAGGGATAACAATTCAGCTATTCAATTTTAAAAATGTAACATCTCCAAGCATGGGCGTATAAAGGAAAGCCATATTTTTAAATGCCATTGTTCCCCCTCCAAATGGCATGGCAGCTACATCCTACACTTTCCTGAGACACTGAAAAATGAAGGGAGCTGAATAAAAAGTGAGGGAGTGTAAAAGCAAGTTAAAAACACCAGGATGGACATTAAAGAATGAAAAAAATAACTATCCAAACAACAAAAAGGAGAAAGGAAAGAAGAAATTAAGAACACGGAAAAGCCAGATAGCACATTTTAAATATTCTTACATTTTATGTAAGTAATGGCTTAAATGTAATTCAGATATAAATCCAAAGTATATGATTACCTACTGGCATATGAAGTGTTATCCATGGCATTAAAAAAAAAAACAATAAATGGAAGAAAAGTGATAAGAGGACTAAAAAGGACATGGACATGAAGTAATATATTAACTAGGAGATGAAGTTTGGAGGTAAGAAAGAGGAGGAGGCTGAGACATTTGCAGGAAAATAAATGAAATAAGTGAGCTTAGAAATGAGTTACAAGCTGGCGGGTCCAGGACAACCCCAGTCACCTGCAGGAGGACAAGAATGGGAAGGAACAATGTAGGATTAATGAGATGGTAAGTGGGAGTGATGTGTAAGGTCCACAGGAGGCAGGCTGTGAGTCAGGAAAAGGGAGACAAAAGGGGAGAAAGATTGCCAAAATTTGAGTGACCAGTGAATAGTACTTAAGCCTGTGATTTTTCTAAATAATGTTTAAATTCAAGAAAAATTGTACAGGAAAGAGCAGAAGAATTTGCCTTTCTCCTCAGGTTATTTCCTGTTTTGTTTTCAAACAACTGATCTCTCACTTGAAGAATTTGTAGCAAAAGGTTCCTTTTGAAAACACACGCAGTGTGTGAAAACGTGCTAAGTCAGAAGGGAGGGAAGAGAATATGCCTGCTTTAAATGTGCCCCTACCAGTGTGCAGAAGCAATTCCTTTATTCAGCTACAAGACCAGAAGAACTATTTATGATATTAAAAAGTCACACAGCTGGAAGAGACAGCAGGCATGTGCTGACACACCCTGAGCTTCTAATTGATGAGTGATTCAGGTATTTCAGGAACAAAAGATGGTGTTCCCAAGGGTTGTTCTAAGAGAAATTATTTTTTAGTAGAAACATGAAATTTCAGTACGCTAAAATTTAAATAATCTCTTGACTTTTCATTTCTGTGTACTTATGATTGCACCTTCTATATCTATACACTATAACCAAAAATTTGGCAGATGGGATTTCTGTCCTTTAAGATGAGTTTCTGTGTTGGAATTTTGAGGTCGGTGTTGCGGGGGTGGGTGCATGTGTGTGCGTTTGTGACTTTCCCGTCCAACTTGGGAGCTGTAGCTGTGGCATTTTTATTGTCTTGTTTTGCAAAGCTGTCCTTATGCAGGCAAAAGGCTTTTGACTTTTCTGCTATTATCGTTTTCAATTAATTAGAAAAATCCCCCACTTTGTCCGTTGCGATGTTTCTCACTCTTATTCCCTGGAGATGAATGGGGGCAGAGGAGCAAACACAGACGATTCAGCAGCAGGCATGCCACATTCATTTCCAGGATTCAGTTTGGAGCCAACATATTGGTTCTACCTGCTGCTTGGTGTTACAGTCATTACTGAGTTCAGCAGATGGAGCAGGAGAGTTTTAAACTTGGGAACACAGATGGAGAGCAGGCTTCGGAGAGAGGATTATTCTAGAGTTTAGGGAAGGGTTGTTTCACTCCAAAACAAACCCTTAGAACTAGAGTGATGAAGTCTCTATGCCTAGACACAGAGACAATGTATGCAATTAAAAGCAGTCAACCATCCAAGAAACATGTGCTGACCAATGGTGTCAGGATAGCCACCCAAAATTAGTCAAACCTGACAAACTGAAAGCTAGCTTTTTTTTTTTTTAACTTTTTCTTTAAATCTTCTCCTAGCAGTAACAATACAAACAAGAAGAGATTTTTGTTTGTGTAACTAACGGAGATGTAGAGGAACAACGTAATCTGGGAAAAGGTGTCGGATGCTTCTTAAAGGTCTCAGAGGTTGGCATAGCCTTAACGGAATTTACAACTATTTATAATATGGCCGAAAGGCCCGCAGATTCAGAAACCTGATCTCCTGGGAGAGGACTCATGTTAATCAGACTCGTAAGAGAAGGAAATACAAAGCCAAAATGCCAGTTTACCAATTTCCTTTGAGAAATGTAGCTGTGGCATAAGAATTGAAATATTCAAATACTCAGGTAATCTCTCTGTAGGGAGAGCAATGTGGAAACACAAATCATAGATTATAACAAGTACAGGACTGTTTCTACACAGAAAACATTTATCCCTGCAGAGAATCTCCTAGAAGTTTGTGGAGTAAATTCATTGTTCATCTCTACAATAAAGATGACCTTGCTGGTGGAACTGGACTGTTAAATTTCCTTTTAACTGGGAAGTGGAGCAGCCGTGCAGCTCTCTGATTCTGGAGCCAGACTGTCTGGGCTTGAGTCTAGCTCTGCCATTTACTAGCTGTGTGACCTCAGACAAGTTATTTAACCTATCTGTGCCTCAGTTATAGTTATCTCCTTTATAAAATAAGGATAATAATATTTCCTATGGCACAATTATTAAAATATTAAATAAGTTGGGGCCAGCCCCATGACCAGGTGGTTAAGTTCACGTGCTCTGCTTTGGTGGCCCAGGGTTTCGCTGGTTCAGATCCTGGGTGCGGACAGGGCACTGCTCGTCAGGCCACGCTGAGGTGGTGTCCTACATAACACAACCAGAGGCACTCACAACTAGAATCTACAACTATGTACTGGGGGCCTTTGGGGAGAAGAATAAAGAAAAAAGAAGATTGGCAACAGATGTTAGCCCAGGTGCTAATCTTTAAAAAAAAAACTCTGAACTACATTTTAAAAAAAATTTTAAAAATCAATATTTTTTTCTGAAAAAGGCTAGAACAGAGCCATAAGCACTATGTATTTGTCAGATATATATTATATATATCATACATGTATGTACATATGAGATACACTCCAAAGATACATATTTTTTCCCTAAAGTTACTGTCTGCATTCAAAGTTTTGCTCCATCATTTTATTGGACAAGGCTTGGGAGAAGACCTTCTCTCTAGGCCAGTGTTCACATCTGTAAATGAGAACATGAGCAAGAGCATCTACGCCAGAGGGTTATTCTGAAGATTAAATGACTTATGCATGTGAAGCACCAGGAAAGTGCTTGGCACATAGTAGATGTCTAATAAATATAAGTAATTATTATTTTTCTCCCCTGGATTATACCTAGAGATACTATACCATTTCTTTTTCCTTTCCTAGTTCTAAGATTTCAGAATGCACCTGCCAGTCCCATCTCCTTCTTTTGCTCCTTCAGTATATATCTTGCAGATCTTGAAGACATTTGGACTTTGGATTTGCCTGTTTCATTGCTCGCTCATGTTTTTTCGTTGCTAACATTTCCAGAGCTCTATCTGCACGTGTGCATGCCATTGTATTAAAGTTTCTACATCTATCATCTCACTTCATCAGCACGCGTCCCTGTGATGCAGGTGCTTCCTCATACTTACTTAACTGATAAAGAATTAAGGATTAGAGGAGACAAGTAATTTGACCAAACTCTACCAGCTAGAATTCAAGCCCAAGACTTCCAGATCCAGTGGCCTTTGTTCTTACTGACCGCATTAGGATCTCCCAGGTCCTGATGATAGAAACATGCAGTAAAGATTACTCCAGAATGTGGAAGAATTAGAGACCATGGTAATGCATGTGAATCAAGAACTGCAAATAAACATCAACTTCATCAAATTAAAACAAGATGAGGTTTAAATAAGTATAAAGTCCAGACCGAAAAATAATTTAGAATTTCAGTTATATTGCTTTCCAGTATTATAAATGTTTCAATCTAAGATATAAACTGTCACAGATTATCAAAGTATGACCAGTTCGTGCAAAAAGTATACTATTCACAACAGACTTACATAGCTTCGTAACAATAAACATAAATGTTTTTTCATACAAGAAGTAATTATATTTTTAGTACTAAAGATAGTTTTAATTCGATACAAAAAGTAAAAGTATCTTGCCTTATTGCAGATTTTAAATTAGTCCAGTTTATTCATTTCATTCAATTTAATTAAATTCAATTTTACTTGATTCAATTCTATTTGATTTAATTCAAGTCAATATATATTTATGGCGTACTATTACTGTATAAGGCATTATGCATGGACTAAACATAATTAGTTTTATTTTATATGTGTTAGGGTAAGGCGCATGTAAATGGAAAGAATAAAGCATTTTGCTTTGTTGGTTTTGTTTTATAAAAAATATTAAAAGTTCTAATCATGTACTTTTTTCAAATTTAAAATATAAAACCTTTTCAAATGAAGTATCTTATAAATATGCTTCTGTTTTCTATTATCACCTCCTAAGGGAGAAAGCAGACAAGGATGTGGAAAGGAGGCAAAGATATGTGGAGCTGGGCAAACATTGCTGCAGCCAGTGTGGGCCAGTAACAAGCTCTCCCTGGTGAAAACAATGTCCCGGATTTGTAATGTTTGCTGATTTCCCTCCCATCATGGCTAATTTCAATCAACTAATGGTTTAACAACCAGCTTGCAAAGTACCTGAATATGTAACAAATGGCTTTCAGGAGCCATTTCAAGCAAGGGTAAGCTCCAGCACACCACTGTTGCAGCCCTCTGTGTTTCCTTGGCAGAGGCAGGTTTGGCCATTATTGTCTGTCTTCTCCATTCGACTGGAAAGTGCCAAGGACAGTATTTGAGTCTACTGTGCATCGCCTTGCAGTTCCCCGCACCTGGCCCAATGCCTGGGGCAGATTCGGCTCAGCAAATGTTTTTGAATGAATTTTGTCTACACTGTGTGCCCTTACAGCAGAGAATTCTTATCACAATCCTTTCCAGGAAAGAGGCCTAACTACATAATCCTTCATTTCCTTCGTGTCTGGTATAATAAGAGAATCCTGATGATCGTTACTACTCACTTCCACCCACATTTATTCACTCAACACGCTTTAATTTAGGTACCTCCCCAATCTGGCAAGAATAACGGTAAATTCCACAGATCCGGAGATGAACGCTATGAAGATCTCATGAAGGAACTCATCATAGTTCAAGCAGAGAGAAAGACAGTCAATGACAGTGGACAGGCTATGCCTGTGAGAGAAGCGTGCACATGGGACTATGAAAACAAGTAGCTCTGCTCCAACCTCTGCAGGATGACACTAAACTGTTTCTCTGAATTCTTGTTGTGCCTTTCCATGCCTGCTACTATGCTTTCCCAGGATAGGTGCTTGGTTACTATTCACAGATTAAACGATCAATTTTCACTAACTTTATTTCAATGAGGTTTTCTCTCTTTTCGTAAAAAAAAAGCTAGTGTTATGGAGTCAAGAATATATTTTCTTATGTCTATGTGTCTAGATCTTGTGGGGAATTATTTAAAGCCCTGAAAAAAAAAATTGGTTAGGTTAGGGGACAGCCTGATCACGCCATTCAGCTTTACCAAGTACTAGAGCTCATCCTGGAACAGAATGATTGGCATTCTTGAAAGAACGAGCCTCTGTAACAGTTAATGAATAAAAAAGACTTTCTTTGCATCCACATATGTGGCTATCAGCTCCACAATTTAGAACAAGAAGAAAAAGCTGGCGTGTTTTTCTCCTGTCTTACAGAGCAAATTTAGGGAAATGTCAAGCCCATCCTAGAATACAATTTTATAAGCAGAGCATTTATAATGTTTCCCGTACTTGCAACAATATCTGTACTCCTGTCCACATTTCATTCCACAGTGAGCACGTGTAAAACAGGGCTTACATTTTATTTAATTAATGCTTTTTTTTGTCTAGCTGGAGGCAAACTGATTTTTAACTTTCCACCAGAGATCTATTAATTATGCTCTCACAGGCTGGTGCAATTGTACAAGTGACATACCAGTTAGACCGAGGTGCCTCTTATTCTTACAGCAGAGCCTCTCCACTTTCAGAGCCGCACTCTCCCCGTTGGATCAGCATCGCTGCGGCACCTCGGTGCCCACGTGCCTGCCTGCCTTATTCCAGCCTAATCTCATTGACTTTCCCCTGGGTTGCACTTGGCCAGATGCAAGAACAATTTCATTCCCACTTGCTTAAAAACAGGCTTTTGAAAATTACTAGTAGCTACTACAATCAGACAGAATGCAGTCCTTTATCTCTATTCAGCTATAAAATTCTACTCAACCATCACAGAATTTATAAAAGATGGGCAGAGGGAAAGGGGAACTTGACAGAAACTAAATCGAAGAAGTAAAAAGGCCTGACTCCTGCAGCTACCACTGTTAGGGGGATAACCAAAGATAGCCAGTTCCTTTTAAAACCAGGCAATAGGGCTAATGGCTTAACGCTACCAACTCTCAGCCCATGGATGAGGATCAAGCTGACTCATAAAATGCATTCTGTTCAGTTTGCAGTCCTGTTGTTTCTCAAATGGCCTTCCCTGGCAAGAATTGAGGCTGGGAAGGAAAGCCTCATGTACACACGGGGCGGGGCTAACAGAACAAGCCTGCATGTGAGCAGCTGCAAACAATCCATTTTAATTCCAAGTCAGTGTTTAAGGACCCTGGGTGTTCTAGGCAGGGAGGTGGAAGCGGAGGTTGAAGTAAAACTGGAATTGGATTTGGCAGGCATGTATTTTCCTACGGACTGTGCTCAATTTTTCTAATCATAGTTATTATGAATGTTTCTCTCCAATTTATTCCTCGTGTCACTTTGTGCTTTCACGTTCTGCCACCATCTGCTAGTCGAGGGTACAGAGAGTAGTTTTTGATCCTACAAATAATAAGGTGGAAAGGTGATTACTCTTGAGCCTTATAAACACATGCACGTGAATCTCCCTGGCTTCTGCCCCCCAGGGCTAAATGATTGTGGACATTTGACAAAGGTTAGAATTACCTGCTGTGGGCAGGGACCTTGGTCATAATCCTGTCATTTTCCAGATAGAAATGATTGACTGCATCATGGAATTATCTACAGCTATGTGACTTTGGGGACTTGCTTCCTTTCTCTGGGCCTCAGTTTCTCCTTCGACAAACCAGGAATAATTCCTAAGTTTCTTTCCAGGTATGCCATTATTATTTTCACAGTTAACTTGTTAGCAGGCCACCTTTATAATAATGCTTGAAATGAGGGTGAAGTACAGGACTGGAAAACAAAAGGGTATTTATTAATTTAATTGTATTCGGACTATTTTCCTGCAACTTCCGTCTATGCGTCAATCCACTAATTCTAGGCACCTTTCCCTGCTCCATCCTTTAATTCATTGCCCATAGTCTAGTCTTTCTGATCCCTCCCATTCTTAACCTCTGGAAGTTTGTGTGTGTTTTCAGTTGGGGTATGGATTACACCATAATTAAAACTGATGTGGTGATGGGCACCAGTCCTATGGGTCTTTTATTCTCTGAAAACCCTGTTTTAGCCGAGATATTAAAAGTGCAATTCTAATATGGATGAGTTTTTAAAGCTTTAGAAAAAGTTTCCCCAATGCAAAGGGTATTAGCTCTGGTATCCTGGCCAAAGTCCAAATGAGTAATTACATTCCTCCCTGCTAAATCTTTCCTGTAGTTTTAATTGGAGATGACATTCTTTATTTCTTTACCTCAACTGGTGCCTATTGTTCTTGAGCATCTGTTAAAACTTTGCTGCATTTCACTCCAGTGGAGAATTCTTTGTAGTAGTTATCCTGGTATTAAATGGTCTCTTTAAATACAGCCTATTTGCAGTCTGTGCGTGGGTGTGAGTAGAGACTTAAATATGATGATTTATAAAGTGCCTTTGGATCCTGGATGGAAAGGGCAATTTAGACCCAGGTTATCAGCATTATGTGAAAAACATGCTTCTGTAAACCAGTTACTAATTACACAATTCCCTTTGGTGGCACAAGTAAAAAATGATGTGATGCTTTTCAGCAAATTCTAGCTTTAAGTAAATAAGTCTTGGTGACAAATGATTAATTGTCTTAAGTAGTCTTTACTAGATGCAATTTAGAGTAAGTCATCTTCTTAAAAAAATAGAAAAATTAAAACAACGTGATAAAGTAATTGTAATCTCCAATAAATTTGTTTCCCTAGAAGGAATTTTATACAGGGCAAAGAAAAATACTTGACTATTATTTTCCTTTTTAGAAGAGCATTAGTGTATTTTAACTGAATAAAGAAAGTGTATTAGGAAAGCTGTGCCATTATAATGGGATCAAATGAAATTCCCTGCAGTGAAGTCATGTTCTCCTGGATCTTATAAACAAAGATACTCCTGATAGGGGTAATTTGGGGACTGATATGAATTCTGATTTGAGAACAGTTGCACCTAAGGGACAAACAGAGGCATATGCCACTACCATTATAAAACAGATCTTCTTGGCATGATAAAAAACAATCTGTAGCTCTTCAGTTTGGGGATTCTAAATTTGTACAGTGATGCCCCAGCTCAGAAATCTAATTAATTCTTATAACTGTCCGAACTGATCTGCAGAAGTGGGGACAGTAGACACCATAGAGGAGGCAGTTAACTGCTAAGTGTGGGGGCCCGGCATTGTGATTTTTTCCCTAGCTCTGGATTAACAAGAGATATAGGAAAAGCAAATCACTAGCTCCCTCTCTCCAATGAGATAGGAATATTAATGCTTATTTTGTTGTATAAAAGAAGCAGTAGTACATTAAGGTGGGAAACATTTTAAGCTGGCTTTAAAAGAGCTTTGAATATGGCCTGCAAGATCACGGTTCTCTGGGAGAATGAGGTTATCTATACACCCTAGTGAGCCAGAATGACAATTAGACAGTCTGGTAAAACAAATTCCAAAATCAACCCCTCTGGGGAGATTGCCATGTTCATAGTTTGCATAGACCAACAGGAAGCCTGTGGCTCTGCCTATTTTTACAAAAATGAGTGATGTCTACCTAATCTTACCAATCAATACATATCATAAAATGATGCATTGGGCTGCAGTGACCAGGATTGATTATGGAAACAACTGAAGTTAATGGATTAGCTATATTCCAGTCCAGTGTGCTCTTCAGTCGAGGGTCTAATGCAATGTCTGGAACAATGGACATTCCTAGTAGTATTATTTTATAACTAAAATTGGAAACTTGAGCACCCGGTGGGAAGGGATGGGAGAGAATGTCTTTTGTAGAATTAGATGCACCCTCACTTGGCACCTAGTGAGTATAAATCTGAGTCAACTGTTTATCTATTGACATTCTCCAAGATCTCAAGGTGTTGAAAGCCCTGGCTAAATGGCCTATACCACGGAAAACATTTTTATATTTGCATAATATTTTCAGAGATGCTCAACTCATCCTGAGCCTGAAGGGATAGGGATGTTCTCTGCATATTTTATGTTGCTTTCATTTTCTACAAAGACTTGGTCTAAATTGCAAGATGGAAATGGATGTGCGGTGGATGTTTGTCACGAGCAGTTAGCAGGTCTTTCTGTGATGAATAAAGTAGGAAAATCCCAAATGTAGCTTGTCTCGTTTGAATTATAGTGATCTTGAAAATTAACAATGTTTGAATTGCAGAAGGAATTTCCATTTCCTTGTCTGTGTTCCTTCTAGACTGTTTGACTTATTCTTTATAATTATAGATAATTGCATTTAAAGAGACGCTTCACATTCCATAGACAGATTTATTCCAGATTTTTTTTAATATTTGAACTGATAGTTAATAGGTTAGTCAATATTAAGTTTTAAGTTTCTCCTGTGGTCTGTTCAAATCCCAGTGGTCCTCTTACTACTGATTTATTCATTTATTCATTCAGCAAACATCCATTCTATGCTTGATAAGTGCAAGGAACTATTGATATCAAGAAAAATAAAGCATAATCCCTATTCTCAATTGTATTTCTGTTCACAACCTGCTTGGTATTGGTGCTTTAGAAGGTTATCACTTTAAAAAACAAACCAACAAATTTTTCCTATGAGATGTTAAAGTAATTCAATTAACAATGATTTTTTCATGAATTGTTTCTGAACTAGGGGTCAAATACAGCATCAGGGGACATTTAAGAAACTTTTCTTTCAAATGAAATGTAAAATCCAGGGAATTATTTTTGGCCATTTAAGATTCCATGATATTTGGTTTTGAGCTGAGTCTCCTACCAATTTCCTTTGGGAAATTATATTTCACTTTTCTGTAGTTCCTTACAGATTCAATTTATTAGACAACCTTCAATTTCTACTTTTCCTTATGGTACAGAGTTGCTCTTGTTGTCTGTCGAACAATCATAATGTACTCAGTGTCCACTTTTCAGTTACCAGTAAAGGGATCCCAGTACACAGAACTCAAAAGGTGCTTCTCAGAACCTTTGGCTATCTGGTAGTATATTATTTATGATGAACTGAGGGCATAATTCTGCTTGTGTAGTAGATTCAATGTAATTCACTCTCTCCTGATTTCAGAAATGAAATATGAGATTTATGTACCAAGTCTTTAAACACTGACATCATTACACCAGTTTCTTACATGGCCTACCTATTCCAGATCAATGTAAATTCCTTAACCCAGCAGTCAAGGTACTCACTCATAGTTTCTCCTTATCCTGTTCAGTCCCTGTGGCAGTCAATATGGCCTTTACTCTTCACAACACTGTGTCTGTCTATTCATTTAGCCAGAAATGCTTTCTTTAATTGTCTCTGCCTATTTAAGTTCTATTTTTTCTTAGGATCCAGCTCAAATCTCACCAATTCTTAGAAGTCTTTCCTTAATTATCTCATGCAACAGTGATCCTTCCTTTGTAATCAATTCTCTCAGAAGGCTGACCCCATCAGCCTAGGAAAAAACTTCTTTATATCTGCAGCATTGGAACTACTCTCTAATTGCTTTATATTTTATTCACTCTCATTCACTCGTTTATTCATTTATTCATTCATTCATCCATCCATCCATCAAACGTCCACTGAATGCCTAGTATGGGCAAGACTTTCTGCTAGGTTCTAGGAAAGCAGAAAAAAAAGCCTAGCTTCTGCTCTGAAGAACTATACAGTCTAATGGTGGACACAGGAAGTAAATATTCATACGCTGCCCCTGCCCCAGCCCCCAGTCCACCCTGGGGATAGAAAACAATCCCATCAGTAACATTGGCTGTCTGTGGTAATGATCCTCATGGATGATAATATTGATGGTGGTGGTGGCAGCAATGGTGATATGGTAGTGGCAGTGGTGTTAGTTTAAGTTGTGCTGCATCCATTGTGGCTTAGAAATGAACTGCAAACTGTATCTTCTCTTACGCTGTAGTCCTGAACAATTGAAGTTACAGACTAACAGGGGAGTTACCAAGAACTTGCGGCTTGGGGGTATTTGGGGAATATGTGTGGTATTTGGGGAATGTGTGGCTTACATTAGCTCTCCATATTATTCTGGATGGATGTGGAAGTTGGATGGGGCTTGTCACTAAAAGAAGGGACATATATAAAGGAATACATATTATTGGAATTAAGTATGATTTCCTTTTTATCTCCATTGGAACAAAAGAAAAATGATATGAGGTATTCTTAGAATTCCTTGGAAACGTATAGAAGCAGCAGGTATCTCAGTCTGGGGAAGTGATGAGGCTCAATATTGGGGAATGGTGATCCTTTGAGCTGATTTATGAAAAATAAGTAGGAGTTCACCAAATAGATAAGAGGAAGGGAGAGGGTTAAAGGAAAAGCCATTATGGGTGAAAATACTGTCTTTAGTAGAAACCTGATAGTTGGTGCATAAAGTGATTACAAGTCTTTGCTTATGACCTGAGAACAGGATACAAGTTAAAAAGTGAAAGAAGAGCCAGTTAGTCAGGGAACAACTATGCAAGGCTCAAAAGCTGTGTGAAGGATTTGGGGTATTATTTGGAAAGTCATTGAAGAATTCTAAGCATGGGTTAACCATGAGTTTTGGAAAGATAATTCTGATAGTGAATAGAGCATGGATTAAGGGTGAGGGCAGGGCAACCAGTGTGATGCTCTTAACAGTGATCCCATTATTTCTTCCTGGGCTAAACTAAGGCAGAAGTTCTGGAATAGAGAGAAGAGAGTGTATTTGAAAGATAACCGGTGCTTGGTGACTTATTGGACACGGACGTGAAGTGAGAAAGGAGTCTAGGATAAGTCTCATGGTTTCCTCTTGGTCCTCAGAGATTTGTGGGTGTTACCATTGAGCAAGATAGATAATTCACCAACATGAGCATGTTTGGGTGGTTTGGGGGCATGTATTTTCTCTCCAACTAGAATGTAATATTCTTAAGGTCGAAGACCTTGTCTTTCATTTCTTTTATTCTATCCACTGTGTGGTACCCACAAGTTATATTAACAATTAATTTCTGAATAGAATAAAGAAGCACAGATGAACCATTAGTATTTTACTGAGGGGCGCAGTGAAGCATTGGAAATAGTTAAGAGACCCACATGTATACTTGCATTAAATATGCATTACATTTGCATACAATTTGAGTAAATCTGTCAAAATAGTTTCATTTTTCATGTGCATTTTAAATATTCAAAGTCTGTTATTGATGTCTTTTGAAGGAACTAATCCCCATGTTAGACAAAATGTCAGTAGTGGGCTAAGGACAAGAAGGGGCAAACCTGCTACCTATTTATTCATATCTGGATGCCCGCAAAAGGTTATTTACTCCTTGTCCTAATGGCTGTTTGTTATACATCTAACTAACATGCCACTGGTTGGAGTTTACCAATGATATGGCAAGACTACATCTCTTTTGCCACAGACAACCTCAATTATATAGAGAAGAGGTGGTTAGTAAAGTTCCATTACTGGCAACCAAATGATGCAAGGGCTTGAAGAAAACTTACTTAGCAAGGAGAACATAAGATTGCATCCTCCTCTCAGACTGTGGACACCCTATTCTTGGAGTGTTGCTTGAATAGCTCTAGAAGGAATTGGAGAGCTACTGGGAGGATGGTGTGCACTGAGTAGAAGACCCCAGTCCTCCTACTGGTGCCAGTCTGGCCACATGAGACTCACCCCAAGGGCTTACCAAGAGACAAATTCACAGTCCCTGTTGCTGGAAACTCTTTCTCTCAATAGACATCCTCTAGGGTTTTGACATAGTAGTTTAAAAACTCGTCTCAGATAATTCTGCGGCAAAGCCAGGAATGGGAATCATTAAAATAGATGAACTTAGAGGGCTCTTGAGATTTACTAGTTTAGGATGTGTGGGGACCTGGAATTGGCCACCCCAAGATATGTCTCTTTGGCATCAGGATTATTTGAGGCTGATTGCTTTTGATAAACTGGGACAGGGAAGGAGGCTCTGAGGAATGGAACTTGCCCTTCCTTAGGACACGTTTACATTTGTAAGGTAAATCTCTATCTGTAAAAGGTGCCTCCCTCTCTGTACCAGGAAGAAGAAAGGAGATGACCTTCTCTCTAAAACTCTTAATACCAAAGGCAAGGACTTAAAACCTGCATTTTATTGTGCTGGTCTGGTAACCTCCTGCAACTGACTTCCCTCCCCCTCCCAACGTTGGCATTCCTTAAGGATTAAGCCTCTTTCCTTAGGCTAGGAACCGATTGCTGCTGCGCTCACCTGTGACCGCCCAGCTCCAGACATAGACTTGCCTCCTGCTACGCCCACCCACCGAGATAGCAGACCATTACCTGCTGTGTCCATCAAGCACTGTGCCAACAGGGCAATCTTGTGACTATTGTGGGAGGGACATTTCAATCACATGTGAAACACCCTGTTTGGGGCTATATAACCACTCTGTGCAGCCCACTTCTTCGGTGCCCTTTCTTCCTTCGGGAAGAAAGGCCCCGGGCCATGGTTCCTCATAAAGCTTTGTTTAATTTTCTCTTGCTATTCTGTCTCATGTGAATTTAATTCGTTCTCCAGCTAGACGAACCCCCATTTGGGGAGAGGAAATGTCCTCCTCCCCTACAGATGCTTCATAACACCTGCTTCCAATGGAGCTGTGAAGAGACCTGGCTGTGTCTCTGACTCCTCACCAAGCTTGAGAAGCGTAACTCACCAAATATGTGAAAGTATATTCTAGATCACACACTGAGGTTCTGGGATTTAGAGATGGGTCATCTTCAATTCCAGAAACTCAAGGACGCTCTCATCTGACCATGGTAACACTAGTTAGAAATCTTGGATTTGTCGAGCCAAGCATGGGCCTTATCTTTAACCAGCACACCATATACAAAATATTTATACTTGTCTAATCATATTTGAGCTTTTTTTACATAACTAGCAAATATTTATTCAATTTTTTTCCTTCTTCCACCTTCCCTTCCTCCCTTTCTCTCTTCCTCCTGTTATTTCCTTTCTTCTTTCAAAAGAAAATTCAGAGATCTTTACTTGATGTGAATATTTTATTAGAGAGAAACAAACTATTCAAGAACAGGGAGACTTCCAACCAAAAGTCATTAAGAAGCTTGGCTCTCAGTAGTTACGGCTCAGTTTATAAAGCATGAATGAGTAAGGACATTGTTTGTTTGTTTTTTTATTTGATTAGTTACTAGAAACTTTCATTCCTTTTCACTAAAAACTTACTTGTTTGTAGCTGATTGGCTAGGAAGCTGTAAGGTCACACTAACGTGAAGAAAGCTGAAGTTTTATTGAAGGTCAGAGTCAGCATTTTGGGGAAATTAGGGCAGTTATAAGTTCTAGTTACTGGAGTATAAGTGTTTGGTCTAGGAGTATATTCAAACCGTGGCCTCCATTTTGGTTTTTCTTTAACACTTCCTTAACCATGGAAACAGAATATTGAGTTAATCATATATCTCATGTTGTGGCCCGCTTTCAACCTTGAAGTGTGCATGGCCTCTCTTTTACTTATTTTTTCCCTCATTCATTTCTTTTATTCCAGCCGGACGTAATCATCCATGCTAATATGTTAGGTCTGTATTCTTAAATTTGTATCTATCTTTATATAATAGATAATGCTAGTTTTGTGGGTCATGTTGCAGAAATGATATTGTACTAAAAGTTTCTGTTTCTTATTTTTTCCTTAAGTACAGTTTTCAGGATCTATTCATTCCAATATATTTACATATAATTTATTTCTTCTAAAAACTGTATAGTATTCTACTGGATGACTAACACATTTTTATTATCTGTTCTCGTATTGACGAATAGATAGAGTATCTTCAATTTTGCAGTAACATAAACAGTTCTGAGATGAACATTCTTGTTCAGATCCCCTCCTAGATCCGTGAAAAAGTTTCTCCAGATGTAGGTCCAGGAGTTGCTGTGTAAGAGGCTGTATGTTTAATCAATTTCCCTAAGTACTGCCAAGTTGCTCTCCATTACACTGTACTAGTTTATATTCCCATCAGCAGTGCTTGAGATTTCCTATTTCCCCCTTCCTGTCTGACACTTGGAATTGTCCCAATTTAAATTTTGCCACTCTCATAAGTGTTAACTGATGGCTCAAAGTTTCACTTCATTTTTCTCATTATGATAGAGTTTGAGTATGTCATCATGTGGTTTTTAACTGTTTAGGGTTCATCCCTCATCCATTTGTCTTATGGGTTCCTTATCTTTCTTTTTGTTGATTTTAAAGAATTCCTTGGATAACAAAAATATTAATCACGTGTCATTTTATATAGAAAAATTATCTTCTCCTAATCTTTTATCAGTTAATTGTGCCACTGGTACTCATTGTTAAGCAAGTTTAAAAGAAAAAATTTGTTGTACTCAAAACCATTCATTTTTTATCTTATTTTGCTTTTAGGATCTTGTTTAGGAAGTTTTTGTCCATCCTTAAGACACAGAAATATTCCCCTCCATTTTCTTCATTTAGGTTTAGATTTTTACCCTAAGTTTAACTTATTTTGAGTCCATTTTCAACATGATATGGGGAAGGGATCTAGGAGTTTTTTTCCCCGTAATTGTGAGCCAGTTTTCTCAATATCATCTACTAAAAGTGAGTCCTTTTCCTGTTGATATATAGTGCCACCTTTGTAATACTTCAAAATTCCCATACTTATGAACTGTTGAAGAGGTATATCTCTTTGTTGTTCACCAGAATGGTACTGTCTTTCTGCTGCTTTTCATTATCTGATGGGAAAATGTCCCTCCTTGCTCTTCTTTGTCAAAAATTGGCCTTATTTATCTAATTTTTATTCCGTATGTGTACGTTTATGAATCTTTGCTAGGTTCTGCAAAATATCGTGTTGGAACTTTTGTTGGGATTTCATTTAAATTATAGAACAAAGTTAGGAAAAAATATCTTTATAATAGAAATTTGTACTCTCTTTGAGCTTAATATATCTCTTCATTTATTCAGTTGTTATTTTCTGTTTTTTGATTTTTGAAATTAACTCTATAAAGGTCTTATGATCTTAGTACTTTTTAAAGTTTTCTGTATTCAGCATAAAGTTTTTGTGAGTTTTTGGAGTACAATATTTTTCATGCTAAGGATGTTCTCTATTCCAAGTTTTCTAAATTTCGATCCATAGATTACAAGAGATAATTGTGTGATTATTTTCCTTTGCCCATTAATGTGTTGACTTATGTTACTACCTCTTCTGATGTTAAATCATGCTTAATTTGAGATTAATTTATCTTAATTAATCTGAGATATATTTTCTAATCAGAATAAATATTTTTAATATACTCATGAATTTAATTAGTTAATTGTATTTAGAATTTTGTGTATGTTCAAAATTGAAATGGATCTATAATTTCCATTTATTGTATTGTTTTAATTTGGTTCTTTGAATTTGAATAAGCCACGTCACCATTTTCTCCATTTTGTAAAATAATTTGTCAAATTTTAAAATTATTTATTCCTTGGGATTTTGGCAAGATTCGTCTGTCAAATCACTTAGACTTAAGGAGTTTTTTTACGGAAAAATCTTTGATAACCAGGTTATATAATTATCTATTTAAGTTTTCTATTTCTTCTTGCTCTGATTTAGAAACTTTCTACCTTTCTAAAATATACTTTATGTTTAGATTTGGAAATTTATTATCATATAATAGTCCTTTATAGATATTTTATTATTTTCTTCATTCTCTGTTTTGTCTCTTTCTTACTTTCCATCAGTGGCATTTTCTCTCTATATTTTTATTCCTACTTGTGAAAAGTTTCTCAATTTTATTAATTTTCTTAGAAAATCATCTTTTTGTTTTTATTAATTGTATCTCCTTATCTTTTCAATAATTTCTGATCTTATCTTTATTTTCTTAATTTCTATATTTTTGTATTTACTAAATTCTTGAGTTTAAATGTCTAGCTCATTTATTTTCCAATATTTTTTGTTTTCAGATAAAAACACTTAAAGCTACAAATTCCTCTCTCTTTTACAAGTTATCTGTGCCCACACATTTTCAAATGTACTATTTTAAATGCCCCTTAAGTATTTTCTAACTCGCCTTGAGATTTTCTCTTTAGCTAAAGAATTGTTTAGAAATAGGTATTTTTGTCTTTTCCAGACAAATTATGTTATCTTAGCTCTCATATTATGAATAATTTCTGATTTTGTTGTATTTTTGTCAGAGAATATAGTCTGAATGATAATGAATCTTTGGAATTTATTTATACTTTCTTTGGTTAATATATAATCAATTTTTATGAATGTTCTATATGAACTTGAAAAGAATATGTATTCGTTGGTTATAGGAGGTAAAGTTCCATATTTGTCTATTAAGTCAAGATACTCAAATCATACATCTGCTTATTCTGTTGGTTTCTGGGCAGTATCATTTTAGATCACCAAATAAATATTTGATTTTTGTGTTTCTCGTTAGTGCAGTCAGGTGACGGTTTATGTATTTTGAGACCACATAGCTAGCTACATATATGTTTGTGCTTGTTTTATCTCTTTAGTATATTTTATATATCTCTTTTTATCCTTCATTATATTTTTGATTGTCTCATATATTAATTTGCACGAAATCCCTGGATCTCCAAAGTCAGGAGGCTTTTGTCCCTCCTTAGCTCTATTGCTAGAACAGTTTCATAGGCAGATATTAACAAGACCATCCAGAAAAGCACCTTTATGAATAACTATCCCTAACTCCTTTCTTCTTGGTGCCCAGTATCCATGTGCTTCCCATGTCAGGGAGTAGATTATGCATATGGATATGAAGAAATGGATCTTGAATTGCCCCTGCTTATGAGCACCTCACTCCCACATTCTGAGTAGAGTGAAAAAAAGAGGTATCCCCTCAGTGGAAAATGGAAAAAGATGCCGGCAGCTGGAATGTCTTATTGTTTGAAGGGGAATGTAGATCATGGGCTGAATGGATGTGAAGTATAGGTTAGGCATATGGCATATGTAGATTATCTCATTTTTTTCCACATCTTTTCCAAAATAGGCATTATTTTTCTCCATTTTACAAATAAAAGAACTGAGGTTCACTGAAGAAACTATTTACCCAGTGCCACAGAGCCAGTAAGTGATGGAAGTGAAATAGAAACACAGGTCGTTCTGATTCTGAAGTTTACATTCTTTGAACTAGGCTAAGCTGACATTCTCTCTTCCTGTATCAAGGAAATTTGAGGTTGAGGAGTCCCTTTTATCTCTGGATTCTTGAGAATTTGGAAGTCAAAGTGAAAAGGCTCTGGTTTTACACTTTGGTCTGAAGATGGATAGGATAACTCTATACCAAGAAATACAAAGGGGATGGGACTGCTTTTAAAGAAAGCCAGCACTGCTGACTAGCCTAGCACAGCATTACTGAATATCTTTCAAGGTTTTTCTAAAAAAATGCAACAGAGAAATTCAAATTGTTAAAGTTAATTGCAGGATTAAATTGCCATTTGTCAATAGCAATGTAATTTGTATTATAAATTACAGGACTGTAGCTTTCAGGCATATTTTATCAATATGTTTCCAATGATTTAATAACAATATTTCTCAAAAATAAGTCAAGCCACTTTTTTCCTCTTTTTAAATGAGCATGTTCAGAGGTTTTTCATCAGCATGCTAGCTAGCTCTGCAAAATTTCTAGTAAATAAATTATCACCAGGAGGCTCAAAATCCATTACCATAAAAAAAGCCATTTTTCCCTCCCTAATCGATTGCCCACTGTGCGACTGCTAATGGGACCATACACACACGTTGTGCAGAGGGAATTCATTTTCAGGTTCTCTCTCTTCTCTAGAATTTATTTTACAAAGAATTTCTCACTAAACTCATAAATTAGTTAATGCATAAAATGAACACTTCAGCTTCTAGCAGGAGAAACGTTAAGGTTGTGCACCTGGAGAATTTTCCAAGCTGGTTCCTAAGGAAATGGAGGTGGCACTAGGTACTTTGCAAACACTACAGCACCTGCCTGGGAGAGCCAGCCCTTTCCTTGCTCATGGCACCATACTTTGCCTGCTTACATGTCCTTGCAGGCACACAAATTTCCTATATGTGCTGGTAGGTATTCCATCTAACAAGTGTCCTGAGCAATACTGGCCTTTGAACTTAAATGTTTTGAAGTGAACTTGGGACAACTAGATCCATTTTACAAGTCACCTCAGTTCATTCCCACAATCCCGTCTTTTACGTCCAATCCCACTCTTCTATCTTTCACAGATGATATTGCAGTTGTGTAAATCCCAATTTATAGCCTTCTATAAGCCTTTTATAAGCCCAGATCTTTGGCAGCCAAATCAGCTTTGCCCATGCATGGAACAGCAAATCTTAGACAGAGACTAATATCAAGTGAGCGGCATGAGAAGAGCCTCTCCCCCCAAATTTAATCCTAACTGAAAGTTATTAAATCTGAAATTTTATTTAGAATTACTTCTTTCGGTCACTCCAGTTGCCTTCTCTCAACAACTTAGAATTCTGAAGCTAGAAGCAGACAAATTCAATTATTTAATCACCTTCAGTTCACAGATAGTTTGTCTTGTTCAAGGCGGAACTCTAGTTAAGATGTAAAGTCTGGAAGCTAGTCTAAATTTCCCGATTCTTCATTTTTGGATGAAATTACTCATTTTTGAAAGACATTTAAGTATTAGTGGGGCTAAACAAGCCTGAGAAGGAGATGCCTGCAAAGACTGGGGTGAAGAGAGGGTGAATAGGTGAAAGCGGGCCAGGGAGAGGAAGATAAGGAACATTTAAAGGGATTTAGGGAATACAATGTTGCAGTGGGAGCGCTTAGTGGATTTAGACACTTTCTCTATGTGTGTAGACCCAACTCTGCCTGTCAGCGTATGCTGTGCTTCTCCTAAGAAATTTTAAAAATTCTCCAGTAGTAACCTATTGTTTTTTTCATTTTCTCCTTAGGTAAGTCTCTGTTCCTGCTTTTAACGCTATTGTCTTGGAAAAAGTCATGTATATGAGGCAAGTAAGTACTCTATTATGGCTTCTCTACTGTCCGTCTTCAGGCAACTGCTTCCCTTTGTCTATTTTTTCTTATCTAGAGACTTAATTGCACAGAGTTCAGAGCTTTCATTTACTTAAGGAAGAGTCTAGAAGTCTGATAATATAATCCTTGTATAAGCCAAATGGTCGCTTGGAGACTGTTATACAAGCACTACATTTGTTTACATATATGTGTTTACTATCCACTCTCTTGAATTTCTCACTGAGTGTTGTCTGGCAGATCTTGATGAGGTCTCAGAAACCAAATGACACTCCTCCTAACACTTAGCCATGCAAAATGGTGGTATCCAAATTCGACAGTGGAGCAATATGGTTCATTTCTCTGTACCAAAGTTACACAGCTCTGTTGTCATTGTGATTTTTATTTATCAGAATAATGTCTTGGATGCATGTTGATTGGTCAGGAATTCTTTAGATTGTCATGGTCTGGCACAAACGTGGGAGGCACACTTTAGAAAATATTTTGCCTTTTGTTTTTGTTTTTAATTCTTAAGTTAAATTATCCTTTCTGTTAGCCTCCTATTTATTACTTTTACTCTGTTCTCATAAGATTCGATGATAGATAGATAGATAGAAAGAAAACATTTGCTTGAATAAATATCAAGGACTAAAACTGTGGCTATTATTGAAATATCATAAAAAATCATAAGAAGTGAAGAATGGAGATTTGTAATTTGTAGGGTTTTTTTTTTTCCAATGGAGATTTTTAATAAGTTCTGTTTTTCTGCTCTTACGTCTCACAACCTAAGCAAACTAAAGCATACCCTGCAGTGTTTCTAAGTACAGAACCTCAAACACATTGTGTGTGTATGTCTGTGTTTATTGAGACTGGATCCAATCAAAACAGAATTTTAAATGGAATTAACTGCATAATTTCTGGATTGCCAAAATGGTGGGTCTGAAATAGAGTCAATACAACCGTAAATCACTGAGTCCTGAAAATAGCCACGGATCCTTAACAATTTGAAAATAAATAGCTGCAGTGGGATTGATGGTATTAAAGCTTTGGTCTAATTACAAACATTAATTTTCTTTAGTAGCATTACTACAGCAACTCTATAGCTGGAGGGTCTCAGGCAGGACCCAAATTATATATCTTAGAAATTCTTTCCTCAGTTATTAACACCTTGCATTATTGAAACTTTAAGATATTTTGCATTCAAATGGGCTTTTCGTCAACTGCATAATTTGTTTTCTTTCTTAAAAAGTTTTTAACTATTGAAGATAGTGAAATTTCTCCACGTTTAGTTTTTTCACTTTATTCCCTGTGTCTCAAGTATTACCTCCAGTTTTCTTTCTGTTTAGGCTTTTAACGCCACAGGAGAACAAATTGAAAAAATATATATTTTCATTGATATTTTCAACGAAAAGAATTATGGTTGCTTTGGGAACTTTAACTGAGGGTTTCTGACTCCCGTGTAATTATAATCTCAGTCTTAATGATACATTAGCATATTTTTGCATCTAATTTTATAAACAAATACAAAACTCTACAATAATACAGTCTTGAGTGGCAAATCTAAAACCATAGAAGTTAGGTAATTCCTAAACATAAGATGCCTTGAGAAAAGAATGCAATGTATCACTACTTGTCTGTTATAGTGTATATTCACAAATAGGAAGTAGAATAGCTAAAATGGTCAATAGTTAACATTATTTCAAGTTGTTAAATAAACAAATATAATTATTATTCCTCTTTACATTTACTGGTGAAATTGCACATTAAAAATAAACTTTGTTGTAGATCATATTTTATCAGGAATGTCCAGTTCAACTATCACTTAATAAACATCTCTTTATTATCGGAAGCTATTCTAAATACTCTTAAGAATAGATAGATGAACAAAATAAAGATGTTGTTCCCAAGTAGCCCTTAATAGAGTGGTGGAGATAAGCAGGGTCTATATATAAAAATAATAGAATGTAGAATACATTAATATATAAAACAATGAATAAGAAAAGTGTTGTAAGTGCAAGAGGAAAATAGTATTTTGGACTGAAAAATAAGAGAAAACTTTATGAAGTGATTACTTGTGAGCCAGGATCGGAGGATAGATAGGATTTGAAGAAGGTAATTTAGAATAACACTAGATGGAAAAACCCATGAGCAAGACCTAGAAGACGAAAGGAGCATTTGGGGAACCCAATGAGTTATCAAAAGAGATTGTTAGGAGATACAATTGTCTATTAAAAAAATTTTTCAAGTCTCGATGATTAATTAGGTATTTTTGAGGTATATGGTCTTAAGATTGTAAGAATTTTGATTTCATGATATTCTCCTCATTTTCATATAATACAGCACTCCTCACAGGTGGCTAGCAATACACATTTGACAATGAGTTAATTGTCCCCACTAGAAAATAAATTCCTCCTCTGGTTTATAAATTCACTGAAAAAGAGATTGTAAACTTAAGGGAAAATTCATTCATCTTTGTATATCCAGTTTTAAGCTAAGTTTTTTGTATGTAGTTTACCCTAAAGAAATGTTGTTTCATTGTCTTAAGACTTCTTTTCATTCTCCTGACTTCTTATTCCAGCAAGCTACACCTTACTCATTCCTCCCTAGTCCCCAGACTATTTGACCATGTGCCCTAGAGCAGAACACCTGAACCTTACCAATACCTAACCCAAGGCAGTGGTGGTGAAGAGCAGAAGCTCTGAAATTGACCGGCCTGCAATTGAGCCTGTTTCACCACCAGAAGTTTCTATCCTGTTTCTATCCAGCAGTGTAATTTTGGACAAGTTCCTTAATATCTTTGTGCTTCAGTTTCCTCATCTACAAAATGGGGATGAAAAATTCAGTTTTGAAAATAAAAAACATTAATATATCTAAATATATAGAAATATGCCTGGCTTATAATAGCTATATAAACGCTCACTATGTTCATCTTTGAATGCTGAAGTATTTGAAAAACAGCTTTTGTTCAGATCCAGTAGGGGAATCTTTTTAAGCATTAACTTCAATTAAATAGGTATTATAATAATTCCTTAGAATTAGTTAACAAATGAAATTCATAATATATGCCATGTTCCTGTTTTAACAATCACCAAGCATATGTAAATATTGTTTAAAAATTCATTTTATGTAGAATTGTGTCTGAAGTCATTGTCAAAGAATAAAGCTGAAGCTGGAGAAATTTGAGATGCTGTACCTTATGTAATATGGCTTAGGCTATAGCTCATTGTTTTATTCCTAGCTAACTGCTGCATATTTGTACTTCTGACCAGAAATTTTACTACAGAGGTCAGACTTACCATCTTTAATTCTCTTCTGAGGCCTCTAATTTATACTTAGATTGCTTCTCCTAACAGTCCTGTATCACTTGGCTTTTTTAGTATTTCATTCTGCAATGATAACTGAAAACTGTATTTGGTAATAACAGGTATTGCTTTTTTCATTTGTCTCAAGAGCTACGTTTACTGTCATCTATTGCAATTTAATGGCCCAAACCTTGTCAGAACTCTTGGGTGAACTGTGTGGTAGGCAATACTTGAGTGATAAGCAAAGGCTGATCAGTAGGCGGTGACTCAATGAGGGAACATGAGATGTGAATTTTCCTTTAGAACAAGCTTTTCCAGAAGAAACAAGGTCTCTAAATGAGAATGTTTTCAACATTGTTTCCATGTTCCAGTACATAATAGCAGGAAAATATTAAATAATAGAGTTCGCTAAAGGTTCATAGATTTTTTTGAGCAGTTTTATCAGAAGTGCTGTTATTTTTCTAAATAACATTATTATTAGTCTTTAGATTGTGCCAGGAAATGGTGAATATGCCAGAAATGACACAATCACTTCCATTTAGAGTCCAGGGTACACAGAATCAAACACCGCACCAGGGGTAAAGTACAAGAGGGGATGCATTTAATGAAGTTCAGTTGCCTTTCCTTTTACATTGGAAAGTGAAGGGAGAATGTTCCTGAAGGAGAGTTTGTTTGAAGAAGTGAGTTGGTAAAATAGCAGAATATGATTTACGACCAAGAATAAGGGTTAGCATAGAAACATGCTAGCTGTCAGTATGGATGAGATGACCACTGGGGGAGAGGCCATGCAGCAAATAATAAACATGGAACACAACCTTTTCTTTCCAGAGTTCCTAATTGAGTAATGTGTGGAGGTAGAGTTTTGTTATGATACTTCAAACTTGGAATTTATTCTTTCAAAGAAAATGGCTATAAAAACCTTTCTGGGTTATAAAGAATTATGCATACACACATAAAAGTATTTTGTAGAGTTTGTTATTTGAATTTAATAGTGACATTCACCAAAGTTTTGCAATTTAAGATGTTAGAGTACTTTGAAGACTACACCCTGACTGTATTTCAAAGTGTATAGTGTGTATATGTGTATATATTTATTTACAATAATAGATAGATACATAGGTAGATAGATAGGTAGGTAGATAGATAGATGACAGAGATATGGTATATCAATAAATTGTTTGTTTTGTCTCAGATTCATTCCCCACACTTCTCCCTACTATGCTCTCTATCACTGGTACTTGACCCTACAAACATTTTCCTGGTTCGGTTGCCAACTAGCTTCTGCTAAATTTAGCCAGTGGGATGCACTGGTGGGACATTAGCAGTGAGAACAAAGGAACCAGGCTTTTTCTTTCCATCTTTCTGTGCTTCTGCATCTCTTCCACAGTCCAGACTCTCACAGGGCATCCTCTGCTGTGATTTCAGTTCCCATTGAGTGGCCTGACTCCCAGACCATAGTAGCAACTCCTGCTCCCTTGGATTCTAGAGATGGCAGTGCCTTCTGCTATTGATAATCCCTGGTTTACTTTATCATCCTCTGTTTTGTTTTCAGCTCTTTCATCATCGTTGTAATCTCTTCCCTGGATTTAATTCCCTCTAATGAATTATCTGCCATGGATTCTATTTTCCTGACTAGGTTTGCACTGATTCTGTAGGTTGGGGTTAGAATTTGAAGTCCTGTATAAGTTTAGTCCATGCCCATTCCACATTTTATTTATTTATTTATTTATTTATTTTTCCTTTTTCTCTCCAAAGCCCCCCCAGTACATAGTTGTATATTCTTCATTGTGGGTCCTTCTGGTTGTGGCATGTGGGACGCTGCCTCAGCATGGTTTGATGAGCAGTGCCATGTCCGCGCCCAGGATTGGAACAAACGAAACATTGGGCCGCCTGTAGCATAGCACGGGAACTTAATCACTCAGCCACGGGGCCAGCCCCGCCCATTCCACATTTTAAATGGATATTAAGGCATCATACAGGTGTCAGCACATACAACTCAACTTTCCTGGATCGTCCTATCACAAGGCACGACTTCACCTCTGATACCACCACATCAGCCTTGCACCTTTTCGAGTGACCAAGTAGTGTTCTTGTTCTATTATTCTCCACTACAAATGCCAACCTGATTGAAGAAGCAAATTGCTAACATCTTTAAGCAATTAAAGAAAAAGTGTTCTAAACAATGTGATATTGACTTAAATTCCAACAAGAGTTTAAAGAAGGGGAAAAAGGTTTAAAAAAACAAAAATAATTTGGCACAATTTTTTTTTTCTAATAGAGAAAGGTAAGCCTCAGTTACACCTGAAGGGTTGGTAGAGCATGGATGGGAAATGGCCTTCTGGATAGAAAAAGAACGTAGGAAAATGGAGAGGATAATAAGCACAGGGAGTTGTAAAGGTCTAAGACTGCTTAGGGCAGACAGTGAGTGTGGGGAGCTTAGGGGAATCATGGTGGCTAACCAGGAGCAAGCCTTGTGAAATTTATATAAGAGAGGTTAAAATGGCTGGCCTTCAACTTCCATATGAAGACGTACAGGTGTTCAGATGACGAGAAAATGGCTGGAATGCGGAGTGATTAGAAATTCACAGAATGAGGAGTAGTAAGTTTTCAATTGCTGCTGAGGGGATCATTAATCATTAGGTGATGAACTATAGAATTGATATCTTGAAAGCCAGGGTGAGGATGGTCAGCATTAACCTTTGTTGAGCCAGGTAGACTATATTTTCCTCTAAAAACTCTCTCTTTGAAGTATTGTACAATATCTTATGCTCTTTTACACACCATAGGATCTAATACAGGTTTTGGAAAATGTATATACTTTAATGGGCTCAATGGTATATTTCATTTATTGAAAGATGAACCAATGTCATTTTTTCTGGTTTTTGACATTACATATCCAATATGTGTAGTTTATTTTGGATAAAATACGTAATTTACTAATACCAAAGCATCAGCTTAGACACTGCACAGCTGATGGTAGGGATTATCATTTTTATTAAATAACAACATTTGCAGTCTGGTTTACCCTAAAAAGGTAGTTTGCCTCTAAACATTCTGCCTTTTGGGGGCCTCCAATTATAGAATAACACTTGGTGGATGTATCCCGAAAGGATTTAGTTAAGATTGGAAATATTTGGGTGAACCTCACCCTTCTGATCACTTTGGGAAAATAATACAAGAGAAATTCAAATTTATAATGAGGAATGAGATTCAATGTATTTTCCTTGCAAATTGTACTGTAGTACATGCTAAAATTTAGAAAGACTAACAAGCTGACATTGAGATTAATATATTTATTACTCTTAGAAATTCACAATGAATCTTAGAGGCCAAGTGAAGGGCTAATCTCTTTTAAGGATCATTTGTATCAAATTATTTAATTTTAGATGCCATTGTTCTTGCTAAAGTCTGTTAAGCCATTGGAAGAAAAGACAATAATAAAAAGATTTTGTTTGTAGATTTTGATGGTCTACATTACTTCCTCTGGCTTCTTTAGCTTAGCCTTCAAGCTATTAGTTTCAAGACTAGACTCTCTTCAAGTGATAGATGTTAGGGATTATCTCATCTTTCTGTGTTTTCCTTCCTTCATATAACAGAAAATTGCCTTTGAATAGTAATAGATTTGGCCCTAACAAAGTGTCTTGTTTTATCCATCCATCCATCTAACAAAAATTAAAATCTAGAGTAAAATCCCAGTAGTTCCATTGGTCAGTGGAGGTACTGTAAGCAGATCATGACTTTTGGGAACCGAAGTTTCCTCAAAGGTAAAATATGTAAAGTATTGTCTACTTTGTAGGGCTGCTAGAGGATTAAATAAATTTGTAGATAAAAATGCTTTATAACTTTAGAGGGATATATCAATATTAAGGTTTATAATTTTTTTAATTGGTACCTACTATATAAAATGTCTGGACTATGCTCTGATGTAGGAAGGAGAAAATAGGACATGACTTCCGACCTCAAAAAAATTGGTAATGGGTGCTGGCCCCATGGCCTAGTGGTTAAGTTGGTTAAGCACACACGAGATGCTTAACAAGCTTCTTGCTTCTAGTTTGAAAGAACATGTTACTTCCTAGTGCCTTTTAAGAATTTTTATTTCATTTCTGATTTTGTTCTATTTCATATTTCTTCAAATTTTTAATGTCCAGGACTCTAAAAAATATTGAGAAAGAGGCATAAAATTAAAGAGGTACCAGAAGACAAGGTATTTTCCACATTTTACCTATTCTTACTTCAATATCTCCATTTTCCCTTTATCTCAAACCTTATTACTATAACTATTCCTTTTACTACTGTTACTTGGTGATGTAATGATGATAATGATTCTTCTTCTTAGTATTATCACATTATGCTTTTAATGCCTTGAATATCTCAGGGATTTTGAAGAAAAACCAGAAGAGGAGAGTCAGACCTCAATTTGAAACGTGAATGACTTTGGTAGTGTCTTATACAAATAGATAATTCATTCATTCCAAGTTTTTCTGAAGCAAGGAAGACATAGCCTTAGAATGAATTTTATATACTTAGTTTTAGGGATAATTGAACAGAAAAATATCAGGAACTATGGTGAACTACGTATGAGACAATCCCCCTTAATATATTTTTTGTCATTGTTGAAATAGTCAAGAGTTTTAATTTTTAAGGCTATAGCAGGTGGGAAAGAAATGATACAATGACTTCTTTCCACCCAGATGTTAAAAGTCAGAAGATAGTCTAATCTCAGTATGATATCAAATGTAAGCCCTCTTATTGAATATAGATTGTGTCCCAGTTATCTGTACTTTTTTAGGTTGCTGGCTGTATGACTGTAATGGGCTGGCCTCATGACATCTTCAAAGAGCAGTAGGAAGCTGGGGAGCCAGAGCAGGATAGAAGCATTTTGTCTATCGTATGAAAGGTCAAGCAGCACATGTGTTTACATGTGTTCCTCTACCAACTCCCTGGTTAGTGTATAACTCGAGGTGTTGACAGGTTTAAGCATCAACAGAGCCCATGAACAACACAAATTGCAGAGAGCATCCTGCGGTTCTATTATTTCAGTTTTCCTAAGATCTATGTTAACTAATTGCTTTGATTTTGTTCCTGTGGGTGCTCTGTTCTCTGTTAACCTAACACAATGCTATTATTAAAACCAAACTGAAAACCAGGCTATCGTGTTACTATTGAGCTATCTGCCTACCCACTCAGGTAATGGAATACTTGGTTCTCAGCTTTTATTAAAGAGTCACAATGCTCTTTACAAATATTAACTCATTAATTTGTTCAGGCATCCCCCTGTGGCTCCCAGAAAGTATTATTTTTCTCACTTTATAAGGGGAGAAAGAGAATTACAGGCACATTTTCCTGAGTTCACACTGAAAAGAGCGAGACAGCGGCAAGAAAGGAACAACTTCATACTCCTAACATCTCATCAGACCCCCAGAGCAACAGCATTATTCTTCCTTTGAGCTTGTAACAATCCAACAGCTTACCCAGATCATCTCCTAACACTCACTAATGTGTGATCTCAGGTGAATGATTTTAAGTCTCCAAACCTCAGTTTCCTCTTATGTAAAATGGTGGAAATGATACACTCTATTAGGATTGTTGAGAGAACTGCATTAGAACCTATTTGTAAACTGCTTAGTAGAGTCCTTTCCTAGTATATAGTCAGTGTAAGAAAATGAAAGCATTTCTTAATAAATTAAATTACATTGAGCCACTTTTCTATAGTCAAAGTGTCTAATAATGGAAGTGCTACTTCATAAGGCGGTGAATTACCCATCAGTGGCAGGGTCTGCACAGAGGCTGATATCCGGTGCTCATCTGTGGTAAAGAAGGGGCCATGCATTGGTATGTGTTGCTAGACGGTTTCTGAGGTCTCTCCAACTCTAACAGCCCAAATAGTAGTAGGTAGTGAGGCATTGTATTGAAGGATCATGAAAATTCTTGACACTTTCACAGCTCTTTATAGTTTAAATGTACTATTATTGTGTATATTCTCATTTAATCCTCGTGGTAACCCTATGAGGAAGAGGTATAATTTTTTTCATTGTATATATGGGAAATTGTATATATATTGAGCATCAGAGAAGTTAAATGACTTTCTCAAGGTCATATATTTAGAAAGTTGGAAAGCGGAACTCACACCCTGTTTTTCTGACTCTGTTTCCTTCCATCTTGCATTGTATATAGTCATTTATGCCTCTATTCTTGGATGGGTACCATTCAAACACACTTTTAAAGATTCACCTTCCTGTTCAGCATTCCTCTTCTGTGCTCTCTCCATCTACTGAATTCCTCCTGCATCCACAAAACACAATGTTGCAACGCCTGTATGCACTGCTTGAAAACCTAGAGTGAGATTGAAAATTGGAAAGAACATTGCCACCCCACCCCTGACCTCACCTTCCTCCAAATTTTGCCCTGACATCCAGAATAAGATGAATGCCAAGAGCAGGTACCATCCTGTGTTATTCTCTGTGTAGCAATGGCATTCTGAAAGGTCCTGGGGTGAGGGGAGGAACAGTTCTTGCTGTGAATTACTCTTGAGATGAAAACTGCTTTTTAATCTAAATGTGTGGTTGTGTAGCCATTCAGCTGGTGACTAATTGGGGTGGCTGTGACTGGGGTGGTAGCAGGAAGCCAGTTCTGGGAGGTTGAGAATGGGCTCCCACCTTGCTGTAATTTACTGCCGTAATGAGAGGAAGGAGAAAAATGCCGCAAGTGTTTAATAGCCGAGCAAAGTGTTTTCAGACCTGCTTTTTCTTCCTCATCAGGCTCCAGACACACGTCACAAGCAGAGAGATCAGTTGCCATTCAGTTTGAATCACTTCAGCCAATTTCTTCACTTTTCAAGCTTAATTCTCGCTGTATTTTTCCATTTACTGCAACAAATACTTTATCTGCTTTCTTTAAAATGAGATTAAACACCATCAGCTAGTGGAGGCATTGGATTTGTTCTTCATCACATCTCCCCAAGGCAGGAAAACAAAAGGCTTTAAGTCAACATGAGTGCTACTTATAAGGCTGAGAGATGCTGGAACTTTCTTCTTGTTTGTCCTGCTGGGAAGCAGAAGGTTGAACTGAATCCTTCTGAAGGTCCTTCTCAGTCCTGTGCTTTGACCATTCATCTTGTTCCATTGTCTTTCCCAACTGTTAAGCAGTAAGGCAGTCAGACTAGTTGATGTAGGAACTCATTACCTTGGTCTATATGTGTGTGGGCCAGTCATAAATGTACTCCAAGTCAGAGGGATTGGTGGAGACGGTAGCAACATCAAGAAAGCCGAATCGGGGCCGGCCCCATGGCTGAGTGGTTAAGTTCGGGCGCTCCGCTGCGGCGGCCCAGGGTTCTGATCCTGGGTGCAGATATGGCACTACTCGTCAGGCCACGTTGAGGCGGTGTCCCACATCCCACAACTAGAAGGACCTGCAACTAAGATATACAACTATGTACGGGGGGGGGATGGGGGTCAGTTTGGGAAATACAGCAGAAAAAAAAAAAAGATTGGCAACAGTTGTTAGCTCAGGTGCCAATCCTTAAAAAATAAAAAAGGAAGATTGGCAACAGTCGTTAGCCTAGGTGCCAATCTTTAAAAAAAAAAAAGAGAGAGAGAGAGCGGAATCATCAGGGAATCCTGTGAGGGGAGGTTCATTCCTTGTTCCATTCCCTCTTTCATTCTTTTTTTCAATAAACACTGAACATCATGTAATGAATATAATGAAAAGTTATAAAACTTTGAACCTTGCTGTTAACTCTTAGCCTTTCAGGGGAGACATATAAACAATAAGATAATGAACTCTATGTTACAATAGATGGAAATTCAAGTGTTTCAAAGGCAGAGAAGAAGGGACGCTGACTACGTCTGAGGAGGGCAGAAAGGTTTTCCCAGAGGTGGAGACACCTGAATAGAATCTCAAAGAATGAACTCGTGAGGCAAATTCAGGAAAAGGAGTCTTTCTAGACAGCAGGATATACAAATTCATGGAGGTGTGAGGGAGCATGCTATGTCCAAGGCAAACAGTTTTGTGTGACGAAAGCAATGTTATACTTGAGGCAGCGGCAAGAATTGTAGGTAGGGAACTATGGAGAGGTAATCTTTAAATACCCTCAAATGTCTTGTGAAGGAGCTTGGTTTTCAGCTGTGATGAGAGGCACTCAGGATAAGTTTTGGGATTGAGGCAATTTCAAAGCCATAATGCTCTAGTATTTGATGGATGTGAGTAGCAGCTGGAAATTGTCCCTTTCTTTGACTTGCTTCCTGTTTAAGCTGAGGTTGAGACTCCCATATCCAGATCTAGGTTGGGATGGATATAGTTCATCTTCATCTCTGTGCCGAGGGGGTAGACTCAATGAATTGTCAAGGTATACAAAAGCACTGCATAACCTTTAAAGAAATCCTCTCATGAGCTGAACAAAGACCACCACAGTGGGGCTAGAGAAGGGAGTAACCAGAAAGAAATGGTATGGAGAAGGAGTTGGCAGGACTTTGACGATAACTCAGTGAACCATTCAGGTTCAATGGCGAAAGACTGGGTGATTATTCTAAGAACTGTAACCTGGGATATGGGAGAAATGATGACATTTCCTACTCTGAAAAATGAGCAGGCACGTGGAAGAAGTGTGGTGGAGGAGGAACAGCTTAAGACACCATATTCAACTTAAGTTGCTGGCTCACACATAGTTCAAAGCATCTAATTTTCCTTGATGTCTCTGTAGCAGCGTTCATGGTAGGTTTTAAATGACTGTTACTTCAACAACATTGGTAAGTGAATCCTAGGTATCTCCTAAAGTTCCTTAGAATTGTATGCAAGACAGTATTGTGGGAACAAGAGCAAGGGGGTCCGTAAGTTTATGCTAATAATAAAAATAATTTATAAATAAATATTAATATTAATATAATAAACAATAATGATAATGAAATATACTATGCACCAGGCCTGTGTTAAGCATACTACACATATTATCTCATTTAATCCTCACAACCATAGGAGGGAAGTAGTCTCATGATTACTGTTTTATAGAAGAAAAATCTAAGAGCCAGTACAGTGAAATGATTACCCATGGCCTAAGGCTAGCAAGTGGCATAAGCAGAATTTAGACTTAAGCTTGGTAAAAAGGTGGAGTATAGGTGTGTGAGGCTGACCTGTTTATCAATAATAACCTACAGAGTATTGGTCAGCCTGTCATCATGAAACTCCCCAACAGAAAGGCTTTTTCTTCCTTAAATTATTTCTTTGAGAAGTCTAAACTTATTAGTCCAGTGAGAGTATTTGCAATGAGAATTCAATAGATGGGGAGAGAGAGAGAGAAAGGCAAAATAAGAAAGCTTTTTAGTCTATAAAGACTTCAAAATCTACCATCTGACCAGAGTGTAGTCCATCACAGGATATAAAGGGAGTCTGCATTAGGAGTTTGAAGGATAGAGCCACCCTTGAAACAACCCTTAAGAAAAGAGCTCAGATGATTCTGCAGGGGCTTCTTAGAATGAACCATCTTTGCTATGTCCCAGTCATCTTTTTTCTAAAACTTATGGTGATGGAAGAAATGTGCTCCAATATCTTGACTTAACTCCAAGCCAGGAAATTCTCCTAGGCTTCTAAAATTAATTTCTCCAACAGTTTCAATTAGGTAAGAAATTCTTCTTCTTTCTCTACTTTAAGAAAGTATGAATGCCTATCCTACTATCTTCAGCTGGATTCATGAAGGCAGAAATGCACTTGTTGAGAAATATATTTGACAGCCAGGGGGTTGAAAAATTCTGTAGAAATGTTAGGTTATTGCCATATTTCTGTGAAATCTATAGCCTAACCTCTGGCCTTTTAGGGGGAAAAAAGTGCTGTTTCTGAAATCAAAATATCCAGTGGTGCCGTTACTCCCAATACAAGGAAGTAAACACATAAATAAAATATTAGTGGTGATTGTAACAGCGTGTTCTATTTTTTTTTAAGTCTGTTATCACTTTAAGTAGCTTGAACAATGCATCCTGAAATTCACCAAAAGCATTTGTGCACACTTCTTTCTGAAAGAAATTTGTACTCATCAACCTTAATTGAGACTTAAAAGAAAGCATTTGAACTGTATTTGGCTATAATTATGGGATATCTTCCTTATGTTACATATAAAAAGTTCACTTTTCCTGACTTCTGTTTCTGTCCTCCTCTTTTTTCACCCTTCAATAAGGTATATTTGTGCAAATGGATGAATTTTGAGAGAAATTAAGGAGAAATGACAAGGGAAAGAAAGGATACCCAGTCCCCAGGAAAGCCGTGCAAAAGCGAAGCAGTGTTGGAGGAGGATTATGAGAAAATTAAACAGATAAATTTACAGAAACACCAAATAATTCTTTTCATGCATTTCTTTATCTCTTCCCATCATTCTCTTTGCAGAACACGAGCCCTGTAATTTCTCTCTTTGTCTTTCTTGTCCTCCTCTGAATCTCCAGGACTTCTAAAACAAATCAAATCAAGAATTAACCTTTTAAGCATGAAATATATCTCTTTGCTATGCTGTGCGTGTCCTCTATAAATCATTCTGTGGAAGAAATCTGGGAGAGGGGTGCTGCTCCAATCCTTGCTTGACTACTGTGCAGTGCCAGCAGTGGGCCCCACCTCATTTGCTATGAAGGCCTTTCCGGGGCTGAAATCGTATTTTGCTACAGCCTTGGGTAGGAATGAGCACTTCAAATAATTTGCTCATGCAGTATACAGCAACACCACAATTATAAAACTAGCACAGGGGCAAGGTTATAGGCCCAGAGGAAAGAATGGTAAAACATAATTATTTGTGAGTAACAAAGTAATTCCATGGCCTAAAGCTGTCAAAGTTTGCTAAGATTAAATCACAGGGAAAAATATCTAGGAGACAAGGCAAGCCAAGGTTCTTATCACCTTTTCCCATCTAGCATTGCCCAAGGCTGCTTTCCCTACAGGACTCTGAGCTGCTGATTCCTAGCCATCTCGTCACCCCTGGCCATAACAGTCATGAAAATAACAATGGAAACTATTTACTGAATGCCTAATCTTTGCCAAGCATGGGGCATTGTTACCTCTAATCCCTCCCTTAGCCTTGCAAAGTTGGTACAATGATAGTATCTTTGTACAAAGACATTAAATAACACGTCCAAGGTCACACAGGTAGCCATTGGCAGACCCAGGATTCAAACATACGGTCAGCGTGACTCAAAGTCTGCTCTTGCCGTGACTTAAAATGAGAGAGGAGCCAACCAAGAGGTCTTTGATGTCTTCCCACTCTGTAAGTAGCTATGCTCTACAGGCATATGCTTTAAGAAAAGGAGACACCCAAAAGAACAGGATTTTCCTCTAAGGCAATGTTTCACAATCTTTTTCAATATTATTACACCCCAAGGACTTTTTTAAACATATTTTTCCTAATTGCCCCCTCCCATAAAATTTTAATACAATAATACACCGTGTATATTTTTTATGTACTGTGGCCCTTTGCGGGACCAGAAATCATTGTAGTAGCTAGGATTTTTTTCACCCCTGGGTGCCTGTTGAGAATGTATGCTCTAAAGTGACACAGCATGTCACTGAACTCTCCTTTTATTCAAAACCCCCACCGATGATAAAAGGGGTCCTTTTCCCTCCTGCTTATCTGGTAGACAAAATACCTCATTGAAGAATCTCATTGGTGAACATCCACATGGATCCATTCAGTAAAGAAAGGGAACTATTCGGAGCATTCTGAGTACTTGCAGACATCTCAGAGGGGAAATCTGATGTCTGAGAAAGCAGAGCAAGCAAGACGACAGTTGTATCATTGACGCCATGGGCGGCCATTAATTGTTTTCTTGTAGTTGTTGATTGTCTGTAATTTGATTGTAGAATCCAGACTTTTATAATAAACCTTGGGCTGAACTATCCAATTAAGAATATAGAGACTCAAAGGAACCCAAATACATGGCTTGGATTTACTGAGAGACAGAGGTGATTTTTAGCAGTGGGACCAATTAAAATCTCCTGGAAAGCAGAAAGAGATTTAGATTTAAATGGAATTACCTCTTATTAAGCACTCACTATACACCAGATATTGGTCTGGATGTTTTACATTATCATAGACCTAAACGTCACGATAATTCTGTGAGGTAGGTGGGAACTCTCCCCTTTGCTGGCCCAGGAACCTGAAACTCTGCACGGATGTCAGAAACTGACTTGCTCAAGATCCCACAGTTGTCAGGCGGCAGGTGAGAGCCAGGGCCAAACCTGCTTCACTAAGACCCCAAGTCTTATTTGTTTGTGGTTGCAGGTATTCTCCACTTTATACAAATCTGATACAGGAAAATGCACTTCTCTACAAAACAAGACATCATAGAAACATCAAATCACAAAATATTGGCATATATACACTTAGGAATTAAATCAAACTTATTTAGACATTAACATGTATTGTTTGTCCTTTTTAAATGCAAAACTTTCAAAAACCATACATTTTAAAGGTATCTATGAACTGCTGACTGGTAAGGGAGATGATTTTTTATTCTCTCATCAAGCTTCTTCTATTCTCTTAATTTCTTTTTCCTTTATCTAAAACTGTCACAGATCAAAACTCAGAACAAAGGAGCAGAATATAAATTACTGTGCTTGGGTGTGGGATCTAAGCTAATAAGAATCTGTCTTAAACTGACTATAGCATGCAAAATTTGGGAAAAATAATCCTAAGCGTCTCTACTCTTTGCTTTGTCTCTGGAGGGCAGTACCCTATGCTGGTTTTTTCTTAACCCTTTGTATCCTGACCAAACACGATGAAGAATAGCTGTTTAGAAAATCAGAGTTGATTCGTTCATGTACCAAGACAAATAGCTAAGATATGCCAAGCTCATGATAAACGCTGGCTAAGCAGAAGTATATTCATTAGACGAGAATCCCTGTCCTCAAGGAAATACAGTCTAGGTCAAATTAAACAAGAGGTACAAATTAAACAAGAAACAAGTAGACGGATATCTACTTACAATTTTGATAGGTATTTGAATGAAAAGACCAGGGTGTCCTGATAGAGAATAAGGGGGGTGGAGGGGTGGGGATGGTGCAAACCACTTCAGAGGAGTCAACGTTAGTTCTGAGGAGATGAGACCTGATTGTGGCTGAGAACTTGAGCAAGAGAAAAGAAGGAAGATGGACTTGTATCTCCCTCAGCAGGCTCTGAGGAAGAAATGAGCTTGGCATATTTGAGGAAAGAAAGGAGACCAAAGTGTCTGGAACGCTGTGGGCAACGGCAGAGTGGCCTGAGAGACACTAGAGATTCCAGGAAGGCCACTGCAGGCCACTATAGAGAGATGAGATCTTATTCTTAGAATTATGGGGACCTTTTAAGGGAGTTTAAGCCAGAGAATAGTAGGCTTAGGAAGTTCACTTTGACTGATTGAAAGAGGAGAAGAAGGCAACGTGGCTATCAGTAAACAGTATTGCATTGCAATGTCCAGACACAGTGCGTTGGTTGGCAGGACTAGCATGGTAGCCAAGAGAAATGGAAATGATTCAAGCCCTGATCTTTGGTTAATATGTGAGGAGGCAATTCCTTACAGCTTTACTTGGTGAGGGAGAAAATATCTCAGTGGTGAGGACCACTGTAGTCATTCCAAGGCCTGCCTCTAATTGAGTAGATCCACCTTTACCAGGACAAAATTAGTATGTGGCTGCCAACACCTAGTTCTCTCTGTCTGCATGTACTCTTTGTGATTTCCTTTCACTTGAAGGCCGCCTTGAGTGTTTTTTCCAGAAAAAAAACATTTGTATATACATATCAGGGATAAGACTGGAGCAGCAGAGTATAGATGTTGTTTTTCCCTGTGACTATTTCTTTATAAACACTATTCCTAAACTATATGACATTAGATGATTTTTTAAAAAATATTTGATTTCTCCCACCACAACATCTTAATCTAGAAAATTAAAATGCTACCCTACTATACTAGGAAAAGTAATGGTAGAGATGAATGTAACAGCTTCTCCTAATTAAATATAAGCATTGATATGTGAGATGTATTTGCTAATAGGTACATTTGGCATAACTATACTGTCGATGCAATATGATGAAGCAGGTGACAACTCTTGGGACAGTATATTCCCTGCTTCTTCTGGGGTCTCAAACTGGTTTGCACCTTCTGGGTAATAGCTTGCGGTCCAGCCTTCACCTTCAGCTGCTTCTGACATGACGGGCTCTGCTGTGTCCTACTTCAGATGCACAGCAGTCACGTTAGAAAGCAACCTGATTAGCCCCCATTTTACAGCACTCAGGAGTCTCTGGAGCCTAAAATGTGACTCTTGTGGGGATTTTGCATTATGACAGAAGACTCCTAGAGCCTAGATCTGTAACCTAAGAAATAGAAATTTCTGGTGGTGAAAGGTCTCAGGGCCACAATGATGAGAATGTTGTCTGGGGGCAATTGTCTTCTGAATAGCCATCCTCTAATCAGATTGCATAGCCAAATGCTGTTCTATATGCCTGGGAGGCCAGCCCTGCAGCTCAGGGTTCTAGTTGATTTGTTTTCTCCTCTTGTTTCTGTGCTCAGAGATGACAGCAGCCCCTCAGCACTGGAAACAGGCCAAGAGGCAGCCAACCAGCAAGTATTTACGAAAGACCCTAGAGTGCATTGCCCTCTTGAGGCCCAGTCTGGTTGCTGTACTTTTCCTGACATGACTTAGCTCAGGGAGGTTTTTCATTTTGAATGCAAATGTTTATGGGTTAAAAAGCTTATTTAAGGGTCCCCAGGGAAGGTTGGGTGGGAGACCAGCGTTGCCTTCTTGTCACAAATACTCTATCTGGAGCCAGTTAAAGACCGGAAAATTGCCTGAGGAGGCATATGGAAATTTAAGAGGTAGAAAGCAATCAAGGCAACATCTTCTGAGAATAGTGTTTAAAATCATGATTGGGAATAGAAATAAATATGAATCAGTCTCTTTTCCCCTCATAAAGTCATGAATACAATTTTCTGACTATCTGGCATGGTTTTGAGAGTGGGTAGTTTGGATGACCACATTAAGAGTCACATGTTTTACATTTTTCCAAATGTTATAAAATTGTTCTTCTCACCGTGAATGGATATAGCTGATGTCTGTTATAGGAAGTATACTATGAACAGAGAAGACTCAAGATGAAAAGTATTGCTTAAGAGTCTGTGGTGATATTGGCAGGACATACCTTTAGGAATCACTGGGCATATGGATTTAGGACTGATGGCTGAATGTCAAGAGTGCATTGCCCCTTGGAGGCGGAGAGCTCCCTGCCACTGCTGATATGAGGGGAGAGGAGATGACATTTCTTGTCAAGGATGCTGATCCTGAGGTGTTAGGACAATAGGGTCTGCCTAGCTCAAAGAAGAGAATATACTCCATGAGTGAGTGAGTGAGTGCATGTGTGAGTGCATGTGCAGGCGTGGGTGTGGGTGTCTGTTTCATGGTGGCTGGAAAGAGTCTGAGTAGAAATTGAACTAAAAAATCCTGCCAAGGCAAAAAAGTGCTGGCAAAGATGTCCCTCCATTGACTTGACTCAATTTTATCCAACGTTCCCCATGTTTTTCCTTAATGTTAAAGATGCCTACAAAATACTTACAGGATATATAAATACCTCTCATATTTACTTTCTCTTCCATTCAGTCAAGTCCACATATTGAAGAATTTTTATCTTTAACGTCTTTCAATCTGTTGTCTTCTCTCAATCCCTGATGCTTTAGCTCAGGCCCTGTAGTTTCTTATCCAGACAATTTTAATAGACTTCTCATTAATTTCCTTAACACCTGTGTCACCTCTCTCTACCTTATCCTTCTACTTCTGCCCAAGTGATTATTCTAAAGCCCAGATCTTGTTGAATCACTTTCCACTTAAAATCACTAAGTGGATCCTGATAGCAGTAGCCAATATCTAATAGCTAACAGTAATATCCTTTACTGAGCCTGACATATGTGGTAGGTACCATGCTAGACATTTTCACATGGATTGGCTCATTGAAGCCCCACCCTTTCCTTGTTCTGGGTGCTGGGACTAATTTGCATCTTTTAACATAAGGAGTGAGTTGTAAGATTCAGGAGACCAAGAGACAAAAATCAATCAAATGGTATTCTTGTATCTTTGTAGTTTCAATTCAAAACAATATTAAGCAATATCAAAATATTACCCATGTAACAGGCTGAGACCTATGTCATTTATCACATATCCGAGTCTATCTGCAGGATTAATTCCTAAGAGGAATTGCTCAGTCAAAGGGTTTGTATGATTTCACAAATCAGAAATATATTGCCAGATTAACTTCCACAGAGATTGTACAATTTATATCCACACCAGTAATGTACAAAGTCCTTTTTACTTATCTCCTTGTCTACATAAACTTCTTTGATAAATGAAAAATAGCATCACCTGGAAGTTTTAATTTGTATTTCTTATTACCTAAGAGAGGTTATACAAAAGAGTACTTGGCCAACGTTCTCCCAGAACAATTGGAGGATAGGTGCTATTATTGTTCACCCCTTTATAAGGAGAAAACTGGGTCAGGATACTCTCTAGCTTAATTCTTTAACCTCCTATCATTAATTAATCTATTCAGTGAACTATCAATGCTTACTTGTTATATTCAGTGTTGTATTCAATACTGAACCGTGTGGGCTTCAATATTCCCCACCATTCACAAGCTCCCCAAATACACTGTGTCTTCTCTACCTCCCCGTCTTGGCCCTTGCTATTTGGAATGGAGCCCTCCTACCCCAATCAGCTATTTCCTCCTTATCCTTCAAATCCTTGTCCAAGCACCACCTTCTTCAGGAAGCCTCCCCTGATTTGCATTCCTCTACTCCATGCTCCCAGAACACCCTCTTCTGACCTCGAGCCCACCCCTAGTACCCACATTATAGACATGTTTCTGTGGAAGATTCTCGGTGGCAAGACTGTCTCTTACTTGGCTCTGTTTCCTAAGTACTTGGCCCAAGGCCTAGAGCATAATAAGTGCTATCTATGTTTGCTGAATCAGCTGAAAGAAGAAATGATTGAATAGAACAAACTAATTGAAAATTCAAAGAAAGAAAAATAAAAGATAAATTTTGTGTATTACTTTTCTTGATGATATGGTCTACTTAATTGTTAACACAATTTTATTTTCTCAAAGGCCTTATACTTTTTAGAAGCTGTTACTTAAGGTACTATGTCTTATTCTTCATTTGAACAGAAGACAGTGAAAAGCTCTTACATTTCAGGGGTTTTCAATTGTCATAGGGACTTGGGGAGCCCACTGAGGGGCGCTGAAAGAGGCAATAGGGTTGTGGGGCTCTACTTCCCCTCCAAACTCCCTCTCAGCCCCTCATACGCATCTCACTTCTTTATTTTATTTATTTATTGTTTTGGCGAGGAAGATTGGTCCTGAGCTCAAATCTGTCGCCAATCTTCCTCTTCTTGCGTGAGGAAGATTATTGCTGAGCTAACATCTGCACCAATCGTCCTCCAGTTTTGTATGTGGGATGCCACCACAGCATGGCTTGATGAACGATGTGTAGATCCGCACTCAGGATCTGAGCCTGTGAACCCCGGGGCCTCTGAAGCAGAGCACACGAACTTAAACACTATGCCACTGGGCCAGGCCCTCACCTCTGTAAACAAAGCAAGGTATCATCTGTCTTACATTTTGGATTCCTGTGTAAGCTTTTTTAGTAGAAAAAATTCTGTGGCTCTAAAATGTTTAATTGTCTTTAGAAGAGAAGAAAGTCCAGGTCTTTAAATCAGGAAATTTGGGTTCTAGTCCTGCCTCTGCCTTTAGCCAGCTTTGTGACCTCCCACCAGCCATTTACTCATCTGAGACCCAGTATCTTAATCTGGGACATGAATCACTGAGGCCAGATGAGGCCAAAGTCCCTGTAACTCTATATCAATGTCTCTGTTTATATCCATATATTATATCTAAAGATCTAAACCCTCTCTCATTCTGAACACTGTAGTTAAAATGTCCTCTTTTATTCAGCACTTTGAATATAGAGCCTTGCTACTCTCTCCATCCTTTTAAAAAGTCACTACTAGTTTATAGTGCCTAATGCATTAAGAGCAGTTTTCTTGTCCTCATCTTCAAAACCCCTAACAGGGGACTGTGTATCAACCAACACATTTTATCTCATTGTCCTCTGTGTGCCCTTGACATTCACAGTCACTCATGCCTCCTTTCTATTTCATACCTGCTCCCCTAGACTTGGATATTCATTGTTTTTACTTTATTTATTTACATTTATTTTAAAACTCTACCAATTAGGCATGGTGTGTAAAATCAACTCCATCTGACTAGTTAAAGGACAATGCTTACTACTTCATTTTTGTTTTACTCATAGGTCAAAAAACCCTATCATGATAGACCTCATTAATATAAAAATATATTTTGTTAGATATTGAATTTTTATGGAAAAATCTCATTATGAGATCATATTGATCATAGACTGCAAGTTCCCCGAGGGCTAAATTTATCTCTGTTTTAAATCCTGCATAAAGCATACATCCTCAGTTATGTGAACACGTGCATTTGTAGGTTTCTGTTTCTATAAGGATTCAGATTTCAACTAAAAGGGGTAGGAGATTCATGGTTTGGAATTAGAGATGTTTTGATAGTAAAATATAATTTAAAACTTATTCTCAAATATAGGCTTCTTAGTTCTTTTCTATCTCTTTCCCTGTAAAGAAAGAACACCTGCAATTTTGTAAATATCAATAATGTATTTCCAGAAGAAGTCCCCTCTACATAATGATAATATCCTCAAATAGAGAAGCAGTTTGTGGAGTAGACAGAAAACCCGCTTCTGCCATTTCTGTTGTTCTTCTGTCATTGTTGAAAGCCTGCAAGATTTGAAAAAAAAAAAATCTGTCTCACGGATACTTTTCACTACTTTCTTTCTCCAAATCCTGATCTTTTTGCTACTACTTGAAAAACACTGGCTTACGTTCTGAAACAGATCTAGGGGGCCAAGTCTCTGATGTGACACATCCCTATTAATAAACCCAGGTGGCCCCAGGAGGCAGCCCACCTTCCACTCCAGGAACCTCTGCAGTGGTTCCGGCATATCTTTGTCTCTCCCCCACGTCCGACTAATGAGGTGACTCTTCCCTTTATCTGGGACCCCACAAAGGCCTCACTCCCACTGGGCCACCATGGGCGATACCTCTGCCTCCTAGGAGGTAAATTATCTCTGAGCCGCAGTGTTCTGCTCCCTTTTTGCGTCTCAGAGAGCAGCCACTGTTTCTTAAACCCTGGAATCCATACTCTGTCACCACCTTTGATAAAGCCAGGAAGCCCTCCTCCTGTCTTACTAATTACTTGTAGGTTAACTTTGCATCCTGTAAAATTTCAGAGGCACGTCAGGTGTGAGTAGGCTAGACGACATAGTCTGGCAACGCAGCGAGAAGAAACTTTTCAGCAGGAAATCACCCTCTTTAATCATTTCAAAAAGTCTATTTTCATCCTAAGAGTTTCACTCCAATATAAAATGACCTAGTGGACTAAATAAATGCCCAAAGCCCTGTAAACTTATCTATGTCATTCTTTTAATCCCCCGGACTTTGAATCTTCGGTAGATGGAATGAGCCCTAAGGTCCTCTTGTCTCAGCATCCTTAATGCAGATGCAGCAACAGGAGGCAGAACGTCATTAACTCTGCCTCCCCCTCACCACTATCTCCTAATGTGAGGGAACTCTCTGATTTTGCAGCTTAATTTATTCTACAAGTTTCTTTTCATTGGTAAATCAAAAAAGGCAATAGTATTCACACACATGCTCTAAATCACAGTATGTGTGTTTCTATTTAAAGACATTTTATTGAATATATATCGTTGATTCATTAACTTACTATAACTCATGCATGAATGAAGCCTATCTAACTCACATTCCATAAGGCTATCACAGCCTTCTGGCACTTAAAAATAAGAGACAGCACTTCGTCCTACACTTGGAGGCCATTATAAACAGCACAATAACCAACAAAAATGTGAAAAAAGTGGCACTAAGTAGACCACAAAAAAGGCACTTGTTTGTTGTAAGAGAGCTGAATCAAGAAGGCAGCTCAGCTGGGAGGGTGCATGTCATTGGGCATCTCAAATTTTTTGCTGCTCTGTGCATGTCCAGGGATGACCATGAAAGTACCGTGGGTATTGATTTGGGGATTACAAATGAATTGTAGCGAGTAGGCCAATTTGCAAATAATGGAATCCCCAAATAATGAGGATCAGCTGTAACTTGGAATTTAGACTGAAGGGTCGGACAATGCAGGCTCCGGGAGAATAGACAAACCCTGCCCCATAGACCCTCAGGATCTGGTCAACCTCCTTTATCTTCCAGAAAACCCTCCCAAGGGGCAGAGGCTTCTCCATATAGTTCTGGGCTGATAAAGGAAATTAGTCAAGTGCTACAGACCGGAGTGTAGCTGGAACCATCCATCATTCTGTGAATGCCTTTGATTTAACCTGGTTCCTGTGGCACTAACATTCAGCTTGTAGCTTTTTAAAATTCTCGTTTCCTACTTAACTGTCTGAAATCTTGCTTATCATTGTATTATAGGCTTTGTCTTTTGCTATCTTACAGCTTACTTTTCCTTCCTACCTGAAATAACCAATAACCACTCCATCGTTGTGGCTCTCTAGGAGGGGAACTTCTCCAGCCCTGGTACACTTGGCACCTGAGCTGAATGCAGAGTTTCAGCCTTCCTCAGAGCATTTTAAAGGGGAAAAGACTTTATAAGTATATATATCCATACGGGCATATATATTATATAACATTATATATTATTATATATGATATATTATATATATAATAAAGAGATAAGTTATATCTGCAATAAATAGCTGTGATATTTGGATTTATTTCACTATTGAATTTTAAAATAAAAACATATATAATCCAGGCAGTGTAATGTACATTCTTTTTCCTCATGTCAGTAACTCAAGTTGATGTGAAAAAATCAAGAACACTAAAAAATGTTCATAGACTCGACATTCTACCCAATAGCTCTAAGTAGAGGGTAGAGTTCTTCCGTCTGCTGAATTAGGCTCTAGAGAAGGCAGAGAGAGCACAGTGTCAGAGAGGTGGAATTGGAGAGGTATCTTATTTAAACTTCTTTAGGAAGAGTGACCTGTTTTTCTCAAAAGATGGAATTGTTTCATTCTACTTGTTTCCTGTTTTCCAGAAGCTCTATAACTTAAGGGAGCCTTTACAAAGATTTTAGAAATCCCAATAATAATTATTTTCAGACATTGAGCCTCTGTTAATATTTCTTCTGAATGACCTGAACTAAATAAACATCACTTTCTTGATGCCCCTGGTCTTATTAAAACCTGTCTGTGGCTTCCTGTCTCTAATACATCGAATGCAATTCTACTGCTTGGAATTCTAGGTCTTACACCACCTGGTCAGCGTGATTTCCTCCTTCCCTCTAATACAGGAGTTCTCAAGCTTTAGCAGCATCAGAATCACCTGGAAGACTTTTTGAAATGGAGATTCTTAGGCCCAAACCACAGAATTGCTGATGTGTTAGGATTGGGGTGGGACCTGAGAATTTGCATTTGTAAGGTTTCCAGGTCCTGCTGCTGCTGCTGGCCCAAAGACGCCACACTTCTAGAACCAGTAACCCTACTACAACCTACCCGCTCAGATGCTTTAGTGTAATATCTGCCACATCGTGAATACTCAATGCATGCTTACTATGTATCAGTTCAATTTCCTAACTATCCAATAAATATGCCATTTTCAACTTTATCCTTGCTTAGTTGCCTATACTTTATAAATAGGCTACTTTTACCCAGTCTTCACTTACTCAGTTCCATCTTGACTCAGATTACTTGACCCAATCAATTTTCTTATAAACTTTGAAGTCATCACCAGTTCTTCCTTTCCTAAATACACATTGGTTTATGCCATTTATTTATTTTTTAATTTTATATTGGCATAAATGCATATGAATTTGTTTTCATGGTAATTTTTTTTTCCATCTAAATGAGGAGGGCTGAGGCCATATCTTGCATATCTGTTCTACCCATCACAGTGTCAAATAACTATTGAATGGACAGGATCAATTATTTGCTTCTTAGTGTTCAAATATGCATCTGTTTTGAAGGTTGTAGAGAAACTCACAAAACTATATATCTAGCTAATAAGAGGGTAGAGAGCGAGAGTAAACACTTACTCAATTTCTCTTAAGGTGCTAAAGGTAGACTTGAAAAAAACTCCAAAACTCAACTATATTGCCAAATAAAAATCTACTTTTTTACTTGTCTCTTATTGTAGAGTTGGAGTGTTTTGAATCTCAAATCCTACTGCATAGCTGAAACTGTGGTCTTCGTTACAGATATCTGACATAAATATATGTTGTAGGCAGTGTAATAGTAGTGAGATATGTATCTGTCTCACTAATATTACAAATAGATGTATTACTCTACACACACACATGTGTATATACGACTTAAATGTGACAGAGGCTCTCTTTGCCTCCCTGGAGTTCTGTCTCTGTATCTCACTATCCAAAGCCAGTAAAGGGCCTGGAGAAAAGAAATTTCAAGGTGGCAAGTATTGCTGCTTCCATGATTGAGGACTGAAGTACTTCTAGGATTTGTGGGCACCCATAAGGATTTCACCCAAGTTCTCCATAATTTTTAAAGCAGACTGAGGCTTTCTAGCAAAGGGACTTTTTAGGTTTTTCCTCATATTCTGAACCTTCTTCTTTCAAGGGAGCCACACAAGCAATTACCCATTGCATTAAACAACTATTCTTCAGCAAGGTACCAACTCCTCTGTGTTTCGATGGTTGATTTGTAGTTAATTTTATATAGATGAGAATTACTTCAACACCATTAAGTTTATCAGATACCTCTCTAGGAGGGAACATTGGTTTAGCAGAAAGTGTGAATTAATTTCTTTGTTAATTACATTCAGTAGACATTTATTGAGGGCCTGTGTGTGCTGGGCATTGTACTAAACATTTTAAAGGGTAAAAAGATGTATCAGATATGGATTCTACTTTCAATCAGCTTATGACTGGTAGAAAATTTATGTCCAGAACCTACATTTTGAGGTAGAAATAAAGAATTAAGTTAGAAGAGAAGCTAGATGTGATGCATGTTGAGAAAGAGGATGGATTATTCAGAGTGCATCAGGGGAAACTTTCCAGCAAAGGTGTATTTAGTTTGGGTCAACAAGGATGCACATAGATGTGTGGAGCTGGGGAGGTGAACTGCTTTTACTAAATCTGGTCACTCTTCACTCCTGTTGAATTCTGGAGAGACTCGCCCAAAAAGGTCAGGGTGGAGGAATGTGAATGTGGAACCCTCTTGCTTCAGTTTGACTGGAGCTCAAGGGAGCAGTAGGAAGAAGGTTGGAAAGCTGGCTGATGGCAGTTCAAGCAGGGCTGCCAACATTAGGCCAAGGAGAATGGGTTTTATGCTATGCATAATGTGAAGAGAAGTGAAATGAATCGATCTGTGCTTTAAGAAGATTAGTCTGACACTAGAGTATAAATCGAATTGTCTATAATCTCACTTCTGGTCTCACATCTATGACTTTGATGAATTGGTCTCTTTATAGACCTTTCCCCTTTCTGGACCTTGAGACTTGCAGGAATTTCTTGGACAGTGTTGCTTTCCTAAATAAGAGAGGGCCCTAGGATCCATGACCACCTTAGTGAAGGGACTTGTCTGAAGGGTTACAAAATAGATGAAACAGATAAACCTCTTGGAAGAAAGAGTATGACTCAGTTATATGTACACTTTATGACTCAAGAGGTATACCATGGACTTTCAAAAAGTGCTAAAAGAGAAAAATCAAGAGATGTCAGCACTCTGTAGAAATACGTAGTTTCCAGTAGCTGAGGTGATTTGTAGCAAACCCAAGCTGCTCCAGATTGTAGTCTGAACCTGAATCAGAGAACAGAGGAAGTCATGTATACCCTAGGTAAATACTGACACCCTGAAAACAACCTCCAACTTTCCTATAGGAAAAGAGTCCGGCAAATAAATATTTTAGGTGTTTTACATTATGAAGTTATTTCATGAGATCTGGAAAGTTTCTGTCTTAGCTTTCTTTTCATGAATTATGAACAGTCAAGGTGTACGTTCAAAGTGAGAGAAAATATATACTCCCAAGGAAACACTATCATTTTCCTTTCACATTCTTTTCTACCTAACCTAAGATGAGAAATTAATTACAAAAACCAATAAAGCTCCTTTCAAAGTATTATTGGGCTGAGAAACTCAGTCAGCCCTCTAGGGTGTGTTTGTTTTTTAAATTGATGCAGATTTGTGGAAGTTAGGTAGGTATTAAAAATTACAGACAACAAATGTTTATTAAACCCACCCCCACACGTTGACAAAAGGGAAAAAAGTCACCCTGTTTCTTCTGTTAACCTAATACACTTAATCACGCAGAAGCTCTTGAGCTTTTGGCATGAAACGCCGTATTTTTTCACACTTCTCAAAACTGTTTGCGGCTGCTCTGTATCGCAGGTTTTAGATTTGCCTGCCCACTCTCTCCCCGCCTCCTGGCCCCATCTTGATGCGTGCGCCCACTCTCTGAGGATGGCTTGGCGGCTCCTCATTACCAAAGGCAGGAGGACGGATGTATCTGCAAAAGCAGAGCAATTGCGCCCTCAGCTGGCCATAGAAGTGCTTACATCTTGAGATTCCCCGAGTTTGAGCATCGCTGAAAGAGGCTAAAAGAATCTATTTTGAGATATGATGTGCTTTCTTATGAATTCTAAAGTTTAGCGATTTCCCAAGGCACATTCATTACTGTGGATATTGTTACCCCTTCCATGGTATTTCTGGAATTATCAAGGAGGAGAAGAAGAATACATGCTGAGCTCCGGAGGGATTAATACTTATAACTGGCATTTTCCAGACTGCCAGCTAAATGGAGTCAGCAAAGGTTTAAGTTCTTAACAGGCATGTTGCAAGCCCATGATAAAAATCTCTGGAAACGATAAATGAGTGACTCATAACTATTTTTCATATGTCTCTCTAATTCACCTGTCTGCTTTTTAGGAGGAAATCAGCATTAAACTGATTTAGTACTTTCTAAATCTAAAGATGGGAGTAAGCATTTGGGTGCTTCCTCCTGACAGCTTCAGACTGAATGGGAAGAAAGAAATTAATTTCCCACTGCTCAGGAAGGACGCTGGACACACTGACCATGGTAAGGAGGATGGGGTCCTCCCTGCAGTCTGAGGGACCCGAAGCAGCCAAGCCAGCACCTTCCACTGAGAAGAGCAGCATTATTTCCAAGGGGACTCAGAAGGTACAATAACGGTGGAGGCAACCAGATCTCTGTCTGTGGCCTCAGGCTGCTTTGGGAAGGGACCCAGGAGCACTTTCTTTATGGACTTAACTGGGTGTAACTGGGCCATCATTAACGGCAGCCAGACACTCAGAGTCTCCGTTACTTATATCAAGTAATCTATCACTTGCTAAAAAAATTTTCTAAAATCCATTCACAATTTTACCTTTCAAATGTTGCACTTATACTTTAATTCAAATTGCTGAATTATGATGCATTAATTTGGGCTTACAATGTTTTCAACTAATTTAAGCAAAAATCTGGTGACGAAAGGGAGAAATGTAGTAGCTATAAGGGGGGATAGGTCCCCAATTAGATATGTTTCTCGGCAAGACAAATACTTATGTTGCACCGTGTTGTTGGTCCTGTGGCTGTGACAACAAGCTTGTTGTCAGAAATCTGTGAAGAACTGGTATAATCAGCCCTGACCTGGACTCACATGCACAGCCTCCAAGTGTGTTTTGTTTTGTTTTGTTTTGTTTTGTTTGGGTTGACCTCTGTTACCTGAAATTCAGAGCTTTGAAAATTAGCATTTAAAAAATGAACAAAATGACTTTTAGCATCTTACTAGCGACCCCACTTCAAAGCCTCCTGATCTGTCTTTTCTCCCCGTGACAGCATCCTTTTCTCAGTGATTCAGGGTTATTTTTTACCACTCTTTCTTTCTTGTGTCCTTTTCCAAATAGATCTTTAGGTTAGATTGATTCTTCTCAAATTTCTTCCTTTCATCATTCTTCCCTTCCCACTACCCCCACTATCATTCCATCCTGCCTCATACCTAGGCTGTGCAGCAGCAATGTGGCTCAGTTTCCTGCTCTGGTCTCTCCATTCTATAGTCCATTCTCACTGGAGGCTCACAGAGTACTGAACAAAGGTCAATATTCTTACTGTGGCTTCTAATGTGGTCTAGGATCTGGTCTTTGCTGCTGAAGCTCCTTCTCTGTGATGTCACTTGTATGTGAGTTGGTCCTTCATGCACACTTTATGTTGGCTGGATTCTAGACTTCTGACATGAGGTTCTCTCTACCAGAAATGCATTGCCCTCCTCTTTCACTTGCTGAAATTATATCCATCTTTCAAGGACAAGCTGGCCCCACACCTCTTTTCTGATGAATCTTTTGAATGCTATGCCAAAAAAGAGATCCCATTCTCCCCTCATCCAGCCTTCTATTAAAAAAAGGTAATATTTGCCATTACATATGGTGCACCTTATCCTCTGAGTATATCTCTCATTTATTTTCCTGGGTTTCATGCTGTTTGAGGCCAGAGACAATGATTCATTCATCCTTATATTCTATCAAGCACTAAAACATTTAGTACTCTGTAAATCTGAAGTAATTATTTGTGTTAGTAATTTGAACATATCTTTCTAGGACAAAAATGCACCTATAAAAATACCTATACTTTAATTTATCCTTTATGTAAATCAGGAGTTTCAAGTAACTGCCTTACTGAAAGAAGAATATGCTAGCATCTTATACAGAAATAGGTTTTAAACAGTGCTCTAAGCAATTATTTAGGGTGATTGCTTCAGTGAACAGGTTAAAATCAAATACAGTTAACATATTGGTCACTTATAAGTAAATAGGTACTTTTAAAAATAATAATTAGAATTTTTTTCCTTGATTATTTTTAAAGGCACTCTGAAAGTTTTCAAGAGCAGCAGGTAAGCTTGGCAAATCCTTTCTTTATACTCTTTCCAGCCCATATCCACACTTGCATTTTGAAACGTTGCAGATCAAATTAATGGAATTCTTCTGCATTACTTATCTCATCTGAACCGCGGTCTCCTTGATCCATTTGAACAGAATTGTGGTGAGATACTTGTCATTCGATAAATATTTACTGGGTAGCCAATATGTTCCTGGCACTGGGGGAAGGTGGTTAGCAAAACAGACAAGGTTCTTGTCCTCATTTTTAAGCTTTATGCTGAAAATATGCCTTTTCTCTTTTATTTTCTATCAGAAATACCATTTTGGGAACCTAAATAATTGCTTAAAAAAGAATTGAGGAATGTAAGCTGGTTCACTACATTTCCCTCCTCAGCTTACTTCCTTCTAATTTAAAAAAGGACAGAGAACAATATAATGAAAATTTATTTTTATTTTTGCTTCACAGCAGGAAAAAGTAACTAAAAAGAAAGCTTATCATCAATGTTCCCATCAGGCAGTCCCAGGTGTCTTCTGGTTGAGTATGTGTGATTCTTCAAACTTTTCTTCCTCCCTCTCTTTGAATCACATAACACAACAATAATGTACAGCTCAAATAGATGGAGAAACTAAGCAGAAAGCTTTATAACAATTGGAATTTAGAGTTGAAAGGGACCTTTGAGAGCATCTAGTCCAGCCACCTCTTTTTTTAACAAAGAAAAATAAAACTCCGAAAGAAAATGACTTTCTCAAGCGTTTGCAGTGAATTATAGCAGATCCCAGACCAAAAAAAGTCTTCAGACAACCAGTCCAGTGCTCCTTCCTCTACACTATATTGTTCCTGACAGCTACTCTTTTCATTTATTCATTCCACACAAACACTGTTTTTTCTACTGTGTCTAGCATGCCTTTGAGTCACTGTGGATAAAATAACAAAAATCCAGTCCCTACTGTTAAGAACCTCACAGCCTAGAGACGGAGACTACCTGTCTTAGGGCAATTTGATAAATATTATAATAGGAGATGGCATAGTTTATATGGGAGCCAAATAACGAGCATCTGACATACAGTGGGAGAACTAGCGAAGGCTCCCTGAAAGAGGAGAAACTCACTCTGTGTCTTAGAAAAGGTTGGTAAGTAGTGATTACATACATGAGAATAAAGGATGATATTCCAGACAGAGGGAACAAATGTGCAAGGACTCAGAGTATGAGATTGCATGGCAGAGCACACAGGACATAGGGTCTGATGGGCATATGAAAGATGAAATGCAAAAGGTAGGTGGAGGCTGGATCATCAAGGGTCTTGGATGCTTTGCAAACGAATTTTTTTTCCTAATGGTTTTAAAGATCTTTTGAAAAATTTTCAGTAGGGAGTGATGGTGGTACGTGTGTGTTAAATGATTAAATCTTCATTGCCAAGAGCTTATTGCTGTAGCAGTGTAGAGAACAGAGGTTGATGGGACTCAGGTAGAGAGACCAGAGAGAAGATAGTTGTAATTCAAACAAGTGATGATAAACATTCAATCTAATCTCACCCTTATTACTCATATTGACCCAAAGAAAATGTGGCCATGAAGCATACAATCCACAACAACATAAGTCCATAGATCCTTAGTCTATGGATGAACTTCAGGAATACATAAGCCCCTGAAAATGAAAACACATTTGGGGTGTGTGGGTATGAATACTTAACTGAGAAGACAGACATGGCATATTCTCAAAGACCCATTAAGACCCCCAAATTTTTAACAGCTACTGCACCAGAAGTCTCAAAGAGTTGAGGCTGTTTCTCTAGTGCCTACTAGCCACCAGCAAAATCCAGTCTTCCTGGATAATTAGGTCAGGGTTTTACATAGAAGAGAAATGACTATTTTGAGACATGTATCTTTTGGCTGAACTCGATGTAGTAGATTTGTAACTCTGCAGAAGCAGTGGTAATTATCATGACTCCTTCAGCAGAATTTAAGCAACAATTCCTAAAACTTTAGAGATGAGTCTTTCAGAGATGGAAGATGGAAGCATTGAAAATGCACCTTTGGTTGGCATCCCTTGGTATAATTAGGAGTAGCTGGAATTTCTGAGACACGACACTGCAGCAGAGTCCAGCTATCTTAACTATTAATTTAGACTATTGGGATGTATTCTACACTAACGTAACTTTTATTTGTAAGGAAGCAAAATGCTATGTGTTTAAGAAAACAGTAAGGAAAGTCAACAGTCTCAAAACAGTATGATGGCTCAATGTGGAGTATGTCATATTGCTGCATAAACGGTTTGTAATATACACTGGTAGGAATATTTTATGTCAACATCTAGATTACCTGATCCTTAATCAGAAAAACCAACCAAATGCATATTTCTTTTGTAGTACTAAGTGTTGCATACTGGATATACAGACATTTAGGAAAAAATGTCAACTGAGTGACACAAAACATGGATTGGGGCATAAATGATACCTTCCAGATGTAATGTGCTTATTGATTACTTCCTACACAATAAATCCTCAGTTAATGAGCATTATGACTATAGAGTTTTAAACATACCTTGTTTTCATATTTTTTTTTCAAGATTTTATTTCTTTCCTTTTTCTCCCCAAAGCCCCCCGGTACATAGTTGTATATTCTTCATTGTGGGTCCTTCTAGTTGTGGCATGTGGGAAGCTGCCTCAGCGTGGTTTGATGAGCAGTGCCATGTTCGCGCCCAGGATTCGAACCAATGAAACACTGGGCTGCCTACAGTGGAGCGCACGAACTTAACCACTCAGCCATGGGGCCAGCCTCTGTTTTCATATTTTAAATAAATACTACCTGTTAATGCTGAGAATTACTGTTATTTTGCTTTAGTTTTTGTTTAAAAAATAATTTATGGATAGAGACATATTTATGTTTATACAGATATATATATATACATTACATATAGAAACACAAATATATATTATAAATTACAAAGCAAAATTTATAATGAATAACCAGCCCAAGGACTGGCATATTACCCAAATTTGCATCTACCTGTATGTTCTTTTCCTGTCTCATCCCTTTTTCTCTTCTCAAAGATAACCATTATTCTAAATTTTGTATGTACTATTCATTTGCTATTTGATAAAATAGCTATGTTTTATATATATGTATATATATGCTGAAATAATAAGTTACATTGTTTTTAAGCTTTATAAAGTAAGATCAAATATATGTAGTTCTCTGGGACTTTCACTCACCATTGTGTTTATTTCTCAGCAGTGCATAATATTCCATTGGGTGAATATTCCACAATCTATTTATCCATTCTTTTGTCAGTGGACATTAAAATTCTAATGATTCCAGTATAAATGTTATGCAAATGTCTTAATTTCATTTTTGCAGATAATTTATTATTCTTATTTTCATCATCTAAAAAGGACAGTATCTAGACCCTGAATCTACTTCTCCATAGGTATAGATATTGACACTGTTTATCTCAGAACTAATTCTAAGTTTTGACCTGTTATTTTTCTTCCTGGAAATATTTCTCCTATTAGCTGACTTTTTGGCCAGTCACTTTTTCCCTGTATTTGCCTGGTAAAGACAGACAAGCTATAGTCCACTCTTGGTGGTATAGAGGGCAGCCTTTCTAGAGAATAACGTATTAAATCAAAGACCAAAGCAGCTATCTTTCAAGAGATGTTTTTGTGATCTAGGAAAACATGCCCCTCTTCTTTATTGGTTGGGGCAGCAATAGTCCTTTGTCAGCAGCATGAAAATGTTTTTATATCTGTAAATCTATAGAGTACAGGGAGGGGCTTCAGCTGCCTCTTCTGTCTCCTTTGCTTAGAAATTGTGGCTTGGATGTGAGAGAAGAATGCCCTTCAGCACATGGATCATTTTAATGAGAATGTTTTGGAAAGAGTGTTTACTCGAGCTTATACTGTATATATAATCATCACTAGCAGTAGCATCTCTAGCATCATCACTATTGCCACCTTCATCAGAATGATCTGTAAACATGAGACCTGGGTAGTGTTTCTATTCCTGAGTTGACTCTGAATGTTCAACTTTAGAGAGAATTTTAAACATTAAGCAACACTCAAAGTTGAATCTTCAATGATATCACAATTTTTGCATTATGAAGTATTATTTATAAAAGTATTGGATATTCTGAATAATACCTTGGTTCTCTGATAAATATAAAGAGATAATATCATACAAAATAAAAATGTAAAAACGTTAACAATGACTAACTCTGCGTCCACACTGTAAGCGTTACAAGCAATAACATGGCTTTGTTCTTTTTGAGTAAATTGATGGGAATCTCAAGTTAAGAAAAATTGAACAAACCTGAAAAAAATAGGTATTTGTCCATCCGTGAATACCTTCTATAACCAGAAATTATTACATTATGATTACATTTTTCAGGTGCTGGCATTTTGTTTGCTGTCATATCAGCACATGATTAAAAAATACATACACGCATACGCACACACACACTGCATGCTATTATCTTGCTGAAACCAAGGGGCAGTGTGGTTAACTGGTACCTACTAGAATAGCATTTCACAATACCAACGAAAGACACCCTGACACGGTGCTGGGAAGCTGTTCAGGAGATAGACTGGGCTGAAAGATAAATATTCGGAAAAGCTGAGATAACCATACTGCAGTGTAGCCACTAAATATTTCCTAATGTTGATTCTATTTCCCTTTTTAGTGCTATATCATTTGATAACGTGCTAAAACCAAAATTGTGAAATTCCACACATCTCAGCCACCCACAATTTCTAATAAGTTTCTTTTGCTTATTCATATGGCATTGGTACCTAAGTTGGAGGTATTGGCATGTGCTTCCCTGGGAAAATACAGTGCTATTCCAAGTAGCTTTCTCCATAAGGAAAATACAAGCTAGTAAATGGGACAATTCTCCTTGTCTGCCTTCCCATTACCTAATCTACAAATCTGCCCTTACCTACAATTATGACAAATAAAAATGGCAAGTAATAGGATATATTGGAATATATGAGGAAGCCATTTGGTATAAACCTAATTCGGCCTGACCTTGTCTTTCCAAAAGGGCCTGACTGAGGCCGTTGAGCATGCATTGTAGATCTGCTTTAGAGATTCCCTCTGGCAAGAGCAAAAGGCCCTTGAGATAAAGGTGCAACTTCTCTCCCCCTCCCAATGTTGGCATCTCCTTAAAGATTAAGCATCTTTCTTTAGGCTGGGAACCGATTGCAGCGCTCATCTGTGACCCCCCAGCCCGAGGCAACACACCTGCCACCCCGTGGCATTCACTGAGACAGCAGACCTATCTGCCGTTTCCATTAATCGCTGTGCTGACAGAGCAGCCTCGTGACTATTGTAAAGGGGACATTTCAATCATATGTGAAACACCCTCTTTGAGGGTATATAACCACCCTCTGTACCCCCACTTCTTTGGAGTGCTCTGTTCCTTTGTGGAAAGACTCTCCCGGGTTATAATCCTAAAATTTAAGGTCAGAATAAACTCACCCAAATTTTCATTTATAGATTGGTTATGGATTATTTTCATCGACAATTAAATTATTTCTCTCCTCTCTAGTTACTACGGATGAAATATCTCTTCTCCTTCCAAAGTTGCATCTCTCCAAGTTTTCTGAATCTTAAACCCCTCACTTTTATGAGAGACACAATTCCATCAGCTATTACACACACACATGCATACACGCATGTACACACGTACAACCTCACTCCTTCCCTTTTCACTATATTCTTTCCATCAGCATTTAAATAGACTCTAACAAGGCAAGGACACACAAACCCCTGGTACTACAAAGTCATGCCCTCAAGCTACAATCCTACCTCTTTATTGTCTTTCACAAAAAAGCCAGTGCTGTCCCCACTCTCTCACTTCCCACTCATTCTTATAAATGTTCTTTTTTCATTATTTTAAAGCTGCATTGTGAACAATTTTCTCCATTCCATTCTTTGTCCCTCAGCAAATTGGCTTATACCTACCACCATTCCAGTGACATGTTTCTTGCTAAATTGACTAGCGACCAACATGTTGCCAAATTCAAGAAACACTTTTCAATCCTCATTTCTTTTTACCTCTGAGCAGCTGTCAGTACAGTGGCTTTTGCCTCTCTTCTGGGAACACTACCTTCACTTGGCTTCGCTGGCACTGTGTTCTTGTGATTTTATTCCCATCTTTCTGTCTGCTCCTCAGTTTCCTTTGCTGGCTGCTTTGTCTCCACCCAACTTCTAAATGTTGGAGTGCCTCAGGCCTCAATTTAGGATCTTCTTTCCTTTTCATACTGTATTGCCTTATCAGGTCATCTCGCCACACATCCAGACATTGCTTTTTCTTCTTCAGCTCCCTTCGGAGCTCAAGGTTCATACTTTCAGTTTCTATGTGATGTGTCCACTTGATGAGGGTTATTTTAGGCTGGTTACTTTTAAAACTGCAGATGAGAAGGGGCCTGGTTACTTTTAATAAAAGCAACTCTGAGGAGGGGAGTTTGCTTGCCCTTTGTTGGGAAACATTTACATTTGTAAGGAAGTCTCCATCTGTGGGGGTTGTCTCCCTCTGCACCAGGAGGAAGCGAGGATGACCTTATCTCTGGAAACTCTTAATGCCAAAGGCAAGAACTTAAGTTGTTTACTGTCTGGCAACCTCATGTAACTGACCACCCCCCCCACCCCCAACCTCCTCCTTTGTCTTTAGTTGAAGATAATATTTAAGCAGTGGCTTCTGCCATTTACTTAATCCGATTTGATTCTTATCTAAAAGTTATAGGACCACTCAATAACCAGAACCCTACCAGCACTGACACCATTTTAACAACTCTTTTTTTACATATTCTTTCCTTTGTCTTGTAAAGAGATAACTCACATACCTATGCCTTAAATTTAGCCTTACTCTCTACCCATGTTCACAGAAGCAGCGGTGGCAGCAGCAGCTCCTCCTGCCCATGGGTCCTGTCCCCACACAGCAGCTCTGACTGCCCATGGGTCCTGTCCCCATGCTATTCCACACTATTCTTTAAATAAAAGAGCACTACTGCCAGATCTTGAGAGTCCAAGAAATCTTTCTTTTGACTCCTTGGCTCACCGCGCCCCCATCACATTTAGATACAGGGGCTCAGCTGTAGACTACAGGTAAAACTCCTTTAATATCTACCTCCATCATCATCACATGAAGACATGAGTTCCAACAATCAGAACTGTTTGGATAATTGAAGATTTCCATTGCAGGTAGATGGCTAGAAGCGCTGTGTAATTCTGAGAGTAAATAACAATGACTTTGCCATAGAATAAGGGGATAATGTTTTTCTCCTTGGTGCAACTCTACCATTTTCCTTCTTCCTTTTCCTAATATTCACCTGTGATGCTGATGGAAGTTTTCATAGTTAATGGCCCAGCAAATAATTGTGCCTCTCTTGTATATTTATACCTTTCCTTTTCTAATTAGCAGAAGTTATTCTCCAAGAGTTCTTCTCATTATTCTTTATTCATGACTATTCTAGCCATTTGAATGTCTCTGATGGAAGTATTAGCACATACCCCTGTCACACTGAGTCTGGAATTGGCATAGTAACTCTGACAGTGATTGCTGCATGATGGAGGGAGAGAGTGAGTGAGGGAGGCATGAAATACAGAAAGTATATGAAGTTGGGAGGCCAAAACCCAGAGAAGAAAAATTAGCATATCAGTGGGAAAACCAATAGAATATACCCATGAGTCAAAAATGGACCCGAGATGCCATCCTCTTAATCCTGTTCTCTATACCCCAGCTTAGAGCAGGTCTTTTAAAATTCATTGCCATGTGGAGGGCACCGCATCCTGCCTTGTTAGTACGAATCTTGAGACTTGGCATAGCTCTTAGACAGACTTTAGGCTCTTGGCTTCTCTATGTCAGCAATGTCCCTCATCCTGCGTGGATCTTTGAATTCATTCACAATTTCTCATGGCAGGTATTCTTGTGGGGTGCCTGACTCCTTCCCTGATTCTCCCAGTCCCAAATCTTATCCTTGTTAGGGTGAGAAGGAAATAAGGATGATACTTTGTGACATCTGTGAAGTGATAAAATGCCAGAAAATGTAATAGTTTCCAGCCAAGCAAGGTTACTAGGTAGATACATCAGAACTGACACATAGTCAATCTACAGAAGTACAGCCAGCTGAAGACTTAGATGGATATCAAGAGTGACTGTGAGCTTGAATCGTTTTCGTCTTCATCGAGATCCATATATAAAGCATGTCTGTGCTGAAATTCTAACCGTGGCAGAGGATGTCGGACTCAATTGTTCTCTTTTAGTTATTACATGTTACTAAGAAAAACAAATATAAGAACTCAAAGAGCTGCAAGAAGAGAAAAAGACATTAGAAAGGGAATGACAGAAAATCATTACAATAGGCGATTCTTTTCCCCACCACCACCTGACAAGCCACCATTTAAACTAAAGTAACTTTTATAGATTCAAATTATCTTGAAGTCCTAGGGGCTTCTACTGGTTTGTTTCAGAATCTTGCTTTTTAACACAATCACACAATTGTAACTGCATTAAAAAATATTTTTAAGGAAAGATACTCAGCTTAGTTCAGTTGAATTCAGCAAATATGGCTTATGTGCCTGCTGTGTAGTAGGCATTGTAATAAGTGCTAGAAATGCCTCGGAGTTCAAGACTAACACCATGCTTGCCCTCATGAAGCTTCTGGTTCAATCTGCATGACAGCATTTAGATGTAATTTCTCGAGAGATTTATGTTAGCAAGGGAGAAAATTCAACTCAAGTGAGATGAAGTCTAAAATGAAAATGGCTCTGAGATTTATTAAAGTAATAATTAATATATGCTTTGACCTTCCCTGAAGAGCCATAATTCATATTATCACATTTGAAGCTCTAAGGAATACTGTCATAGTCCATCCAGGCTGCTATAACAAATGTATCATAGACTAGGTGACTTCAACACAAACACTTCTCTCTCACAGTTCCAGAGGCTGGGAAGTCCAAGATCAAGGTGCTGGCAAGTTCAATGTCTAGTGAGGGCTTACTTCTGGCTCATAAGGCTGACTTCTTGCTGTGCCCTCACATGTTGAAAAAAGGATGAGACAGCTCTCTGAGGTCTCTTTTATAAGGGCACTGATCCTATTCATGAGGGCTACACCCTTGTAAATTAATTACTCCCCAAGGACCCCCACCTCCTAATACCATCACATTGCTTTTCAACATTAAATTTTGGGGATACAAACATTTAATCCTCAGAAGAAAGCTATCTGATTTGTTAAAGGCTTTTGTGGACAAAGAGTTATTCTGATGTGTGTCAGAGTCTGCATTTTATTTAATTTTTATTTAGTTTTTGTTGTTTTGCTTTTACAGCACATTGAGACAGGGTGAATTTCTAAGATGTTGTAACTTCATGTTATATCTTAAAGTTACTAGGTTTTCTTCAATTTCCTTTGTTTCTCGTCCCATGGTTTAATCTGTTCTGATGAAGAGCTGCTACTCTCTACTGTTGTCCTACTACTTATCTCCTCTGCTCTTGGTTTTGTAGTCCCTTTCCTTTTTTGGATTTTTCAGGAATGAGGCTTTTCCTGAGGATTTCCTGAAGAGGAGGTTTTGTGGCAATGAACTCCCTTAATTTTTGTTTATCTGGGAAAGTTTTTATTTCTTCATCGTATTTGAAGGATATTTTCGCTGGGTAGAGAATTCTCGGCTGTAGATTTTTGTCCTTCAGATTTTTGAATATATCATTCCACTCTCTTCTAGCCTGTAAAGTTTCTGCTGAGAAATCTGCTGATAGCCTGATGGGGGTTCCTTTGTAGGTTAGTTTCTTCTGCCTGGCTGTCCTTAGTATTTTCTCCTTGTCGTTGACTTTTGCTAGCTTCACTACTATATGCCGTGGAGTTGGTCTTCTTGCATTGATAAAGTTTGGAGATCTATTGGCTTCTGTCACCTGAAGATCCAGCTCTCTCACCAGATTTGGGAAGTTCTCAGCCATTATTTCTTTGAATAGGCTTTCTGCCCCTTTCTCCTTCTCTTCTCCCTCTGGTATGCCTATAATCCTTACGTTGCATCTCCTAATTGTGTCTGATAATTCTCGGAGAGTTTCTTCGTTTCTTTTTAGTCTTGCTTCTCTCTCCTCCTCTGCCTGCAGCAATTCTATATTGCCATCTTCCAAGTTGCTAATTCTTTCCTCCATATTATCGGCCCTACTGTTCAGAGCATCTAGATTTTTCTTAATCTCCTCTATTGTGTTCTTCATTTCCAATATTTCTGTTTGGTTCTTCTTTATCGTATCAAACTCTTTTGTGACATAGCTCCTGAACTCGTTGAGTTGTCGGTCAGAATTCTCTCTTAACTCATTGAGTATTTTAATGATGGCTGTTTTGAAGTCATCATCATTTAGGTTATATATCTCATTTTCTTTGGGATTGTTTTCTGTGTCTTTGTTATTTTCTTTCTGTTCTGGAGATTTAATGTATTTTTGCATATTGCTTGATGTTGTTGATTTGTGCCTCCGCATGGAGATAGAGTTTAGTTGCTCCTTTCACTTGTTTCAGCTGCTGCGGTGGGGGAGCAGCTGTTTATACTGCTCCAACCAGGAACCCTGTCCACAGTTGCTAACTGGGCCTGGGCCCCTCCTCATAGTCCCAGTGGTCCTTTGGATTCCCTCCTCTGCCGTGGGGGCCATCACAGGGGGGCTTCAGGCTGCTGGTGCCTACTGTTGCAGCCCACCTAGACGTGCTCCCTCCTTGGGGTCTGCAACGGTGTTATGGGCTTTTCCAGCGGCCAGGGGTGGGATCACTTATATTTGTTGCTCCGTTGCTGTCGGCACCCACAAAATCTCACTTGTCTACTATGGGTCGCAGGAGAGCTATTGGCATCTTCTACAGTCTGTGGTTAGTTCACCTAGCTATGCTGCTTTTGTCCTGGGGTCTTCCAGCCTTGTGGCTGCCGGTTGGGTGCTTTCTACTGGTGCTGTGCAGAGGCTTTCCCTGAGGCTGCTGTGAGCCTATAGGGTTTCCCCCTAGGCTACGGAGCTGGGTCGCTGGAACTTCCCCCAGCCTCAGTCCTGTTCCCCAGGAACTCGGGGAGCCCTTTGCCCTGACTTGGGGGGATAGCCGGAGATCCTGATTTCAGTGGTAGCTGGTCAGCTGCTACCCGGCCTAATATTCTCCTCTCCGGGACCCTCCCAGTATTGTGGATGCTGGGTGTGGCCCTTCTGCTAATAGCAGACAGAGAGTTTTGTCTGCTGCCCAGGCAGAACTCTGGATCTTCCCCTCTGGGGTGCGGAGCGGGCCTCTGGCGCTTCACCCAGCCCCAGTCCTCTCCAAGATCTCTGGCAATCCCTAGCCCCACGGGGCGGGCAATGGCAGCTGGAGGTCACTTCACCCTCTGGGATTCTCTCCCGGACTTTCCCAGAGTTGAATGCTGGGCGTGGCCCCTCCGCTAATGGCAGACAGAGAGTTTTGTCTGCGGCCCGGGCAGAACTCTGGAGCTTCCCCCAGCCCCAGTCCTCTCCGAGATCTCCGGCAATCCCTAGCCCCACGGGGCGGGCAACGGCAGCTGGGGGTCGCCCCGCCCTCTGGGATTCTCTCCGGGACTTTCCCGGAGTTGAATGCTGGGCATGGCCCCTCCGCTAATGGCAGACAGAGAGTTTTGTCTGCTGCCTGGGCAGAACTCCGGAGCTTCCCCTCCAGGGCATGGAATCTTTGGAGCTTCACCCAGCCCCAGTCCGCTCGGAGATCTCCGGCAATCCCTAGCCCCACTGTGCTGGCAGTGGCAGCCGGGAGACCTCCGTACCCTCAGCGACTCTCTCTGGTACCCTCCAGGCGCTGTGAACACCAGGCGGGATCTCCCCGCCAATGATGGGGAGAGACTCTCCCCGCGGGCCCAGGTGTGCAACTCCAAAGTTTCCCTCTGCATTTAGGAGTAATTGCGGGGGGTTTAGGTAGGGTTCTGGTCACCTGTTTCCACCGTCGCTCCTCTGTTGTGTGCTCGCTCCTGCCCTAGATGTGTGTTGATCTTCTGGGGGCATCCGTTGGAAGAAAGCTGCTTGCGGGTACTAGGCTGTTCGGTCGGGGTCGGAGAGTTTTCACCTATTTCCACATCCTCCCGGAGGAAAGTCCGTCTGCCTTCCGATGTATAGTCGCGTGGGTCTCTCAGATGTCCTGAGATGCTGTCTGGATATCCTTTGTTAAGCGATAAGTGTCCAAATAATTGTAGACTCGAAGGGTGAGAGACAAAGAGGACTACTCACGGCGCCATCTTGCATCCCCCTCTCCCCATCTTCTCTTAAAGTTACTAGGAATGAAATGTATATCAGACTTGTGTACCATGGTTTTGATTACTCCAGACATTACAAACTCCTGAGTCCCAGGGGCAACATAGTAATCAACAGATTTCTGTTTCTTTCTCATGGATTTAGTTGTATTTGGTACTATTTATTCAAGGTAAGTAAATAAAATGAACTCCATTCTCTAGGTTCAAGCGAGTCTTAATCTCACATATTTATTTCTCTGTGTTGATACGTAATGGTCTTTGTTGTGGAAGAAGATACTCGAAAAGGGAGAAACATTAATAATAGAACATATGGGTTAGCAATAGAGTATATGCTGAGCTTCCAGCATGAAAGGTAAAAAGTGAGAAAGCAGCACCATTACAGTGCCTTCAAAGGGCTGAGAGAAGGGAGTGGGAAAAAAGTGATGTGAAGTAAAGAAAGCAGCCTGTGTCTAATGGCAGGCTGTCCTGGACAGAAAGTACATGTATTTTGTACTTTACAAAATGGGAAGGTGGAGACCAAGATAGATGGCTAAAGATTGTTTCAATAAACATCCATTGAGCAATTACAGTGAGCAGTGCCAGTGAGGCCTCAGAGCAGGAGGCGAGGCAGAGGCGGGAAACAGAACTTTCTCTTCTCCCGGTGCTCCTGGAGGGCATGAGGGGAGAATCCTGCAATACTGTCTCAGTCAGTTTTACAGCCTATGCTCCTAGTCTATTGCCTGCTCAGAGAAGATACCAGATAGATATTTGATCATTTGGGTAGAATTTATCAATATTAAGACAAATTCAACTCTTACTGTTTCAGTTACTATAAGTCACATGTTTCCAGTTAAATCCATTGACCTAGCCACAAGAGGAGCTCAGAGAACGAACATGAAATTAGCATTTATTAACTGCTTAGAGAATCATGTTCTATCATGCAAAAAAAAAATTTATGTGTATATTGACATATATTTTCTTTTTAATTTTCACAAGCCTAGGAAAGCCTATTATTTTCTTTATTTCCCAACATCAAGGAACCAAGCCTCTGAGAAGTTAATTAACATACCCAACGAAATACAACTAGTAAGTGTACAACTCATGCTTTCAATCCAGTAAGCGGAAAATTGCCATCTGAACTTGGGTCAGTATGACGTAAAAATTCAACCCTTAAATTTTACAGTCTAGCTACAAAAATAAGGGGGAAAACCCCCCAAACCTACATATTTACAGTAAGCAAGCACAAATGCTAAATCATTCATAATATATTGTTGCAGTCTAGACTTTCAAGAGATGGACGGTGTGTGAGTGTTAATTAGACATTACCTGTGGTGCTGACTTCATTAGCCATAATCACACACTAGTCACAAGGAATTAGCAACTCAAAGCAGATTAGAACTCACATCTGCAACTAACCATATGTCCAGTAGAGGGAGACTCCGTCTCACAATTAAGTCTCCTACCGCAGAAGGTGCAAAATCTTGTTTTCTAAGGGAGCCCTGTGAGGTCCAGGAAAACGAATTATCTTCAAGTGTATTTGGGGGAAGAATTGCTCCTATTTTAAAGCAGTTCCCTGCCTGGATGCAAAGAAGAATGCATTAAATTATTTGCTCATTACTGAAAGTACAGTTGGAGTACAGAGTAAAGTACAATGGAGCGTTAGATGCTGCTTCTGATTCATTATATTTTTCAAAGGCTAGAAATGGCCAGTGTTACCCTGGCCATTACTGAGGCATTTTATTCCCCTAGGCTGTGCTGTGGCATCTCTTGGCCTCATTAATGTAGTGACTAATGGCACCAACTAACCGTCAGTGGGTCTGCTCCTCCCATATTCTCATTTCGTCTGGTTCCTGAAGGAGAGATTGAGGTAGATTAGGAAAAGGGATAAAATAAATAATAACTATTTCCACTTATGTAGTTACATCCCTATTGTCTGGAAATGAGGGTATAAAGAAATATCCTAAAGTCAGAGAGAAAAAGCAAACCTTAGCTGTTGTTTTCAGTTGTATTTTATCTAACAAATTCTCTGATAATTTAAAGGAGGGAATGGAAGGATGAAGGGGCGGGGGACAACGCGTGTTCTTTTTCGCCTGCATTTTAAGGGTTTATGATGATGAAGGTGATGAAGATGATTTAGCTGTTCTCATCAATTTATTTCCCTGTGACAAGCTCCCCTTTTTTGCTCTGAATTTTGTTTCCTTTCCATTTCTCTATCCCACTTTTCCTATTTTCCATTTTCTTTTCTCTTCTCCCCTGAGACATCGCTTGTTTCCGCTTTTCATTTTCTAACTGCTTCATGTTCTCCAAGGCATTCTACCATTTCACACGCAAATTAACTCAGTCAGCTTTTTTACTCAAGCGCTCAGTCTTCTAGAAGGGTCTCCATTGTACTGTGTCACTTCCATATGATTTGAGATAGTTCAAGGAAGGACATCCCAAATCCCACTTCTCATTCCACGGGAGAGGATGATCTCTAAGAGGGAGTCGTAGCTTCTGAGCTAAGGTAGGAGACCAAATGATGGCTTTGTCACTACTTGTCTTGCCTCTGATGGGGCAAAGTGAGAAACAGACACAGTGATGCTGGGATCTGATGAACCAGGGCAGGAAGAGAGGTGAAAACACTTAAGCGGAAAAGATGAAAAGAATGTAGGTATCTAATATTTAGCGAAAGAAAAAAATTGCTGGTGGTAGGGTTAAAGCTAGTATAAGAGTGCTAACTGTCTGACTAGCTATGTTATTTGGTTAGGTCTCTTACATTCTCCAAGCCTCAGTTTCCTTATCTATATAATGGGAATAAAAATGTTCACACACACACAGCATCCCCCAGAGAATAAAATGAGCATACATATAAAAATGTTCATGAAGGAACTTCGCTATGACTAGGAGTATGGTTTTGAAAGATGGTATGATGATGTGGAAAGGGCACAGGCTCTGCTATCAGAGGTTCTGGTCCCTACTTGAGCACTTTCCAGACACTTAACCTCCAGCGAAAGTTAGAGGCAGGTGCAGTTTTCAAACCCAAGTTCTGCTTCTGACATGCTATATGTCTTCGATAATCCACAGAAACTTTTGAATTTCTATTTCTGTAATGGAAAATGAGAATACATCGTACCTACTTTAAAGTTGACAAGATTGAATATGATGCTCTATGTGGAAAGTGCTGCAGTCGGAAAGGCAGGCTGCTTGTCACCTCTTTCATTCTCCAGCACCACAAAGGCCTTTCACTGCCCCGCTCCCCATAGATGTCTCAACCAGGCACACAGCCTACTCCTTATTGTAATGAGAGCTCTCCAAAATCTAGTCTCTGTTCGAGCCACTGTTCTAGTTGAACTTTCCTTCACTGATCTTCTGCTCTATGCAAGGTACGGATGCCCAAGCTTGGAACTCAATCACCTATCACAAATGTCTCTCCTGGTTCTAAGTCACAGTGTGTCCTGGGGGAAGACGCAACACTGTTATACTCCTGGCTCACCACAAAATCATTCTGGCCCTACTGCCAACGAGGCACCCTTACTTTATCTCTAACAGATAGATAGTCTAGAATGCACTCTGCAAGGAAAATTGCAGAACATTCCCATCAATGTCCCTTTTAACTGATTTAACTTCCTCCTTTACTGAAATGATGAAGGCCATCTGGTATGACCACCTCTTCTTTCTAAAAATTCTCCACCTTTGTTTTATTTATATATATATCTTTCTGTTCTCAACCTAGTACTAGTATCTCACCGCTTCTTATCTGGCTCCTTAATTCTGGCTCCTTTATTTTCCATCACTAAAATATGAACATTCCCAAAGACTTAGTCAGAAGTTCTATTTGCTAGCTTTACTCAAATGTTTTAATAAGTGCATACAATTTTATAGTCAACAATTGCTTTTGTGTGGATGCCTTACTATCTCCAGCTTTTCTGTCTCTTCTGAGCTCCAGATTTTTACGTCCAGCTGCCCTCTGGACATTTCAAAATTACTCCATGTTGGTTACAATATGGTTTAGAAAAACAAGAAATGCATTACCCTGTTCTTAGAGAGTACGTTATTTTTCCATTGCTGCTGTAACGAAGTTAGCAGCTTAAAACTACGCAGATGTATTACCTCACCATTCTGTAGGTTAGAAATTCAGCACAGCATGACTGGATTCTCTGCTCAGTCTTACCAGACTGTCATCAAAGTGTCTGCTGGGCTGTGGTTCTCATCTGGGTCTCGTGGACTTCTTCCAAGTTCTCTGGTTATGGAAGAATTCATTTCCTTCTATGCTTTCCATATGACCTTTTTCATCTTCAGACTAGCAATGGTGTATAGCATCTTTCTCATGCTTCCAATCTCTCTGACTTCCTTTTCTGCTTCTAAAGGTTCATGTGACTACATTGGACCCAACTGGATAATCCAGGATAATTGCCCTATTTTAAGGTCTATTTGTTAATAACGTTAATTACATTTTCAAAGTCCATTTTGTCCTGTAAGGTAACATATTCACAACCCTGGGAATTAGAGTGTGAATTCTTATTGGGATCCATAATTTTTTCTACCAAAACACATCACTGAAGACATATCTGCCACCTTTTACATGGAAGATTAGACTTGAAAAGAATACTAGCAACCCCCTGGTCCAATCTCTTTATTTTCCAGGGAGAGAAAGTTGAGACCCATCAAGGTTGCACACCACTTAGTGACAACACCAGTGGTCTTTCCACTGCTTTCCCAGTGTGATACGTCCATTCATTCCCATTAATTTGATCCCTTAAAACCTTCACCATTTTTTTTTTATTTTGTTGAAATTATGTTCAATCATGAGTTTTCCATCTATTATAATAGCTATCCATCTCAGCTTTTATTTTTTATTGAATGACACTGCTAATAATAATATTAACAAAAGAATTTTTAAAAAGATTCATGGACACACACAGGGGATGTAGAGTGTAAGAGTGTTTGGCTGACACAGAAGGAGTCAGGAAAGTCTCCCTGGAGACAGGTTTTGAAGGAGGATAGAAACATATTGGCAGAAAGTAAAGAAGGTGTTGTTATGAAGGAAGAAGGCACAGATGTGTGAGTTAACAAGTCAAGAGCATCAAGCAGATTGGATTTTGTTTCCTGAAATGGAAGGACTCTTTTGAGGAATAAGACAGGGGTGATTCTGGATAGATAAGAAAGAATCATTTGCTAAAAGGCTTTGTATTTGAGTCCATAGAAAGGCATATAGATCAGTTTTTGGAAAAGCAAATTGAACAATGTCTTCCAGCTGGCCGTCTGTCCTCCGTGGGTAAGATGGAGAGAGACCCCGGGGAGAACAAACTAGGAAATGGCTGCAGGAATCCAGACATGAATTAAGAAATGTGGGAGGGCTGTGGAAATGAAATGAATGCACAAATCGGGACATGTCGGGGAAGTCCTGGAAGGATTTGTTAATGATTGAATGTGGTACACATGGGAACAAAAAAGATTTCAAGTACAGAATTTTGAACCCAGAAGATTGGGGGCTGGATATGCCACCATCAGAATGAGGGAATTTGAAAGATGACTTGTTTTCCTTTAGTATATGTGGAACCTCATTCCAAGGCTGTCTTACGTAAACTTGAAAGACATTAATAACTCTAGGCAATTACACAAGGTATCACTTTTATTCTCTTTTTTCTACTTTGTTTCCCATAGGAAGACCAACCATTTAAAAAAGAAAAAGAAAAATCATTAAAGGATAAAATGATTAGTTGGACTTTGTGGTAGGTAAGGAGAGTCATAATATATATGAAATTAGTATTTGTAAAACTTTATAGAAAAATGGAATTTTTTTTTTTGAGGAAGATTAGCTCTGAGCTAACATCTACCACCGATCCTCCTATTTTTGCTGAGGAAGATTGACCCTGAGCTAACATCTGTGCACATCTTCCTCTATTTTATATGTGGGATGCCTGCCACAGCATGGCTTGATAAGCAATGCTAGGTCTATGCCCAAGATCCAAACCAGTGACGCCCTGACTGCCAAAACAGAGCATGTGAACCTAAGAGCTATGCCACTAGGCCAGTCCGAAAGTGGGAAATATTTTTAAAAAATCAGAGAGTAAGTTTTGACATTCAAAATTCTAATTTGTAGAAGTTTCTCTTAAATTCTTTTTTCATTGCAGCCCTGCGCCTCTCACATTCCCATTTCAAGCAATGCTCATGCCTTCCTGATCAATATCACTTAACTGCATTTCCATAGGATTGTCCCGTGTATCTAGTCAGGGTTCTCCAGAAAAACAGAACCAGTGTTTATTACTTGTTTTTTCATCTATCTATTTATTTATATTTATTATGAGGAATTGGGTCACATAATTATAGAAAGTGAGAAGTCTCAGGATCTGCTGTCTGCAAGCTGGAGACTCAGTCCTAAGGCCTAAGAACCAGGGGAGCCAGTCAATGGTTTAATCCCCATCTCAGGGTAGAAGAAGATAAAATAAGGTGTGCCAGCTCACACAGGAAGGCACAAAAAGGGATAAATTCCTCCTTCCTCTGCCTTTTGTTCCATTCAGGCCCTCAATGGATTGGATGGTGCCAGCCCGAGATGGGTAGCATAATCTACGGACTCAGTCCACTGATTCAAATGCTAATCTCATCTGGAACTACCCTCACAGACACATCCAGAAATCAAGTCTAATCCCGACACCCCACGGCCACTCAAGTTGACATACAAAATTAACCATCACAATCAATGAATCAACTTCATTCTGTGCTTTTAATAATATGAGAAAAGCTACAAAAGTGTGAATGAATGGAAACAAAAATGCCCATACGAGGAAAAAATATGGAAAATATTTATATTTCTGTTCACCTCTTTACTATAATCCACTAATCTCCTCACCTCTATTTCCACCTCCTCCATCCCTTTAAATGAATATTCCAAAAATCTCATTTCAATAATATCACGTTATTAAAAAAATCAAGCAACTTTTTAGTTGTTCCTCATTGCCTAAAATACCTAACACCAATTCTTAATGTGTCCAGTTTCTCTGAGATAACATTTTTGGTTTTTCTCCCAGTATGTTCTTACCATTCCATTTCTTCTTTCAAACAAGTAGCAGGCTTTATGCTCCCTAGTCTCAGCGGAGGCCGGGATAGTGAGGAGATGGGAAGTCTCCCTCAAGGTATGTCTTCCCCTGGCTTTTCTACAAGTCAAGGAAGTTTGGGATAAACACCATGGAGGGAGAGGAGAAGAGGCTAACAAGCACCAGCTGTGGATAACATTTAGAGATTTTAACTGATGTTGAAATCAGAGTGAAGTTGGGTTTATGATGGAGGAAGTACACTTATTCTTGTATGGTCAAAAACCACTCTGCCCAGATAGCTACAAATTAGTATCTCCAGCTTTGTTCTCTTGTATAAGCTCCAGTTCTTCATTTCCAGCTGCCCAAAGACTGAATTTCTTTGGTAGATATCTCTGAACAAGTTTAGGAAGTTCTGTTCGATTCAGAACTTGTTAAAAATTTTTATTATAGAATGTTTAATTTTATCATAATAGTTTTTCTGTGTTTATTGAGGTAAGCGCATATTTGTTTTCCTTTTATCTGTGAATGGAGTAAATTAAATTTGTAGATTTTCAATAAGGAATTACCCTTTGATGCTTGAGATAAACTCAACTAGGTTGTGGTATATTATCTTGTTCACACGCTTCTGAATTTTTTTTATTAGTATTTTGTTTAGGAATTTTGCATCTAAGTTTTTGATTGAGATCGGTTTATATTTGTCCTTTCTACCATGATCCTTGCTTAATTTTGGTATCAATGGTATGCTAGCCTCATGAAATTAAGCAAGTTTCCCTTTTCTTTATTCACTAGGAAGAAAATTTATAAGGATAGAACTTCTTGAAAGTTTCATAGACCCTCTGTGAAACTGACTAAGCTAAATCTCCTTGTAGGAAGATTTTTAACTGCTCTCTCTGTATTTCAGTGATTGATTATAGGACACTTCAAACTCTCTAGTTCTTCTTGAATCAGTTTTAATATGTTTTTTCTGTATAGGATGTGTCCAACTTTCTTAAATTCTCAAATTTATTGGCATAAAGGTGTTCACATACTTTTGTCATAATTTTAATCTCTGTATGTCTATTTTCTTGATCAGTGCTGAAAAAGTTTTGTCTATGTTTTAGTCTTTTTATAGGAATATGTTTTGCCCTTGTTGAATGTCTTTATTTTATCATTATTTCCTATTTTATTGATTTATTCTGCTATATTTTTTAATCTTTTCTTTCTATTTTCTTTGGGTTTATTCTGATGCTTTTTCTATACTTTGAACTGGATATTTACCTCACATTTTTAAAGGTACTCTTGTAATTTATCTGGAATATAGTTGTATTGTAGTAGGTGGGTCTCCAAAAGTGTCTGGTTTGCCATAGTGCCCTAAATGAATTTTTTTTTTTTTTGAGGAAGATTAGCCCTCAGCTAAAATCTGCTGCCAATCCTCCTCTTTTTTGCGAGGAAGACTGGCCCTGAGCTGACATCCGTGCCCATCTTCCTCTACCTTTCATATGTGGGATGCCTACCACAGCATGGCTTGACAAGTGGTGCTATGTCTGAACCCAGGATCCAAACTGGCGAACCCCACGCCACCAAAGCAGAACATTTAAACTTAACTGCTGTTCCACCAGGCCAACCCCTAAATGAATTTTTGGAAGTAAAATTTCTTGAGCAATCGAGGCTAGAGAATAGCCCTATTCCAGCTACTCTGACCACACTTGAAATATTATATTCAGTTCTCTTTACATAATTAAAAGATACATTAACAATTGTAGGATGCACATTGATGAAAGTAAATAGGGCGGTGGAATGTCTGAAATTCATGACATATATATGAGGAAAACTGAAATAACTATTGATTATTTAACCTTGAAATTAGAATGAGGGGAGATGAGAAAGTTTTCAAAGTCTTGAAGTATGAAGCAGAGATTGAATGTATTTTTTTAATTTATGAATGACAACACTTAGTTTACCAGATAAAATTCAGAAACTAGATTTTGATTCAAGAAATAAATACTACTAATAAGCTACCTGGTGGTAGGAAATCTGTTGTCATAGGAATTGTTCAGAGGCTGGCCCACCACATAACTGAACATGGTGGTAGAATATCACGCCTGATTCAGAGAGCTGGATTTGATTGCCTCTAAGATTCCTTTCCAAACTTGAGATTTTATGATTTCAAACTCAATGATCATTGAAAAGAGACCCTGTGTCACTTACTTCTTTTGTTTATACTACAGTATCTAAAACTCCCTAAATGAGCTCTATGGATACTGAAAATGAATGTATGAATAAATGAGTGATTGAACGAGTAAATTGGTCATAACAGCAGCAAATATGATGTGAGTGATCTCTCACCTTTCCCACCTTGTCTATAGTTAATGCAGCTATACAGTAAACTGGTGTGTGTGGGTGTGGATGTGGGTGGATGTTAGACAAGTGGGAGGAGAAAATAATCTGTTAAAATTCAAGCACTGGAAGTGATTTCTCATTCAGGGTGAGTAAAACCCTCTGATGCTTCAATTCAATGACACCCTGGGAATGTTTTATGGATCAGATTTCATCACCTGTTAGCAGTGGGAGTGAAAGGCTGAGCTACTTTTGATGGATGGTCCTTCAGAGTCTGTCTTTAAAACAGTACCCTTGGCTCGCCCCTTCTTAACTACTCCCTTCCTGCAGTATTCTGATAATCTTCCTTCTGCTGGCTCTTGAGTAAGTGTAGGACGTCTGCTTTCTTCAGTAAACTTCTGTCTGCCTTCCTACCTTCACTGTAGATTACTTACAGGATCTATAATTCTGCCCATTTTTCAGGTTAGGGAGAGAATCTCATCATGTGTACTGTAATTTAGTCATCATCCTCTCATGCCCAACTGGTTCCCTTGCTTCCAGTCTCTCACCCCCAATCCAACTTCTACTTTGCATCCAGGTGATCTTCCAACAAGTAAAAGGTTGAAGATGCAATTTCTTTGTTTACCCTTGTGCAGTGGTTCTGCATTACCTGATAAAATTGCAAATCTTTAGCACAACCTAAGACAGGCTGCAAAATTTGTAACCTGACTACCATTCCTGTGTCTTTTCTAACCAAAACCTATCTACAGGCTAGTAAACATTTGGGTCTTTGATATCAGCCATTCTCTCTGTCTCCTGTCTAGGTCCTACATAAGTTGTCATCTTTGCCTGGAGCCCTCTCTGCTAATGCCAAATGAGTTTGATATGGCAAAAAGAATTTGAGATGATGGAGGCATATGGCAAGGGTAAATCTTAATCAACAAAGGATACAAAAAATGACTCCTTTTTTTGTTGTTGTTAAATCTGCTTAATCTCAACTCCAGGCCACAATCTTGCCACCTTGGTCAGAGTTCTATCAGTACCTTACTCATTCTGCTATCTGGTTTCTCTGATTCCATTACATGATGTAATGCATTCTCTATATTTCTACAAGATGCTTTTTTAGAGTTTCAAGTATAGTTATGACATTTCCATGTTTAGATCCTTCAATTGCCTGCTATAGTCAATAGGATAAAATCTGTTGTAGACTGCCAGTCGTGCTCTCAGTGTCCATCTTTCCCTTGTTCCTAGAACATTGACTACTTAACTACACTACATTTCTCAGCATCCCCTTAAGCCACACCTGGCCCTTTGACTAAGCTCAAGGCAGTGGGATAATGAATGGAAGTGCTGTCTACAAGGCAAGATCATCTCCAAGTGCTGGTATTATTCTGCAATCTGGCCCCTGCTTACGTCCCTATTCTTATGTCTTGTACTCCCTGAAATTTCACTGTGGTTCCCAGTTGTGTTGTGCTATTGTATTCTAATGAACTTTTACTCCTCTGCTCACTTAATATGAAAAACCCTTTGTGCCTTAAATCATCTTCAACTTTTAGAACTTCATCTCCTCCAAGAATTCTTCTTTGTCTTCCTCTCCTATCTCTTTTCTGGTCTGCATTAGATGCCACCTCTATGACCTTCCACCACAGCAGGTATACTGAAATTTCCTATTTATATGTCCAGCTTTTCAGTTAGGCTAAAAATTGCTCAATAAAGCTTCTGCACTGTGTCCATATCAATAACCTTAATGACTGGCAAGGGACTTGGCACTTAATCCATGCTTAACTGAACTGCTTCTTTTATTGACCCTGATATTACAAATATTCAGGTGACAGAGGACACTGAAACATCATGATTGTTTGAATGTATCTGGTGAGGAACTGGGAAGAATAACTCTCTCCAAGAGGCATCGGCTGTTCACTTAACTTGGAGATGTAGAAGAAATCATTTTCCACTGTAAGGAAAATGGATCTCCATCTCTTTCTGCATTGGGCTTCCCCAGTTGCATTCTGTCACTCATGTTCCTTGTTTCTCTCTTGCTCTTTGTCCACATTTTCTTTATTCAGCCTTTTTCAGAGTGTGCTGCCCTCACACTTCAAAACTTGGCTACATGAGGAATGTCTTTTTATCACTATTTCACAATGTGTCCCAATTCCATTGGGCCAGAGAAAGCAATATCATTCTAATTTTTTATTTGCTTTCAGTACAGAGGAGTAACAGGATTGATGAGGTGAAGTGTAACAGAGGACAGGGGAAAAGAAATGTTTTGGGGGAAGATTCCTTTTATGGCACACTGTCATAATGTCATATGTCACAACTGTCATGTGACAATTGTCATTTGCTTTTAGATCAGATATTTATGAATCAAAATTCCTGGCTAACTAAGTGACCCAGATTGTTAGTAATCCATCAGTCTTCCTGCTCACTGAGTGAAGATGAGAGTCTCAAGATTGTCCATGTTTCCTTTCAGAGGCGAGGTGAGTTTTAATCCTGTTTTTCTTCTCCTCAAAGACGGCCTATGGTTTGAGTGTTTGTTATAATACCTCCAGTAGTTTTAGAATCTGAGGCACTTCTGCTTCATCCTCACACAATAGAGACTGCACAAATCTAACTTTCCTATATGCAAATTTTAGCAAGAATGCTATTCATGTAAAATATATTTATTGAGTACCTTCTAAATTTGTGTCTTAATTGATGTCTTCAATTCATTTTTCCTCTCCCCAATTTCCTTGTTTTTTTGACATTCTGGTCTGGCAGTTTCCAGCCCTCCCCAGAGTCCCTGCTAAACTTTTTAGAGCTGCCCTTCCTTTTCCTCATTAGGGGGGTCTTGGTTTTTGACTTGCTACCTGCGGCTCTGACTTACTGCGAAGGTGCTGCCCCGGCCAGGCTTCAGGGTACACCCCTTGTCTTAGTGGAGAATAGAGGCCCATTCCTCCTGTTCAGGGTTTGAGTTAGCTCTTAGGGTTTGAGGTTTGCCTTTCAAAGACATGAGTCCTAACAAGGCCTCCACTGCAAACCAGACTCTGAGCCTATGGAGAGCATTTGCCTCTTTCCTGCATGCCTTGAGATAAAACTCCCTTCTGTCCCTTTATTCCGTTGCCTTCCCTCGTGTGTGGATCTGTAATGATTGCTGGAGTGCTGGGAATTCATGTTAATAATGAGTTCTCAAGAGTGACTTTTCTTTTTCTTTTTCCTTTTTTTTTTTTGAGTGGTTAGCTCTGAAAAGAATAATTTATCAAATCATTTTTATTCAACTTTGGAGGAAGAAGAGAGAGTAAAAGGGGGGAAAGAAGCCCTTTTGTGGCTTTAATTGCTTTGCAGTGTCTGCGGGAGGCTCTGCTCTGCTTATCAAAGCTGACACAGCCGAGGCCCCGCGCACACAGCTCCCTGCTGCCTGGTTGGAGCGGCTGGGCTCCGCTGATGGACCAGATAGTGGCTCAACTATCTGATGCCTCCAGTGCTTAGGAGGTTAATTCAAGTGATGAATTGAAAAATTTAGGAAGGTAGGAGGAAAGGAATAGGGGCTGTTTTTCAGAATTTTTAAAGTTAAGATAAAAAAAATGAAGTCTTATTCCTTCCTTCCTGCTTTCTAGGGTTTGATGAATTTGTGTATTTAAGAGGAAAATAACTTCTTCTTTAGTGCTAAGATCATAATATGAATTAGAGTATATTACTTGATTTACCATTATCTTTTTTTAATACTTGGGAACGTTTCTGCAATGTACCTCTCACTGAGGAAAAGATCCATGGAGGCATTTGAATTTGCAGAAGAGTAGGCTGAGGCCCAATGATGTGTTCCAATTAAGGCATGAAATAGGTTGTTGGAAGGGGATGTTGACAAGATTGTCACAATCTCTAGGAAGGCAAGATAGGAGAACACAGTCAAGTTCACTGTGAGAATCATAAAAATTAGTGTTTTATGAAAGTAGTTTGGGAGCAGCTTGTGGAATCACTATCAACAGAAGGACTTGAAAATGAGTATTTTAGAAACCGATCTTTATAGATGGGAATGGTGCTCAGAATTAGCTCATGATTCTTTTCTTTTCAAGAACTTACGGTATCTCGCGCATGTAAAATGTGCTTTGTGGGGAGGTACATATGACTGACCAACACAAACAGAGAGAAGACGTACACTTGTCCATGTGCAGTCCTCCCGCTGTACTTCGAAACACTCTTGTCTTCTTCCATCCTGGTTAAGAGCACCAACTCTGAAGGCAAGCAGCCTGGTTCACATCCTGGTTCTACCACCTACTAGCTTTGGGAACTTAGGCATGTTACGTAACTTGCTGTGCTTCAGATTTCTAATCTGTACAATCAGGATATTTATAATCACTGCATCATAGAGTGGTCATGAGAATTAGATGTGTTAATGCACATGGAATGACACCTTGCACATAGTAAGTCCTCTGTGATTCAAGCTGTGCCCGTGCCATGCCAATCATTGTCGCAATACAAAATAGACTAGTTTTTCCTCAGTTTGACTCTACTACAGTCTAGGTATTAAGCCCTGAAAGTTCATATGTTCTTGCATACAGGGGCCGCAGCCAATTCACTGTTATCATTGATAAATGTTACTAAGCCTTTTGCATATTATGATGATGATGATCATTATTACTGTTATCTGTCCTTTAGTGGGTATAGATACTTGAGTCAGGTCAAGTACAGGAAGACAGGCCAGCAGCTACAAGGTATAATAGAAAGTGCATGGATTTGGGAATCCCTCAGGCCTGGCAGTGTTCAGTCTCAGCTATTTTCTCTGACTCTGAGCGATTTACTTAACCTTTGCAAGCCCCAGTTTCCTCAAAGTAGAAAAACTATCTTGAGGATAACGAGCAGGATGGTGATGACTTGAAATGCAATCACAGCCATAGCAGACTCCCTTATACAGGGAAATCAGACAATGCCTACTTATTACTGCAGTCTGGTATTATGGGTAGCCATTAGGGGAAAGGGTTTTGTGTAAAAGATTTTTTTAATAATATGCTTAAATATTTTTTGAATAAGATAATTTATAGGTGTTATGTCTGTCAACCCAGTTAATACATATTTCACATTTTAAAAATTAAGAACACTTTAACTACTATTTTGATTAAATTGTTTAATTGGAGGCAGAATGCAGGCTTATTGCTTGTCATTTATATCTGATAAAGAACCTGTGTTTCCTGGTTAATTCAATTTAAAATAAATCCCATCACTTTAAATATATTAGAAGGGGGAAAAAGGCTTTCTGTCTTGAAAGCAACAATGGAGCAATCTATTATTAAATGTAGAAAATGATGCTAATGCAACCTGATGGCTGAGATTTCACTACACAAAAATCAGGAAATGCAGAGTTCTGTTTCCCACAGCAACCATAACTTTCTCCCCTTGAGCATATGTAACATTTCATATTACCAAATATGCACTTAGCTCGAAATTATTATAAATGCACAATGGGGACGAATTACAGTCACCGTGGGCACCAGAAATGTGAAATTCTTGGCATTTGTGTACTTGAGAATTTGTTTCTGTGGTGCTTTTCTTTTTTCTTCTTCTTATTTTTATTTTACTTTATATTAGTTTTTTATAGCCTCTTTTGAAATATTGAGAATGTTGTCACTGCCTTCAGCCTCAAGCTTCTGTATATGACGCAATACATATGTCAGAAAGGCTATGGTGATTAATTTCTTTTGTGCATGAATTGAGGACATTCTATGCGCAAAACACAATTCTGTACTCTTTAGTTGAAAGTTTAGGCTCAATGATCGGGTCCTAGAATTGCAACTTCCTACGTGGCTCTAAAATCCATCCAAAAGCATTGATTAAGTTCAACACCACAGTCAACAGCTTTTTCTGTTGGAAAGTGGTATTTGGAAGAACTTGCCTGGAGGTTTGTTTTCATTAATATTCACAGCCCATGTCCTATCCTAATGTTCTTATTTGATTAAGAAAGGCAGACACAACTAGCCCTTTTGCTATTAAATTACTTTAGGATATACAGTTCAACTCCTCTAATCTCTCTTTACTCCATATAATTAAAATCCAAAAGAAAAAGAACCATAATACACAGAACATTTTATAGTCACTATAAAAATCCATGTAATTCCAGTTTTTGATGATGTTATTCCAGATCCAGTCTTTGGTACTAGAAAGCAATCCACAGGGACACTTGGCCATAATCTCTTGTCATCAATGACCCAAAAGGAAAGGAAGTTATTAAAATGGCTAGGCACTTAGAATCTAAAATCTTATGGATCATTGGATTAGAAGTTCTGCTTCCTGGAATTTGTCCAAAGCTTCTAATCGGACAAGGGCACCAAGATATATGTGCAGAAATAAGCATCATGGCATAGAGTGTAATGTGAAAAAAAATGGAGATAGACAAAATACCTTACAATAAAGACTGGCTAGTTAAATATAGGCACAACACTGTAATAAACAGCATTTAACAATGATAATTTAGATAGATATTTATCATTTATCATAGAGTTTCATAATACATTGTTAAATAAGAAATAACAAATTTCAAAGCCTGAATACATAACATGGTCTAATTTTGGAATATGGATATTCCATATATAAACATATGTATATGCTTACATTTATATAGAACTTGAAAAAAAGTCTGGAAAGTTGCCTAAAATATTGACAATGATTATCTCTACATGGTGGAATTTCAGATAATATTTACTTGTCTCATTATGCTTTATCTGTACCATTTGAATTTTTTCCAATAACTATATATCACTTTCATTATCAGAAAAATAAATTAAATTGCTTTAAAACAACTTCATATACATACATAATACATAAATATGTATACATAGATATGTATGCCTAGTTTGATGCCTTTCAATACTACAGCAAATATACAACAACCATAGACTCTGACATGGTCAAAGCCCAAACAGTTCAACACTTGAGCCTTTGCTTTCTGACCAGGTCATGACAGTTCGTTGGCCTCAAGTAAAAGTAGGACCCTACCTAAAGTCATCTGGGTGGGCATTCAGGGATCATAGATTTAAGGCCCAAAGTTTCAAAAGGTTACACTTTTAGAGGAGGCTGAGTAGAGAGGGACCTGGAAGAGCCTGGGCATTATTCAGAACTTGAGTAAAAGGGCATTGGGAGCATGTGGGGTGGGAGGATCAGGTAGTGGATGCTGAGAGTAAAGCAGTAGAAGTAGATGGAACAGAGATGAGCTGAGGGCAGCATTTTAGAGGGATATGGATATGGTGGAAGATAAGTATAGATTTTTAAGGATATGACTTGGATTGATTAGCAGAAAGAGTGGCTGTCAAAAGCCTAGACTTAGAGTATAGTTCAGTCAGGGTTTATTGAATGCTTATTTACCAAAAAGCCAACCAAGCACTGAAGCAGAGATTTAGCAATCAAGAGGGAGAAAAAGGAAGACATCCTGATGAAATGAAGAGATAGTGTGTAATGAATGAGCATTGAGCCTATGCTGAGAACTAAGAGGCAAGACTGAGCCACCTCGGCAGAAAATCTTCCATTGAAATTTTGCACACTGTCTTCCTGTCTTTCTTTCCCACTGCCGTTATCCTAATCTGGGCTGTTATTTTGCTTCTTAACTCACTCATGTAAAATTTTGCGTATCTGCCGTTTGTCAGACATTATGGCAAATATTTGCATTATGGTGACAAACAATACATAGCCCTGACCTTGGGAGCTTACCATCTGGGAGAGTTTGGGAAGACAACAGGAGCTCTTCAGGCATTTGACATGTAAGGACACAGAGACATACAGTGGTAGCAACTAATTCAGACTGGTGGATTGGGACAAGGGTTTGGGTTTTTTTTTCTATCTTGTTTCTAGATTCCTTCAGTGGCTTCCTAGTTGTTAGACCTCTCCTTCATTCCACCTGCAGCATCCTAATGCTGATAGTAGATTCAAGTGTTCTAAAAAAGGAATTTCATTTTGTCCCTTCCTTGTTTATGAATTTACAATGACTCTATATTCTATTGTATATATACTCTGAGCTGTTAGGTTCCTTCTACGTTCTCACTGTTTCATGCTTCTACCCAAACTCATAGTTCTTCATTCACTCATTTATTTAGCTAAAGTATTTGTTTCCCCCCACTATGAGAGGTACTGAGGCTGCCAAGATGAGTGAGATAAAGTCTCTGTTCTCTAAGAGCTTTTGATCTAGTAATATGGAGTAGAAATATACAAAAATGAGTGGAATAAATGTATAATGCTATGATAGAGTATATACAGGACATAGTATAAAGGAAGGAGTTGTGAAATTTCTGAGGAGAGGAAAATAAAACTAATAGAAGATGGAGAGCTTAGGGAAATCCTAAAAACAAGTTATAGCTTGCAAATTAAAGAACTGCTTTCTTTGTTAAAGGATGAACATCAGTAACAGCATGGCTAAATGAAGGGACGTGTGAATTGGAAGAAAGGTTGACATTACGATTGAGTTCAAACACATGGAAAAATTAGGCTGTGGAGATGAGTAGAGGTTGAATTATGGCAGAGTCTCTTTATTATACCAAGTAATTTTTAGTCTCCATTGAACGTTTCTAAAAGAGAGGGTGACATGACCAGATTTGGATTTTTGGGTAGTGTGAACCAGAGATCACTGAGAGGTAAGACCAGAAGCAAGAAGAACAATTCAGAGCCTACTGTATTTATTTGGCCAAAGATACCTCAAAAGAGGTACTAAGACAAGTTAGTAAAGGGAGGATACTGATACAAGAGCAGGTAAGGACCTAACAAAAAGAATTTGTGGCATAATTTCAAGATTTTTCACTTGATATCTGAATGGATGGCTGATATTCACCACAGAAGAGATTACATGCTATTATAGGAGGTTGAAGCGGTGACTAGAAGATGGGGACAGGCAAAATAATGAACTTAGTCTCAAGTATGCTGAGTTTGAGATGTTTTGGGGTGATTCAAACAGACAGTTGAAAGATGGATTTCAAACCTAGGAAAGAGTCCTAGGTTCAAGAAACAAAGTTGGAAACCATATAAAAGTTGAAATTGAAATTGTGGGAGTGGATCCATTTACTCGACAAATATTTAATGGAACCCAATTATAGGCCATAGATTCTTCTAGATGCTGAGGATTTAGAAGTGAGCAAAATAGGAAACAATTCCAGCCTCTTGTAGAACTTGCATTTTGGCAGTGGGAGCCAACAATAGCAAATAGGTAAAATGTATAACATATCAACTGGTGATAAATAGAGCATGGAAGGAGAGACACAGTGCAGGCGTGGTAATCATAGAAAGGTTTGTAACTTTTGAAAGGGCAGTCAAGGAGGACCTCACAGAGTGGGTGGTGTTTAAGGAAAGACAAAAAGAGAAGCAACAGCTTATATAGTCATGAGTAGAAAGGGTAAGGCTGAATATATATATACTATAATTATATGTGTATGTATATATATATATATATATATACACACACACACACACCCCACATCTTCTTTATCCATTCATCCACCAATGGGCACTTGGGTTGCTTCCACATCTTGTCGACTGTGACTAATGCTTCAACGAACATAGAAGTGCATATATCTTTTCTGAATTATTGATTTCATGTTCTTTGAATAAATACCCAGTAGTGGACTAGCTGCGTCAGATGGTATTTCTATTTTCAGTTTTTTGGGAAATCTCCATACTGTTTTCCAGAATGGCTGCACCAATATGCATTCCCACAAGCCAGTGTATGAGGGTTCCCTTTTCTTCATCCTCTCCAACACTTGTTATTTCTTGTCTTGTGAATTATAGCCATTCTGAGAGATGTGAGGTGATATGTCATTGTAGTTTTGATTTGCAGTTTAAAAATGAAATGTCATCTGAAAATCATTTTTTATGCCTTAAGTGTAAAATACAGATTAATTGCTGGAATAATAGAAATTACCAGAAATTTGGGAGGTTTACTTAAACAGTGAGAAGGGATATTTGAAGTTGAGGTGTTTTAGAAAATCATTCTAGTATGTCGTTTCTGTCTATATATCTAAATACGTATCTTTCTATCTGTATACATCTTCAGGTAACTTCAGATCCTGTCTTTGAGTTCATACTCTTGCTCTAAACAAGTCTACAATGATCCTTCACCATGGCCAGTCTGTAATTCTAGAGAGCTCTATACTCCACGAGGTCATAGAAGAGATGCCTAGAAACTTCTAAAGCATACCATCTCCAACACATTAATGGTTTCTGTGTGCCTTTTTATCACAAATCTTGCTTTTAGATATTTAAGTTACTAAAAATTGTGCAGACATAGTTTAATCTTTTCTTCCTGGTTGCAAAGAAAGACAAAATTTGTGGCCATTTTTGATTAATTTCTGTAGAGCCCAAGGAAAGTGTTAACCTTTTCTACTTATTTACATTACTTTTTTGCATGTGTCTAACTAAAACAATAAGATTATGAATGCCTAGCTTGGTGTTATTTTAATATGCCCAGATACTATATCTCCTGTCCTAATCAGACAAATTAAATTTCTTTATATGAGAAGTTTTCCCAGGTATCTTTATCTTTCTTGCCTGAAAGCATTCATTATATGTTATTTATTCCTATTAACTGCATTCCTCTCTTACTAATATCTAGATATTTATTAGTATTTAATTTGGAGGTCATAATTTCCTCAAAATATTTGATATAATCAATGCATAGCCTTTGAGTATAAGCACAATTATGAATCTCAGACATTCTCATGTGTGGAAAAGATTAGCTGCTCACCATCTTTATCCCTCCCAGAGACAGTACCAAATATTCCCACTTGCTCCAGGCCAACTGTGGTTCCTAATGTCCAGCATATTCTTCTACCCACTTACACTTTTTCGCTATCTAGGGGTCTGTCATTATTATGGAAATCCAGAAATCTCAAAATTTCCGTTTACCATCAGATGTAAATTTCTCACTTAACTGTTTATTTCTTTCTGCTAACTGGATTATTTGTGTGTGGATCTCAGTTATTGTTGTTCATTATTAAAAACAAACAAACAACTCTCAAACACTCATCTGAAGCTGTCCTTATGTATAACCTAAATTTCCTTTTGCTCTTTCTTTCTCTCTCTATTTTTTTCACATAGCACTTATTTTTTGCTCTCTACTTTAGAGGAAATGGACAATTGGACACAATTACATAGCTGCCAGTTTCATAGGCATGAATAAATCTATTCATTATATTTATAGGGTATAGAGAAAAGTTAGATCTTTTAAAAAACTTTTCCTTCTTCCCTGTCAGCTTTTCACTTCAGCTCAGCTCTGCATTATTATCTATGTGGGGGGTACATATGTATTTTCCAGTGTACATTGGGCATGGTTTCTTGCTATGAAGCCATATTAGATGGACACTCCTGGAGGCCACAAAATGAGTCCATTGTGGGCTATGACTTGACTTAGACTGCACATAGCTTCTGAGCTACACTATTCGCCACACCAGTGCTACCTTTCAATGGTGTGGAAAAATCAAGCACTGACTGTATTTGCTTTTTGAATATTGTTACCGTAAATCTCTCCACATTCTTGGCCTTCTCAAGTAGCATAGAGAGCCTCATCTGCCAAGGTACTTGTGGCTTTACCCTTTACTAAAGATTTCTTGAGTTTAGGCATGAGGGAATCAAAGATAGTCAGTAGCCTGCAAGCTGGGGATAAACTACAGCATAAATGCACAGCAAATATCTCACAAAGATACCGTAATTACACAACAAATACCTCTTTGCTAAGCAATGAATTATAGAGCCCAATATCCTGTAATTACAGACCATTTATATATCTGTTTAAATTACTGTGGATGCCACTTAGCGTAATCACTTCGGTGATTAATCAAACATTCTGTGTGGTATGGAATGCTTCGGAGTTCACAGGTGTGCATGTTTTGCAAATGCTTGCCCTAAAGCATCACACTGCAAAGTTGCTGGCATTTTATTTTCCTGTATTATGCAGCATCTTCTATAACCCCACATTTTTCTTAAACGACCATGGCTTTATGCTTGCTTTGGAGACATTTAGAAATATACTATCTAGGTTTCAATAGTTAAAAAGCTTGGTTTTAATAACTTCGGTCTTCGGAGCCTTAACATGCCCACACTTCAGGGAGTTAAACCAGAAATAAACTCATCTTTCCAAGTATTTGTTTGGGAGTGAAGCTTTAGTGGCTCGTTGAGCTTCTGTCCTCCTGAGTAAGGCCTTTAATAGCATAGTCACGGAGCATTCAAGGAATTGGGCCAAATGCCTGCCAAGGTGTTCCTTGGGCAGAGCACAGATCTGCCCTAAGGCCGTGGACGACAGGGATTAGTCCGGGACTATTGGTCTGAGCTCTTGCATTTTTGGCTGCCAAAGGCTTTAGTTTAATCTTTCTGGCAACAGTAAGTAAGGGTCAAATCGGATTATTCTAAACCAATATGAGAATAATTTGAGAACAATAGCTGGCTAGGGACAGAACATCATGCAACTGAATTACAGTAAGTTATACAGAGTCTTGCCTTAGAAGGAATAATTTGATCACAAGACCTGCAAGTAACAATTATTACTGATTGCAGCCGGCATCCCTCAGCAGCTGATATGGAAGCCTCCTTGGGCGATAAGCTGTCTGATCCCCTCAGTTTGCACATGATCCAAAAATGTGGATCTGCGAGGTTTATATAATACAGGAACAATAGCTAACATTTGCTATGTGGCAGGCACTATCTCAAGTGTTTTACTTATATTAACTCAGCTGATCTTCTCAACAACTTCACGAGATACATATTATCCTTACCTCATTTTGTAGATGAGGAAACTGAGCCCAGAACTTTCAAGTAACTTGCTCAGATCTACTAAGTGGCAGCGCTGGCTTTTCAACTTAGGCCGCCTGTCATCTAGGTCTGTGTTTCCAAACACTGTGCTATACATGCCTCTCCTTAAAGTCTAACGTGAGCCCAGCTTGAAGTTATATTATTGATTTTAACGTTACGTTGCATCTCAATTGTATTTAATCTCAGAAGTCACATTTCTCCTGCCGAAGATTTTGCACAGCTCTCATTTGCACAACTGTGCAGGAGTGTCTTAGAACTCCTAAATTTTATTCCATAGTGGTTTGCACTCAACTAACACTGCTGTGTCCTATGACAGAACAGATCAGGGGAGAGGTAACTAGCAGTGCAACTCATTAGCAACAGCATCCAGGCTGTCAGGTAACTGACAAGCAACTGACTCTATCAATTGCTTGCTTCCTCTTTTTGTCTTCTTTTTTTTCCCTCCTCAAAGCCCCAATATATAGTTGTATATCCTAGTTGTAAGTTATTCTAACTCTTCTATTTGGGATATTGTCACCACATGGCTTGATGAGCAGTGCCATGTCCGTGCCCAGGATCCAAATCGGCGAACCCAGGGCCACTGAAGTGGAGCGTGCAAACTTAACCTCTTGGCCACGGGGCTGGCCCCCCTTCTCATTTTTTCTAATCAAGAAAAAAGCATTGTCCTTAGACTATACAAACTAGAAAGATGAACTCCAGACATTAGGAATTTTCTTCCCCAGCCTTACAAAGGCAGAAATCCAAAACTGAAAAGCAACAAACTATTTGAAGACTTGAGAATAAAAATGATATGGAAGTATCACAGAAATCCTGGAACATAAAAATAACTAATGGAGGAAAAGAAAGTAAAGTGTGGGGATGGAGGCACTAGAAAGAAAAGTTAAACCAAAAAAACCTTCATCAACACTAGGAAAATAAAATTATTCTTCTTTCAACTGAATTTGCTGTTGCAAGTCTGCTTTTGGCAAGTGTAATAATAAAGCACATTTGATTTTAGGAACATAAGTATATTTACTGAGTCACGGTGTACTGGCTTTATCCAAGGCTCAAGTGACAAGTACAGAGACATACCCGGGGGCAAAAGCAGAGAGAAGGAATTTAAAAGTAGTAGTTATTAGAGAAGCAGAAAGTTAGGAAGCTTGGGAAATTTGGAAGGAGACATTGGAATTATTTTATTATTATTGAGATAGCAAGAGAGGAAGAAATTAACTACCAACAGGCAGGTAGATTGACGATGTCTTAAAACTGGAGAGAAGCCTCTTAGGGGATGTTTTTCAAGTCAGGCAGGTCCTAGGAAATAGGTTAGATAAATTGAATAAAAGTTCTGCTAGGAAAGTCTTGACACCAATTCGAAGTTTGAGGTGTACAGATAAAGCAATCCAACTCATTAATTCATTCACTCAAAAGTATTGAGAATTGATACCGTGTAAGACACTGTGCTAAGTATAGCCCCTACCCTCCAAAGATCAGAATTCACTGAAGGCAAGAGAAATATCCTCAACTAGTAGTGTTCTAAAATTGCAATGTTAGAACACTCACACACACACACACACACACACTCACAAAATGCCAAGGGGATATTGCAGAGGGAGACAATAAAGATGGTTGAGAAAGACTTGATAAAGGTAACATTGAACTGGCCTAGGTAGATGGAGTTTTATAGGGAGAAAGGGAAGAGCCTAATGCAATCCGTTGAGGACCAGGTGTGGCTCTGTGGGTACGTAAGAATAAACAGTGCCTTATACTGCTTCTCTTCTGTTAATAAACATGGAGTCATTTAGGACATTTTTTTGATGACTGATAGTGAATTAAGCCCGGTGTAAGCTACTCAGGACACCAAGAAGATGCTATCTCTGTTTTAAAGTGTTCTGAGCATAGTTGGGGTGAGATAATAGACCAGCAAACAGATAAGTTATGATACAACCAGATATGACTGATAAAAGCGGTCAGAGCATTAGGAGTAAAACTCTGCCTAGAAGTGACATTTGAACAAGCTTAAATTGATGAGGGAGAGCTTGGCAGGTGAAGGAAAACATTCCAGGGTGAGAGAACAGCATGTGGAAAGGCCTGGATATTAGCTTGGTAAGCTGTAATAAGATGTGGATTCCACATCCCACACCCAACTTCCATTGTTGGTTTTCCTTCCATGGGCTGGATTCCAACATTGAAATTCTCTGAGGAGAGATTATGCCCATTCCTCCTATCTTCTTTTGATTCCTTTGCCCTAAATTAGAAAGTGGTAACCCATCTAGTAGGTGTATGACCAGAATCTTCATTTTTTAGCAGAATTGTATTCAGTTGCATCTCTCATGAAACTATAATTTTATATCATTTAAGACAGTAATTCTGAAGTCAACCCAAGGCATCCTATATCATATACTCCATCCTTTTAGCTCTGTCTTGAACTTTGTTTTGTCTTCCTTTCTTTCAGCTGTCAGCCTACATTTCATTGTGTGGATGCGTGTGTGTGTGTGTGTGTGTGTGTGTGTGTATGTGTGTATGGGGGATTCTGCATTATATATTTTATACCTCAAATAAACATTTTATAATAGAAAATCCAAAAATATTAAAAAGTAGATAGAATAGTATAAAGAACATTATGTATTCATCAACAAAGTCCAACAATTATCAATTCATGAGTAATTTTGTTTCAGCTCTATTCCAACACCATCTCTCTTTCAATAATTTTGAAGCAAATCTTCATCATATCATTTCATCTGAAAATAATTCAGTACATTTGTCTAAAAGATAGGGATGTTTTAAAACATAACCATAATATAATTGCCGCTCTGTAAATTAACAATAAATTCTTACTATCAAATATTAAGTCAATATTCACATTTCCCTAGTTCATAGATAGGTAGATAGGTAGGTAGATAGCTAGATAGTTATATAGATAGATAATCACAGTTTGTCTGAATCAAGTGCTAATTTCAATTTCCATTGTGATTGGTTAATAATATCTCTTCATTCTCTTTTAATCAATAGGAGGGATCAGCAAACAATAGCCTATGGACCAAATACAACTTAAAACCTGCTTTTGTAAATTAGGTTTTATTGAAACACAGCCATGCCCATTAGTTTACATGTTTTCTATGGCTGCTTTCATGACACAACTTCAATGTTGAATAGTTGTGACCAAGATTGTGTCACCCACAAAGCTAAAAATATTCACTATCTGTCCCTAGGCAGAAAAAGTTTGCTGACTCCTAATCTATGGTTCTCCGCAACTCATTTTCATCTCATTTGAAATGCAAAATTATTCAGCATGAGTGTCATACATGCTTTGAGTACCAAGCCTAGCTATAAAAGAAACACCACTCTCCTCCTTTTTAAACACAAAATGGCATCCTGCAAACTACAAGCTCTTTTGGAGGACTATAAAAGAGAAACAGGTATAAGAGGGAGGCAATGTGGCTCAGGCTTTGCAAAGTGGAAGTAACTTGGAAAGGTTACTACCACAGGTCCCTAATGTTACACAAACATGGCTTTACCACTGTACTCAAAGATGATCAACTCTCGAGTACTAACTCCTACCTCCCTAACTCAGCTTCTGGTCAGCATAATAATTTGCAACAACAATGATAAGATTTAACATTTACTTGGAATTCAAGTGTATTTCCTGCACTGCTCTAAATACCTTACTTGTATTGATTAATTTAATTCTCACACACATACACACACACTGTTCTTAACTCCACTTTAAAGGTGTGGAAACTAAGGCATAGAGAAGTTAATGGAAGGCCCAAGCTGACCAAAAATTCACATCAGCTTGCCCTTGCATTCCCTCCTCCATTAGAAAATCTACGTGGGAAACCAGTTATGTTAATCAGAAGGTTGCTTGGTGAGCATAGACCAAGAGCAATGCAATTTAGGTAGATTTTCTTGGTAGAGTACATCAAGATAGAATGGTACAGTTTGCACTCTATTCCATCTTAGACATAAAAGTGCCAACCAGAGATCCATGTTTGCTCTTCAAGAAACCCGCTGCCCTGAGTTTTGCGGAAGATACACTGATAGCATTTCATTGCCCCTTGGCTTTCTTTATGAACCTATGCCTACCATTCCCTTCTGTTTCTTCAGATTGGTTAAAATAACATGATTGGGTTTTATCTTTCATTTTCCAGTCCTGCTTCTATAAGCTTTTGCCCAAGTCATCTTACTTAAACTTGGGTATTTCCAAATCTGCTTAGCTTCACATTTTGTAAACTCTCTTTGGCACTTCTACAGATGACTAATCTCTTCTAGTCTATGTTGCTTCTTGCTAATTTCACTCTCAGTGGGTAAACCGATTTCCTTATTTTGGGAGGCACTTTACATTACCTCTACCTACTCGCTAAACTCTTGAGAGGATCAACTCTGTCAGAAGGATTTCTAAAGATAGTTTATTTAATTTCTGAGTCCATAACAGTGCACAAACAGCATAGTCAGAAATGGCCTTTTAGAAGGGCAAGAGTTGTTTTAAAAATCCATAGATACTCCTAAGTCTCAGTGCCAAATTTCCAAGACAGGACAGATCAAGGGCACAGAAAGACAACTTGTACTGCCAGTGTTGGTATGAGGCCTGACAGGGACAATTTCTGCCTCCATGCTTGTCAGGGCTCCCCGTCCTCAGCAGGTGTAGCTGACAGTCGTCACCACAGGACTGTGCTGGCGCCATGGAGTCACCCAGACAGACACAGCAAAATTTTGTAGTCATTGCTGCTTTCGTATTTTACCTCTCTCGGGGCATGAAATGGGAATATGTGAGGGGAACTTGAAAGGTGGGTTTAAAAATTAAGCCTCATGTTAGGGTCAAATGAATTTAGAATGAAAATCAACCAGTGAGAAACTAAATGTAGTAGCGATTACCTAGGAAGCATTTAAGGAAGAGTTATGTGCTATCGTGTACAGCAAAGTGACATTTTCTCCCACCTTGATTGTTACCCCTGGATCTAATGTCTTACTATCATGTGAAAGTGATGTCTGGGGCATCATGGAAAAGGGTCTATGTTCCATGGTTAGGTCTATGTGGGGCAGAGAGACTAGAAGAGTCAAAGGAAGCAAGATGAGCATGAGACAGAGAGAGCAGTACACAGAGGTGAGAGGGTTCTGATCACGAGAATAGAAGGTCCATAGATTCACAGGAATCTTGGAGAACATCAATGGAATTTTCTACACATGATAGGACAGGTTCTGAGTCAATGTTATTTGGATTTCAAATTCAGTACTGGATTATATGAATAATAAAATATGAAAATTAAGCAGTGAGGTTTACCGAAGTAAGAGGGAGGACTTATCATTAGCATTTCCAAAAGAATAACCTATTCTGGCCTAATATGGACTCTTCTAATACCCTCCTGTATGTCCCATATTGTTGTGGACCCCTGTCTTTGTGTACTGAGATGGACTGATTCCACTTATGGGGGTTCTTTTAATGACTTCAAGAAAATTCTTAACCATTGTGTCTTCCAATGCTAAAAGCTTGTTTTAAGTAGAATTGTTTTCTGGGGATTCTCATGGATGCTTCTCCCTTGATATTCTGCAAAATGTTGATTGTCTACATCACTTAATATCCTAAGACTACTTTGTTTTTGTTTACTTTTCCCAAAAGATCTCTAGCAACCTTTGTCATGCTTTCTTATCCATGATTCTACCCTGCTACAAAAAAGCTTTTCTTAATTGAAGTGCAAAACAAACACAAATCCTTCCCTCTGACCCACCTCTGCAAAGTAGAAATGTGGATGCCAAGATACTTCCTGTGTTAAATCTTTAAGTGTCATTCTTCCATCAAGACTAAGAGATTTATAATTTCATGATCAATTTTGAGTTTTTATTTTCACTTTGACTGCTGGGTATTTGGTGTTTTTGAGAATTGCTTTGTATGGGGAAAAAAGATGATCACAGCTTTTACTTATTTCTAAAATATTCTTACCCACTTATTGTATACCTGTCAGATGCTACCAAAAATTTCTATTTTCAAATTGCAACAGAAATGACCACTTCCTTTAATTGAGACTTTTTTTAACCATATAAGGTGGGTGGGATATGTGTCTTGTTATGGGTGGGTTTGATCACACAATTTCTCTGAAGGCACAGATGCATGAACAGAATGCTTAGATTTTTTGTGCATTGGCATCAGCTGCCAGGCTGTGAAGGCAGGGCAGGGCGTGAAGCTCCATGGAGGCTTCTATATTGTGCTTTCTTCCAGTGGAGAGCTGAAGGAAAATAAACTGTTGCCTTAACGACCAGCGTTTCTTGTGACCTTCATTGAATATCTGCATTTTTTAGCAAGATTGCTGAGTAGGAGGAAGGCATGGATTGGGGAAGCATATTCTTGGAGACTATTGTGTGCAGCCTAAATAACCATCATAATGCATAAGTGTGAAAAAACACAAAGCTGCTAATTGTAAGACTTGAGTTGAAAGAGAAATCTGGTGGCATCAACTGGGGCCTTTGACTTTTGGGGTTGTTGAAAAGGTTTTGTGTAGGAAGCACTGATTGACATGATTATGGGTCCTGAAACCAAGCTGCCAGCTGTGGCTGTGCATTTGCAGTGCTTCCACCATCTTACCTGGGCTCTCAGAGAAGGGACCAAGTGGGTGCTACAAGAGGGGAATATATTCCAAGTGGGCAATACATTCAGTTTCATAGACATTGAAGCAGAATAGGAAAAACACAGTGGCTAAAACACTGCCCACTTGTACCTTCCTAGAGTCCTGCTGCTTCACCTCTCCAAGTCACATAGCACTGAGATGGCTGATGAACAGGCATGGTGTCTCCCTATATAAATGGGCTTGGTCTCACCCTGACCAATGACGTGTAGCAAGACAGTTATCCTTTCATTTTCTCTCTTTCTCTTCCATTTGGTAGTGCTTCAGCCTCTGCCTGAATGACACACAAGAACAATTTCTAAGCTAAACCAGAGAATCTTGTGACTACAAATAATGAAAGTGAACACTAGGCAGCATTCTCATATGGTTTCCCACGTGCATACAGTGGACACTTGATACATTTCTCGGAAAATTATAACAAAATTATTACAAGAGATGACCTCACTTGTATTATTCACTTTAATCTTAGGTAATTGACTGTTTTAAGACACTTTTTTTTAAAGATAAAATTACAATGTCCACAAAACTGTTGGCTTACTTTCTGCTTTGAAGGAGAACTCATACTCATAAAACATTGTGGCTTACAAATGCATGTGGAGATATTTCCATTTTTCAGGAATGGATACATAAGCAAAAGGGCAATTCTATTGAAAAAGAAATCTGAAATTGGTAGAAATAAGTGTGTGGTAGGAATAGGACACAAGATCCAAGCTTCACATAGGAGGGAACAGACTAAGTCAGAAGCTTCCTGTGGCCTGACTGAATCTGGCTTTCCTCTGAGCACACTATGGACCTGAAACTCTTGGTTAGCTATAGATCTTGGAGGGTAAAAATTTTCTTATGATACTAACTTCACTATTTTGGTTCCTTTCAATAACCACACTTTGGGGAGCCCATAGATCCTGGTGAAGAAGCTAAGGGTCAACACTCTTCAATGTGGAGTCCTTCATGCATTCATTTATTCAACAAATAATTATTTGTGATAGAAAGAAGGTTACAAAATGCTTAGCAAAATAGACATGATTCCTACCCTCTTGGAGCTGAAAGTCTAGTGAAAGGGTTAGACATTAAACAAACTAGCATGTAAAATAAACACGTAATTATCAATTACACTAAGTGTACAAAATAAACATTTGTATCAGTTTCACAATAATACAATTTTTGTAAGATACTATGGGACAAATCCAGCCATTCTTTTTTAGAGCAAATAAATGGATATGTGTGGCATTAACTGCTCATTGTTTTTCAATATCTACCCTCCCTTCTTTTGCAGTAATAGAGCTTTTCACTGGGCACATGACCACCCAGATAAAGAATACATTTCTAAGCTTCCCCTGAAGAAAGGTATGGCCCAGTGAGTAAGTTCTGGCTACTAGAACGTGAGCAGGGATTTTGTGTTCAAGTTTCAGGCTATATTTCCTGAAGAAGAGACAGGCTCTTCCCGTCTCCTTCCTCTGTCCTTCTGCTGAATGTGTTCACAATGATGGGACCTAAAGAACGTCTTGGACCATGAGAGGGAAGCCACATGTTGAGAATAGCAGACGGACAAGACACAACACTATCAAACCACCGCACCATACCCAAATCATCTACCTGGACTTTTATGTGAAAGATAAATAAACTTCTCTGTTGTATACATCACTATATTTTTCTATTCCTTTGTTATAGCAGCCTAACCTGTATTCTAACTAATATAATATGCCTCTTTGCCTAGCATACTGATATCACTTTTCAGCTGAAAAAATTTCATTGCAAGAAAACAAAATGGGCATTTTTTTTTTTTTTGGCATTTCCTCTAGTGAAATTTGGCGAGAATATTCTTAGATTTCTAAATTTATATTTTTCAGCATAATTATAACTAAATGCTCAATAATGTGCATAAAATCCGTATGATTTCATTTACACAATAGTCAAAAACAGGCAAAACAAATCCATGGTGTTAGAGGGTGTAATAAAGAAGTTAACCATCAAAGAATGGCTAAATCTTCTACAGGTGTTAGAGAAGAGGGAGTCATATGGCATTGGGGAAAGAGCTGAGAAATCAAATGGATGGAGGGTTACATGTTAGAGAGCTGAGTTTAGACATCATTTAATCTGGTTGATTAGGGCTGTGAGATGGTGAAAGAACTTTAGGTAAGTTATGACTCTCAGGAAGAATCTTAGAAGCAACCTTTACATGTTATAAAAATATTTAATCTCTTTCATCCCATTTTAGAGAAAATTAACTCACTGGATATACTTAGCAGAATTAACTGAATTTAAGCTTCATAGAAATTACGTCCTAGAATAAATTCTAAAAATTTTCAGTTTTTCAGTTGAAATGGTATTCTATGTGTTCCAAATCAACTGCACTCATAATGCTCAATTGTGTTTTTATACTGATTATTTAAAAGGAAATAGTCTGGGGATGGGAATGAAGATATCTTGGAACAATTACATGCATTTAGCAAAGCAGTTTGAATGATGCTCCAGATGACAAGTAATGGATCAAGTGTCACACGTCCTATGTATATCTTTTTCTGTCTTTGGTTCCCATATCTATTTGAGTACTGATATCATGAGAGACATCTTGTCCACTAAGTAAAATAAGCTGAGAACGGAATCTACCGCGTTTATTTACACCATGTGTTTATTGTTTAAAATTTTTTGTAAAATTCAACAAGAAAATAAATTAACAGCATGCTTTTCATTGCTGAGGTCTGAGCACTTCAGGCACACAGCCATTGGGAATTTCTGTACCTACCTCAGAGCAGACAATAAGCTTGAATTTCCATTTGCAAACTTTGAATTTAATGCACTTTGTCTCATAGCCTTGCCATCTTTAATCACTGATGGTCAAGTTCTTATGTCATCTGCTGTCTCCTACACATTCATTCGTATTTTGATGATCTAATTCCTCTCACTTATCTATCTTTCTATCATTCTCAACTTTTTCCTCTATGTATTCTGGAATGTCTGACAAATCATAATTTAACTCTCAAACATCCTCAACTCCTTCCTGCCATAATTTGCCTTAATTGAAGCCCGATTCACTCCCAAGGATCCTGCTTACCCAGGAAACCCTTCAAGAAGTAGAGAATGATCATTTTGCCAATGGTTTCAGATTACCCCTGATCACCATTGGTTATCCTCAACCAATATGCTCTGATCACATAAAAAGCAAACAAAATAAAACAGACCTTCGTTCAATTCTCATGACATCTGTCCATTTTTTACCATTCTTGGTCTCTATCCTTCCAGATGATTTCTTTTGCTTTGCTCCACCCAAATCCTGTCATCCTCCGATGTGACTGCAGGTTCCATGTGGCTGACCAGCACAACATTCTAATTTCCTAATTCTTTGGCCTCTTCGTAAGTTTCACATCAACTTTACTTCAGTTCTCAATACTCACATTAATAATGGATTCAACTTTGTCATCTCTTAAAATCTTTTTTCTTGTATATTAAACTTCAAAATCCCAATCTATAACTACAGCCACAATTAAAATCATTCAACTTTATCATTCTTTTACTCCAACTATATTATCTTTGATCTCATTTTACCCTCTGGTCCCTTAACTTATCCATTTCTCTCTCTATGTCTCCCTTATTTTAGAGATAGAAGGAGGAATCAAGAATTCCAGTGTAAACATATTAAGATTGAGAGATTCCTGGTAAAACTCAAAGTATAGATATACATAGACAGTTCAGAGCTCACAGGATAAATCTGAGCTGAAGATTTAACTTAATATTCAGCATAGAGATGAATTTAAAGTCATAAGTTGTGAGGAGATCAACAGCGAGAAGGTGTTGATAGAGAAAATGAGTTTGGAAGGAATACTGAAATACTTCATATTTTTAAGTCTGGTGAAGGAAAAGGCAGCAAGGGTGTCTGAGAAGAAGTGACTAGTGGGCTGGGAAGAAACAGGAGCGTGTGCAGCATCATGAAGTCAAGAGGAGAAAGTGTTTGAGAAAGGAGGTTGTAGTCCATTGTGTGGCATGCTGTCCATAATAGAATAAGAACATGTTTTGGAATACGGAACATGGAGGTTATTAGTGAAAAACGATTTTGTTGGAGTGTAAAGTTGGAAACCAGATTAGAGTGAGCAAAAAGGTGAATAAACGATGAGAAAGTTCGGTTATGAAAGAGAATATAAAAGTAGTGAAGGAGCCCAGGGAGACAGTAGGTTAGATGAACTTTCTTTTTCTCTCTTTCTCTTTCTTCCTTCTTTCCTTCCTTAGGTCTTTCCTTCCTTTCCTTCCTTCTCTTTAAAGACGAGAAATACTGAGAATGTTTGAAAATATTTGAATATTCATATGGGGATGATCTAGTTGTAAAGCAAAGATTTATCAAGCAGATGAGAAGCAATAAACGAAGGAACAAAGTCTTTGAGAAATCATATGAGGATGGAACTCAGTATGCAGGTGGAGAGATTTTCCTTTTTCTAGGAGAAAGAATGCTTTTACACTGAATTAGGAAGGCCAAAGATGCAAGTTGGTTTTTCCAATTTGTTACTGAGAATATAAAAAAATTCCCTCTAATAGTTCATTTTATTAGCAAAGTATAAAGCAGGTCATCAACTTAGAGTGGGGAGGAGAACGAGAGTGGGAGAGTTGAGGAAAGTGAAGAGGTATGAGATGATATACAGAGAGGGTGAAAGCTTATTTACTGAAGAAAGTAATAGAATTTTGGCAGTGATCAAGGTCCAAAAGAGTTTGTGGTCATGAATTAAAGTGAAACCAGTCAGGCTGGTTGTATGTTTCTGCTTCTCCCCTCTATCCCAGGCACCATTTAGCTGCTCCTGCAAGGCAAGGTAAAGGAGATAGGATCAGCAAGGAAGGGGCTCGAGGTTTGTGGGAATCAAATAAGATGGAGAGGAAGAGAGGTAAGGGAGTTAAGGGTGGTTATAATAATGACCCATGGAATTCAGGACAGATTGCTAGTAAAACCGAACATAAAACTCCTCTTCCTAATCTAATACAGTCATGCGTCGCTTAATGACCAGGATGTGTTCTGATAAACGCATCATTAGGCGATTTCATAGTTGAGCAAACATCATAGGGTGTACTTACAAAAGCCTAGATGGTATAGCCATTTACACACCTAGGCTATATGGTACTAATCTTATGGGGCCACCATCGTATATGCAGTGGGTCATTGACCAAAACATCATTATGCTGCCCATGACCATATTCTTCTTATTTTCATTTTTAGCCTACCACTGTCTTTTATTGTTTTCAGAACTTTTTCGTGACTTTAAAACTTATTTCATCAACACAAAACAGTCTTCCTTGAGGAAAGACACCACATCCTATTTTACTTTTGTTTCATCATAAGAATAAGCATACTGGATCTGCTCAATGAAATATACTGAATCAGTGAATTGAGGATGGGGATGCGGGCTGAACTCATGAAAAGTTTTATATTAAAATTATTATCCCACTGACAGAAACTTATCCCAAGAAATATTTGTTTAGTGTGGGTATTTACAGATACAGTACAGTAATTTTACTGAGATTTTAATTTAGGTTTCATGTAGTATTCCCAATCCATCTGTTAATTGCACTGATTACATCCTCTGGCTGATTACGCTGAAAATTGCTATCCATGCCTCAGGTCAGGCAATGAAAAAGTTGTGGGTTGAGTTGTGAGGGAGGATAAATCGGTGTGAATTGAAGTAACAAGCAACTGAAAATAAAGGCAGGGGATGTTTGGAGAGATTCTGCTGATTAGTTACCATGCTGAGCATTTCGCCTTCAACAAAATCTGACTCTGTGGGCAGATTCAAAGCCTAAACTGCTGACTTACTGCGATACCGCATTGTCCCTCGAAGTAAAGTTACCAACTCTCTAAATTTTATTTTATTTTATTTCTAGTTTAAGGAACACACTTCTAAGTCCATCCATGAGGAATGTTTCTTACTGCAATGGCTGGTCTCAAATCATTATTTAAATTCCCAAGATGAGAGTTGCTTAACTCTCTAATCTGACCTCCTTGAATGACCAGTGGCATCCTCTATATTCTGGGAAGCAGTATATGTAGTCCAAGACTTATGGGGTTGACAGGAAGTCCTACTTCGGCTTGAGTCTTATTTTGAGTCTTGAGTGTTATCATATCTCTAGGAAGGAGGAAACTGGAAGGAAGGATGAGAAACCAGTAGTCAAAGTGAAGGTTCTCTTAGGTCTAGTGTGTTCCCCAAATACAAGAGCCTTGCTTAAGAGGCCAGTAAATGGAAGAATGAAGGAAAGGAAGAATGTGAGCAGGTAAGCAAATTTGTGTTTGGTTGATGAAATATACTGAAAGTTTCTGTCAACCTTCATTTATATCTGCTTTGGGCCTTTTCTATGTGGTATTTTTAGCAGTGACTTGGATAACAAAATAGAGGGCCTGCTTATCAAATTTTCAAAAGTCTAATTTGTGAGGGATATCTCATATTCTGAATAACAAAATAAAAATTCGAAAGGTTGTCAGCTTAAACAGTGAGCTAAAGCTAACAAGCTGAAAATCAATGAGAAGAAATGTGAAGTCCCACACAGATGAAAACTTCCACTGCACAAGACAGGGTGGAGGAGCCATAACTTAATATCAGTTTATGTAAAAATAGACATTGATTGTTGGCACAATTTATGAGAAAAAGCAGAGGGATCTTACACTGAGTTAATAGAAATATAGCCTCCAGATTGTGGGAGGTAAAAATCCAAACTTACTCTGCACTGATTAGATTATATCTGGAGTCTTGTGTTTAACCAATATATTTTTAAAAAGCCACTGAAAACTAGGTTATTGGACAGTAAAAAATATATGTGTATCCTGCTATATGAAATGATTAAACTGGGAGAAGGGATATTTTATGAGGATATGATAGCTATCCTTTTATTTGAAAGATTCCCACGTGGAAGTGAAATTAGACTTGTTCTCCACAGACCAAAACTTTCTTCATAAATTAGACTTAAATTTTGGCTCCAATTTAAGGAAATATATCCAGCAATTAAAGCTATTCCAGAAGCAAAGCTGTTTTGTGAAACAGGGCACACTGTGCTAGAACAGAGCTGGGAAGATAGTCTGGTAGGCTGGATGTAAAGGGCACACAGGCATTCAGTGGGGGGTCTGGCCTGGATGTGGATGATCTCTAATGTCCCTCTAAGAGGATATTGGATTTAGAAAGTTAAGTCTTGATAGTAAAAGTAACTTACTTGGTATTAGCCATCCAGGCTGTCGAGTCGTGCACACAGGCGCTGATTGCCGTTTGATGAGCCAGCCCATCCTCGTCTGACAGACAGGTGTTGTTCCCAGTGAAGCTGGCTCATCTCTCTTTGTTTTGGTTACTTTGAAGCAGAGGGACTAATCCCCTCTGGAGATATAAGCTTGTTTTTGCTGTCAGAGCAGTCACACTTTTCCCTTTGTATCTCTTGGCTTGTTTTTTGAAGTTTAGCTTCATAGAAAAATAGGCCTTATGTTTCCTTGGTGATTCACGGAGTCTGGATGGCCCCTCCTCCACTCCCCAAAACAGCTATTGATGGGTTCTTCATCCTGGTTTGCATTTTAGCCTCCAGGAAGAAGGACCAAAGACCAACTTTTGCCCAAAACTTAAGAATTCCTTGAAAAAAACTATTTCTCAGAGGTCAAACCAGGCTAGAGCCACTTTCTTTCTCTTTCTCTTTTTTTTTGAGGTGACTTCTAGATGAAAAAAGGGAGAAATGCAAATCTTTTCACTTTGTACTTTCAAAATTAATGCTTTTATCAGAAATAAATCTAGCAACTCTATGTTAACCTTATTTGGTGAAAGCATCAATGGTCTACAGTTGAGAACTTTTCCATTAGTTGACCCATCTGACTATTCTTCTACAGTGTCCTTTTCTAAAATAGGATTATCATAAGGGCATAGACTTAGAAACACATTTATAAAAATTGAGTTGGAATTAAAAGAAAGAAAATGTTATACCAATCTTAATGTAAATAAAACTACAAATATATGTGCCTGCCTTATTACCTGAATGCATTCTGTGAATGCCATAGGAAATGGAGAAGTTAAATCAAATGTAAATTTTCCGCGAAATGTTTATGGCTAGTTTGTAGCCATTTTCCACTGCTATGTCATACAGCCAGAGCGAAAATGCCTCATAGAGTCCTGCTGCTCCGAGTGTAGTACATGGACAAGCAGCATCAACATCATCTGGAGACTTAGTAGAAATTCAGAATCTCAGGCCTAGCCCAGACTTATTACATCAAAACCTGCACTTTAACGAGATTCCTCAGTGATTCATATATATTTTAAAGTTTGAGACATACTGCCCTAGAACATAGGTACTCAAAAACTTGATGTTATCTAAGATCTAACAGGCAGAGCTGGCTCTAAAGTCAATGTCACTATTTTAATGGTAGCATTTTGGAAGGGCTGCCATGCCAAAACCATTGCCTGCTAAAGTCTTCCTATATTTAGGGTAAACCATGTAGTTTTTAGAGAAAAGGTCTATGCTTCTCTGTTCCCAACTTCCTTATACTCCCTGAGATCAGAGTTTCTATGTTCTACATTAAGGACACACATTTTGTGCAAAGGTCCACAAATCCCAGGGTGGAAAGCAAAATTTCTAATAGCTCTTAATTCTGCAAGGAAGACTCTCTTGATTTAGGGGAGATCTTTTGTTCTCACTGTATTATTTACTTTTGGATCGATTCTTTCACTTCTTCCCCATGGCTATTTCAGTATAGGTACTTTGGGGTTTCCTAATAGATAAGAAATGTGTCCTTCTTTCCTTTCCAGCAATAATGTAGAGAAGGCTAACGATAAATCCCTTTGTCGACCATGGAAAAGGAAGCATGAAACAGAGACTATAATCCAGACTCTTACCTGTGCAAAATGTGTCTTCACAGTTCATACATACCCAGTATGGTTCGTCAGTGTTAGAAATCTTTGGATTTAGACCCAAAGCTCTAGTTAGAAACAATAATGTTCATATCTGATTTATTCTTGATGTAGATCCCTATTGCAGACCTAGCACGTTGTAGGTGCTTGAAAAGATTCAGGAACCTAAAACATGTCAACAAAACACAAATGACATCTCTTGGCACATTTGAGCTCCATCTGTTTAAGGATTTGATTCCAGCTACACAACAAATATCCTTGAAAGGGGTAGGGTATCATGTTAAGTGGATCTCAACCCTTTGCATTAATGAATGATCTGAGGGCTGCAGTTAGCTGAGTTAGGGAGTCAAGGCATGATGGAACCCATAATCCAAGGGAAAAGGGTAGCTAGACAACTGAAGCAGGAATCATTTTACACTAGGTCATCTATAACATTAAAAGATTACTCAGCACAAACTTTTGGCCAGGTAACACTTCATATCTAATCTACTCCAGGAAAGAACAAGAGAACAGGTAGAATGAAGACAGACTGTTGCTTAAAACATAACCTCGAGTTCTTTATCTAGATTTTGAATGAAAATAGTCTAAATTGGTTTGGTATTCTGGAATATAGAGTGTTGTGAGAGCAAGTGAATTATAAACTCAGGGTTAGAGATATTTTACTTGTGTTTTTCCTGTTTATTTCAATACTTATTCAGAATGAAAATTCAGCTTTTCCATATTTAAGATGAACTAATAATAGCATAAGGTCATTATGATAATTTGATGAGACAATGCCTTTGGAAGCACTTAGTAAACTGAAAAGGACAGCACAAATATTATATGTACACATATAAACAGATATCTCTCACTTGCCATTTTCTCAATGTAGGTCAACTCTAATTATAATCTAAAAGCAGGAGATTCAAGTCCTTCTATTTAGACTCCACTTTGTTATTTATCAGAATCTGCAATTGATAAGCAAACAACCCCTCTTAGCATCTCACTCTCATTTCTTCAATTGTGTCCTCTTGCTCTGCGTATTCCCCAGACTATGCTAAAAAGTTCTCTCTCTTCTCTTGGTGTTTACATTCTTCAAACGCTTGTAGACAGTTATCATCCGCCACCTCAGTTGTTGCTTTGCCAAGCTATACAGATTTCATCCTTTTCGTCTTTCCTCATAAGTCAATACCTCCATCTCTTTAATCATTTTTCTTGCTGTTCTCTGAATTCCATCCAATTTGTTGATATCTTTGGGGTGTGGAGGTGCCAGGAATGGAATATACAATATGATTAAGGAGCCGTGTCCACCACTTTTCAGTCAGATGCAATGGTTCTTACTTCAGAGGACATGTTGAATGTATATTGAGAACTGAGATAAAGGGAAAGGAAACAGTAAATCTTGGGAAAGCAATTCTACAATTCATTGCCCCTAGGGAAAATAAAATAAGCATTTAATTAAAAGATGTGTTTCTAGTTTTCTGGCTAGCAGATGCTATTTGGGTGAGAAAGGCAGAAAATGGTATCATTTAATAAGATAAGGAAACACAGTAGCATAATGTCATGAATCAGACCCTTTCTCACATTTGGGGAAACAATGGTAAACTATGAACAATATTATCTTGAGAAATGCTTTTCATTATTTTTCTCAATATGAAAGCAGAAGGGAAATTTGGATCAAGTAATTTAAAACAGTTAATATAGTCCTTGTACCATGCTGATGCAGATAATCCCCAATTCATAAAATGTGCCCCACAAAAGAAAGAAATCCTGTAAATTTATAGTTATATAGAGTTTCCATGAAAGGTTTTGAGGTTAGTTTCGAGATTTAGGTTTAGGTTTACTTGCAGGATGAATGAGAGATTAAAGTATGAATATTTGTTATGTAGAATGTTGAATTAATACTCAACAGCCAGTATTTTCTAGTGTATTTGATGAAGCTGGATATAGATATTTCAGCCAGATGCTTTATTGAAGCTGAGTTTCATTGTAGCCCTAATTTATCTTTACCGTTTTGCTTTATGCTTATGTTTAAAGTTTTACTGTACTCATTGAACTGTGCTTGATCATTAATAATGGCAGCTATCTCTAATGAGATGCATGTCACCCTCTAGCAGGTGGTATGGTCTAATAGTCTGAGCATTGAATTATGAGTTGGAAAGGAAATACTTCTTATATAGGGCTATATTGTAGAATGAGAAAAAGACAAGCATCTTAAAAATGGAATAACATTTGAAATAGGAGAATGAAAAAAAAAACACAACAGCTTTTCCTGAATAATAATTATGCCCCCTTAGTCCCTGAAAGGAGAAATCATAATTCACACATTTCTATTATGAAATCTAGTAGAAGCTTGGTCAATAAAGTACTGACATTTTTAGCTGAGATAGCCCATCTGTTACTTTGTGCTGTAAGAAGGAAGAAGAGAGAGATGGTTACTTCAGAGCATATACATTGTGTAGCATTAAAGCTGCCAGAGAAAATAAGTATACATGTCTTTACTTCTCAGAACCCTGAGAACATTTCTGCGGTTGTATTGGCCTACATTCTACCCATTTACATTTACACCTAGGGTCATTCTTAAATACAGGCTTAGTCGGTGTGCAATGTTTAATTATTAATTCGTATCTTCCCTTTGATACCTGTATCCTAAAATAAGGGTTTGAGAGATAGGAATGTAAAGTCAAGATTTATAGGCACAATTAACAAAGCTCCATAATTGGATTCACAGGAATCAAGGTTTGGGTTCAGTTCACCCAGCAATATGACCTTGGGAAATGATTTCAAGTCTGTAAATTGAGTAATTACCCATGGTCTCTTTAACTCCCAGGGTAATTGAGAATATCCAAAGGGACTGTAGCCTGGGATAATGGTAAGGGAAGAGCTATACAGATAAGCATAGTACCTTATTATTATTTTCATTTCGGTAAAGGTAATCATATCAGTTTTGCTAGTAAGTTTCAGAGTAGAGAATGGGAAATTAGCCTGCATTGCATGAAAAGTAGTACTTATATTTAGAATTTCTTTCATAATAGATTTCATATTTAGAATTTCACAATTTGTAGTAGAGAAATAAGGGATGGAATATTATTCTAATCTCAACTATAGCTGTGTTTTTTCAATGTATGGTTGTAAACCCAAGTGTATGGTTACCATCACTTTTCTAATAACTTCTTAATGTTTTTGGGATAAGAAGGGGTTTATGTCACCTCCTCTCCTGCTCCCTCATCTTGACTTTCTCTTCAACATGATATTTTCTCTCTTCTGGCATACTTTGCTTTGCCATAGCCCACTGCAGTGCATGCTTGTAGCTGGCTTGTCAGGGTCATAATTGGTGGGCTTCTTTGTATAAAGCTGAGACCCTCAAAGTGGCCTCCGTAGAGAGGAAGGAGAATACAAGGTAGATCTTCTTTTGTTATACTCTTGTCAATTACTTCCCCCTACAGTAGTACTCCAAAACATTATAGATGCATGTGTATCATACCATGAAACATTGGAAAACTATTTTAAAATTTTAACATATACTAAATAGTATTCGTTCTTTAAGAGAAATGTGCTCAAGAAGTTAGAGTTGGCTTGGGAATGTATCCATGGATGCAGCCTGGTTTATAAGACCACTCTCTTGTTCCTTAATCTGTCCACCCTTAGCAGAGGGCTTTTTTTTTTTTTTTTAAATATTGGCACCTGAGCTAACGACTGTGGCCAATCTTTTTTTTTTTTTCTCTATGTTCTGCTTTATCTCCCCGAATCCCCCCTGGTACATAGTTGTATATCTTAGTTGCAGGTCCTTCTAGTTGTGGCATATGGGATGCCACCTCAACATGGCCTGACGAGTGTGCCATGTCCGCGCCCAGGATCCGAACCCAGGGCTGCCACGGCGGAGCGTGCGAACTTAACCACTCGGCCACGAGGCCGGCCTCGAGGACTTTCTTGTTTAAAACACTGTCAAACATATCCCCACCCAAATTTCAAGACTTCATTCTCTACACACAGGAGTTAATCTTAACTCTCTTCCTACCCCTGGCAGGATATTTTCTGTCATTAATGTGGAATCTGTTTCCAGAGCGAGAGCCCAGGGTAGACTTTGGTAGCTTTTGTTTAACAGAACAATCTATGGTGTCATGGGAATTCTATTAGTGTTTCCCATGAGGTCACAGATTATTTCATCAGTATGCTCCTTTTTTCAGAGAGTCTAGCAGTTAATTGCTAAATCAGATACACACAGATACATACTCTGCTTGCTCAAGAAGGAAACGCGAATTCTGAGAGACAGATCTTTCTAAATGAGAGTTTTCAAACTAGTAATCCCCTAGCCAAATTCAGCCCACAAATATATTTTATTTGGCCCATACAGATTTTGCTTATTTTTAGAAATTGAGCCAATATTAAAAACTGGCACATTTCACATAAAAATCCAGATTTATGTCTTTTCTTTAAAACATCTAAATACACTAGACCTAGAATTGTGTATGGCAAAATTAGGCTTAATTGAGTAAGGGCTGCCAACTCATCCTAGACAAGACGGGTGGTCTTCATTGAACCACAGTCTCTACCAGTCCCTGTTAATTTCCCAGCATGGAAACCATGCTAGTTGTTATTCATCCCTACATTGTTTTCCTTATTCCTCACCCACTTCACTTATTAACATTGTCTGCCTCTCTATTACAGACCATGTTTAAAGTCATAATGCTGAGTAGTGGAATGTTCTAATTCATGGCTAAACCTGTTCAGTGGTAGTAACTACAGTTCAAATTTGTCGTGTTTTCATCCATAAAAAACTTACATCCATAGCAAACTTACATTTTTGGACCATAGAGTAGAAATAATTAACAAAGAATAAAACTATAAAAATATACCTGGTCAAAATAATAATTGTGAAAAAAAACACGTAAAAATATGGGAAGATGTATTTACTGGATAGGCAAACACCAGTGAAAACAATTTTAACTTTTCATGTATTTTTTTTCTGTTTGTTTTTTATTTTTTCCCAAGTAATTTTATTGGGATTATAATAGTTTAAATACCATAATCCAGCCATCCCACTACTGGGTATTTATCTGAAGAACTTGAAATCAGTGATCCGAAGAGATTTATGCACCCCTATGTTCATTGCATCATTATTCACAATAGCCAAGATGTGGAAGCCACCCAAGTGCCCATCTATAGATGAATGGATAAAGAAGATGTGGTATATATACACAATGGAATACTACTCAGCCATAAAAAAGACAAAATTGTCCCATTTGCAACAACTTGGATGGACCTTGAGAGTATCATGTTAAGCGAAATAAGCCAGACTGAGAAAGACAAATGCTGCATGTTTCATTCATATGTGGAAGATAACAAATACATGGATAAAGAGAACAGATTAGTGGTTAGCAGAGGGGAAGGGGTTGGGGGGGTGGGTGAAAGGGATAAAGGGGCACATGTGTATGGTGATGCATAAAACTTGGACTACTGGGGGTGAGCACGATGAATTGTATTCAGGAAGTGATAAACAATAACATACACCTGAAATTACACAATATTATAAACCATTATAATCCCAATGAAATTACTGTTCGTGTATTTTGACAAGGACAAACATACTCCATTTCTTCCCCAATTCATAATGTCCTTGAGTGGACTCTACAGACAAATATACAAGAATTATAAAAATGGAGTGGGATTGGGGCTGGCCCCATGGCTGAGTGGTTAAGTTCATGTACTCTGCTGCAGGCGGCCCAGTGTTTCGTTGGTTTGAATCCTGGGCGTGGACATGGCACTGCTCGTCAAACCACGCTGAGGCAGCGTCCCACATGCCGCAACTAGAAGGACCCACAACGAAGAATATACAACTATGTACTGGGGGGCTTTGGGGAGAAAGAGGAAAAAGTAAAATCTTAAAAAAAAATAAAATAAAATAAAATGGAGTGCGATTCCTAAAGGAGAGAAAAAGCAAAGCAAAATTCATACTGTCTCAATTCTTAAAATGTGAGCTGCCTGGTTATGGTTGAGGGAGAAGGAATCATAGACTCTTAGAGATGGAATGACATTTACTAACATTTATCTTCTCCCACACCCAACATTTACAGATGAAGAAATTGAGAAGCAGAAATGCTGGCTGACTGGCCCATAGTCAGACTACTTATCTTTTACAAGGTCTGGAACACAGGATCTTCGGCCAAGAGATGGTGCCGTCCTTGATCATTAGAAATTATCTCAGCACACACAATTGATATTGGGCTTCTGTGTTCACAGGCTACAAGATGTACCCGTTTTTGTTTTTCAATAAGACTTAAGTTGGTCAGTGGATAGGGATGATGGTCACATCATGGACTAGGGAGAATCAAATTAGCATAGTTTTCATTTCTGGAGAATGCTTTACCTCTAGACCCGTTAGGCCATGGGACTTTATGAACTGTGTGTAATCCATTGCTCTTTTTACCAAGGCAATATAATACAGAGAATGGAACCCTGGTAATAAAAGGTAGACAGCTCTGATTTAAGTTCTGGATCTGCCTAGTGTTTAACTTTAAGACCAAGTCCAGGAAATTTAATCTTTCTGAATCTCAGCTACTTTAGCAATACAATGAAGATAATACTACTCAACTTGGTGTCTTGTTCATTTATTCATTGAACAAATACATATTAAATCTCTATTATGTGCCAGATATTCTTCTTAGTGCTAGTAGAGAGCTATAAAACAAATGTTCTACCTGATCTTCCAGAGGGCAAGATAGGCATAATGATTAAGTAAATATTTGCAATGGTTTCTGGCACAAAAGGCCAACTCAATAATATTCATTTTTCATTCTCTACTCTATTTTTTTCCAAAATCAAGCCCTAAAATCAGGAGGATCTTTGCTCCCAAGTTTCAATATAGGTAGAGAAAAAAAAATATATAAATTTCCAAGAACATGACTTTGTGAATTTTTTAATAACCAGCCAAAATCCAAAATAATTCTTCCAATGTGCCCAGCGGGAACGAGGTTGATGACGTAAAATAATAAAGGTGAGGATGCAAGCTCCTCCACTACACACTTCCCCATCACAACATACGCAATCTCTTCTTTATAAAATACAGAAGCAACCCCAACGTTACTCGTATTTCAGAATTTGTCTATGGCTGTTGGAGAAATATCGCAGATATTTTGCTTTGTCATTGTTTCTTCACATAACAATTGTAAGCCCGAATAAGCTTCTTGTGCCTCTAATTTCCTACACAGTTGGAGTGAGGTTTGGGATGGATGATTAATCAAGAAAACAAAATCTTCTATCTTCTTTTGATCATCATCTCTGTAAAAGAGAATAGAGTTTCAACAGAATTAGGCTATAGGGAGGAGATCTTAAAGGCATTCAGGAAGACTTACAAGAGAATCATTTATTTTTTTGCTTGATGAGAATGATCTGTTGATAATTGGGGGAAGAAATGAGAATCAGCAGTTTGCTACGTCTCTTACGTATGTTACTTCATTTATTTCTCACAAGGTGCAATCCAATAATACAAAATATAAATAATACAAAATTGCACAAAAAAACCCTATACATACAATTGAAGTCTAGTTTTGGATTATGCATATTTTGCCTCTGTTTGACTAGGAAGCCCATATTCATTCACTGCATCATAAATGAGTTTCATCATACCCCCTCAGCCATTGCCACATGGGTCTGAAAGTGTTTGCCTGAGCTCTGTTTCATTCCAATCCAAAGCATACTTCTTTAGTCGTATATGGAGCTATTTGATGTAATGACCCCTCCCTAAGATAGCACATGGCGTAATATATAAGATATTGGGTGAATGTCATTGGACACCTATTTCAGTCCTGCTACTAACTGGCTGCATGGCATGGGTTGGGCAAGTCACTTGCTCTCACTGGTCTTTGATTTCCTCACCTGTGAAATGAGATAAGGTTGGACTACATGACCGGTAATACCCTTGGAGCTCAGCAGAGCCAGGTCCTCAAGGGATGGGTGTGCATTAAGTTAGTTTTGTTTTAAGATATCTGACTGCCCCACTCTTTCTAAACACTGGAAATATCCTGAATTGCCACAAAAGTAGTGTCCTCCTCCTTCCTCAGAGATACGTATTTAATATTAATTCTAAAATCCTCCCGTACATGCCTGTCATTGGCACCTGCTCTAGGGAAGGTGATGGAGACGGAAACAAGAAATAGGATTCTCCTCTTTCAGAACCCTGCATCCTGAATTACAACAATTCCTCTATTCTGCAGGATCTCTTTTCTCTGTCCCCCACTCCTCTTCATCTCTTACCATCTCTTATCTACCTGATGGCCAACCCAGGCTAAATTATTTCTGAAAAATGTGGCATTGTATTTTACATACCTATATCGTAACTGTTGAAATCAATGGCTAACTTTCCATCTCAATCTCAGGCTGTAGCAGAAGTGAGGGTCATTGCAGGGGTTGGGGGAGGGATTTTCAAGGAATTGAGCTTTCTGAGCACCCCTGTCAAATAGAGGACGGTAACAAACAGTAAGGATGTAATGAATGTAAACCCCACCAGAATGCCTGGCACACAGTAGGAGTTTAACAAATGGTAGATCTTAGTATTCTTATTTTGCAAGTCCACCTTGCATATTATAGAATCACTCAGATCCCTAGTACACTTGTTCTCTTTAAAATTCCCTTGAAATCTTTGAAAGCTGGGACAATGTGTGAGAGTTTAAGCTAATGTTTTAGTTCTACAAATGAACCGTTTTTCTCTTGCGCTTTCTTTCATCTTTCTCTGGCTCTTGCTAATCCCTTATTTTCTACTCCATTCCTATATTTTCTTTCACTCTTTCCTTTGAATTGGTACCTTTTACATCTTCAGAGTTGCCATCCCCTAATATTCTTATCATCCAGCCCACCTTGCTTATGACCATGGGTGAAAATATATTCTCTGGCTCCGGAGAAACTCTCGCCATGTGCAGAAACACTACACCTGAGGTGAGGGGAGAATTTCATGCATTTTCTAATCTCTTCTTCCCCAGGGCCCCTCCTCTGGGTTTTTTTTTTTTTTTTTTGTATCAAAATACTGAGAGTCAGGCAATCTTTTTTTTTTTTCCCCGTTTTCTTTTCTCCTGCCTTGTTTTATTATGTTTCACTTTCTGTCAGCCTGTGGAAGACTGAGAAACAGGCATGTATGATCAGAGTGCCTGATACTGTGGAAGCAGGAAACAGAGGGATGAGCACGTACTGGGGAGCCTGCTGCTGCATTCATGCAGACTGCCAGCGTTCTCCCACTTAAACGACCGGTATTCATTGACTTTTCTTTAAAATAAAGTCAACTGCCTATGGTTTTATTGCCCTCCACCCCGTGTCTCTGCCTTTCTTGTCCCAGGGTTATTTCCCTCTCTGCTCTTTTTTTTTTATGCTCTTCCTCTTTTCCCAGACAGCGTCTTCCCTCTTCTCTCCCTAATGCTTTTTTCCAGGACAGTATGAATCCCCTTCATTTCATAACAGGTAGGCTGATTCTTAAAACAATAAAACAGAAAGTGTGTTAATAATAAAATAGAAAATCTTACAAACTAAGATTCTCCTTTCATGTTCACATTTCATCTAACTCTTGAAATAACCCTATGAGGTCATTCCCATTTCAGGGGTGAGAAAACCAAGCCCAGGTCCCACTCACGTGAGACTATCAGGTGTTCTGATTCCTGATAATAGATCCTTAGGACAAAATTCTACTGTCTTTCCATTTCAGCCTATATTGATCATTCCCTTCTCTGATTTAGTTTAGCACTTATACCTGACTCTGTGTAATTTAATATTTAATTATATACTGTCTAGGGCTATTCTAAAATTACTTCATAAATCACTTCGTACATATTAGTTTATTCTGTCTAAGAAGATCCTTGGCTGCACCAAGATGGTGTTTGTCTTGTTTCTCTTGGAGCACCTGACTCAGCATCAGAGTCATGTATGTTTAACAAATACCTTTGACAGGTTGATTGAGTTAATAAAATGTTTATCCTATTTCAACAAGTTTTGTGTCTCCTTATACGTCTAAAAGGACAAATAGGTGGTAGTTGTAATGATGGTGATGACGATCCTTTACTTGCTGTTCATAAACTCTGTCATCATAATTCCTGCATGAGCCTATGGATGTTCTTAGTCCTAGAATCCCCATTTCACAGATGCTGACATCGAAGCAGACAGTGGCAAAACCACTTGTGCCAGTGCTGCCTTTGTCAAAGTAAATGAAGATGGACACCCTTTGCAAGGCATAGCACACTCTGTTTTGTAAAAGATGCACTCATCATGCAAGCCACAGCAATATTTACCCAAGAGTAAATATGATTTTTCTGACCAAAGTCAAACGTTTAGAACACCACTTTACAAATCTGGGCAAACTGAATGCCATTGAGTTACCCTACTCTTGCCTCTGTGTAACATGATATTTATTTAATTCCTTAACTTATTTTTTTTGACTTCTGATTTTTTCTTGGCAGAAATGGTATAGGGGAAAGTAAAGAGCTGGCTTAGATGTTTTTTTCCTAGTAGGAGGAGCACCTCTTAAAGGAGGAAACAGGTGTTAAAGTGCCTCTTCTCTTCTTTATCCTTACCCTACTCCAGATTTTTCCCCCTGTCTTCCTAGTTGGCAAGAGAGTCTGGCTTTTATGCATAAGATTTACAGGAAATGTTTCTTCCTCAATTGAAGAAATATTTAGACAGCAGCAGAGACAGACTTGAATCCCCCACCCACAGCAGACCTTCTAGTCCCATCCAGTCTTTTACATGAGAGAATTGAAGCATGAAGGATGTTTTTCAAAAGTTTAGAATTAGTTTTAATAATCACAGTACTCTCCTCCTGGGAGGGCGGCAGTCTTCTTTCTTCTCTTCACTAGCTCGAATTTTGCACAATACTGTCTTTTATTCTTCTTGTCCTCTTTCTCAAGGGTAGGTGGGAAGTCCCACTCTTGTTTATCATGCGGGTATCTTTTAAAAGACACAGTGGCAAAAAGATGCCATGCCTGCTTCATAGCCTAACTGGCAAGTAGTGGTGAAAGAAGGGATGTTTCCAGCATAGGGAGTTTATTCTTTGTCCAAAAACAAGGTCAGTATATAATGTACCAGACACAATAAGGGACTCAAAAAACCCAAAAAACAAAAAACAAATGAAATGATATTAGGGAAGAACAAAGCCATATCCCATGAAAGAGAATACGAAGGGAAAATTGGGGGCACATACGCAGTGCAGGTATTATTTTGGTGACTTGAGCTTTGTTAAACACAGAAAAGCACTGCTTTTCGGACTCAGAGTGGGTTCCTGGGATTAGCAACACCTCCCGTGAGTTTGTTAGAAGTGCAGAATCTGGGGCCAGCCCCATGGCCAAGTGTTAAGTTCGTGCCCTCTGCTTCGTGGGCCCAGGATTTCACCAGTTTGAATCCTGGTGCAGACATGGCACTGTTTGTCAAGCCATGCTGAGGAGGCGTCCCACATGCCACAACTAGAAAGACCCATAACCAAAAATACACAACTATGTACCACGGGGCTTTGGGAGAAAAAGGAAAAATAAAATAAAAATAAAAAAATAGTGCAGAATCTTCAGCCCCACCTCAGATCTACTGAATCAGAATCTGCATTTGACAAGAAAGCCAGGTAACTCTTGGGCACTGCTAAAGGCAATTGATACTCACTCTGACTTTCTGACTGCTCCTGCCTTCTTTTGTCTGACCCCTTTGCCTCTGCCCGCCCCTTATTTCAGCACTTCCTTATTGAGGATTCTCATCCGACTTCTTGGCTATTGGATCAAGGAAACTGTTTGTAATAAATTGCATAATGTCATAAAGGGGATCGGCATTTAGCTAGCAAAACACAATTCTGATGTCAGGCCAGCTATCTCTGGGGGTGCTGGTTGTGTATGCTGCTGGGTGCTCTGTGGTTAATATATAATTTCATTCTTGAGAGGCAGAAATTAGATCAATGTTTCTTCATTTCCTTGGGTTTAAGAGTAACACACACCAGGATTAATAGGTCTCAATTTTTTTCAAAATATTAAAATTTGTTCTATGTTGTCAGAACAATAAATCATTTACTCTCTGAGTCCTTCATGCTCCAGGAATAGTGAAGCAATTACTGACTCTGGTCACAAGATTAAACTTTTGAAATGATATTTGCTGATACATTCTTTGCCAGGAAATATCACCATTTTCTTTGCCAGTTACCATGGGTTAATAATGAGCTCCTACAACCTGACCTGTTGTTTGTTATTGCTTTATGCCAAGGAAACACAATGAAAGCATCTAGAAAATTCTCACCAGCTGTTCTCCCCAAGTGCCCTGACATTAGGTTTGTTCTGCATATTACCATATAATTAAGACTCAGACCTGCTTTGGTCCCCGAGTGGGTTGCTGTAGTGTTGAGGTCTTTCTAGCACGTTATTTTCAGTATTCAGTTACAGGGGCTTGTTTGTTGAAGGTCTTACTCCCATTTGAAATTAGAATAAGAAAAACTTAGGATGTTTTTTCCTCCGTGGTTGACTATAGAACCAAAATAATTTATATTAACTGGCGAATTGGGATAGCGTATGATTCAAATCAAAATAAAAATCCATTTTGGCTCAGCAGATTTGACTTGGGAGGAATTAAAATTTCTTTCACTCTGTCGTGTCTACCACTGTGACTGAATTCACTGTGGTGTCCCTGATTCAGTATTTTTAACTTTTAGTCATTAATTATACAGCAGAGGATTTGATCAACCTTGCAGAAATTTGAATTGGTTTCAAATAGAATAAAAAGTAGCTCTTTCTGTGTGTCAGGGGAACTCCAGGAACACAGTAGGTGCTCAAGAATACTTGTTCTACTTCTTAGATTATCAATAAACATATTGAAATTCCACTCTGTTCAATAGTTATGCCTAAAATCAAAGAAACGGAATACAAGGGGAATTGTTTCTTTTCCTTAATATTGAAGATAATACATCATGCTAAAGGAAAAATTCTAACATCAATAGTTCTTTAATCCGTTCCTAAGAGCTGTGCCTTTGCCTAGAGCTATGTTGATTGACCTTCAGGGTAATTTTAAACCCCAAGCGCCACATCTGAATTGGAATCAAAACACACATCTTTCTTGCTGAGCACAATATTCTTTTCAATTCAGTAACAATTTATCATGTGCCCAGCATTACGGTAGGCAAGGGAAATGCTAAAGATAGAAAATAGGTCCTTCCTCTCCATACACCATATGTATTACTTCATGAAATAATTAGAGAAAATCTCAAAAAATACATAAAATGGAAACTTGCATATACAGTTTAAGTAATAACCTGTTTTCGCTAAGCTGGTTGTCGTCCTGCAGGACCTCTTTTAGAAAGCAGCACACTAGCTACCCACGCCTCAGGCTCTGATTTCACTCCCTTTCTTTGCCTACTGTGTCCAACAAATCATCAAGTCCAGTTGATTCTACCTTCTTAATATTTCTTGATTCCATATCTTTTTCTCCATGTCTTCTGCTGCTGTTTTTGATTAGCCTGCATTACTTTTGGCTTGAACTATTGCAATACCCTTTTAACTTTTTTTTTAAAGATTGACACTGGAGCTAACATCTGTTGCCAATCTTTTTTTTCTTTTTCTTCTTCTTCTTCTCCCCAGAGCCTCCCAGTTCATAGTTGTATATTCTAGTTGTGAGTACCTCCACTTGTGCTATATGGAACGCCACCTCAGCATGGCCTGATGAGCGGTGCCATGTCTGTGCCCAGGATCCAAACTGACAAAACCCTGGGCCACCGAAGTGGAGCCTGCGAGCTTAACCACTCGGCCATAGAGCCACCCCCCATTTAACTTTTAAACTGGTCTCTCTGCCTCTGGCTTTCCACCTAAGCAATTTCTTAAAATATAGATCTAAAACTGAGTCTGCTCTTATTAATGTGGGGGACTGGAATTGCCAACCCCAACCTCTTTGGCATGAGGATTATTTTGGGCTGGTTACTTTTAGAAACTCCAGACATGAGAGAAACTCTGAGAAGCAGAAGTTACCCTTTGTAAGAGACTTTTATATTCATATAGGAAATATCCATCTGTAAAGGTGTCTCCCTCTCTGTACCAGGAAGAAGGGGGGATGAACTTATCTCCAGAAACTCTCATCAATGCAGAATGCAGGGACTTAAATCTGCATAATAACCTTATTCTTGTTTACTGTGCTTTTCTGGTAATCTCCCATAACGGCCTCTCCCCACCCCCAACATCCTCCTTTGTCTTTAGCCAAGGGTGATATTTAAGGTAAGAGCTTCCGCCATTTTGGCAAGTTGCTCAGTTTGCCTGAGCCTCTACCATGTATACATGCTATAAAACTTTGTTTAATTTTCTCCTGTTATTCTGTCTCATGTGAGTTGAATTAGTTGTCCGGCCAGAAGGACTCAGAGTGGGTAGAGGAAATGTCTTCCCCCCCCACATTAATATTCTCCGTCACTCACAAGAGAAAGTCCAGACACTATATTCTAGACTTGGGCCTCCAGTTTTGTCTGTATCAGCATAGACACTTATACCCTACATTCCCACCGGAACATATCCAGCTGTTTCAGCATCTTGAGTTTTACTCATCCTACACCCCTGCTTGGAATGGTCTTTCTTCTCATCTTTTCTCTACTTTACAATTAAAAAAGCACCTTTCAAATTTCCTTTTAAGAAAATATCTTCCAATCATTTTCCTAAGCAGAACTGACCTTCCTTGCCCTTGGATCCCACTCTGTAGAATGAGTACACTTCTAACTTTATTCCTACTATATCTACTCCCATTTGATTGTAAGCTCCTAAAGACAGGATCCAGATATTTGTCTCTCCAGCTCCTAGAAGAGTGAGTTGAGTATAGCAGGTGTCATCACAAAGCAAATGAAAGAATGAATGACAAACAGGTGCTCCAAAAATGAGTGGTCAAAATGTGATACTCCTGTGGAAGAATATCTGAGAAGAGGCTACCCCTGTGTATTAGCTTCCTATTGCTGCTGTAACAAATTACCATGAACTTTGAAGCTTAAAACATCGTGAATGTATCGTCTTACATTTCTGGAGGTCAGGAGTCTAAAGTGGGTCAATAGTGCTGCCTCTCCTCTGGAGGATCTGGAAAAGAATCTGTTTCCTTGCCTTTTCCAGATTCTAGGGGCTGCCTGCTTTCATTGGCCTGTGGCCCCACCTCACTCCGACCTCTATTCTTGTTGTCCTATTTCCTTCCCTGACTCTTTTACTACCCCCTTCCATTTTTAAGTACCTTGTGATTCTATTGAGCCCACTAATGTAATTCAAGATAATCTCCCTATCTCAAGATCCTTAATTGATCTCGCCTATAAAATCCCTGTTGTCATGTAAAGCAGCATATTCACAGATTCTGGGGATTAGGATGAAGACTTTTCTTGGGTGGCTGGGGGGACATTTTTCTGTCTACCACACCCAGGCTCAATCTATTTCTTGGATATTACAAATACTTTCCAAGCCCATTGCGTTGAAAGGAAGATGGAAAGTTGCTTGGCAGGGAGGAGATGGCTGGTACTAAAGAAATTAGAAAAAGAACAAAAACAAAAAAAAAACAAAGACCACCTGAGGTTCAGAGGCAAATTTACAGGCTAATACACATGCCCAGAGCAGGCGTATCTATATGCCTATGGGCACTCACACATACAATATTTCCCGATACATCTCCGAGTCAAGGCTTTCCACTCTGCTCCCTGGACTCTACGTTGTGCTTTTTCTAAAACATTTTCTGAAGGTGAACCTTAGCTTGATTTCATGTGTTATGGTGATCAGTGAAGGTGATTTGCCTCAGCCGCCTCCCACCTAGAAAGGGCTCAGGTGGGTAAATGTTTCTATTTCTGCAAGCTCACTTCAGTCTTCTTGACATGACAAGGGACACTCAGATCTCTACTGTTCAGAAGTATCTTCAGAATCGGTGGGAGCTCTTGAGGGAAGAATGTGAATACCTTTGGTTTGAGATGGTTGTGATTTTCCAAAGAGTTACTTGCTGCTTTGTTATTCCTTGGAAGAACCTCCGGACAACTCTGTGGATTAATTCCAAGCATCCTCATGGCCTGAAATTTAATTTGCCCAATGATACACATCTACCTTCAAGATTCGCCATCTCTCTTCTAAGGTAGCAGGTCATTTGCTTTAGCTTTAAATTTAGTTTTGCTTGTGCATGGCTGAAAGCTCCTTTGATGCTACAGCAGCACACCTTCTTCTTCTTGGCTGATAGACAATTACAAGTCAGTGAGACAATTGTCTAATTTCTCTGCTTCTTTTCCCTTTAGATCTGATGGCCCTCCCTGTCCCTATTCATCAGCCCTCTCTATACCTTCACTCTAAATTCTCTAAATGTGTGTGTGTTGGTATACTGGGAGCCAAATGTCTTTTCTCTCCCCACTTAATGCATAGATTCAGAAGGTAATAAGAGTATGTTCTGAAATATCAGCACTAATCCTCTTGCCCTGAAGGAAATGGTGTTTGGAATCTCAAAAGTCCCTTATCAGACTGAATTCTTTTTCTCTATAACAAGGAACCTCCTTATATCTAAATACTTGTCATGCAAATGTATTCAACTGACAAGATAATGCCTTATCAATCATAAAATTTCCAAGTTATGAAGATGTCTCCTTCTATTCTGTTTGTCTTGTCATTTGTGGATGCTGCAAAGAACAAGTTAGAAGTGTAGAAGTGAGAATTCCATCGAGTCACTTCCCCCATATACTTGAAAAGTCAAAGACATGTTTCTCACTGGTTTTAAGAAACAGATCATTACTCATGCAAAATCAGTTAATAGTAATTAGACACTCACTTTAATATGGGATATTGGGTGAGGGGGGAAAATGGCACGAGGTAACTTTCTGGCAAACTCAAGTTCTGCAGTGTTGACTGAATTTCATTTTTGTAGAATGGCTAACAACCCGAGGGCATTATCCAGAGCTGCCAGTTATATATCAAGGAGTTCTCTGAATTTGGCTAAGCTTATTAGGGAGAGCATTATCATTTATAAGAAAATTCCATGAGGCTTTTTAAGTACATGGAGTCCTCGGGCAATATGAAAAACACACACACACAGTGAACTACGAGATAGGCAGTGCTCAGTCTCTGAAGAACGACAGGTTGACTTGACCCGGGCTGGATTTGAAGCTGAGGTTGGAGATATTGCAGTGCTGAGTTTTAGATCCCTGAGTAATCCCCTCTGGCTCATCTTCTCTGCTTAGTCTGTGTCAATTTTTTTAAAGTACCTGAATTACATTTTTATGTTGCTCTATAAATAAAGTGATTGTGACATTTTTAATACGTTTACAGTTCCTGTAAGTCACTGCTCCTTTCATTTAATTGAAAGGTGAGTTGGATCGTTTGAATTCGGTAATGCGGTATCAAATGGAGTTCAGATCCAACTCAGAAATAAACAAGCTCCTTCAAATTTAAGTACAAATGAAGCATTGGGGCTGTTCAAATCATAACTCAAAAGCATCTTTATTCAAGGAACCTAAATCATTATATCAACTGTTAGAGAAATCCACAACCAAATATAATGAACTGTTAGCTCTTTGAAGGTTGTCACCCCATTTTACTTTTCTTTGTTATTCAGGAGCCCAATAGATTGTCTGGCAGGCATTTAATTATTCATTCAACAAGAATTAATTTATGACTGTTATATACCAGGACTAGTCTACGGCCTGGAGATACAGAAATAAATATCACAGTTCCTCTTTTAAGGAGAGATATGTAGCACGAGTTGCGAAACAAGGTAGGACAGTCACTTTGCCCAACCTGGGGAATAACAAAAGATTTCCTAGAAGAGATGATCTCTGAGCTAAGCTTTCAAAGAGAGGAGGAAGTAGCCAAGCCAAGGACTCAGGGTAAGAGGGTAGCCATTCTGAGAAGTGGGAAAGCTGAACAGGAACGGAGTTTTCAGGATGTGGAATGGGAGTGGCAAGAGATAGTTTTTAAGAGATAGCAAGGGGACTGTTGTGAAAAGCCTGGTATAGCATGCTGATAGTTTGGGTTCTAACTTGAAATTCATGGGTACCCGTTGGAGAGTTTTAAGAAGTAGCAAAACATGATGTGACTTGGGTTTTAGAAAAATGACTTTGACAACATTATGGAAAATAGATCGGTGTTAGAGAATAGTGAAAAACTGGAAGCAGGGAGAACAATAAGAGATGTTTCAGAACCCAGAAGATGGTTGTTTAATCTAGAGAAGGAGCAGTGGGAATGTGGGAAGCAAAGGAAAGGAGGGAGTCAAGGATGACTCTCATTTCTTGCTTGAACAGCTGTGTGGATGGCAATGGTGTTTGCCAAGAGAGAGAAGAGTGGAGAATAAGTAGTGCTTGGAGTAGGATATAAGGTAAGAGAAGAGGAATACCACTGAGGTTAGGATGATGGCACACAATAATAGCATGATAAAATATTCTTGAACAAAATTGCATTGCCTTTTTCTTTTAGCAGCCCATAACTTTCAATTCTTTCTAAGTGAAATATGTTTTAACTATACCATATTGACATTATCAATTTCGTGCCATATTCTGTTATATGCCCTTTCACTTAACCTCCTATCACATTTTTTGCCCTTCTTTGTAATGTCCACACTTTTGCTTTCCTTTCAGGTGTAACTTTGGCATGCCACTTAACTCTTGTGCCTTAGTATCCATGTCTATGTTACAAAGCTAAATTTTACCCTTAGAGCTTCAACTACAGTCTCTTCCAACTCAAACAATCTCTTATTGCATGATTCTGAGGTTTTTAATGCAGCTTACCCAAATCAGACCTTCTGTTTGCAGATGATTTGATATGCCTGGTCAGTGTCAAGCTGATTATAGGAAGAGTCCAACATGGGAGCATCTAAGCCTGAGCAAGTTGCCCAAAGCAAATAACTCACCTCCAGTTCTGCCTCTGTATTTCCTTTAAAGAGATTAAGAGAAGGAACTGAGTGAGACTCGGGGCAGAAAGAGCAGCTAATGTTCAAATCTACCACCTGTTTCTAGATCATGTACAATTTGAGCACCTCGAATTGTGGTAAAAATTGTGCCTTTCTAATAGGTATGTAACAAATGCTTTGTTCATTACACAGTGGAGTCAATTCCATGCCAGATCTATCCAAAGATTTAAATTTCCTCATTATAAAAAATAAGGAATAACAGAGATAAAATGAGGCAAAGAGAATTGTCTAGAAATAAAATAGGGGAACTACAAGCTTGAGAAGAGAAGGTGAACTTTTGAAATTCAATTTAAGCTGTTTAGATAGATCATTTTGCCCCACAGTCAAGAAACCCTGCCGTAAGCAACACAGCATGCACAGACATATGAAATCAGAGATGGGGTATGGTATCTGAGTCTGCTCTCCAGAGAGCCACTTGGTTTCCTCCCTTACCTCTGTGCAGTCCTTGCTTAGAGAAAACCTGCTTAGTGAGGTTTTCCTGGACAATTAACTTAAAATTGCCCCACTACCCCATTCAACACTCCCCATTTTCTTTCCTTCCTTCATTTGACTCCTTAGCACTTAAATCCATTTGAAAAACTACACGTTTAACTTTTATTTTGTTTTGTGTCCATCTCCCCCTGCCCAACTAGAATGTAGGTTCCCTGAGACATGGAAGCGTGTCTCTTCTGTTCGCTGCTGTATCTGCAGCCCCTAGACCAGTGCTTGACACACAGTAGACGCTCAATCAATATTTGCTGAAGGAGGGAGTGGGCAATTGTCTCAGAGCTATTTGCTTCCCTTAACATTTTTTTCTAAGAATTTTACTGTCATACTTTGTTTTCTTACATTTAAAAGTATGTACTAAAATTGTTGTATGAACATAAAATTGTGAACAGAAGGGCTAATGTCATAGGAAAGAGGAGAAATATCTTCAGTAATTGATCGTAGAGGATCTCCATCGATTTTTTTAAAAAGGGAGTACTCTGTTCCCAAAGATAAATTTAAGGTAACTCTTAGGATTCTTGACTTTAGAAAAATGGGTTTTTAAAGGGTTTTCAACAAGATTCTTTAGATTTCTTGTGAAGTAGGTTCTGGAAATATGCAAATAATGGCCTAACGGGGTGGGGGTGGGGGGTCTTGTGACTATTTTGCTTCTGTTCTTGGAAGCTTTTTCTTCTTGTTGGAATCACTTGGATAATAGTCACACAGTTGTTCCCCCACTGTCTGTTAGATTTAGAGCTTTTGGAGGAAGCCCAGAAAGAAATGAATGAGTAGGCAGAGTGTTAACTGATTACACATATAAGCAGAATAATGTCAATTTATTAAGTTCTGGTTCTGCCAATTTTCTAAGGCAGTGGAAAGTAAAGGCATGCTGTGACCAGGATGGGCTGGTTAAGTAGGCAGAAGAGGCTCTATGCCCTCCCCAATTCAGCCCTACTGCATCTTGCTCAACCTGAGAATTCATGCAGACTTTATTATTAAACTGCAAAACCATAAGGCTGAATGAGGGGACGAGAGAGAATGCAGAAAGGAGGAGGTTTAGTCTGTAGTCAAAGACTAGCTTGGACTTCGTCACAAATCTGAAAATTCTTAGACATATTTTCAATTTTGATATGTTCTTGTGTTCATTCATTTATTACGGAAACATTTTTTGATTGCTTGCTCTGTATCAGGCACTGAGCTCTACCTGGGAAATATAGGGATTCATGCATTATTGAAAAAATATGTTTTGAGTCCCTGCTAGTGTTAGGCCCTGTTCCAAGCACTAATGACAGAGAATTGAACACATCAAAGTCCCTGCTCCCACTGAGCTCACATAATATGAACAGAGAATGACAATAAGCAAGTAAACTAAAACAAAAACACACAAAATATCACCAGGTACTAGCAAGTACTACAGTGGAAAATAAAGCCAGGTAAGCAGAGTGGAGAAAGGGGTGAGGGCATGGAGATGAATCTGAGATGAACTAAATGTTGATATTACTTTCAGGGGTGGTTTTGTGCTTGAGAAAGATAGCTCTGGTGACAGATATGACGGTCAGTTTGGATGGTGGTGAGATGGGGACTGGTGGTTAGGTATCACTGTTATTGTACAGGGCAGAGATGACAATGGCTGTGCTAAGGGGGTGGCAATGGGGTAGAGAAGAGTATAAGTAGATAGATAGATAGATAGATAGATATGTATATGTGTATATGTATCGAAATCTCTCTATATACTGATATATAGATATATATTTATATATTGATGAATATAGATATCTAGAGAGAGATCTCTATCTGGAGAGGAGAGTGTATATATAGATATATATATCAATATATTTTATGTCTTTCTCTTTTGACATATATATCTATAGATATTTAGATAGAACTATGTAAGATATATTGATCTATACATATAGTAAATAGATAGATATGGAGAGAGAGAGAGGGAAGGAGGAAGGGAGGGAGGGAGAGACAGAGAGACAGAGAAAGAGTATAGGGAAGTTATTAGCCATGTTAAAAAAAGTAGGCTCAAAACTCAGTCATCCTGGGCGCAGCCTGGTAGTGCAGTGATTAAATTCATACGTTCCGCTTCAGCAGCCCGGGGTTCGCCAGTTGGATCCCAGGTGTGGACCTATGCACCACTTGTCAGGCCATGCTGTGGCAGGCGTCCCACATAAAATAGAGGAAGATGGGCATGGATGTTAGCTCAGAGCCAGTCTTCCTCAGCAAAAAGAGGAGGATTGGCGGCAGATGTTAGCTCAGGGCTAATCTTCCTCAAAAAAAATAATTAAACAAATAAATAAATGAAATAAAAAATTTTAAAAACTCAGTCATCCTTTAACTCTTTATTGTGCAGCCACTTAATTTGGGCAATGTGCCAAACACTGAGACACATGGTATACGTGTATAGGTAAAAAGCTTTTACACAGGAGGGTCTGTTATGTATGAAACAACATGGACTGCGTCTGCCTCAGAGAACACTTAGCAAATTCCTGAATTGTGCCTGTCACGTTTTATGTGTCTTCTCAAAAAAGATAATTATTTTTTAGAGTGTGTTAGTAAAGGTAAATGTATTTTCATTTTATTTCTATTCTATTTGATTCTATCTCATTAGAATCATGTTTGCATTACATAAACACGTCTTCTTTTCCCTGCAGGACACAAAGCCTGGTCAGCCCCACTTTTACTGAAGGTAGTAATAAAGCCATCAGACTTTCAGTAAAGAAACAGTTGCCTTGAGGATGAGAAGTATTAGCTTATATATAATTCAAAAATTTACTGATTGTTTTCTACCCACACTACCTCTTCAAGAATTTAATCACCAATTCCATATACATGTGCACACACACACACCCATATAGAGTAATTTTTATCAAGTGTTCTCTTCTACTGATGAGTGTCACTTCCAAACGCTTTCTCTTCCCATTACATTGGATTACTGAGCCAGAGAGTGGAGGGTTTGTCCCTTTCTGACCAGGACACTGATGAGCCTCATGAATTAAAATTTATGCTCCCTCTTGTTACTGATGTGCCACTTGCTCTTTTGAATTATCACAGCCACCAAATGAATTTTATAGTCCATTGGGGGCTGTCCATGCTTGTTAAGGTGATATTTCCATCTCTGGCGTAGCATAGAATCTCATCTCCTCCTTGGTGAATAATCACAGTGCCGAATCCCCATCAGCTATCTTTTGCTTCTTGAAATGGTCTCTAAGTTATGGATCCTCTGCTTCTTAGAGGACCAGTCAAAAGAAGGCATTACAACCAAACCCTCAGCCCTATTTGTTATCTCTATTGTGTATCATCTTCCTACTACACCAGCCTCCGGTTTGGTGACATTATTCTCTAGATGGGTTTGTTCTATTTCCATCTAGTTTTTCCCTATTTCTATTCTTCTTTTACTAGTTTCTATTATTTTCTACTTCTCTTTCTCCTTATTCTATTAAAATCACTTAGGTTCACTCTGCTGGGAGATTTACTTAACGTCATTGCATTTAATTCTTTCATGACTCTGTAAGTAGGTATTTCTTTTCCTATATTATAGATGCAAGAACGTTGTCCAAGGTCACGGAGGTATTACAAGAAAAAGCCAGAATTCAACTTGAGATTACAGGATTCCAAAGGCTATGCTTTTTTTTATATATCCAATACTGCTTGTTAAGAAAGCCGTGCATTTCCCCTCTTTCTTCTAACCTTACTCTAGCATTCTCAGTATCTAACAGCAAGTCCTCCCAGGAGAAGAGAACAGCACCACAATGTTAACTTCAGTGTCTTTCCAGAAATTTTCTTCTAAGTCATGAAAGTAATATGAGAAGATAAAGAATATAAAATCTGGACTTAGGAAATACGGTTTGGAGTATAATTCTGGTACTAACTAGTCAAGTGGTCTGGACAAATTCCTCTCAAGTATAAAACGACAATAATACTCATAGGATCTTGGAGTTGTGGAAAGGTTAAAATGAGACTAGTTAGAGGTGTCCATGGCAACCTGATTGACCTAAAGGCACAAAATGGCTGAAGATCAATTGTTTGGATGCAAATGCCCTAATGAGATCTCCTGGAAGTTTCTGCAAATCAGATCCTGGGGTATGCCTGGGTCCCTGTCTTTCCTAAGCCATGTTTGTGCAAACCACAAACATGTATATTGTTCTAAACAGTATATTGTTCTAAAGCTGTTGTTTCTTTTTTTGCTTAAAGTGTACCAAAGTCAAGTTTTGTTGTTTACGACCTAGGGAATCTGACTAAGACAATACCCTATTTATAGCTCCCTGGGAGTCTGATTCCCCTGGGATCTCAGAGAGACAAGATTCCAAGTAGCTACTGCTCTGGGGCCAAAATGGCTAAACTGAGTAGAGTCTATCATAGGCAAGGAGTTTGCTTGTAAGATTAGAAGGTTGTCTTATCTAGTATTGGGTAGGCCCTGGAGATAGTATCATAAATGTCTTCCTCGTGTGGCCTGGCATTCCTAGATTGACCATAAAGCTGGCATACTCACTAGAGGGAACCTTGACGCTAGAAGTAACTCAAGACCTGGAGTAGATTCTGAGGGACAGCTCCAGATAATAAGGATGCCCTGTGGTTTCCTAGCTCTGCTGGATGCCTGCGCGCAGGGACCCCACCCAGGAGGACAGTAAGTGCTGAGTTGGATGGCTAACTGAAAGCCACTTTGACCCTCAGCAGGGCTGCCTTTGTTGACAAGGAAAACTAGGGGTTCATGTTCCACCTACTAGGTGTCTTGCAAGGCTGGGCTGGCAGAGGTAAAAGGTGCCTCATTTTAATGCAACAGTTAGTGCAGATTTTTGACTAAAGCCTCTAAGTTTCTACCCTTGAAGAGCATCGAGCTCCAGCCACTGAGTAAAACAAGGAAGAAAGAGGTAAAGAAGATTCTTCCAGGAATTTATCTTTTCTCTCTGCCACAATTTGCCATATGAGGAATTCTTTAAAACACTTACTATAAATACTATTTTCTCAATATTCCTTCTTTCTTAAACTTCAAGTTTTGGATTGATTTAGTTTTTGGAAAAAACAAAGGTGTGCGTGTGCATGTCTGTGTGTGTGATGGCTTCAGTCCTGGTTTGTAATTACAGTAAATTGAAATTCTTCTGAATTTGGTTGAGAGATGACTGGAGAACATTTGATTTCTCAGCGATCAGTGCCATTACTAAACTCTTTTCTGAAGAGATCTCTTTTTTATTGTTTACGCAGCATAAACAGTACACTTGAGGCTGTACCATATGTGAAGAAATGAACATTCCCTTCGTTTACAGGGATATTTGGTCTACTAAGCGTGCAATGATTTTTGGATAATACATAAAGTCAAGATCCAGATGGCTTGCCAATGTTAAGGATCTATTTTAGACATATAATTTTCAGGTCTTAACTCACGGTCCCTTAGCCGAATCCAAATGCAAGTTAATTATTGTCTGTTTCTCTAAATTCCTTCAAACAGTTTCCCTTGGATACAGCACCCTTCCCCATTGCTGGGTGGTGGTTCTGTTACTACTATTAAACATCCAGCAAAGCCTATCCGAGGGTTGAGTTCATGGATTCTAACCATTACTCACTTACCTCATCAGTTATGTGCAACTTAAGTAATTCATACTTTGAAAAAAATAAAATGAAAGATGTTTGAGTCACTAATGGAAATATGTCCTAAAGTCCAGCATTTCATAGTTTGCTTGAATCAAAAAATGGCCTTGATATGGGAAGGAAATAGAGAAGGAGTAGAGTGAGTGGTCCAATTAGGTCCGTCAACTACATGGCCCTCATCCCTGGCTGCACATTAGAATTACCTGCCGTGCTCTAAACACAACCAACACACTGGTCATAATCTAAACCATCTAAATGAGACTCTCTGGAGGTGGAGCCTGAGCATTGATATTTTAAAATAGCTTTTGGGTGATAATAACCTATAGTCACAATCGAGCACTCTCATAGAATTTCTACCTCGAGTGACTCAATGATGAGTATCGCTAATTATCTATCTACCTCCTATTTTACAGTATCAGCCTTTGAGAGGATAAGATAATGCCTTAGAGGAAGAAAATGACTTACCTTGAACATGCAAACTCTGTGTAATTAAACACAGGATGTCCTTCTTTCTCATGGCTGAATAATATTCTATTGTGTATATATATACTACATCTTTTTTATCCATTCATCCATCCACTGACACTTAAGATGTTTCCATGTCTTGGCTATTGTGAATAATGCTGCAATGAGCATGGGAAAGCAAATATTTACTTGAGATCCTATTTTTATTTCCTTTAGATATATACCCTGCAGTGGGATTACTGGATTGTATGGTAGTTCTATTTTTAATTTTTTGAGCAATTTCCATACTGTTTTCCACAGTGGCTACACCAATTTGCATTCCCACCAACAGTGCAATAGGGTTCTCTTTCCTCCACAGCCTCACCAACACTTGTTATCTCTTGTCTTTTGGATAATAGCCATTCTAACCCATGTGAGGTGATATCTCATTGTGGTTTTGATTTGAATTTTCCTGATGATTAGTGATGTTGAGCACTTTTCATGTACCTGTAGGCCATCTGTATGTCTTCTTTGGATAAACCTCATCATTTTGAGTGCTGAAAGGGGAAGTGTTCCCAGTAACAAAAAAAGAAAGAGACCACGTTGTCTTTTTGAGGAGATAGAATGCATTTATTATTGCTTGATTATGTTGTTAGTAAGAAAGAAACTAGAGATGGGGCTGGAGAAGTGAGCAAGGCAATAGTTTGTGTGTGCGTGTGTTGGAGGGGGGAGATTGGACTGTGTTTGAACTAAAATGAAAAGCTATCGAAGACTTATGAAGGGGAATGCCATGTAAAATTGTGTGTTTTTGAAATGCCACTGTGACTACAAAGTAGAAAATGGACTTGAGGAGAGTAACACTAGTGATAAGAAGACCAATAAAGAGGGTATTGTAATGCTCTGGGAGAAATACGATGTTGCCTTGAATGACAGTAGTGACAGTAACAATGGAGAGAAGTGGAAAGATTTGAGAGATTTATGAGCTAGATTCGATGGGATTCAGTTATTGATTGGCTTGAGGGGATGACAGAGTGAGTGGAGTCAGGGATAACTACTAAATATCAGACTTGAGCAATTACTGGGATGGTGATAAGTAGAAGTAAATTTGTTGGAGGACAGAATTTTAGCTCTGACATGCTGATTTGCAGAAGTGCCCGTGTATAAGCACTTAATTAGGCAGTTGGATATTTGTGCCTAGAGCTCTGGGGACATCTGGGGGGTGTGTATGTGTGTGTGCGTGTGCATGTGCGTGCGTGTGTGTGTACGTCTGTGTGTTAGTCATCTGCATATATTTGGCAATCGATGCCATGAGACTAAAAAGAACTGTCCTGTAAAGTTTCTAAGAGTGAGAAAAACAAGAATCAAGAGCAAGCTTTGAGAAGCACCAACATTTAAGGGGTAAGTACAGGAAGCAGAACATGCACAGGAGATTTAAAAACAGTAGCTAGAAAAGGTGATACCATGGAAGCTATGAAGTAGGAGTGGTTCAAGCTAAGACAGGGAGCCAGATAAGAATACAGAATGACATCGAATTTAGTAGAGAGACCCACGGGTGTTGAAAAATCTTCCTTTCCTTTTCTTTTAAATTCTCCTTTGAAACAAAGGACATCTGCAGTGTCTTCTTGGACCTCCCTTTCTATTTATACTTCTTCATGTTTTCCTTGGTCATTTGTTTTTATCCCCAGTTCTGCCAGCAGGTGCTGGCTGCATCCAAGAAAGCACACCTCAAGGTCTTTGTGGCCATGAGATCATCCTGGAAGGAGTTTCAAGTCTTTATTGTGCATCTTTGGTAGATGTTTCTGAAATATTTAATCCTCATAGCAGTACATCTATGGGCAAAGGCATCTTTCTCTTGATAATTTTGGCCAATGCATATAGCATTACTTTGATGAGTTATTATGTGAAATGTTTCTGGCTTCTACTCTGTCTTACCGAGAACACCTTCTAATTGAGCAATGAAGATGGAAGGACAAAAGTAAATAAAGTGAAAAGAAAATTCTATCTTGTCACTCAGAACATACATGGAGAGGCTGTAGAGGAAATGGACATTGTAGTTAAATGTGGTCATTCTAATGGTTGTTTATAGGTGACTCAGCTCACAGATGTTATCATATTCCCATCCACTCCCATTAAATTTCTAGGCACCTACCTCAAATTCTATTTTTAAATAAATATTAAGTTTGTTATATTTTAAATTAAAGAACTGTATTATTATCATTATTATTATTATTCACATTGAAAGTTTTTGCTCCCAAAAAGCAGATTGAAGCTCGTTCTATATAATTTTCTAACTTTGGTTTAACTCTACAGGGATTCAAGTTTAACAAACATTTTACACTATGATGATTTTAACTGAAGTAGTGGGACTATTGGTATTGTTCTTTCATTTCAAATGAATGCCACCTGCCCCTTAATTTTTCTTTTTTGCTTCATCTAACTTATGATCCTTAGCCATTCTGATAGTTTGTGTATATATATAAAATATATAAGGAGGTGAGGGTGGATGCTATTGCTCTTTTTCTTTCTCTGGGTCCTGATTATTTCTCTTTTTATTTTTCCACTTCATTTCCATGTTTTTCCTCCTACTACTCTGTCTCAAAAAAAAAAAACAAAAAAAGAGAGAGAGCTTTTAATATGTTAAAAGAAATACCTTTGAAATGATAGCATCTCTGTCACTTCACTCTCACTTTTTAAATTATAAACTAAAATAAAAATTGGCCTATTGATAAAAGCTTCCTGGGTGGCTGCCTGCCGCTTCCTGGTGATTAGGTGTGAGAAGGTGGCCTTTCCCAGTTCAGATAAAACATATGCAAATGATAACATTTAAACCAAAATGACAGTGTAGTAGAAGAGAGAGAGGCACATTTAGTCCCTTTCTTCCCCACCGTTTCTCTTTTGTATGACTCTCTGGGGGATGTTTGTAACTCCTTGGACGAAGAGTTGAAGATTAAGCAAAAGTTCATACACAACTGCACGCGAGTTCTCTACCTTGAAAGGAAAACATTCCTGACCCAGCTTCCAATATTCTAAATTGTTCCTTCTTTACTCAGGTGATGCTTTAGACTTTGTGATTTTTCTGCATGGAAAGGAATCTAACATGTTTTTAGCACTTTTTATGGTCCAACCTTTATGCTGAGCTTTTAAATAGAACTGTCCTTTTAAGTCATACAGTAATCCTCTAAAGTCGGCATGGTTATCCTCATCTTTGCATATGAGAAAACTAAATGTGGAGATACCATGTATCCAACACTAACATATCCAAGGTCATTGACTAGAAAGTGAGAAAGATTGGGTCTGTTTGATAAATTATGTAATATTGTCACCACAGAAGAACGGAGATAGATATGCTTAGTATGGATACTAAGGAATGGCCAAGTCTCTGTGCATGAGCTTGTGTGTGAGCAAAGCTAAAGACTAAAAACAGTTGTCTGGTCTATTTTAATGACTCCCAATCATCAACATGGAAGCTATCCAAAAGAAGAAGCACAAATATTGTACAGTAACTGGAGGGAGCAGACAGATAACTTCTAACTGGCATACATAGAGACTCTGTGGCCACTCTATAGAATTTGAGTCTGAGCTTTGAATTTCCATCATGTACACTGACATATTTATAGTCACAGTCAATTGAATTTGTCACACAATAAACTGATGCGATCATAAGTTTTAATACGTATACAGGCCAGGAAGTGGGGTTTTCTGGTGTAAACAAGAATCCAGGAACTGTGACTTCACAAATGCTGTGAATGTTTTGAAACTTAATGAGTAAAGGAGTAGAGTGCGAATGTAGTTTACTGCAGACCTTGGCTGGATGTGATGTGTGAATGTGTCTGCGTCTATCTAGAAGTGTGTTTCTCTGCACAAAAAGAGGCTGAAGGAAGAACTGGAAAACTGGAATGGGTAAAATTTTCCAAACAATAACTATACTTGTTGATTCAAAGGCAGCCAGACTAATCAAAATCTGAGTTCCCATTTTTAGCATGCATTTAGTCTTAAAGTGACACTAATTGGGATTCCAAGGACAATTCAGCTCTCAGGACAGGAGCAATTTCTTTGTGAAGCATTAGGTTCGCATGCACTCCCTGCTGGATCCAGAAGCAGGCAGGGGAACTCGTTTTCTCATCAGGAAAGCTAAGGCTAACTGACCCAGGATTAAATTTTCTCAAGCTCCTGATGTCACTTAAAGACTATATATTTATTTTAAAATTTAGAGAAAGAGGAGCCGGCCTGGTGCTGCAGGGGTTAAGTGCACACATTCCGCTTTGGCGGCCCGGGGTTCACCGGTTTGGATCCCGGGTGCGGACGGACATGGCATTGCTTGGCATGCCATGCTGTGGTAGGTGTCCCACATATAAAGTAGAGGAAGATGGGCACGGATGTCAGCTCAGGATCAGTCTTCCTCAGCAAAAAGAGGAGGACTGGCAGCAGTTAGCTCAAGGCTAATCTTCCTCAAAAAAAAAAAATTTTAGAGAAAGAAAGAGCATGGTGTAGCCGAATAATCTGGTATTTGCTCCTTTGAGCAGATGGCTGAATGACTACAGCACTAATACTTCTGATGATGTTTAAAAGGCCACATGTCCCGTTCATACCTCATGGCCTCATTTTTCAGCAGCTTCTAACGAAACTGTCTTTTTGTGATTTCTTTTCTCACAAAAGTTCGATCCTTCAAATGGGATGAGGTAGAAGTCTATCTCTATAGTTTAAAAGAAAATATTTGAGTAGAATTGGACATCTGTGTCTTTCATTTTAGCTATGTGGAAGAGACAAAACAAGGAGGAGACAGGAGATATGGATAGCTTATGCTCTGCCTATTGTGAAGACCATGGGAACCCCAGCAGCTTCCTCTAGAGACAACACATCTCTTTATTCTTTTTTCAAAGAGAATTCATCATGTTGAAAGTCTAAACTCTTTCAGCGAGAGAGACCTGATGGTGCTTTTTTGTCTCTCACCATTCACTACTGTTTGATGTAGGAGCCTTTGGAGAGGCGGGTAGTGTGAGACCAGGAACCTAACACCATGTCCACCCCTGCTCCCCCTTCCTCTTTCTCTTCCTCCCAAACGCTGTAGGCAGAATGAGAATGAAGCCTTGTGAATCTGGAATATGATTCAGCAGGTTTTATGAGAGAAAAAATGAAAGTGGTCATCAGGTAACAAGTACAGTTTCATGCTACAGGCCTTAAATTCTCAGTGAGGTACAAATGAGATGCTCCATTGGACAAGCTTGGCCCAGAATCTACTCAATGTATTTCTAATGCTTGTACTAACCGCTGGTAATCTTTTTGAGGACTCTAAGGGCAACAAGGTTACAAGGCTGCCACGCCTCACTCTTCTGACTGAGTGGCTACAAATTCAGTGGTTCCTGTGAACTCTCAGCTTCAATAATTCACTATGACTCTATGCAGAACTCTGGAAAGTGCTATACTCATCATTAGAGTTTTATTAGAAAGGATGCAAATTGGGACCAGCCAAAGGAAGAGACACTTAGGACGAGGTTTGGGAGGGTCTAAAACACGGAGTTTCAGTGCCCTCATCTTGTGAAATAAGAGTGTGCCACCCTCCTGGCACATCAATGTGTCCACTAACCAGGAAGCTCCATTGAGCCTTAGTGTTCAGAGGCTATGTTGGGGTTTCATTATATAAGCACAGTTGACTAAATCATTGGCCACATGATTGAACTCCATCTCCAGCCTCCTTCCCCTCCCCAAGAAGTCAGGCTGGCTTAAAGTCCCAACTCTAATCAGGTGGTTGATCTTTCTGATGACCAGGCCCCACCCTGCAGCTACCTAAGGGCCCACCATGAGTCTCCTTAGTGTAATCTCAGGTGTGATTCAAGGGATTCTTGAATAACAATGGCATTTCTATCACTCAGGAAATTCCAAAGGTTTCAGAGGCTCTGTGCTGGGAACCTGGGACAAAGACCAAATGCGTTTTTTTTTATTAATCAACAATATTAGATCTAGATGGATCTTAAATATCATGCAGGTATAAGAGTGTTAGCTCACTTTTGATCACAAAACCTGTATGGCAGAAATAGAATGAGCACCAAGACCTAGGCTCTGTGGCTGCCTACCCTGTCCTGTGCTCCCCTTGTCTCTCATTTCATTAGCTTACAGTAAAATGCCCTCCTAGAACTGTCTCTATCATATGCATATTGAAATGGCAGGTTTGAAGTTAAGCACAAAGTAATTTAACAGAAAGTAGGGCTTTCTCTCTTCCTCTTCCCTTCCTTTGCAACAGCCAGAAGCCACTTTACCTCATCAAAATGGAGAGAGAGCTTCTTAAGGGTAAGAATTTTGAGGGGAGGAGAGCTATTGAAGCACATACAATGCATTTTTTTTTTTTTTTTTTGGAAAAGAGTAGCTCAACTTAATATTGAAAAAAGTTAAGTTTTTGAACGACCCTTGCCAATTTCTGCCATTTGCCATTATGTGTTGCTCTTATTCAAACCAGTAATTCCTATATCCAATCCTACATAATGGTTTGATTTTCAAGAGGTTATAGAGAAAATGGCTTGTCCTTGATGAGGCACTGTTCAGAGCCATTTCATCTTTCCCTTCATTTTTCATGGGAGAAAGACCAACACTTTCCATTTTCTGAGAATCCATCAATCTAATCCAAATGCCTAGATGAAAATGGTAAGTAGTTTGCCCTTTATGGGCTTATCTTTCTTGCTCTAAATGAGAAAAAAATTCTTGCTCTCTCTGCTGATTCAACTGCAGAAGACACTTATGAGCCAGGCTTGGTGTTTACTTTCAAACACATGTGGCCATATTTACACATTAGCAGGATTATGAGTTCCTAATGATCATTTGTGCTTGGAGATAATTGTGGCTTATATTCAAGGCCTATTTTGGCTTGATTTCAATTGTTTATACTTGCCTGCCCTCATTCAGATGCTAAGCCTTCTTCTCATTTCTCTTCATCACCCATTCATTTTTCCTTTTCCTTCTACTTTTCATCATCCCAGATATTTAAAGTATAGTGAGAGATTTTTAGATTTTAATGTTATTAAATCATCAAAATCTTCACTCTTATTCATCCTACATAATACTGCTACTTACTTTTTTTCATAAACATCACCAATCGTGTCATTCCTTCTCAAAAAATCTTTTATGATCTCTTGTTACCCTTCATTAACTTGAAGTAAATGAAGTATAAATTTAGCTTGGCATTCAAGGTTTTTCATAACAAAATTTCTCTCTAATCTTATCTTATACTGTTCCTTCCATATATATTTGATCTGCTTCCCAACTACCCTATCAAGTGTTTCCTGGATCTCTATCAATGTTTTGCCAATTGCTTTTGTTATTTCCACTGTCTAAAATAATATCTCCTCAACTGATAAAATTTCATCATCTTTCAAAATCCAGCTCAAATGCCATCTCTGCCAGAAAACCACTCATTCTGTCCATCTGAATTTCTTTTCTTCTTTCCAAGAATAAGACACTTTTGTTAATGAACCACCATACGTTAGGCATAGCATTGCTGGAAATAGTTGCTGGAAATACAATGGTGAATAACTTAGTGATAAGAGTGTCCTGCCTTTAGGATATTTAAGCCAAGATAGAGGTGAAAGAAACACAATGGTGTGCAAAGAGTGCTATAATGGAGGAACATAAGGTTCAATGGGGACACATAGAAAGGGAACTTAGCCCAGTCTTGAGCAATGAAAGAAGGATTCTAAGAAAAAGTAAGAACTGTGCCAAAACTGGAATAAGAATTCACCACATATCAGGATGATGAATAAGTAGAGGGAGGAAAGTTCCATGCAGGTGGGAAACGTGTTAAGGGTTAAAGACGAAAAGAGGCACAGGATATTTGAGTAATACACAGAATTTCCAAATACTCTGAGCATAGGACAAATCAAAGTGACGAAAGCTGACACTGCGAGGAAAGCAAGGACTTCTAATAGTTATTATTGAACTACAATAGGAAAGTTTATTCAGTAAGAAATTGGATTTGCAGAACAAGAAAGGAGAGAGAGAGAGTTTGAAAACTTATATTTGAGAATCTTTAGTATAGAGATGGTTCTTAACTCAGTAATAGAGTATGACATCACTCAAGATGAGTATGCAGAAGTGAGAACCTAAAACATAACCCTGAAGAATACCAAATTTAAGGAATTGGGCAAGGAGTTTAAGCAGAAATGGCCAGAGATGTGAGAGAAAAGCCAGAAGAGTATGATAGCACATCAGCAAGAAATAAAGCAAGGCTGATCAAAGGAGTTTAATCGCCTAAGAAGTTATGTCAGGTAAGGAACGAGAAGTGCCTGTTGAATTTAGCCAAAAGGAAATCATTGGGAGCTCTGGGAAAAGCATCTTCAATGGACCCATGGGGGCAGAGCAAGACTGTGGTGGGTTGAAATGTGAGTGGGAGGTAAAATGGTGACACTGTGAGTTAGAACTATTGCAAGAAGATTGGCTATGAAGAAGTAAAAGGAAGGACATTGGTAGCTAAAGATAAATATGGGTTGGAAAAGGGGGTTTTAAGTTATGAAAGAGACACATGTTTACATAGTACAGAGAAAGTTTCAGTAGAAAGGTCAAAATTAAAAATACAGAAGAGAAAGAAAACTCTTCTTAAGTAAGTCCCTGAGAAGAAATTAAAGCACAGCAAAGCATTAACCTTAGACAGGAGGCTAATTAATTATTTGCAGCAAGAGGAAAGACAGAAAGTTAGGAGTGGATTCCTGGTAATGCACAGGTTTGGGAGACACAGAATTAGGGGAATGCCTGATGACTATACCCTCTCCAAATTTCCATAATATTTCACTTGTGGACGCTTTTAGCCCTTGCCGTATTATCTGATAGGTTTTTGGTTTACTTGTTCTATCTCAACCAGATTATAGATCAGCGCTATCCAGTAAAAATATAATTCAAGCCACTAATGTGAGCTACACATGTAATTTTAAATTTTTTAGTAGCCATATTAAGAGATGTTAAAAAAAGAGGCAATTAATTTTAATGTTTTATTTAACCCAATGTAGCCAAAATATTATTATTCAACATATAATCAACATAAAAAATTAATGACATGTTTCACATTCCATGTTTTTGTACCAAATCTTTCAAACCTGGTGTGCATTTAAAATTGTATTAAATCTCAATACAGATCAGCCACATTTCAAGTGCCCAGTAGCCACATTTGGCTAGTGACCACTGTATTGGACAGTATGGACATACACGGTAAGTACCATAAGAGCAAATACTATTACTTCTCTCCACTTTCAATCTCTTTTGCTCACTCAATAGTTGTTGAATTGAAACTACATAAAATGAGCACATCTATCAAAGTAGTCATAGGACATTCAAGAATTTCTTAAAGAATGTTTGATTGAGCCAGTAAATAAAAATCAGCAGTGCCTATGTAGTGTTTATCAGCTCTGCTGCTGGAAAAGTCATATTTTTTTCTTCAAAGGCCCTTGGGAAACTGAGCTCATCTTCATGAAGCCAAATGATGCTATGTTAATTTGAACAGCATAGATGAGATTAGGAAGCATTGTGACCAAATCAGGCTCACTTGCTATACCCCAGGCTTTCCAACTTTGCCTTTCCCGAAGAGATTCTGATTCCATGTGTGTAGATGAATACAGAAATCATATGATTTAGTATTAGAGCAGTTGGTCTTCTTTTCAGTAAACTCTACCATCTCCCTGACAGGTAGATGTAGTGGAGGGACAGGAGGATTGCAGGCTTTCCCTATTGTTTAACCACACTCAGGAAACAAATAAGCATGAGGGTTTCTCTCCTCTTGTACAGATGAAAGTCTACTTTTTCTCAGAGATTTAGGCCCAGGTAATACCAGTGTGCTACGTGAATGAATGAGTCACTGAGTCATAGGAGTTAAGAGTTGGAACTTATAGATTATCTTATTCACATTTCTATACCCTCCTCTCCCAAGTTCTTATTTTACAGGTGAAGAAATAGTCAATATCGCATTTCTTCCAATACTGAGGCCTTGCATTAAGACTTTCCCTAGAAAAACGTTTCCTTTAAAAGTGTGGTCAGACCAGATGGAATGCCTGTTATCCTCTACAGAATAATTCTTGGACATGTGGCTTATATATTTGCAACTGACAAAAAAATCACTCTGCACAGATTCTCTTCCTCTAAATAGTTAAGCTTTATGTATTCTTGAAGCATCAAATGTGTCCCTTTAAATGGATTCTCCCATTTATTTTAAATTTCCTAAAATAAAAAAGATCCCTGCTATGTATGGACTTCTTTGTTAGCTCCTGCCACTGTACTCCCAGCTGTGGCTACTGAAGAGCTCCCAAAAGATTGCTCAGCTTTGCCTAATTCCTGAATCATTAAGATTCAGGCCTGGTGGTATATTAGAAACTAATTCTTTACCAGCAGGAATAAGAAAATTAGTCTGTAGCCCTATGCCAGGTGTCCCTTTTCTCGCAAGGACTGCATCAGCACGAAGCTGAGCTTTCTTTCTCTAATCCCTCTCCCCCTATCTTCCCTCTGCATATCCATTCCATTCTACCGAGCTGCCTGCCCTTCTGGGCCCCTTGCAATAAACCCCAAGCTGAGTTGTCCAGGGGTCCAAGCCTCCTTCTAGCTCCTGTGGATCTCTTCCTCCAGGGTCTAGATCCTATTCTCAGCATCGTCAGTCACTGCCTGCTGCCTTGCCTAAACCCTAATGGAACTCACTGACAACACAGCTCCGTTCCCTCACCTCCTGCCAGGTATCAAGCCAGTCCCTCCTTTGGTCTCTCTTGTGTCTCTTCCTTTAAATCAGACCCTTTGGAAACCTAGCCCAAACCTAGAGGATTCCCTGTGTTACTTTGGAGCTAGAAATTTGGCCTTCAGACTCCCTTCCCTTGGAGATATCACATCTAGCCTAGGATTATTCCTTTCAGTCTAGATTTCCTTGTTTCTGGATAGCTTTCTCCTCTCCAGCTCTCTGCTGCAAGGCACAGCATGTTTCAGGCTGGAGTTATGCAGAGCATCAGATTCTGGCCAATTTTTAGAAACAGAATAATAAATACTTGCTTGTGTTATAGTATCCCATTTCAATGGGTACTAGAAGTCTTTGTGCAGGATTATTACACTTTTAGTGTCTTCAATGGCTGCCTTACCAAGAAAAATTAATGATCTATCTAATTTTACACATCTAGTTTAAAGGCACTATCAAAACTTTGGCTATGGTATAGGGTCTCATAAAGATGAGAAAAGAAATTCTAATGCTGTGAGTTCTGCTAATACAGAAAATCACAGAAATTCGGGTTAGTTGAGTAAGAATGGAAACACATGTCATATAGTACTAGTGACTTTTCTTCTTTGCTTTCACTTTTTTTTTTTTTTTTGCTTTTGAGGTGTTAAGAAGAAACCCATTGTACAAAGTCAAGATAGATTTTTCAGGTGTGGAAATCTCTATTATCAGGACTGTGCACACTAGAACACACCCTGGGCCCATATATCAGCCTGCGGAGACTTCATCATATATTAGGCCGCAGCAAAAAAATGTGTTTATCTGGCCATCTTGAAAATTGTCAGACAATATATCACTTGAAGGCTGTCATATAAAGTAAAACATTAAGAAGAATATTTATGAGGTTTCTGTGCTGTCTTAGCATTACAACTCCAATAAATCATTCGGCAGTATGTACCCCTCTTTCCTTTCTGCCTCTGTAAAAGTTGTGTGGCCTAATAGTTGGGTGGAACTCAGAAAGTCACAAGCTTGATAGGATCCTGAATTGGAGAGTAGTGATTAAACTGCCATCCTGTGGGACATGTGCACCAAACTGCACATTTCCCCTGTGTACACTTTGCACACTTGCATGAAATTAAAACAAGTTTGTTACAGGAAGATGTCGACATAACATAAAAAGCCTTCCACATCTGAAAGAACGCTAGAAAACTGGAAGTGAAGAAGATATTGAATAGCACCAGTCATTCTGACAATGTCCTGACACCGAGCAGTTAGAGACATCACACCAGCAGTTTGGGTTTAAGAAGTGCTGTTAAGTAAGTAAAGAGTTTATCTTACAGCAGCTGTGAGACTCTCCTGCCCTTTCTGGTGCTTTCTTGGTCTGTGTTGATTCCTGTGTCAGGCTCCATGTGGCCCTTGGTACAGTCTAAGCAAAAGTCAGCAGCTTTCATTCTGACAGACACCACATTGAAGGATGAAATGAAAGAATGGATAATGTTTCCAGGTGCAATTTCTAACATTTCACCTATGTATTGACTTAGCATTCAAAAGTACCTTGTTTGCGTTTTAATTTTTGCCTTGAATATATTGTGAGGTTGCTGCTGGTACTCAGTCAGCCAGAGATGCTAATGTACTCATAACTTAGAAAGAAAAGAAAATGAAATGGACTTGGGTTTCGAGTACCATGAATATTCAGCCCAGAGCTTTCCCAGTGGGGACCCCTGGCTGATATGACAGGCAGGTGTGCGGGGCAGCTACAAATTCAGGAGGGAAGAGTGCCACCCAGGTCCCCACCTTCATTTGTATTCTTCATTTGTATTTCATCTCTGGGCATTAAGTCTTGAAAAAGAGAAAATGATAAGTACCCCTAGGCTTTTATTTTCTTTTCCGTCTGCCATGTGCAGTTGTTCATTTATACATAGGTGGGAATAGATGTCCTTCTCTCATTTGCAAATCTTATGTCTTCTCATCAAGGTTGCTAGAATAGCAGATATAAAATGCAAAAGTGCCACCATAAGACTAAAAGAAAGAAATTAGTACCATATATAAAAGGTAGCTAAATGTGACACAAATATTCATTCTTTATATTTTACTCTATCGTTTAAGAAAGACACACATAAATAAATAGTATTTTTCAGTAATGTCATGAATGAACATTGTGAAATCCAAGCTACAGAATTGCAATGAAGATGTATTATGACTAATCTGTAATTCAGTGTAGCAAGCATGATCCATGTTGCCATGATCCTGCATGAAAATTGTGTATATATTTCTAATTGCTGGTTAATATCCTTACTTCCTTAATCAAAACACATTCCTTGGATTTCCATATTTTCCCTAATTAAAGTTGGCTTCTTTTAAATAAAAGTGCCGTGTGTTTCAAACCAACTTCCTTAGATTAAGATGTAGATTTAGGTAAATGAATATAATATCAAATTTATCAACATTTACCTTACAAAACAAATTGGCACAACAGAATTTGCATATGTAATGTAAAACTGTTCAAATAATCTGAATTTATGTGCATTTACTAATTTGTGTATTACTCACAAATGGCACAGAAAAGAAAAAGGTGGGTATCTTACCTAGGAATAGAGCTAAAGATAAAAGGTAATTAATTTAGGGCCTGCCAACCCAGGGCCAGATCTCAGGAAATGTCTTTGAGTTTTCTGAGTTTGCAAGTTTGTAAAATAAAGATCTGATAACAATGCAAGTACTGTTACTCTCATATTATTATAGAAAATTGTGTAAAGAACCTTGCTAAATTATTGTGTCATAGCATTATTCTCACAGACTCTTCTACTAGTCTGTGAGGTTCTTGAAGGCAAAGACCATGGCTGTATAATCTCTGCACCTAACGTAGTGATTGGCATATGGTAGACACTCAATAAGGATTATTGAGTTAAGAATGCATGATCCTTGGCTTTGGAGTCATCCAGACCTAAGATCAGAAATGGGTTATGCCATACATGATCCAGGTGACCTTGAGCAAGTTACTCAACTTCTTTGTGCATTGATTTCAGCATCTGAAAAAAATGAGAAAAAAAAAAAAAAGACTACTTCTTAGGGTAATTTTGATTTTAAGTAAAAGTCATTTACATTAAAAGAGCTAGCACATTTTCAGGGCTCAGAACATGTAACTTCTTTCTTCCCTCCCATCCTCTACATTGATGTGGTCAGAATTGGAATTCAAGACTAAATAAGAGAAATTTGCTAATACATGGCTCTCCAATCTTTCTGGCAGTCTTTCTTTCCTTTGATGTAAAGGTATAAAGAGAATTTGCCTGGGATCAGGAAAACTGAGTAGACAGAAAAGGGAGAAGAAAGAAAGAGGTTAAAATGTCGATTTGGCCTTTAGAAATGTGATGGACTGTTGGAGATGCTTGCTTTAATGCCAATGATAAGCACCATGGGAGTCAGGCAAAGGTGTGAAGCAGGTGATGTAAGTCCCTGTACTACTTTACCTCTTCATGGTTGAATCTTGACAGTGGTTGTTGGGAGCTGCTTGGGGTCTAATTGTTTGGGCCTTTGAGGAGCTAAACACTCTAAAGAGGATACTCTTTCTCATTCAAAATGAAAATAGCTTTATTCACTTCTGGTGATTAAGGCAATCGATACACATATTATACCAGTATGGATTAGGTACAGAAAAAAAAGATAAAATAATCTCTTATAAGATCCCTATTCTGAAATATCCGCTCAATATTTTGGATTATATATAGTTTCAATATTTTTCTTTGTTAATATAGAAGAAAACTGGATTATACGATATAACATATTTTGCTCTCCTTTTTCAATAAATTTATTTTGGAGAGATTTCTATGTCAACCAAGGTAGACCTACATAATCATTTCTAGTGGCTGCATAGAATTATATGTTAATATCATTATGTCTTTGATCACTTCCTTATTAATGAGTATTTTGGTATTTTGAGTTTTATGTTCGTGTAAACAACACTCATGGTCCTTAAAAATACAACTTTGATATTTATCTGATTAGACTCTGACATATCATTTTGGATTATATTCTTAATTGAGTTGTCAGGTCTAAGAGACTACATATTGCAACTATGATTCGTTTTGCCAGACTGCATGATATTTGAGCCACTTTTCCTTCCCATTAGGAGAATGCTTCATGGATTCAGGTGCTGACATATATACACGGTAATAACGAAATGCCCTTTGGTGTTTGTAAAATGCTTTCACATTCATTGAATCATTTGGCCCTTATAACTACTGTGTGAGAGTCACAGCGTCACAGGACTGCTATAATATACAGTTGAGTAAACTGAGACAAGCTAGTACATGTACTTTCTTGATGGTCCAACAAGTGCTGCTTACAACCTGCCTTTCATTCTGACCTCTTCATGGAGGTAGGATGATAGTTGTGTATATTCATAGTTCAGATCAATCATTAAAAAATCTGTAACCTCTGCTAAAAGGAAATAGCAGGTGCCAATTGGCCTTTCATTTGCACACTGTTTGCGTCTAGTTCGTTGGATGTCATTGTGTACAGAAATGCTCTTAGTCTTTATTAGGAAAACCACCTTTTTGGTACAAGTAATACTCAAACCTGTAAGGCTGGTGCTGTTGAGATACTTTATTACTGGGAAAGAAGATCTGAACCATGCAATGCTACTTTGCCTCTGAGGGCCACTTTCCACACGGATTTTCTTACTGATAATGCTGCCATTTCAAAATTGCCCATAAGACTTGAATTCTCTTTTAATACCCTGGTCATAGCCTGGATAAATAGCCCTTCACTTAATATCCATGCCATAGCTGAAACAAGTCTGGAATATTCAAGTAACACACTATTAGAGGAAAATCAGCAGAGGATGCTTGTCTTGTTGTATTTGTCATTATGCTGCTATAGACATTTGAGAATCTAATGTAAATTATGGATTCTCTTACTGATTAAACTACATGTAAACACTAAGGTTGAAAAGTTTGTATAATAATTAATAAAATTCATGGATTCTCTAGAGTCCATACATGGGCCACAAAAAATAATCTTAGAATCTCTGCTGGAGATAATCTGATTTGAAAAACCAAATCTTATGTTCTTGAGTTACGGCTCATTGCTTCAAAAAAATTTCTTCTTTCTTGATCTTAGTAGCTAGGACCCAACAATACATCCCTCTACACCCAGACTCTCTAAAGTATAGATCAAGAGAGGCTAGCACACATTATTAAGTAAATTTAGAGCCCCTCAGCAAGAGTTGACAGTTTCTTCCCTGACCTCACCTGTCAATTAATGCCCTAGTTCTACACTGACATCCGAAGAATAGCTGTGTTTCAATATAAGACACCCATCATAACACACACACAGCAAAAAGAGATAACCCCTACAGAGCTTAGGGTGGGGTAGACCTTCCATCCCTACTCCTGTTTTCTGTTTCCTTCAATCTTTCTAATATTTGATGTTGTTTCCTTTTATTTGCTGAAGGAAAGAATTCAAAGTTCTGTATTATTTTGTGTTCTAAGGGATTCTATGACTTGAAAAACTCTTTCTTTCTGTATCTTAAACAGTTGCTAGGAGACACTAGCTAAACAACTATAAATCAATAAACTTGTGGTCTTATGTTCCCTGAAAGTAGAGGGATAGGGTGTCCTTGTGCAGCAGAGAATATACTAGAGAGAGCTGAGCAAACTACTCAGAGGCAAGATCTCCTAGTTCTTAGCAGAGAATGAGAGAGAACAGAATAACAAAGATGATTTTCTGAAGAAGGAACTTCGGAGATGAGATAGAAAACTGGGATTTGACGCAGAACTTAAGGTGAGAGTTGGTATTAAAAGAAAGAAATTGCTTTCTGTAAAGCCATGTAGAAGTTTCACAAGGGGATGGGTGAGATTTTTGGTTTAGGGCATCTTCACGAGATGCTGTGCAGTCCTAATTGTGGTGCTGCCAAAAAAGGAATGCTTTTGTCCCACTTGGTAATTTAATAGAGCAATTTTCCTCAATTTCCCTATTTTTAAGTTCAATGAAAATTTGTTCATCTTCTACCCCTCAAAAAATAAAGCAGTTGTTCAATGGGGCTTGGAGTACGGGTTCCCTTTTCAGTCCTGCATAGTTCTAGGGCTAAGCTAAGGTAGCATTTTACCCTCATTGTATGATTTGAGGAGCAATAAAAGGACTATTCTGCCCCTCATTTTTTGTGTGTTCATGCATTCTGTTTCGGGTTAGAAATTCATATATACCTGAATTTCCTCAATTATAGATTTGTTTCCTTGCCTATTAAAACACTGTGACATGTTAAGTACACACTATTTGGAAGAAAGAAAGGCAACAAGGGGAAGGAAGGACGGATGGACACCGGTAAAAGGTAGTATTTCAGTCTTATCAGCAAATACCGTAGAGGAATTAGTTGCTACAATCTGGTCAGGGGCCTCAGTAAAATGGATGTTTGGATGAGAGTTGAGACCCTGAGAGGGGAAATAAGTTACTTACTTCAGCAGTTTTGCCAGAGGTCAATCAGGCCAGACCTCTAAGGATCATATAAACTCTGAGAGGCCAAAAAGGAAATTAAAATATCCAGCATAGGAGACCAATTTGGGCTGGTCACTTATCAAGTACAGAATTAGTACTTTGTAGCTCTGGTCTCCCAAGGCACATTCCACCTCAGTGACCCCTAGTTACTAAAGTTTTTGAAACTCTATGTTTTTTCAGTAGTTTAAGCTCTTGAATAATATCTTTTCCAAAACGATACCAAAGAAAACCCCACTGCCATACAAGTAATGACCAGAGCGTTTTTCACAATTGTCTTGATACAAAGAGTGGCTGCTTTTTCTTTGACGCACTTTCAGTGTCAGTTCATAAAAGCCTGCCTGGCCTTGCTGACTCCCAGTGACCTCAGCACCGGGACTTGGTTGACCCTCAGCCCCCAGAAATCTCCAAGTTGCTCTTCAGGGTTAGGGAGCAGGATGTAGTGTTAAGTGTTGCAGCCTTGGGAGCAAGCTGGATTCTAGCTGTGACAATGCACTGTCCAACATTTTAACTTTAGCAGGTCAATTTCCCAATCTGGGGCTAAATTTCTCCATTTGTACAGGAAGGAGTCACTTGTTCTTTTCAAGCAGTAGTTTACTGAGAACCTGTGTGCATTGGGCACTGTGAGTCTAGATAATCCTTAACTCCCTTGCTGATCTTAATCCTACAGCTTTGTTTTTGAGCCCAGGACAGGGCTCATCGCTGAGCCCAGTTTGCTACTGCTGTTCGCGATATGGTCTCTGTATCCAGTCAAAAGATTCCTTCTTTTTCAATGAATGTTAGAGGCTCTGCGTCCAACTCTCTCAAAGCCTGGCTTTGGTCTCTTTAATTTCCAGGCCCCCATGATCATTACTACTGTGCCGCTACCTGCTAGGGGCTTATTAGCTGCTGTTGGAAATTCTTTTCTTGCTGTCCTTTTTCTGCTTAAAAAGATACTTTGGGCTCTGGCCCAGAGTTCTTGAATTTGCATCCTGCTTTCTCTGTAGGTTGGTCAGAGTCTTGATCCCTGAATGACCATCCTTCCAAAAATCCACCCAGCCTTACTTCCATGCTGCAGACAGCTTCCACTCGGCATACTTGATGCTGGCTTTCCCTCAACTGAGTGATTCTGCCACATTCTAATCCCAGTTCTGACAGAACTCTGATTAAATACACCAACCAAAAACCTGAAAATGCTTATGGCAAATCTTCAGGCAAAAAAAGCATACTTAGGTTGGTTTGTTTTTGCTGCTTATCTAAATGGAAATGCCAAACAGCAAGCATGCCCTATTCCAGCTGGTAGCAAACTGAAAGAGAACGAACGAGCACCACATTGCTGTTGTTTCATCATCTCCTCTTCTGTGTTTTCCTTTATTTTTGATTCTGTGTCAAATATCTGTCTGCGTATAGCCTTCTAGCCTCCTAAGCATTGACTCTCTTTGGAGCTTTGGTTTTAGAAACATGCACACATATATATGCAATTAAATGCAGGCTTTGACTTTTCGCCTGGGAAACTGGAAGGATAAGGTGAGCTAAGCTTTTAATTACAAGTACCCATTCTGGGAGGCAGGGAGTTTGAGCTTCCAACAGCTACTGCTGCTCAGTCTAATCCCATCTTGCAGGGAAGAAAAAGAAAAAGCCTACATGTATCTATCTACAAAAATGTTGACTTAATATATTCGGTATTTTTTTTTTTGTATTTGCTAAAGTAAACTCTGCTTGAAAAACAGAGAAAAAATGTTGTTGTTAAGGTGAAGGCTTGCTGTACCTACGATTCTTTGATTCCTCTTAGATTTCTGCATTGTTCTATTTCTGTTCTGTTTAAGATTGTCTTGTGATATACAGAAATGCTAGTATGCTGCACTTTTATAACTGCTTTCATCCAGAATCCCAAATCTCTTTACAAATACTAATTACTGTGATCTAATGTCACTGGAAATTGTTAAATATGCTCCAAAGAGGTTAAACACTTTAAATCCCGATTTACAAATTAAAAACTAGAATGTGGAAATGCTAAGCGGCATTTGGGGATTTAAATAGGGTTTTGGTGGAAACAACTGGAAATGACAGCTGTCAACCCAATCCCCTAGTCCTTGAACTCATTTGATATCCTACATTTCTTGAATTATTATACATGTAGGAAGACAGGTTGCCGTTGTGAATTCAAATACTGCAGATCTCTTTTCCTCCAAATAATGTATAACTCCTAAAAATATCCTTGCAGAGTGGTGGCATCTTTCCAGGTCAAACTTTAAAACATTTTTTTCTTATGAAAGTCATTGTTTTTTTAAACCAAGGATTGTAATCAGTGACATTATTGCTTCTTTCTTTAACAATTTTTAGATATCTACCAACTGGATTCAGTTTTGCAAGTTTAAAAAAATAGAGCTACGCATACACACATATAATATAGATACATATGTACATGCACATATAACGTGTATGCACATATAAATATATACACTCACACAACATAAGACAATCAAAAATTATTCTCATTTAAGATCTTTATGTCAGGAACAAATAGATGAAAGTCTCTTATGTGTGATACAACTATGTGTCAAGATATTTCTGGCATTGCCTTCTTATTTCTAAAGACTTGTCTTTATTTAGATTTGGTGAAGCAGGAGGACATAATGTCTACGCATACAAGTTAATAGTCTAACTTCATCTAAGTGTTACCTTATTGTATTTTCCTCTCAAAGACTATTGAGCAAGAGGTGCTTCAGAGGCCGAATTGTAAGTAGGTATACATAGACTAGAACACATGTTTAAAGAATGAGGCTGATCTTAGAATAGGTAATAGGAGATGAGAATTTTATTAGGACTTTCATTGGCATGAAGTAAATAGATACAACATTAGGAGACATCAGAATAGATATTTGGAGACTGAGAGTAAGAATATGAAATATGTTCTATTGTGTATAGACAGGGAAATTAAAAGGCTGCCATTGGTACAAATGAATTTTTATTGAGATTGCAAGGAAACCTTGCCAATGCAACAAGCAATGTTGTCTCATTTCCTCCTGAGCTGTATCCTAGAGCATTAGATCTTTTGTCTCTGAATCCAGGGGACATGTTTTCCTACCCAGATGTGAATCGAACAGTATTTTTAGATGGCTCCTTGGGAAGTGGGTGACATTAAGTAGAAGAGATATTGGTTGGTGAATGGGTGAGAGGCCAATAAAACATTTCATTTACTGCCAGAGCACTTTCATGCTTGTCAAATAATTGGAACAATTTATTTCCTATTCACAAACATCCATTTATTAGAATTTCTTTTATTAATTTTTAAGTCCTCCCAAGTACCCTTCCAGCATAGAGTGATGATTGTAACCTAATACCTCTCTACCAACAATAATTTCCCTCAAAATTTACTTTTGGTTAAAAGATAATCTTGAATTTGATGATCTCAAATTCTACGTGAATAACGCCAGTCTCTAAAATGAACTGATTCCTGCCCTCATCCAATGTTAGGAAAATCCTATAAGGTTTGCTCCTGATCTGCATTTGGTTTTGTCACATGATTACAAGCATAGATATCCCCAAACCTGGAACCTGTGGACTCCAGGGTTCAGGTTTTCTAGATTCTGTCTGATAACTGGATTATTTGGACGTAGGTTATATGTGAGAGTTAATGTGAGTTTGAGCTATGTATGTCTTATGTCTATATTTATATATCCACATCTCTATATATTTATCTTTATTACATGAGTTAATAGATATAAAGCACATAAAAGAGTTCCTGGCCCATGGTAACCATTCAATGCCTGTTAGCTGTTGCTGCTGTTGTTGTTACTGCTCTTTCATTTGTCATTTTGTTATAGTTGTTGTATGACTTTATATAATAATATAATAATAATTTATATAATAAATTTTATACAAAACCTATATAAGAATTTCCCCAGGGAAGTGTGAACCACAATTTGAAGGGAACCTGCATGATTAGCCTGGCTAATCTTAGACTGGCGCATCACATGCCCACAGACATCCTCACTAACTATTCCCCCAGGCAACATGCCTCCTCTACCTTCAAGGGCTGGCGTCTTCCACTCTAGAAGGTTCCTCTGTAACTGATATCTCTATTTCTGATGCTATCTCCTGGGAAGAAGCTGCAAGCCATTCAGAATGTGGGCCAATATGTGTCACCCTCTAGTGACCTTTGAACAAGCACTCTCTTTGGAGGATGAGTTTTTAGTCTGGCAAGGTATTAGTGGAATTCAGAGAGTGGGCTACTAGGAAACGCTCCAGTGAAGCTCTCTTGGGGCTTTTCCTTTGGCTTGATGAGGCCCAAAGGAATCTCACCAGTGGCCCTGGAGATTTGGGTACTGTCTCATAGCTGCAGGTCCACATGAGAGTGGGCTCATGTCTTGAGTTAACTACCCTTCTGATTAGTGTATAGAGAAAGAGAAATTACATCTGGTTTGGAACTAAGCTTTGTATCAGAATGAACTCTGAGTCATACTCCATAAGGTCGGGGTTATTATCTATTATCACACATGGGAATAACCTCTCCATCTTGTCACTGCCTATGCAGCATCCTCTGTAATTTTTCTCATCACTGTAGTTTATCTCTCCAGTCTCCAGGCAGTTTATCCTACCTGCTACCATCATCATCTATCCTAAGAGTGTGTATTGTTAACACTCAGATTACATCTGCCAAATTCTTCACCTCTCCACAAATTAATAGTTTTGCAAGGCTGCTTAGATCATGGACTTCAGAAACAGTCTGACTTGGCTTCACATCCCTTCTCTAACTTGCTGGTTGGTTGACCTTGGGCAGGTTATTTAACCTCTCTGAGTCTTCATGGTACCTCCCATAAAATGGTGATATTAATAATGACAATTGAAGGAGTTTCTTCTATGAAGACTGAAAACAATGGTAAATGTAAAGTGCTTGGCATTAGCTAGCAATTGTCTGATTAAATGAGATGAATAAGCAAAATACTTAATACAATAGTTTGGCATGGATGAGCACTCACTATATCTTACCTATTACTAATGTTTGGTTTTTAGCCCTTTCTTCTTCCCTTGGTCTCTTCTTCAACCTCTCCCTCCCTTTTCTAGGTTCTTTGGGATAGGATAATAGAATAATGGATGGTCAATACCCTCCAGCTCCTGGGGGTGGTAAGGTGTGAGGGGTGGGGAAAAAGGGAAGTATAAACAAATTATAATGGGACTTCTGAGTAGGGAGAAATTGATTCTGACTAGGGAGGGAGGTGTCAAAAAAGGCTTCACACAACTGGTGCCATTTGAGCTGACTTTTGAATGACTAAAACTGATTGCTTAATGATAAAGAAAAAGGGAAGGAGAGAAAGACAGGAAATGGGATCACAGTCAAATATATTTGACCTGCCTCAACTTGTCAGATAATAAGAGTGAGGTCAGCAAAATGGTGGCTGTGTGCTGAGAGCTGGATATAAGAGAAGCATTTGTTCAGAAAATTTGGCTCAGTATTCATTTACTGTTTCTCTCTTGACTCTGGAAGAGACTTCAAAGTGAGCAAGCAGAAGGCTAGCAGTTAAATTCTTGTTGTTGTTGTTGTTTTAAGGCATTTATAAAATCTGTAATGAAATAAATTTTTCTCTCAAGAAGCACATTTTTCTGAGTCAGAGACAAGGCAGTTTGCAGTCTTATTTTGGAAGCACCCCTCCCCAATCCCCCACCACACAAACAAATCCATCCACATCCAGTACACTTGTTGAATCATAAATAAATATCACAATGAAAGTGTAAACAATCCTCTTTCCCAATATGAATCATGACTAACCAAAATTGCTTTGGTTTTTTAAAGACATAAGAAAAAATTCCTTCTTGACAATACAGTTGCTTGTGCTGACACACATATCATTCCAGAGAGCATTACAAGAGCCAGAGCAGTTGGTGTGAGACTTAGAGGAGAGATTAGCAGAACTCCATTCCAGAAAAATCATTATGGTGATCACTTGTCACTTATCATTACATATAAATCCTCTTGGTCTTCTTGCCTCAGTTTCAGCTTAGACTTAACTTACACATGAGATATCACTCTATCTTCTTCTCGTCTTCTAGAATTCACTTTATTCATCTGACTGGCTGCCAATTAACCCTGACTATCCTATTACTCACCATCAGGCTCTCTTTCATTCTCTTCCCTAAAGCCAAAAGAAATAATATTTTTTATTGGTATATATAAAATATTAACAGCATATATGTTGTTGTATTGAACAGAATGCCTCATATGATGCCAAGTGTAAACAAGGTACTTAAGACAGACCAGAGAGAGTAAAATGTCCTTGGGTCACTCCTCAAAATGTTTGCGTTATTAAAATATTTAGAAATTCTATAATTAATCATGGCAAGGGCCAGTCCCATGGCAGAGTGGTTAAGTTCGTGGGGTTCTACTTCAATAGCCTGGGGTTCGCTGGTTCAGATTCTGGGCACGGACCTATCACTGCTCATCAAGTCAGGCTGAGACGGCACCCCACATAGCAGAGCCAGAAGCATCTACAATGAGAATATGCAACTATGTACTGGGGGGCTTTGGGGAGAAGAAGGAAAAAAAAAAGAAGATTGGCAACAGATATTAGCTCAGGTGCCAATCTTCAAAAATATCATGGCAAAATCTATCCTCCCCAAAATCTGTACTAGGATTTTGGAATAAAATTCTAACCCAGATATTAACTTAGGAAACAGATCCTCTTTTCTTTTTTCAATATTTCCTTGACTTATCCTATTTATATCTTTTAAAAAATACATATTCTTGCTATGCTCTAAAAGTGATTCCTTTTTTTGCTATCATTTACTAGCTCTTCTCCCATGTGACTATATATGCCCCCATGCCATGCACATATTCATTCCTTAACGGACCTTTGGCCTTTAAAATTGCTCTAGGAGAAAAATCTCCAGATTCAGCACCAAGCTCAGTGCTGGATATATAATGAGATCTCAGTGTTGACTGAATGAATACATGAATGAGTGATGAAAATTAATAGCCAGAAATGCCAGGACCTAAGACAAAGTAGAATTACAGTAGATTATCCACGCCACTCCACTGTCATATCCTTCATGTATACTACATAGCAATAACTTCATTTTTGCAGGGTGTGTGTGTGTGTCTATGAAGAAACTATAATAAGTATTTTCACTAATTCATTAGTAAGTTTGCCAATACAGACATAGGAAGAAACTCACAGTTTCAGGCCAAAAATGGTTAAACTGGTAATGAGCATTGAGTTTACTTTCAAAATAGTTGTAGAACACAACTATACATTTGAAACCCAACTACCACTGTCTTCATTACTCTTTTTAAAAAAATGTATCCCTTTGAGATACACTCCCAGCTTTCTAGGTACTTTCTTTGAGAAAATCATATTCTTTCATAAAGTTTTGCAACAAAAAGTTTCCTGCACTAGTTTGCCACACATAGCTATAATTCCACCTTTCACTTAAGGAATTATCCCCTGATCAAAATATTAAGAGGACTGACACTGGCTTCCATTGTCAGGTCTTCACAGCTTAGCCTGGATCCATTCATCATAACCTGAGATTTCTTTCCTACCGAAGGAGACAGGAGACATAAACTTTAGTGGGTTGACATGTGAAAAGATAGATTAGGAGTTATGTATTTAATTACAAGTGGATCAGAGAGTTCGACTCAAAGGCAAGCCTGGATGTGGAAATGCAAACTCAGAGTTGGTTAGAACAGGGATGGGTGGGTTTGGTGACCTGAAAAGTGAAGGCGGCATGAAAATGGTGGTTCAGACAGGAAGAAGGAGCTACAGAGATACCCATTTTGTCTAGGACTGAACATAAACACTTCAGTAAGGTGAATTACACTTGTACTATACATATTAATAAGATAAATATGTTCTCACCTGCAAATGATAGCTTGTTGAAAATGAATAATATCTTCTTCTAGGCAGTAATTTCTACTGATTTACTATTAAGACAGCATTCCTGAGTAAGCATGATTTGTATCCTACATGACAGATAATCTTTCCTTTCTGTCTCTAAGAATATACACAGCACTCTTTACAAAGATAGAGTCAAGTAGAGCAGGACTGACTTCTGAGATCTTTGAGTTCCCTGCTAATATTTACTGCTTCCCTAATTAGAATAAACTTTGCACTCTTTTTTCAATTCAGGTGATTTTGCTTAATATTTTCTATCCATCTGAAATAAAGAGGCCTTTTACACTATGTTCGTAAGAATAATTATGCTCTGTTATGAAACTTTTGCCATAACCTAGATGTCATCAGTGGATACCCAGGCGTTAGCTAAACCACAAGACTTTGTAATCTACCAGTAGGCAAATTTAAATAGGCAAAACATGAAGACCAGAGAATAGTTTATCTATTTTATAGTAAGTATAGGATAACTATAGAGGAGAAGAGCTCTATTAAGCAATTCTTCTTTAAAGTATCAATCACGGCCCTTTGTAATGTTGTTCTGCTTCTTACACGTAGGTCACAACGCTTTTCGGTTCTGCAATCACATTCCACTATCGCCCTCAGAGTTCCCCTATCTTTGCCAGTAGCCTGAATGGACACACTGCTTTTAACAGAACCAGACCATTACTCCTCTGACTTTTCAGGACTCCTCCTCTCTCCTTAACTAGCCCTCCACCCTCCACTCAGCATCGCTTTATTTCCCCCCTGCCCCGACACATGTTTTCTCCTCGTACTTATTTAGGTCTTTCCTGGCTAATGTTCCCAGGGCTTTGTCATCTGATGAATGACTTCTAAACTCAAGACTAAGAAGTCCATGAGGTTAGAAGTTTCTGTTTCAAATCTTTCCCCATCCCTTTGTCTTCAGATTAGGCTGTGCTTTTTTCACTTATTCTCAATCAAACTTCTCTTCAGGCATGGATTTTACAAGAATTCCCTCTGTTTCCTGAATCCTGAATCTACCCTCTTTCCCAAATCTGTAAGTCAAGTGTTACTTGTCAGTTCACTTATTCTGGCTGGAGAGTAGGGAAAAGGATAAGCCACCGCCAGATAACTTACTTGTTCTACTCTCTCACTTTGTGAAAAAACACATATCCTGTGTCATATTTTTTTTGAAGAGTAGAACCGTTCCTAAGGAAAAAGGCTTATAAAGAATGTGAACTTCTTAGAAGAATTATGCCACATCAGAAGGTGCCATCAAGTGCAATTTTTAGGGTGCTTATACTGTATGTGCTAGAACTTTTCGTCGTCACTGTTCGCAATGAAAATAATTTGGCATTAAAGATCAAATCTATGACTCTAGCTAAAGTAGATTAGTTATAAAAGTATCAAAAGCCACTTAAGGAAACACAGTCTTACCTATAAGGAAGTTCCCTGGCCAGGATCCCAGGGAAAGCCTTAGGTTTATCATTACATTTATCGAATGACATAATTCAAGTACAGCTGAGAACAGTGTGGGGCACATGGAGGTCACTCAGTAAATCTTAGTTTCCCTTCTCGTTCTTATATTTGTGGCTTCTCTACACCCTGTTTCATCCCTCTCTCTCTTCCTCTGTGTGTGTGTATATATATATACACACTTAAAATCTACCTAAGAATTTGTATGTAAGGTAACATAATTATTTTTCTTTTAATTCTGAGGATATTTAATAACCTGCATATGGTATATGATATGAATTTATGAATTTCAAACTTAGAGAGGAAGGTCGGTACATTGTGACCTAGATTGCATGAAGAAATATGTAATGGGGAGCAGTAAGTGTCATGCATTTAGCTACTATATTGCACAATAATTTCCAGCAACAATTCTGACTTAGAAGCTAGTAGACATGGACCTTTCTCCTCCACGATTTTGACTTTAGAATCAAGGTCAGCCACAGATAGAACTTATGTTAGTGTAACACTTGGCAGGTCACCCAGCCCAGCCCTCTTTTTGGTCAGCTGCTTCTAATTTTAAACTGTTCAAAATTGTGTGTTTCAGTGACAACTTCTTGCCTCCTGCTATATCTACAGGGTTTCTAATTCAATTCTTACAACTTCTGCGCTAGCTTTTATTTTGAGTTGTTGAATAAACTGGAAGGATATGAAAGAATTACTTTCATTTCGATGCTTTCACAGCACTTCTGTAAAGTGTTTCCATAATATCCTTTCCCTTCTTTCTCAAATTCCAGCATTATGTCTTTATCTTTGATAGCTATCATCTTCCTAAAAGCCTTTCTTTTATTTTAATATCCATCTTTGCTTTTCCCAATTATTTTGCCCATTATGAAGTAGATCTGAGGTGAAAGGAGCACTCTTCTTGCTAAACTCTTAAAGAAAAATGATGGATTAGCTACATGCTAGCAGTCATAATTTAATTTAGAGAATTAATATAATACATAATAATTTATGAAGTAAAGCTCTAAATAGATTTGTATGTACTTTCTATTCAGATCCAAAATGTTTTATTTCACTAAAATTAGCATTATTATATTACTATTTTATGAACATGAATAAAGCTTGGATGGATTAAAAAATAAAACACCTTTTCTCAGTAGCTTCACACGCTTTACTACTCCTTATTTCATTAGGACACAATTAACAGGTCTTTTAACATCATGCAATACAAGGCTATGATGATATAATGTGTTTCTCTGACTAGAATAGTTGTACATGTGCACAAGTTTAGTTTATTTAGACTTTTAGTCTCCCTGACTCACAAACTTTGGCAACACTAGCTGTCCCATTATTAATTCCACATTTACATAGTTACTTACTTTTTCTATTTTATCTATTCTGTTCCTTGCCCACATAGTCTACTTTTTTGAGATTTCATGACTAATTTAAGGTTTAAAAGAATTATTTATATTGAAGTAATATTTATCACTCAACAAATATTTATCAAGAGCTTGTTATGAACAGCACTATCCTAGATTCTGGGAATGAAGACGTATGAATACAAAATCCCTGCCCTAATAAGCACTCATTCTACTTCGGGGAGATGTTTGGTAAAAGCTAAATAGGTAAGTTTTATAGCAAATATGGGCAGACACTAAAGGAAGCAGTGGAACAAATTATGAAGCTCTGGAGAGGGGCTTTCCAGAAGAAAACAGCAAGTGTGAAGGCCCTTAGGGGTGACTTTGCTTGGTATGCTTAAGGAATAGCAAGAAGGCCAGAGTGGCAGGAACGGAATGAAAGAAGGGAGTGTGGTAGGAAATGAAGTCTGAAAGTAACAAGGTGTGGCTGAAAGAAGGAAGATCATGCTCAGACAAGGCCTTTGTAAAAGTGTTGCCTTTGTTACAGAACTGAATGATCTGCCTTGTTGTTTTTTTTTAATTTTCTTTTCTTTAATTTATTGAAGTATAATTTATAAACAATAAAACACATCTTAAATTTTCAGCTCTAAGAGTCTTGACAATTATATATTTATATACCCATTTAACCACCACCCAGAACAAGATATAGAACATTTATATCACATGAGAAAATTCCCTCATGCCTTTTCCATTCAATTTCCCTCTTCTTCTGTTCTTAAACTTTATATAAATAGAACCATATAGTATGTACTCTTTTGTGTCTGACATCTCTTGCTCAATGTAACGTCTATGAGAGACATGCCTGCTGTTACATAAATTACTGGTCCATTTCTTTTTATTGCTGTGTAGTATTCTAATGTTTATTTGTTTATATTGTTTATGTATCCATTTTCCTGTTGATGGACATTTGGGCTCTTTCCAGTTTGGGCTTATCATGTATAAGGTTGTTATGATGTCTGTTTGAGGACATATGTTTTTATTGCTTTTTGAGTATGTACCTAGCTGTGGAACTGAGTCATAGGGTAGATGTGTGTTTGACTTTATAGTAAACTGCTAAACAATTCTCCAAAGTGGTTTATGATTACCAGCATTGTATCAAGATTGTGGTTACTCTTCTCTGGTATTGCTAGTATTTTATTTTATTACTCATACAAGTGGGTATGAAATGGTCTGCCTTTGTTGTTTTAATTTGCATTTCTCTGATGGCTAATGATGATAAACCCCATTCCTTCACTTATTGGCCATTTCTATATCTTCCTTGTGACATGCTGGTCCAAGGGTTTTGTCTATTTTGTAAACGTCACTCTCCTTTGTATTGTTGGCTTGTGTAAGTTCTTTATATATTCTCACAAAAAGTGCTGTTTTAAGGTGTATGTATTGCAAACATTTTTCCCAGTGTGCAGTTGCCTGTTTCATTTTCTTAGTGGAATCTTTTGATGAACAGAAATTTTTGCTTTCGATGAAATACAATAAAAAGTGTTTGTTCTTTTTAGGTCAGTATTTTATGTGTCTTGTTTAATATGTTTTTACAAATTCACAATGCTATTTTTTATTTTCTTCTAAAAGTTTTATAATATTAGCTTTTATATTTAGGTTTGTGATGAATCTCAAATTAAGTTTTGTATATGAAATGAAGTAGGGATTGAGGAGGGTTTTTTTTTACATGTAGAGATGCATATGTTAGGAAGACTTTCCTCTCCCCACTGTCTTGGCTCAGTGGCTTGGTTGAACATCAATTGACCACACATGCCTTCCCTTTTAAAAAGGTCACTGGTTCCTGTATTGACCACACACCATGGAAGGTACAGGAATGGAAGAAGCAGAGTTAACGGTTAAAAGACTTTTGAAATAATCCAAGTGATAGGTTTGAGCAACAGTGGCTGCAGGCCTAATTTTGGACATGTTTTGAAGGTAAACCAAGATTTGTTAATAGATTACATGTGGTTTGTGAGAGATTAGGAGACATCCAGGATGGCTGCAAGTTTTCTGGCTTGAGCAACTAGTAGAAAGATGGAGAGAGAAAGTTGCTATTTATTAAGATGAGGAAGACTGTGCAAATATCTTTGAATGGCAAAATCTGGAGAGATATATATGTCTATTTGGTCTCCAACTGGAGATGTTCACAGATGTGAACAACATTCATAACAATTACAAATTGTTTTTGGAAGCCATTTGTAATATGACCATTAGGATTTTGTTTGTTGTTTTTTCACATTTCCTCAGGGATCTGTATGGTAATCTAGATTTCCTATATCCAGCTGCCTACTAGATTATTTTTACCTGGAATGCACTCAAGTATCTCAAGACCATTATGTTCAAAACTAGACTTAACAAGTCACCCCACCCTTGCTTTCCATAATTTTTTTAATGACTGGATGATGTTCAAGTCAAACAAAAATGTGGAGTCATTCCAGATGCTTTTGTCTCTCTTCCTATTACAGTTATATGCTGCATAACAACATTTCAGTCAACAATGGACTGCAATATGAAGGTGGTCCCATAAGATTGTAATGGGGTTGAAAAATTGCTATCACCTTGTGATGTTGTACCTGTCATAACATTGCAGTGCAATGTATTACTCACGTGTTTCTGGTGATGCTAGTGTAAACAAACCTACTGTGCTGCCAGTCATATAAAATTATAGCAGATACAATTATGTACAGTCCATAATACTTGATAATGACAATAAATGACTGTTACTGGTTTACGCATTTACTATACTACACTTTTTATTATTTTAGAGTGTACTCTTTCTACTTTTAAAACAAGTTTACTGTAAAACAGTAAGCCATATTATGCCATCAGCAGCCTCACACATCTTGCGTTTACCACGTTTCTTGATTGCATCCTTTTCTCTTGTGCTTGATTTAATCCCTTGTTGTTTTGTTCATTGTGGCCCCTAAGTGTACAAAATCCACTGCTAATGTTGTCAGTAAAATACCATGTCGAGTGATTGACCTGGAAAAAAAATTAAAAGTGATTAAAGTCTATGAAGGTGGAAAATCAGTGAAGGTTATTGCTCACCAGTCAGGCATGTCCCATTCCACCATAGCTGTGATCTTGAAGAACAAGAACAAAGTGACAGAAGCTATTAAAGGATCTGCTTCATTGAAGGCAATGAGACTAACAAAAATTCAAGAAAGGCCTATATCAGACTGAAGAAACTTCTAATGACCTAGATTGAAGACCACACAAAGAAGTGTATCCTTCTCAGCACCATGACAATTATGGCCAAACCAAACAGTTTGTTTGTGATGCTAAAAGAAAAGGCTGGACCCAACTATTTTGTTGAATTTACTGCTAGCTCTGGGTGGTTTAAACAATTCAAGAATCATTGTCCATGTGAAAGTGAGTGGTGAGTCTGCAAGCACTGATATGAAGGCAGCTGAAGAATTTTTGGAAACTCCAGATAAGCTGATTATGGAAAAAATTACTTGCCAGAGCAAATATTCAATATGGATGAAACCTGTCTATTCTGGAAATGGTTTCCTGAAAGGACTTTCATACATATGGAGGCCAAGTCAATGTCAGGTTTCAAGGCATTTAAGGACAGGATAACCTTAAAGAAAAGGATATAGGGGAGGGGAATATTTTTGTACAGCTATATAGTGTGTTTGCGTTTTAAACTAAGTGTTATTACAAAGCTATTAGTCAAAAAGTCAAAAAAAAAATTAAAGTTATAAAGTAAAAAAGTTCCAGTAAGCTAAGGTTAATTTATTATTGAAAAAAAAATTTTTAATAAATTTAGTGTCACCTAAATGTACAGTGTTTATAAAGTCTACAGTTATGTACAGTAATGTCTTAGGACTTAACATTCACTCACCACTCACTCACTGACTCACCCGGACCAACTGCTAGTCCTGCAAGCTCCAGTCATGATAAGAGCCCTTTATGGGTGTACCACTTTCTGTCTCTTATATCATATTTTTACTGTACTTTTGTATGTTTAGATACACAAATACTTACCATTGTGTTACAACTGCCTACAGTATTCCATACAGTAACATGCTGTATAGGTTTGTAGCCCAGGAGCAATAGGCTATACCATAGAGCCTAGGCGTGTAGTAGACTATCCCATCTAGGTTTGTGTAAGTACCCTCTGATGCTCACACAGGATGAAATCACTTAACGATGCATTTCTCAGAACGTCGTATACATGTAGTTAAGTGACACATGACTGTATATCTAGGTCTTATCATTTACCAAGCCCTAACAACCTATATATTAAAAATACACATGAAAAAATGACTTTTGTTCTATATCTCCTTAACAGGTCCTGCCTAAGAATTTTTGAGACCACATTCATAAAATTCCCACTAGTTTCTACTCCCTTGTTTTTGCTCACTAAGAAAATCTGGTTCTGGGGCCGGCTCCTGGCTGAGTGGTTAAGTTCGCACGCTCC